>NC_088646.1:36495887-36603387 GCF_964019385.1 Sycon ciliatum
GTTGTTGTTGTTGTTGTTGTTGTTGTTGTTGTTGTTGTTGTTGTTGTTGTTGTTGTTGTTGTTGTTGTTGTTGTTGTTGTTGTTGTTGTTGTTGTTGTTGTTGTTGTTGTTGTTGTTGTTGTTGTTGTTGTTGTTGTTGTTGTTGTTGTTGTTGTTGTTGTTGTTGTTGTTGTTGTTGTTGTTGTTGTTGTTGTTGTTGTTGTTGTTGTTGTTGTTGTTGTTGTTGTTGTTGTTGTTGTTGTTGTTGTTGTTGTTGTTGTTGTTGTTGTTGTTGTTGTTGTTGTTGTTGTTGTTGTTGTTGTTGTTGTTGTTGTTGTTGTTGTTGTTGTTGTTGTTGTTGTTGTTGTGTTTATTTTAATTCGCAAACCAAACGGGCAGATCTGCCCAATGAAAAGATGGCGGATGCAGATAGAAAGCAGTAATTAATGAAATTGGGGAGGGACTTCAGTAATGTCAGACGCTAGCCAGGGTCTACACAGCTTTAATTCCGTGTTTGTTTGTTTGTGTCATCGGCATGTCTGGCGCTATCCCGTACTTGTCCTGTACCATCAACGACAGCCAGTCAGACAGCCCGACACCAATACGGTGTTGTACGGTATAAGGATGTATTGTATTGTATTGTATTGTATTTATTTAAAAGGATTCTCCAAAAGCAAATGGATGCTTATCACGGAAGTCTCCCACATAAATATCGCAAGAAAAATGGGGAAATAGGGGAGAGGAGAGTGGAAGATGAAGCATGGGAAGAAGGGAAACAAGTACCTAAATATCGAGGTATAAAAGCAGGAAAGAAATCGACGAGGGAAGAAATCACCTCTGCAGATATTAGCGGGACATTTAGATGAAAAAAAAACCAGCAAGGATTAATTTCAAGGAAAAAAATTCTCAAACGGAAAAGTTCGGAATTCCAGTCAGAGAATATCTATGCTGTGAGTAATGAGCCTTTAGAGCAATGCGAAAATTGACAGAGGACTGAACGCAGCGGATGTGTTCTGGAAGTTTGTTCCATTCCACAGATAAACTGAAGAGAGGGGATTTAAGGAAATGGGCGCCAGAACGAGGTAAAACTATAGAGGACGGGTGACGACAACTAAGGGATACATTGAATTTGAAACGAATTAGCAAAGACGGAAACTGGTAAAAGACATGATGAAAATACAGCAAGGACAGAATCTGACGACGCCACTTCAGGGATGACCAGTCACAAGTACGATTAAGAATCTGCTTCGGGGTTTCCCACTCAGGAGGGTGCCGGGTCTTACAAAGCAGATATGAACGAGCAGCAACGGCTTGCAGTCGGTCTAACGTAAGCGAATCTGAATGGGATACGGCGAATGACCAGACAGAGACTGCGTATTCTAACAGCGGTCGTACGTAACACTTGTAGAGCAAATTCACGGTTGAAGCAGAAAGGAAATGGGCCATATGGCGCAACAGAAAAACACGACTGCGAAACTTATGGGTGATAGATTTTATATGGTCAGAAAAATTTAGTGAAGGAGTGATAGTCACGCCGAGATGACAGTGGCTATCACCTTTCTGAATAGGCGCACCGTTCATTGTCAAGGGGGATGACGGGCCGGGGGCTAATGCATATTTTTGAAAGGGTAGGTGGACGCATTTACTGGTGTTAAACGTCATGGCAGTAGCTGATGACCATTGACAACACTTATCAATGTCAGTCTGGAGCAATGCATGATGGATAGGAAGTGAGGTGTTTGCTGGAGAAACAAGAATTAAATTAGAGTCATCAGCAAAAAGGGATAAGGTACTAGAAGCAGGGGCATCAGTCGCATAGCATGTCATACAACAGTCGGATGAAATTGTGGGAGAAACCAGCGACCGCTTGGAAACAATGAAAATCACAACAGTTTTATTGTGAGTGAGAGTCAGGCCAAGTTTCTGAAGAGCAGTAGCGAGTGCTATCCCGAGCATTATTTTAGCATTACAAAAGCAAAGACAGGATGCGTATAATAGGAGACCCAAGTTGCTGAAGATTATTATTATTATTATGAAATGACCCAAAGGCAATGTGCCTATCGAGGGGTTCATTTGATTGAAAGAGATCAGTAGTCATTGCTGATAACGTGCTGAAAAACTTAATCTGCACCCTCTTTTGCCGTCGGACAGGATGAGTATTATAGGAGACTGTAAAGTGATATAATGTGCTCCATAGGCAACCATGAATTCGGCCGTCAGCAACAGTTAAGCACAAGCACACTATCAAGGCCAGGAAATTAATGTATTATTGTATTGTATCGTATTGTATGGAATATACTTTGACCTCATTGGCTCAACAGGTCAATGTACTTCTACAAAAAAGCCACAAAATCCGATTCTAAGGAGATAAAAAGTAAAAGAAGGAGCGAACCAACAGTGGATGAAGTAGGATAAAATCACAATCCTCAATAAAATCTGCAATTACTTTTGCCTAACTCATATTCAAACTGGTTGAAACGTTTTTGCAATACAATGATGAAGCGAATCAACGGAAAAGTTATTTCCATCAGTTCTAATAACATGCATGATGAGCTAGGCAAAAAAAGCATAGCGTAGGGCCCTGAGTTTCCAAGCTCCCTTGTTTCCTATACTGACCAAGTACGATGTCAATACTGTAAAAGCCATAACGAAGTGCTAACTCTAACGAGTTAACGAGGAGAAATCTGTTATACAGAAATCGATACATAGACTGTCCTATTGAGCGTTGAGAATGAGTGAGAACCGTTTTCTTTGGTACACGTAAACTAATCAATTTTGGGAAATCGTCGTATATATGCGCCTCGTTAGAATAATGGCTTTTACAGTACTGTAAATATACAAATTTTCGGCAGCTATTTAATTTCGGCTATATTCGGCACCGACCCAAAACGCCTAAATTAAAACGCCGATGAAATTTTTCACAGTATCTGTCGCACTATACCATGCCCTCTGCCCCACGCCGAAAATAAATCGCCGCCGAAATGTCAAAAATCGTGGAGTGCCGAAATTTTGCAGCGCCGAAATTTTGTATATTTACAGTATTAGATTTATCACGACAAACAGTCGGTATTTCAAATTCCCGAACGATTACCTCATGAATCCCGGTTTTAGGATTGCACAACCGTTGCACCATCACCTACTCATACAGTGACCATGCTGCACTAGGCACCGTTCAACTGCGCAACCCATAAGCAGTCAAATATAAGCAGTCAATATAGCACTAAGGAGCTAAGGAGTGAAATATGCTGTCATACTGTAGCTCAGTTGGTTAGAGCATTGCTCGCGAATAGCAAGGTCTCTGGTTCGAGTCCCGGTGGTGTGACTAATGATTATTTCTTTCTTTCATATCTGGCTTGCAAGTGGTGAGTTTCGGAGAGAAAAGAGCAGTACGTGGCATGTGGCCTCTAATTTCCTAAAACTTTGAAATTCTCCGTGAAGTCCAAATTTGAAATTGCTCGCAGTGGACATAGTTTGATGCGCTCCCCATGATAGCAAGCGAATGGCCGAGGGCCCTCTTGATTGGTGTGAGTTGCCAGTATGATGCAAGCCAGATATGGATTGATCGAAGAAGGATAGATTTACCATCACTGTGGATAAGAGTCATACTGTAGCTCAGTTGGTTAGAGCATTGCTCGCGAATAGTAAGGTCCCTGGTTCGAGTCCCGGTGTTGTGACTGATGATTTTTTCTTTCTTTCATATCTGGCTTGCGAGTGTTGAGTTTCGGAGAGAAAAGAGCAGTACGTGGCATGTGGCCTCTAATTTCCTAAAACTTTGAAATTCTCCGTGAAGTCCAAATTTGAAATTGCAATTTGTATTTGCTCGCAGTGGACATAGTTTGATGCGCTCCCCATGATATCAAGCGAATGGCCGAGGGCCCTCTTGATTGGTGTGAATTGCCAGTATGATGCAAGCCAGATATGGATTGATCGAAGAAGGATAGATTTACCATCACTGTAGATAAGAGTCATACTGTAGCTCAGTTGGTTAGAGCATTGCTCGCGAATAGTAAGGTCCCTGGTTCGAGTCCCGGTTTTGTGACTGATGATTTTTTCTTTCTTTCATATCTGGCTTGCAAGTGTTGAGTTTCGGAGAGAAAGGAGCAGTACGTGGCATGTGGCCTCTAATTTCCTAAAACTTTGCCTCTAATTTCCTAAAACTTTGAAATTCTCTGTGAAGTCCAAATTTGATATTGCATTTTTTCTTGGTTCATGTAAAAGTTGCACCTTATCTCTACATGCCCATTTTCTTGTCCCTTTCCCATATGCAACAGGCCTTCCCACCTATCGCTGGTCCACGCCGCCACTCCCCAATGCCATCGCAAGACGCACCCCGCAGCACTTGATGGTACCATTACCGGCTGTTCCAGGATCTCCCAATCTGACCGTTGAATTCGGCAAATTTGGCGCAAATTATTCCCAGCTGGTCAATACGTCAGTCAGCCGAATAGAAGGGATTGTAAACTTGAGGTCCAGTCGCCATTACAAGGTTCGCGTGTCAAGTCCTGCGGCTTACGGAATCTTTGGTCAAGCTGCTTTCTCCATGGAAGCAGTATTCTATATTCCCAGTAAGTACAGGTCACACACACGCACACACACACACACACACACACACACACACACACACTCACACACACACACACACACACACACACACACACACACACACACATACACACAAACGTGCACACACACACATATACACACACACACACACACACACACATACACACACAAACTTACTGGTCCTTGTTGCTCACTGCCAAAACTGGTCACATGGGTCTCCCCGGGAGAAGGGAGAGAGACTCAAAGGAATCTTGGAAAGATGACTCAATTGGCTATTGAACCACCCAACGGCCGACACCTTCCGAAATTCCCAAAACTCTGGGTGGATTTGAAAATGATCCCACTTATGGGCTCACCACGTCTCAGTAAATGGGTGAGGACAAGGTAAAGGAAAAGGATTGACGGCATCAAGGTATCCGTCCCGGGATCCAACTGCAGTTACCCGGCCTGCCCCCAGTGAAGGTAATATTTGCTACTAGGGTGGGTAGCTAAATCAGAGTGGATCTGATAAAAGCTTCACTAGCACCATTGATTACACAAGAGTTAATCTAGCCAGAAGCAGTCCACGGTCAACAGGTATGTATACTTCAAAAAGAAAGAACATGAACCCTGAAACCAACAAATGCAGCAGATACAACAGTACACCTTCAAGCAACTGACCCTGTTGGCAACAGACCGAACACAACCAGGCATAAGTGTACCCACCAACCAAACTAGCTGGCACACAAACACACACACACACACGCACACACACACAAACACACGCACACACACACACACACACACACACACAAACACACACCCATACACACGCACATGCACATGCACACGCACATGCAAACATACACACACACACACACACACACACACATGCACATGCACATCCACGCGCATGCACACACGCATGCTTACACACACACATACACACACATACACACATATACACACATACACACATGCATGCACGGAAATATATACGTATTTGTGCACGCACACACGCACGTACGAATGTATGGACGCCCACACATATGCTCACACATACATACACGCACACGCACACATACACACACCCTCACACACATGTGTGCTCACGCATATACAATTGCTCAAAGTCAATTCTTTTGTCGTCAGTCCTCTTCGGGACAGATACGAGAATAACAACAAGAATATACATATCCAGTTCCGGGCATTTCGGTCTACCGGACACCCTTTCGGTGACTGTCAGTGGTAATGAACATCACCACCACCACCACCACCACCACCACCGCAACCACCATCACCACCACCACCAACACCACCACCGCCACCGCACCCGCCGCCACCACCACCACCACCTGATTAGGGTGCTTATCAGAGGGGAAACGTATTTGGAAAATCTACGTGGAAGTCAACTTTGTAATTATTGATGTGGCCTTTCATGCAACTATACACAGGCGATGTTTTGTACCATTGGCGCTGCTCAGAAATAAACCTGTCATTATAATCCAAATCTCCTTAAAAACTTGACACTAGAGCGGCGGAATCGAGAGTTAACGGTCCAAAAAAGCAAGAACGGATGACGTCTTTCAGCTCCAAAACAGGGCCCCGGGTTTGACGCTGATGCACCATTGACGCTTATATTCACTTTGAAAATTTAAGCAGACGGTCAGTGTATTGTTGTGAACGTCAACTTTGTAATTATTGATGTGGCCTTTCCTGTGGACGGCAGATTGGTGCAACTACATGGGACGCTATATTTACGACAACAATGTTATTAATAATGACTGTGGATTTTCACGTTGCACATGTATGGTGAGTAACTATTCATTTTTATTACCAGTGAACTGTTTAATAATATCTTAATATGGGCCGCGGTCAGCTAAAACATTACTTTGGGTTTTCGAACAAAAAAAATGGAGAAATGACGTAATGAAAACATGTTTTTGTTGAGCCCGTTTATGCTCCCCTTCATTCATGAACCGGTGGCGATCATCATCTCACATTCTTTCAAACACTTGTTTGGCCGTCTAGTTCAAGTAGTTCAAGTAGCTGTCAAGCAAGCACTGACAATATCCGTGTCCAGTGATACTAGAGCAGCTCGTAGGGCCAGACGATCGCTTGGCCAGGGCTTGGTCAGGCTGTCAACAAGGCGGGCGTGGCAGCGGGTCTGCTGAGCGACGAATTTTTTCTTGGATCTGATGTTGATGTTGACAACAAGCTGAATCGTCCCCAGTAGTGAAGAAGCCTTGCGGGCGAGTACATTGGATGACGAACTAACTTGCGACGTTACATACCGCTCACTGCGCTCAGCTCTCTTGAGCCGTATGACGCAGTGTCGGGAGTACAGGTGACGATCAAAATTGTCACTGTCAGATTCAAAAGAGTATCATCGCGGCAAGTGCAACAACATCCCCCCCCCCCCCCTTCCCCAGAGGATCGTGGTGCTTTCCAGGAAAAGCTTGGTCCATGACTTAGAACTGATGTCGTTGACTTGCTCAAAAACTTTATCCATTGTATTGTGCTCCTCCACAAAAGCCACTTGTGTATCTGTGTGTCCGACTGTATGAAAACTGTAATTTTCTATTTCAAAGTACAATAATTTGAAAGCGGTATTTGGGGGACTTTTAGACTACTTTGGGGCCTTCAAGAGGTCAAGTAATTAGTTACGTCCCAAAAACTGTTTTCACGAGAAAACAAAATTTGAAAATTTCACTCTAAGACATGCTTCAGCTGGTTGCAACCCATAATGGCTATGCCCATGATTAACTGTAAAAATGGGGCTCCAATGTGGGAGGCTAGCACACATTCCCATCGAAAAAAACTCCAACCGAAAACGACACCCCATCAGCGGGTCAGAATGTATTATTGTTATCAGCCTTGTCGCTTTGACTTCACCAGGCAAGCTTGGCTAGTCTTCGCTCAGGTCAAGTGGAACGAAGAATGAGGAACAAGCGGGGTTAATGACGTGCTTATACGCATGCAACTGCAGAATAGGCAGCACAGATAATATCAAAACAGTCTGAAAACTGCAGGTCAGAACGCATAGTTAATGCACTAATAAGCGAAGAAGCTGGTAAAGCGCCTATGTGGATGCAAGCAATTATGGAGTTGTTTGCTAAAACTTAGGTGGAAGCACTCATTGTTCCTGCAGACTAGGATTGCAACTCGACTTACTCATGACTGCCCATCCAGACAACAGGAGGACTTCCTTGAATCTTCCAACAGGGAACGCCTTCACGAAAGCACCACTCCTTGCTCTGGACACAGGTCATGGTGTGCGTGGATGCAATCTTATAATGCCATCTTCTTTCTCGTTGCATCTTTTCTACTCTACAAAGTACATGTTATACCTGAAATGTACACACCCAGAGACAAATAGGGCCGCATGGGAGATGGAAACGAATAAGTTTGACACAGGCGACGTTTTGCACCATTGGCGCTGCTCAGGTAACTGTAGTGGAGGAACAGAAAGGTGAAACGGTGGCCAGTCAGAAATTTGAAGAAGGGCTTAGGCTGCATGCAGCTTCGTCTCTGAAATAAGGAATCCGTGTGGAAACACCCTTCCTATAGCACTGCACATCCAAACCAGGTCCTTAAGGGCCTGGTCAAACTGAGGCAAAAACAAAACAAACCACTGATTATAATGCCACGGAAACCTGATGCCAGAGCGGTGAAATCGAGAGTAGACGCTCCAAAGAAAAGGAAGCAAGAACGGACGACGCTTTTCCGCTCCAAGACAGGAGTTTAACGCTGACACGCCATTGACGCTGATATTCACTGATTTTTCATCTCGATATCGAGGAACTAATTGGCCACGGACAACAACAAAACTCATAAGGATGGTTGCAAAGATTGCACTGAAGGTGTTCGCGATGACTGAGGTGAGGGAATTTGATGTTGTTCGTGGAGATTGCCGCTTGACGCTTGAAATGTGTTTTGGTTTCCATTCTCTATCGCCTACCTACCTTCGCAATGCATATACTTCCTTCTTCGTCTTTACTTAAATGAAGCACCCAAACCACGGTTCCCACTAGCCACCGTTTCTCCCGGTTTATTGCACCCACGCTGATTGATAACACATAGTACTGCCTCTCTCTGATGGGCTACGGCCATCGTGAGAATAAAGATAATAATTCTCCCCCCTGTCCAGCGTGGTCACGATTCTAATCTTGAACGATTTTCTTTTTTCGTCAGGGACGAACAATTTGCCGTAGTCTGACCAGACCTTTACTACAAGATGCTTTGGCACATGGCCATCATCAGGTGATAAGAACAATCATTGTTCAGTTACCTGATGATGGCGAAGTGCTGAAACGCTGCGAAATAACACAACTCGTTCGGATGTGCAGCACTAAGGGAATGGGTGTGTCCATCCAAATTCCCTATTTCCCTATTTCAGTAAAATATCTGCGGGCAAAAACATTGAAACAATAATGCCTGGGTTTGTACAACACTCAATAGGATACCATTGAAGTTGAAGTAGGGTAACACAGTCATGCACAAGCAATTACCGTAAAGTACCGCCTGAGCGCCCAGTCTCGCGTGAGCGCCCCACCTTGATTTCACAGCCCAGGAAAGGAAAATCGTATGGCAGAGTGCAATAAAGTTTGTACGGCGTGAGAACCTTAGTATGCTAAGGTCAGACTTGGCCAGAGCTCGTGTTCGCTTGAAGGTGAATTGAGTACGGATTGACTGCAGAACGCGCAATAAGTGTAATAGGTTCGTGTAATAATATTATGACTTACTGGCAGGACACCACCCGCACAATACTACTGCGAAAGGACGAGATGGTGGGGTGCTCCTACGGTGGTATCATTGCATTGACTGTGTTGGATTTACATCTAATAGCTAGCAGCATGCTTAGGCTAGGCTAAACCACACTGAGCTAGTAACCGTTGGGTGTCTCAGTACTTCCTACCAGTGTGGTGCCTTGTTGTACCACTCTCTAGCTGTATCTCTTTTACTGAAGTATTTTTTAAGTGTCACCAGCAAATCCTAGATATTATAGGATTAGGTTTCTGGCTAAAGGATTTGGCTAAAGAACCTATGAAAATTGATGAAATGGTTTCATGAAGTGTTTGGAACTGTTTCCTTATACATCCGTAGGAATAATCCAACCTTCAAGCAGATCGGCCAATTTTCGGGGTGAAGCTTCTGCTGCAGTACGGTTAAAAGCAATATGCCAAACTGTGGTAGTGCTCCCCAATCAATCACAAACTTCTATTCATGGTATCTGTGTACTTATTCAGCATACTAGGCATTCTATATTACTTTCCCTGCCAGTTCTATCATCATCTGCATCCATTACAACACTCTGGATAATGCAGAATACTCAAATCCTATATATATATAGGATCCAAGAAAAAACTGACAGGTCCTCACTAAAACGGCCCTATAAGTCAAGTGATAATACTGGCACTCTTGAAAACTTCTGAATAGAACCTACTGATACTGCCCTAACACCTAACAATGCAATTTAGGAAAACAACTTATCCCGGGCAGAAGCATGATCAGGATTAATGGAAATTTTTCCAAAATCCGATATATAGGATTTGACAGTTTAAGAGATATTATGTGGTTAGTTTGGTGGACAGTTAGTCGTAACGTGTAAACACATTTTGTCCTTTTTTCAGCCATGAGCCATTAAGGCATTACAGTACTTTTATTGTTCTTCTCTTTTTGCTGATTGCGGACAGAGCGGAGTGGCCTATTGCCCCCACAATCCAACATGTGAAAAGCTAGTCTGTTCTCAAGAAACGAGAGGTTGCTGTGGAGCATGCGGCATTCAAAGTAAGGTCTTTTGCACAAGACAATTTGTTGTTGTTATTATTATTTAACTTGGATGGCTAGCCAATAAAATTATTGTGAAAAGAAGAAGGACAACATGTTACAAGTTATGACTAACTGTCCACCAACGTACCCAGATCTTATACAGTCAGCAAATTGGAAGGTTGTTGGTTTGCGCCTTGGAGAAGTGTTTGAGCTAGGTGTCAGGTTGTCGAATGTCTCAGCACTCCTTATCAGTTTTGTGCCATTTTGTCGCACTCGCTGACTGTATAAGATCTGGTTACGTTGGTGGACAGTTCGTTAAAACTCGTAACATTTTGTCCTTCTTCTTTTCACAGTTATTATTATCATGATTATTGTAACTCGGATGGTGAGTAGGGTTTTCCACATTATGTTTTGCACAATTTTTGCATCTTTGGGGTAAAAATGAATCCCAGGTATAAAAATGCATCTTTCATGATTTTTGCCAGATTTTCTTCAAAAACTACACGTTTTGCAAGAGTTGTGTATTTAAAGCTACAACTGTAAAGCCAAAGGTATTTTTCTAGTGCTGGCAAGACTTGCCGGTGTGTACCAGCACCTGACACTCTTGAAACACGAAAGAAAGTCCAACCCGTATTTCCATTGGAGTTCCAAATCGCTCATACTACATGTAGTGACATGAGAAGAAAAAGACAAGGCCTCAGAGCAGCTAAGAACAGGCATGTTATGAAAGCAAGCAACAGTTCATGTCACACTGAAAGGCGATCATGATTCATGATCAGTGGGAATATCGATGGTTGATGTAGTTGATTGAAGAATTCTTAAACTTTGCTATTACCATACAGTATTAAAATTTAATATGATCACACAATATTACGAGATCAGCAGGTGGATACTCTGGTATATGCACATGCAAACAATACAAGCTATTTTGAAGCAGGCTGGGAAGACAGGACTGAAGGCTCTAAACATCAACATTATCACACACGGTTTTATCGATTTCAATACAGTATGATCACACAATATTACGAGATCCTGCAGGTGGATACTCTCGTACATGCACATGCAAACAATACAAGCTATTTTGAAGTAGGCTGGGAAGACAGGACTGAAGGCTAAACATCAGCATTATCACACATGGTTTTATCGATCGCTAAAGAGAAAGAAGAAGAAGAGGAGGGCATAGAAAAAAAGAAAAAAGAGGACATTGAAGCCGCGGAATTGGAGCAAATACATGTCCAGTGCATACCTGTACTGTATCTGAGGAGGAAAGACTAGCTGTAAAACAAAATGTGCATGTACCGCGACTGCATTGCTCTGTCCACACAATCCATTTTCTCTAGGCTTCTCCATCCAGGACCTAGTGATTGTACTGCAACATAATCGCCGCCTCGATGTAGTCCTCCAATGCTCGCTCTTGCCTATCAATGAAGGAGTTTTGCAGCAGGCTGAAGACTCGCTCTGCGGCAGCTGAACTGGGTTGAACTAGTAGCACTTTGCGCAGTGCATTGCACCAGCTCTCGATATCAGTATGGCCTCGCCACCAAAGAAGAGGATAAATTCCAGCATGTGTATCCTCGCATGCAGCTAGATATGCTGGCAAATCTGCTTTCATTGCTTCGACCTCCGCCTGGGAAATGGAGGGGAATGCAACCAGCGCCTCAACATCCTCCACATCTGGTTGCATCTCATTCACTTTGCCTGGGTGGAAGAGCCGAGCAGCGCGGAATGCCTGGATGACAGGAAAGAGAGCACCACCATTTCCAAATATAGCGTTGAAGTAGCAAACAGCTGGGCGAACACATTCATACCCCACCTCCATCCATGCTTGGTAATGAGCTACATTGCCGTTAGCCAGGACGCGCGCAACAGCAGCTGTAGAGGGCAGTTGAAGAGGGTCTGTGTTGGTAAACAGCGTCAAGGTACTCACTTCCTCATATGCCTTCAAGCACAGCGCCGCATCGCCTTCAAGCCAGTATGTAGCTTGTACAAACGGCTCGCCAAACTCGACAGTGACAGCAAGCTGAATTTGAATCCTGGCCCTCGCTTCAAGATCTGCGATGGACTGCTTCAGATGCCTCTTCGTCACACTGTTGTCTTCCACATCACTGATGAACTTCATCACATCCCCAAAGAGGTTATGCATCTGCTGCATTACCTCCCACTTGCTCCACCAGCGGGTTTGGCTGTAGGAGCACATGCTAACGCCTGTCTGTGCTTTCCATTGTATACGGCTTTTAAGGCTATGGGAGAATAGGGTGATCCAATCCATTACGAAGCCTTTTAGGGTACCACCTCCGATTGCACGACCCACGTTGTCCAAGGTGTGGCTAAAGCAGCCAACGTCCATCACCTGGGGATACAGCGGCTTGATTGTCCTCAATGCTTGATTGTCCTCACTGCTTGATTGTCCTCACTGCTACTTGATTGTCCTCACTGCTTGATTGTCCTCACTGCTTGTTTGTTCTCACTGCTACTTGATTGTCCTCACTGCTTGATTGTCCTCACTGCTACTTGATTGTCCTCACTGCTACGTCATTTACAGAAGCCCTATCACGCATATTGGCGACAAGATGAGGCGAGTTGATCTGAAATGTTACTGCGAGGGTATGGAGAAGTCGATGAGCAATCTGTTCTCCCGTCATAGTCTCCGCAGCAAGCTTCAGTGAGATCATCAAACGCTGGTGTATCGTAAAGTCAGCTCCAATACACCGCGCAATAATGGCCATTGCCTCGTAAACATGCGTGGTCCCATCGAACACAATGGAGATATGCTTGTGGTTCCTGTCCATCAAGAAGGCCTTCACCTCAGCCACTTCCTTATCTCGGATCATTGGGATGAGGTCACTGAGGTGTTGGCTTCCAGTCAAACGTAGGCCATGTTGCTCGAGAAGAGGCCAGAAGTGCTCAATCTGATTCAGAGGAACACCATCACTCGTAAAGGTTTTCAGGCAATCGACTCTACACACCAGAACCTCATCAGAAAGGGTGGAGCCTTTTGACTTCGTCTTCGTCGTCTGTAGGCGTGACCATCGATCAATGTTTGAGCACGCTTCGCACTCCGCTCACTGCTTGCCTTCTTTCCGAGTTCGTGCTTGGAAGACTTGATGTGCTTCTGGAGAACACTTTTCACCGTCGATACCTAATGTCGGCATGTTTCACAGAACAGCTTGCCGCTCTTTACACACAATTCCTCCTTGGGAAATTGCTGAACTCGTACAGCCGGCCCACGACTCTGGTGCTTTTCCGGGAGTTGGCGGCTTATAAACACCTCTTGTTTTGGAGCCAGAGTTCAGTTGGATTTTCCTCTTTCTGCTCAAATCAGATGGAGTAGGGGGCGAAGACGATCCAAAATTGAGAGCGCAGCAGTAGTCTTATGTTCGCTACCGGAATCCTCACTGTCGGAATCCTCACTACTACTACTACCACCAACCGCTTCCAAAAGTGACGGGGCATCACTCGCCATGAAGGTTTGCATGCAAACGAACCTCCAAGCTTGAGAAAGGAAGTGAAAAGTGGAACCAACTGAACTGTTAAGGAAAGCATAGGCCCTAGGCCATATATAGGGACTAGGTCACTAGGCCCAGGCCCAGTGTGTAAAAAGGAAAGAGCCTGCATGATGCCAAAACCAGGGAGTCGTAAAATACCAGGTATTTTACGACTCCCTGGCCAAACCTAACTTGGCCACATGCTTCGAATACCTTTGGCAGCCATTTTGTTGCCATGGCACTGGGTGAATAATTTTCGCACATTGGGTGATTTTTTGAATCTTTTTAGATTTTTTTCTATATCTATCTTGTCTTTTGGTGTGTCGCGTCCTGCACGCGTGTGTGTCTACTCTATACTCTAGCATGGAGAGTAGAATGTTAAGACAGTAGTGTTTTCTTTCCACCTGGGAACGGGTAAGAGGGAGCACGGTGTGAGATAAAAGGAGATGACGTGTGCAGGGTCGGCCTCTTTTGTCTTCGCGCGGACCTTTTTTGCGCTGTGGTGGCCCCCACTGGCAATGTTGACGTGTTCAATAGTGGTGTACACTTATCAGTGAGTGGGCGGATGTGTGTGCAATGAGTGAGTGCAGGGTGGACAGAGAATTCAATTGACCGTAACTTTGGTGTCTCTGAATGGATTTGAGTGAAATTTTCACCACACACTCCTACCACTATGTTGGCCGTCTGGACATGGGTTAAAAGTTCTTGCGCCTCACTGACAGGCTTTCCAGGCCGGAAAAACTCAAAATTCCGGCATAGTGCCACGGTGTGCGAGCCACCCAGGAGCCAACAAAATGCATTTACAATTTTTTCACGTTTTCTTACCCATTGTGTCCGTGCGTGGGAATTAAACCTAAAAAAAAGTCCAGAAGCAGCAATGGGTGGTGGGATAGGGCCCTCAACGTGGCCCTGGAATCTGTCACAACGGAACGAGTGGGCGTTCTCTCACAGTCTCCCACAGACCGAAGTCATTTTTTGACTTTTTTAGGTTTAGCAGGTGCTACGAGGGCGTACCTTTGGTAAAACATCCAGGGCTGGGACCTCCACAGCAAGCCATTTCCACAGCGCTGCACATCAAATCCAGGATACCCTCAAAAATCGGCAAAGACAACCACTCACATTCCACTACTGCCTAGTACTGAATCCTACCTGACTTCTTGACGCGACTCAAACTTGCCAAAGTTTAAGCGTTTCCCTTGATACGACAAGTTGCTTACAGTCTGCCCAGATTCAAATACAGTGCTGCCAAAAAATGACAGCGTGCAACAAAAAAACTTTTCCTTGCAAGGGCACATTTTCGGCCATAACTCTTGGACGGCTGGTCACATCGAGACAAATTTTCAGAGATTGTGCAGCTATTCATGCTCTTTCAAATGATGTAGCACTCGATAAGAATTTACAAATTCGGTTTTAGGAAAATAATTTGGGTAATCTGCCGCCTTAATAAGTGGGAACCAGAAAAGGTTGCAGGTTGGTCGAAAGAGTGCTCGATGCCCGGGGGACAGCCTAGCTACTTAGAACTAGTCACAACGAATTCTTCATATTCTTGATCTTACTGTGATTGTTTTTTTCTTGTGTTGATGCGTTTGTTTTTCAAGGTCCTTGTGATTTAAACTGTACCCAAGGAAAAACATGTCTGCTCGGAGGAACCGGAAAAAGTTGCCGATGTAAGTCAGTAAAAAATAGGCAGAAGGGACATGAACAGGCTCCTTCCACTCGCACCCTGGACATGTAAATGTCATACATGTACATGTGTTCAAAGAGTCGCTGGCTCCGCCGTACTACAGCCAGTGTTACCTAGCACCAGAGAGTCGTATATTTACGACTCCCTGGTGCTAGCACTGAATCTGCTCATTGATGTACACGGCTGACTGGTCCGTACAAAACATCAGAACAGGTACGAGGGAGCTTGGAAGCTCAGGGCCCTACGCTATGCTTATTTGCCTAGCTCACCATGCATGTTATTAGAACTGATGAAAATGTTTTTTCTATTGATTGGCTATAGTGTTTTACGTCGATCATGATTCATGACGGCTACAATGCCCGACCAAACCACAACGAACTGATCGGCTACATCATTGTATTGCAAATGTTTCCATCTGTTAGAATAATATGCATGATGAGCAAAATAAAGCATAGCGTAGGGCCTGAGCGAAATAAATAAACTTTCTCTTTGCATTGCCCTGATGATGGGCCAGGCCCAAAAAATTTGGTGTATTATTTATCCTAATTTTAATTTTAATTGCAGAAACCGTTTTTGGAGTTGAGAAGTGAAGTTTCCTGAATATGTAAGTGGCTGTGTTGGAGCTTGCGGGCAATTAAAAAAGAATTGAACCATCTTTTCCCGTTTGTGTCTTTCCCTCAAACAAGTGAAGAACCATTTTTGTTAAACCTTCTGCATGTTGTACAGATGCACGAAATCCTGTAGAATCTCGTGGAACCTCGCAGACTCTCATAACGTTAGACTCTTGTAGACTCGGTTCGCCGATGAATGAGCAGGACTTCTTCTCCACAAATATCTATCTAGTCATCAGGTCTCTTCAAAGTGGAGAAGCTTGAAAAGCGATTGTTTGCCATGGATTATGAGTCTAAATGGGTCAAACGCGCATGTATAGCACACAATGAACACCCAACCGGGTATGTACACACCTACGACCCTAGTACAGAACTTCGTACATCTGTACAACGTGCATACTAACCATAGCACATTTCACCACCTAAATACGTGCAACTCCAGCCCGGGCTGGAGCGAGCGGGCCAGCCCGTCGAGGGTGTTTACATGTGCAAGGCCGGGCTGGTCGCCAGCCCGCAGTCAGTTTATGCGCTGAGTACACATCAGCTCGTTGTGAGTATGCAACGAACACTCTACGGCTGTAGTGTACTGCCGGGGGCTGAAACGCAGGGCTGCAAGCCATACTCAGGTTATAAACCTAAAATCTTTTTTTCTCACACAATGTATTCTTCTGCTGATTTCTTTTCGCGCTGTGGCACATGCTTGGTGCGTCGTATCACCTCGTTTCTTTTTCCTGTTTTTCACATTTTTAACTGTCCATATCAAAGTATTTTGCAAGTAGTTCCCCTTCCATTTGAATGTAAATCATGCATGTCGACAAATAAACAGTGCTCATTGCACGTCCTTCTTGTTGCTGTACAAATAGCTTCATAGATTTTCAAGACAATATCGGGAATCCTCTTCATAACTTCCTTCAAAAGTTAAAAGTACCTATTTTGTAGTATGAACGCAGTGTCGACACCTTGATAATACAACTCTGGCCCGGGCTTGTCTAATTATAATTATGTGCTTTTTCTGGCCCGCCTAGCCGGGATCCCGGGTGCCTCGAGGCGGGATCCCGCCTCGCCGGGCCAGCCCGCTTGCCATGTAAACGCACCACAGGTTTTGTGTGGATTTGTGTACAACCCCGACATCCCGTTGCAGGCAGGCTGGCCCGCCTGTCGACCAGCCCAGGCTGGAGCTGCACATATAATCACCCCCTCAGGCCAAGGGTGCGTTCTTAAATCCTCTCGGAGAAGTTGGAGACTCTCGGGAAGGTTCGAGAGCTGTTCTTATATCCTGTCCCACTTTTAGGAGGCTCTCCACAGGTCTGCGAGCTCTACAAGCTTCAGAGGTGGTTGAAACTTGGAGATTCCCGCGGTTTGGGATCAGCGCATGCGAACTACGGCTAAAAGCCACGTGTTGATCCTGATTGTCTGCATTTCCCCTTTTCGCATACGCATATGTGCATACTACATTCATAACTCAAGAACGGACTTGGTCGAGCGTAATCGGATTTTTGCGTGATAAAACCGTATACATCTGAGGGAAACCCGGGAGTCTCCAATCAAAAACGTCGGTACCCTGCCTCGAGACTGGTCTTACGCTGGTGTGAAGTGTATGCTTGACATCAGAAGATCCGACTACACTCGACCATGACCCTATGCAGAGCTTGATCAGGCGTGGCACACTCTGGGGATTATGTACTCTTGCTGACACTCCTCACCGACAGATAGCAAGTGTGTTCATGAATATCATCGACATCCCACCATTGCACCAGGAGCCTTGATTCTTGCTGAAATCACCTCTGTGCAAATCACCCGCTCGACCCTGCAACTACTGTATTTCCGGAAAGTTTAACGACCAAAAAGTTTAACGTTTTTTTGTAATTTTGGCATGATAACGTGCAGAAAGTTTAACGATGGTTACCTTGCCACCCATTTGTATGCGCATCTTTTCACAGACTTCTCAAACTGGTTCGCCATAACGTTTCTTCAAAAACGAAAATGAATTGGTCGATAAAATGTTAGACTTTGTGACTCAGTTCTCTTCCAGCGAGCGCTTGTGTCTATGGGCTCATTGAGAAGAAATGAATGTCGCTACTTAAACAACGCAAGCAACTCCAACTTGTTTCACTTCCACAGGTTTAGTCCAGGACAGGTCCACTATGATCTGACTCATCCGTTCTCTCGAAAGTCTACTCAGTCAGCTAACTATCTAACCCCAGTTCTACGAAGTATGGTGCATCTGTTGTGTGAATCACTGTCTTTTATGTTCAACAAAAGCTTATCAGCATCCACCTTTCCGACTGAATGGAAGCTGGCTACGGTCAGCCCCTTGTACAAAGGCAAAGGCAGTACGGCATCGCCCACTAACTATCAACCTAATAATAATAATAATAAATAATTAAATCGCTCTTGCACCCGATTCATCGCCTCTTCGATTTTCGCTCGGCGTCTAGCCTCAACGAGTATATCAATCAACATCAATTGATTGTGGCGAGTCAATTTGCATATATCCCTCAAAAGGTCGACAACCGACCAGCTCGTACCCTGAGTCACCTTATTGCTGATATCTCAGACACCGGTGGAAAGTTTGACTGTGTTTTCCTAGATTTCGGGAAAGCCTTTGATAAGGTCCATCACCCAACACTCATCAAATGTCTAGAAAGATGCATGGATCACTCCACAGTTAAATGGTCCCAGAGATTTTTAAACCGCAGAAAGCTACAAGTGAAGATATAGCAGACGATCTCCGCGACTCATTCCGTCACCAGCGGAGTTCCGCATGGATCGCACCTTGCCCCCTCCACTCTTTCTACTGTATATTAACACCCTCCCTGATAGTCTCCACCATAGTAGCCACTTTCTGTGTGCAGACGATGTGACTCTTCTGTATGCTCATCATCGGGCATTATCCCTCAATGAGAATTGGTGTAACAACCAGCAGGAGCTCAACAGTTGCCAGCGATGGGCCAGGAGCGTCCATGGTGAGTTCTCTCCGGAAAAGACTTCTTCCCTCTGCAACTACCAACTCCCAACACCATCACCAACCCGTATGGACAATATTCCTATCTATTCGTCACCTCACCGTTCTGTAGTTCACCTTGGTGTAGAGCTAAACCCCCGACCTAAAGTTTCATAGTCATTTTGCAACCGTTTTCAGAAAGTTCCAGCAAAGAGTAAACCTACTCTGCTATATGGGCCGTCATTTACATCACTATAATATCACCCTCCTCTATAAGAGGTAAGTTCGCCCTGAAACTGAATACACCATTCCAGTGTGGACTTATAGATTAAGTGCTGAGCACCTAGCTAGCCTTGATGTACTTCAAGCTAGAGTGTGTAGATCCATTTTAAAGTCTAGTAACACAGCCTTTGATAAATAAATTTGAAACTAAAGAAAATCAAAATAAGCTATGCCATATTCAATCCCTTCACTTTTAAGACGCCAGTTTCTTTCACTGGTCACCCTCTTTAGATACATCCATTGGCCCCCTAATTACCTCGCAATGTTCCACAGCTTCAGTGTACAATCATCTGCTAGCTAGTCCTGATTGTTGCAATTCGTATTCCGACTCTTCGTTCACTGTATTGTGCCGTGGTCGTCATGGTTATGGACTACAGTTTAAAGTGTTGGAAGCTCTCTATCAGCGTCTGTATAAGCCTAATTTGTGTGTACAGAAAGATAGTATAATTGGGTTGAAATTGTTCAAGTAACGTGTCGTGTTTGGTGCGGCCAAGCTTGGCCATTAATGTCCCAGGTGAAATGTACTGCTGTTATGTGTTATCACTTTGTCCTTCCTTCTTTCTTTCTCTTGTTTGTTCATTTTTCCATTTGAAAGTTTATTGTTAGCACACGCATTCGTTATTGCTCTCGCTTTGATTGTTAAAATTCACACTTGTAAATTTCACTACTGTTGTTCTTAGTGTTATTTCTCTAACTTAGACTTTCTATAATAGTTCAATTTTGTTTCAGTGTCCTTTAGTACAACGACGATTCCTGATGAGTTTTGTACGAAAACTTGTTTGAATCCAAATTTTTTCACTACACCATTTCTTCATATTTTCATCGTTTTATTGCACATCGTCTCCACTGTTTTTTCATTGCATGAATAAAGTACACAAATGTCGGTTCAGCTGATTTTATTGATTGCGGTTATCAAAATTATTATTATTTTTCACTCACAAAGCGACTGTTCAGTACATGGGGTAGTGGTCTACCAGAGCAATCACACTCACTACCGTGGTGGTTTTCCAGGAATGAGTAGAAGCAAAAAACCACACTCGCAGCCACATAATAGATAAATAGCCGAAAAACATCTAAATCCATCAAAGAACCGCCAGCAAGCGGGAGAAAAGGCCGTGAAATCAAGTGAACAGCATGGCCAGTGGTGAGCATGGGTGACTGGGCAGCAGGGGAGCGCCTGAAAAACAATGACTCCCTACATTCCTAGCCGCGACCGCTCAACCGGGCTAGAGGAAAAACACGCCTTTCGGCCAAAAAACCTTTCTATTTTCATTAATTCCTGCCCCGCTGCCAGTCAGACCCAAGAATAGAGATAGCAAGAAATGGTATGTAATAACCGGTGTATGTCATAATCATAAGCCACACACATAGGCATAGATTGTCAAGAAGAACAGCGGACGACTCCCATGAAACCAGGGTGGGTGGGCGGGCAACTTCAACTACCACGAGGAAAAACAAAGACCACGATGGCAGGTTCAACAGAGTTGCGCAGAACAAGAGCAAATGCACGAAAATATTTGTGAGTGAAAAATACGTTTTTTGCACTCTTTCGCTACGCTCAGCCGTGAAAAAACAAAACTTTTCACTCACAAAGCGACTGTTCAGTACATGGGGTAGTGGTCTACCAGAGCAATCACACTCACGATGTAAAGGATAGTGAGGCCGATAGGAGAGCAGCACACATAGATTTGGACAAGGAAAACGAGCAGTGTGGCGCATGGCGCCAGTGTGCCAAAGTCTTGGGCACTGTGACCACCATCTGTGGCCAAGTGTATAGTTACTACGAACATTATGGAGACCCGGCCAGACTTGCCCTGGGATGCTCACTAGTAGGCCAGGTTGGGTCCGGTGGCAACCGGGCGAGCACACATCAGCCAGGATAACATGAACAGCAGTGCACTCCGAGCAGACAAAATCTCTGCGAAATGCCCGAAAGTTCCCCTGCTAGGTTACGAGTGCTTCATCATGGAGTAGTACTGCCAGTAAATTCAATGTGAGGTGCTGTACTGCCGTGATTGGGCTGGACGTCCGTTCAGTTCCTGCAAGAGAAGGAATCCTGTATCGAATGCACACGTCCGCCCCTCACACATTTACTGCACACACATGCACCCTTACGCACATTCACTGTACCCACACACACACTCACCGTACCCACACGTACTGTACACACACAAACACACATACTGTACACACACACACACATACTGTACACACACACACACACACATACTGTACACACACACACACACATACTGTACACACACATCCTGTACACACACGTACTGCCAGTGCACGTACACTCCTCCGCGTGCCCCGACAAAAAACGGGGTGAAAAGCCGGTACCGAGACATAAAAACCCACATACCTCTATGTAAATCTCACTCTCTCTCTCTCTCTCTCTCTCTCTCTCTCTCTCACTCGGTTTCAACATGTCTGTAATCATTCATAACCACATGATCGTTCATCAAGTCATACACCATCATGTGTCATCACTGACCATCGGGCTTCTCTCTCATCATGGCATCAAGCCATACACAACCATGTGCCATCACTGCCCATCGGGCTTCTCCCTCATCATGGCATCAAGCCATACACAACCATGTGTCATCACTGCCCATCGGGCTTCTCTCTCATCATGGCATTAAGCCATACACAACCATGTGTCATCACGGCCCATCGGGCTTCTCCCTCATCATGGCATCAGGCCATACACAACCATGTGTCATCACTGCCCTTCGGGCTTCTCCCTCATCATGGCACCAAGCCATACTCATCACTGCCCATCGGGCTTCTCCCTCCCCCTCATCATGGCATCTAGCCATACACAATCATGTGTCATCACGGCCCATCGGGCTTCTCCCTCATCATGGCATCAAGCCATACACAATATTGTGTCCTCACTGCCCATTGGGCTTCTCCGTGATTATTGCATCAAGCCCTACGCAATCATGTGTCATCACTGCCCATCGGGCTTCTTACTCACTCCGTCATCACTCACATACACACTAAATAATGGCAAGCCGGGTTACCCATTTAAACACCACACAAGGCCGTTCCCAATCGCTTGCATCATGTCCAGTCGTGGGTGATCCGGTGTCTGTTCCACGGCCTAGGTACTGGCTTGGTACTGAAAGGACAGCAAGAGGAAAACATATATAAATGCTTCATTAAGATTCAACACCGAAAACATAAGGACGGCATGCACGAGCATGATCAAGATACGTAAAGCTTTAACCAGTTGACTTGGCCTGGCAGCTGACTGGGGTGTCTCGCACACCTTACACAATCAAAGTGGTGGCTTAACTTTTATGAATTGGTTTGGCGATACAACAGTGGAGTTGTGCAGTGTGCCTTCATGTTACCTCACCTCGCACATTGCAGACTGCAGCGACCGAGTGAGGACTACGCGCTACCTGCCGCTTTAGTTATCGCTCCGTCTGGAACGTACACTTATTTTGAGCGTGTTCAGGAACCCTAGTCTTACTCTCTGGACGAAGGAAACTTGGACAGTACTGCTTCCCAACCTTGGTGAACATCGCACGCCCCCCTGCGGTTGCTGTCACATTCTCTGTTGTGTTGTTGTCGCTTGCTGTAATAGCACATGACTATTGTCGTACATGTTTGCACTCATACAATCCCAGGCTGTACTTTGGAACTGTTTCCATTGCCCATGTACTCCTTATTCTTTGCTTGCTTTTATGCTGAGAGAACATATGCTGGCTCCCTGTACTGCTTAGCCGCGTACTCATTCGGTAGAAATGTGTGAATAATACTACTAATAATCTGACGTGAGTTAGGTGGATGGGCACCTCAGGAATACAAGTTTGAAGTCAGCAAGCAGTCAACTTTCGCGTGAATTTCTTCTGGAACCATGTCTGGTGGGCCCCACCCGTGAAAAAACAAACAAACAAACATTTGTCTCGTCCTGCCGGCCAATTGTCCCCCCCTTGTGTGTCCGATGGCTGCGGACGTCGATTACACCTGGCCGTAAATCTACTAGCATTTTGCACGATGTTTGACTTGGACAACATTTACTGCCATGCCATTGTTGCCCGATTTTTGTACTCAGACTGACAAACTAACTACTCTTGTTGTTCATGGTTGTCTCTACAAACACGATACAGTCATGTACATCGCTCTGCACATCCATAACATTCTGATGGTCCCGTGACATTGATCATGCACCCTGTGTAGGGCCTAGGGCGGTACGGGCTGGGCGTTTGTTTGCTCCCTTAAATACGACGGCATGTACACCCCTTTCGATTGTGTCAACTACATGATTATGTACTTCGTAAATTATCGAAAAAACATCCACAGTCTCAAGTACTGATACTTATCTTTTCTCTCCGGTCCATGTGCGGTGCGAAAACTGGCTGGCTGTCCCAGTGAACTCCGGTTGGTGTTGTCAACAGACAGCTACGACCTTGCTGCCCTTCGCCACGATATCAGACAACTACTTCAGTATGACTGCGGTGTCACCTCTGCCAGGAGCTTCGCCACCATTTGGGACACGATGTTGTGATCGACAGCGCTCATCACCGGCTCCGTAGACTCTCGATCTCATCACTGCGCCCCCGGAAAACTCTCAAGGACTCGCTGAAGCCTTTGAGGAGTATGGTTGCGGTACAGGTAGGTGTCGACCCGACATGTCGGAACTGAGTGACCAATTGTTTTGTCAACTAAATTTTACTTCCACAATCTTTGCTGGTCGTCCGAAACGCCCTGATTTGTGTAGCTGTCAACGGTGACTCTGCTCCGCCTGGTACCAAACTTGCTTGTGTGTGGTGGATTGCGCTCAGCTCGTTTTAGCTGTTTCCGCCTTTCGCAGATCGATCTGCAGCTCCCAAAAACGTCAGGTTACTGGTACATCAGCTTGCAGGCCCAATCAGGCGATGTGGACCTTTTGTAGGCTGGACCGATTCATTATAGACGGTGCACGGCACTGTCATTTCTTTCTTCTGGACTATTACACTGTAGATCTACTCTGAAAAAATAATAAGATGAGTTGTGGTGTTGTGTGGCTGCGAGTGGAAACTAAAAACTGGAGCACTTGAAAACTTCAACTACCACGAGGAAAAACAAAGACCACGATGGCAGGTTCAACAGAGTTGCGCAGAACAAGAGCAAATGCACGAAAATATTTGTGAGTGAAAAATACGTTTTTTGCACTCTTTCGCTACGCTCAGCCGTGAAAAAACAAAACTGTCTCCTCGCGGTTTGTTTAAATAAATTATACAATTATACTTTGCACTTGGAATCTTGGGATGGTTTTACTTCTCAATTTTGTTGTTGTGCGTGTATGTGCTCCGCTTTCCCTCTCTTCTGTCATAGATGTGATGCAACACAATGTTTTACCACTATTTCTGGACCTGACTAAAATAGATGTTCACGTGTTTGACTACGCGCGGAATCTTTGGTATAAGACACCCAACTTTACGGTTGTAGATCAAAGACCGATCCTGATTGTGATGAACCTTGGACAAAAAGGAATCCATTTCAGATCCCGGATCAACTCTAGCACTGTTGATATCAGTCCTTGGTCTCCTCCTTATATCACCAATCAGTCAATTGTGTCTACCAGAAATCCATATATTGGTGAGTTCTCCAACCTCTCTCTCTTTCTCAAACTCTTGGGATATTTTCTCTGTGTGTGTGTGTGTGTGTTTGTGTCTGTGTGTGTCGTGGGGGGGGGGGGGGGGGTATGCGTGTGTGTAGGGGGATACGAGTGTGTGTGAAGGGGGGATGCGTATGTGTGTGTGTGTGTGTGTGTGTGTGTGTGTGTGTGCGTGTGTGTGTGAGTGGTATGTGCAGTCGATTTCCAATCGAGGGGTTGCGGGTTCAATTCCCGACGATTATGGTCGCACACGTCTTTCTTCTCTTTCTCGGACTCTTCCTGACTTTTCTTACATTCTCCTGGGTGGTTACCAACAGCCAGTGTATGCCGGAGTATGTGGTGTGGTGTGTGTAGGAAAAAAATGGAAAAACGAAAAATAGGGATTCACTGACCAGAAAAAGTCACTTCAAACAGCTGTGTGGTGGATACCAGGCTAAAAATAGTGGCGGTCAATTCATCAGCCTTGCAAGCTGTTGAATGGTGTAATCCCAGCACAAGTTGCTATGTCTAACATAGCTGTTCGCTATCATTGCTTCCGCGATGGGCATGTCTGAGGTCTGAGGTGTGTGAGGGGGGGGGGGGGAGGTCGCATACCCCCCCCCCCCATCGCACATGTACACCCACACACACACACCCACACACACCCACACACACACGCACACTCATACACTGTGTGACAGTGTGTGTGTGTGTGTTAATTAAACTGTTTTTATAATGATTCTGTGTCGATGTGTTTACTTCTCCAGTATACAATTGCACTGTGCCGGATATTGCTAACGGCACTACGAACAACACATACATCATGTATGGTGAAGCACTGGTCTACACATGCAGTAAGGGCACAGCACCACCAAGCGAGACTCGAGCAATCTGTCAAGCAGACGGCACTTTTAGTGCAATGCCCAAATGTGAATGTAAGTTAGTTTGTGTGTTGCTTTGCAGTGGAGAGGGAGAAATAGAGAAAGATAGCAAGAAGGTGGAAAGATAAAGTTATAAAGAGAAAGAGAGCTAGAAGGAGAAAGTGGGGACGTTTTCCTCTTAACGAGAGAGCTTGGAAGCTCAGGGCCCTACGCTATGCTTTTTTGCCTAGCTCATCGTACATGTTATAAGAACTGAGGCAAAAGTATTTGCAGAATTTATTGCGGATTGTTATTTCTCTAATAATCATCTACTTTTGGTTTGCTCCTTCTTTTCTTTTATCTCCTTATACTGTAAATCAACAAATTTTGGCCGATGAGAAATAGAAACCTCTCTATTAGAGAGGTTAAGATGCACGTTATTACCGACGTGACGCGCAATTTCACGTCAAATTTGAAATCGATCGGTATTTTTGCTCTCACATGCATCCATTGCTCAATCATGCATCATTTGCCGATATGACAAACTTTGGCCTGCGATTTACTTTGGCCGGTTGGTACTAAGCGGCGAAATCAGCGAAATTAAATCGCCAGCGAAAATTATTTTCTGGCCTTTTGTAGTAATACATGTACATTGACCTGTTGAGCCAATGACGACGCCGAATGCGTGGTTGCCTGTGGAGCACATCACATAACTTAGCAGTCTCCTAAAATACGTATCCTGTCCGACGGCAAAAGAGTCTGCAGATTTAGTTTTTCTGCGCGTCGACGGGATGTCTGCGACGCGAAAGTTCAGCTCGCGTTATTTGGCTTGCACGTCGAAAAATCAACGCGAGTGACC
This sequence comes from Sycon ciliatum, assembly GCF_964019385.1. Taxonomy (NCBI): domain Eukaryota; kingdom Metazoa; phylum Porifera; class Calcarea; order Leucosolenida; family Sycettidae; genus Sycon; species Sycon ciliatum. The sequence continues at coordinate 36,522,499 of NC_088646.1, forward strand.
TGCTGCTCACGTGGAAATTTGAACATTACATAACTTTACAGTCCCCTATAATACGTATCCTGTCCGACGGCAAAAGAGGCTGCAGATTTAGTTTTTCTGCGCGTCGACGGGATGTCTGTCCTGACGTTCACTGGGACCGGCTCTGACTCTGCCGATTTACGGGCGTTCTGGACTCGACGGGATGTCTGTCCTGACGTTTCCTGGGACCGGCTTAGACTGTGCCGATCACGGGCGTTCTGGACTCAACGGGATGTCTGTCCTGACGTTGCCTGGGACCGGCGGACTCTGCCGATCACGGGGGTTCTGGAGTCGACGGGATCCCTCTTACGACGTTTCCTGTGACCGGCGCTGAATCGCTCGTTCACGCTTATTTTGGAGACGACGGGATCTCTCTTCCAAAGTACATGTATGTTAATGCGGACGCATCCTATCACCTATTCGGCGTGTTTTCTAATTTATTTTCTCCTCGTCTCCCTATTTCTTTCCAAATCTCCCTCTACATCAGGGAGTCGTATACATAACACGACGAATATTGGTACGGTACGGGACAGATACAGGAGCCCGCAAATATTGTGGACAGCTGTTATGTACAATCCTGTAGAGCCTTTGTAGTCACAGATACGGGACAGATACGGGACAGATACGGGATAGCTCCAGCCGTGACACAAACAAACAAACAAACACACACACAAACACCAAATTAAAGCTGTGTGGACCCTGGCTAGCGCCAGACGTTACTGAAGTAACGTCTTCTGCATAGCTACGGGAATAAATACGTATAATAATCCACATGTCGTAAGAGCCGGGAGCAAGGGCAACTTCCTACGTAAATCTTTCTACCAATTTCCGTGGTAAAGGACTTTCCTACGTTGGATCTTCGTTTTTAATTTTTTTCGCATTTTCCGGCTTTATCAATGGCAATGTTCAAGCATCACGAAACACAAGGTCCGCACCACATCAAAAGTGGTTGAAGCGATTTCGATTCGTATTGCATGCAGTGCGCGCATGCCTCTCAGCTGCCCACAGTGTTAACCGCTAAATGCTGTTTCAGCTGGCAGCAAGACCTATCCAGACATTCGCAATACTTGTTGGAATCCAACTCCCGTTTTCTGGTCCCCTTGTCATAGGGGTGACACTTGCCCATCTGAGCAGTCATGCTGCTAATAGTACGTAGGGGTGAAATGAACGAACGAAAGTTTGAATATTCGTTTGAAAAATTTGAAAACGAACGAACGAACTCGCAAGATTGATAAACGAACACAGCAAGCAAGCATAAAGATCGCTTGTGACTAGATCACGAAGGAGCCGCGGAGGTTGGGAGATCACGCTGATCCACTGCGTCTGCCTTGCTGATCACTTGAAGCAAGTTGAAGGAGTTGTCGCGTCGGAACAAATTTTCCTGAAATATTTCTGTGTGTCCGTTTGAGATTTATTTGTACTCGTAGTGAAAGGAGTCGAGTCGCTTGTGACATCTGTTCCTGAAAGCAAACGTTCACTCGTTGCAATGATGTCAAAACTTTCGAGCCTTTCATCGCGGTCCGGAGTTGGAGCGGAATTTGATAAAGTGGTCGGGAAACACGAAGTCCTTTTCTCAATTTCAAAAAGGTTCTATCACGCAACAGAGTGACGACGAGCAATCTTCGTACCCACCTCAAGAAGTTCCATTTCTCCTGATCTGACGACCTGAGCTAGCGATGAGAAGAAAACTCTCGTCCGGACGATGGTGATGGACTTTGCAGCTAAGCTAGCTGCAAAACCCTGTGATTCAGCGCAGGCTGGCGTGATGAAAAAATATTTCTGTTCTCGCAGTGTATCATGCGGTCAATGAGCATTCTCACTTTCTCAGTGATTCTGGTCTCTGGCTCTATAGAGCTAGCTTACATGTAGATGTACATGCATGATCACAGTGTTTGTTTAGCATCACACCGTCAATACTGAACTGTGGCCAGCCAAGTACAAAGAACGCCTGTACTGACAGTCTGTGTGGTCTTCAAAAAAATACATCCATGAAATACATAATGGAGAATGTTCGTTCGAGTTCGTTCGTTAGTGTGAGAGTTCGTTGGTATTCAAAATTCGATGTTCGATTCACCCCTAAATAGTAGTAGTGGGTGTTAAGGTGGGGGGGGGGGAGTATGTGTATATATATGTGTGTGTGTGTGTGTGTGTGTGTGTGTTATTTGCCCAACTGTTTTTATAATGCTTGTGTGTCGATGTGTTCACTTGTCTAGTAATCAATTGCTCTGTGCCGGAAATTGCTAATGCCACTACGAACAACATATACATCAGGTATGGTGAAGCATTGGTCTACACATGCAGTAAGGGCACAGCACCACCAAGCAGGACTCCAGCGATCTGTAAAGCAGACGGCACTTTAAGCTCAATGCCCAAATGTGAATGTAAGTTAGTTTGTGTGTTGAATCGCAGTGAAGAGGGAAAAAATGGCCCGGTATCAGCAAGAATCGACCTTCGGGTGAAAATATTTTTTGCAGAAAAAGTCATTTTCTGCCACCGCAAAAAAACTTTTGCTTTGCTGTGCACATCTAAACAAAAATTGGTTGATTGCGACAATGAAAGCATTTGATCGTCCTACTTGTACAAGTGTAGTAGGAGCGTTCGCTCACTATGGCCAACTGCCGTCCATCTCTGCCAGAAGTCATTGGACTTCCTAGGTAGGAATCATCATCGCGTCTGGTAGAGAACACCGACAGTCCTCACGAGATGTTTTTTTGTCGACGCCCAATTCTTATTTAGCGACGAAAAAAATTCAACTTGGTTTAGGCGCTTCGCCAAAGGAGATCTCTGCTGGTGAAAGTACTTTCTGACATCTGGAAATCCTCGTAGGGCCCTTCTGATTTCAGTACAACTCCGCTGGGGGGAAATACTCAACGAGGAGAAACTAGTGAGGCGACGGCAACAGAGGCAGTTGCACTGAAATGTCCTGGATCAACTCAAGTATGGACGAAAGAGCGCTGCCGCTAGTGACATGATGTTGCGCCCGGGACTCCGTGAGGCCGAACATGAAAACCCCAGGAGGGGGCAAGAGATGAACAGTACTTGTGATTAATGAGCTATGAACTCTTTGCCATCAGTGCTGCAATCAAGGCGCACTGATGCGCATGCTGGAAGTTTCCCACAGAGCTCAAATTTCAATGAGGTGCAGGAAGAACAATGATGGACTACCTCTAAATCGTGCATGAGATGAAGTCACGGTGTGGTGTTAGAATGTTGTGCCTGTGTCATATTCCCTGTGGGATGCACAGACTGGGACTCAAGGTGTAGTTATAGCCACCCTCCCTCCTGTTCTTGACTTCTGCGGATTATCAGCAGACTTGGGATGGTGTTAAGGGGGCAGCCTACCCATAAATTTCATATGGCATTCAATTGACCGTAACTTTGGTGTTTCTCGATGGATTTGAGTGAAATTTTGACCACACACTCCTGCCACTATGCTGGCCCTCAGGACATGATTTACAAGCTCTTGCGCCTCACTGACAGGCTTTCCAGGCCGGAAAAACTCAAATTTCCGGCATAGTGCCACGGTGTGCGAGCCACCCAGGAGCCAAACAAATGCATTTACAATTTTTTCACATTTTCGTGCTCATTCTGTTCGTGCGCGGGACTCAAACCTAGAACAAGTCCAGAAGCAGCCATAGGTGATGGGGTAGGGCCCCTCAACGAGGCCCTGGAATCTGTCACAACGGAACGAGTGGGCGTTCTCTCACACACTCCCACAGACCCAAGTCAATTTTTGAATTTCTTTAGGTTTAGCACGTGCTACGAGGTCGTACCTTTGATACAACATCCAGTGCTGGGACCTCCACAGCAAGCCATTTCCACAGCGCTGCACACCAAATCCAGGATACACTCAGAAACCGGCAAAGACTACCACTCACGTTTCACTACTGCCTAGTACTGAATCCTACCTGACTTCTTGACACGACTCAAACTTGCCAAAGTCACTAAATCAACGTCAACTACAATAATCAAGCCACATATCTGCAGCGTCACGAGGGTGCTGGCAAAAGTCCTGCTGCACGGCGGCGGGCGAAGCCTGCCGCCGTGCAGCCCAATATGTGGCTCAAAAACCTGATTTTTTGGACTTGGAGCAAATTTCTGCACACTTTCACGTGTTTCCATGATACGACAAGTTGCGCACGGTCTGCTCACATTCAAATACAGTGCTGCCAACAAATGACAGCGTGCAACAAAAAAATCTTTCCTTGCAAGGGCACATTTTCGGCCATAACTCTTGAACGGCTGGTCAGATCGGGACACAATTTTCAGAGAATTTGCAGCTATTCATGCTCTTTCAACCGACGTAGCACTCAATATGAATTTACAAATTCGATTTTTCAGCGAATTTTTGGGTAGTCTGCCACCTTAAAGCAGTTTCCATTGCCGTCTGCAGTGATGGGGATCAAGGCCATCCATGCTCTATGCCAGAAGTTGTGCGAGAGTTGTTTTACAACAAAAACTGGATGGCTGATGTATTACACTGTCTTTTGTAACACATAGTACTAGTATTGCGATGTGGAAAACGCTGTGATAAATTGTTGTATTTTCTGATATGTACCTATACTTATATATATTCTTTTATTCCACGATGGCGTGACGCCAATAAGGATGATTAATAAGTGCGATAGAACTGGTACTAGCCAGAAACAGCTAGATGGAAATTAACCGGGAGGCAAGAAGCAATGGATCATGAAAAACAAGCGGGGGCAATAATGTTAGCAGGGGTGATCGAGATAGTTAAGTACACGTTCGAGATATCAGAAACCAGGGGGATGCGCGGAGCAGGAGCAGGTACTGCTCAAAAGAAGACTGGATGCATTGTTTCGGAAAGAATTTCTACGAGGTTGGGTTGTGATGTCGATAGGGAGTGAGTTGTAGAGGGTGAGGGCACTGTTGATGGGGGAGTCTCGGTGCCTGTTCGTGTGTGCGTGTCCGATGGAGTAGGTCCTTGTCTGTCGAAGATGTGGTTGTTGCAGGTGTGGTGGGGAGGTTTGGTGGTGGATGTCCCATGCTAGTAGGGCTTGTTTAACAAGGAGTCGTGAGCTAAGGGTGGGGAGCTTTGCGTGATGGAGGAGGGAGCTGTGGTGAACTGGTGCAAAGAGGAGAATCCGAAGGCAGATGCGTATAGCACGGCGTTGAATTCTCTCCAGTGTGTCCCGCTGTTGCTGTGTGGTGTTCGAGAGGGCAAGGCTGCCATATTCGAGAACGGGTCGGATGTAGGTTGTGTATATTAACAATAGGCTGGAAGCGTTCATTGTGCCACGTGTCTTGTGGAGTTGGTGTAGTAGTTTTTTGGCTTTGTTGGTGGTTTCTATGATGTGTTGGGTCCATCGCAAATCGTCTTGGAGTGTAACACCAAGGTGTCTATGTTGGTGGACCTGCTGCAGCCGAGTCGAGTGGAGCGTGATGTGGATGGTGTGTTGGGGTTGGAAGGAAAGGACGACGGTTTTCGTGGTGTTGACGAGGAGATGCCAATCCTTCAACCATCGTCCTGCTGCGTCCACGGCACGTTGGAGGAATGCAGCTGACAAATCCCTCGTGTAATGCGTCGCGATGAGTGCCGTGTCATCGGCGAACTGGCTGCATTTAGTGTGAGAGTTTGTACATGCTGGGGGGAGGTCGATCGTGTACACCAGGAAAAGAAGAGGCCCCAGGACAGAGCCCTGGGGTACTCCAGCTGGAATGGATTTCCATGATGACAAAGCGGAGCCAACCTTGACGCGTTGTCGGCGGCGAGTCAGGTAGCTTGTGAGCCAGGTAAGGGCAATGCCACGGACACCAAGGTGCTCGAGTTTGGCCAGGACGCCAGCATGCCAGACTCGGTCAAAAGCCTTTGATAAGTCAAAGAAGCATGCTGACACTGCCTGACCGGAATCTCGGCTGGCGGAAATCTCATGCACTAGGCGTGAGAGCTGTAGTTCAGTACTATCCTTAGATCGAAATCCAGATTGGTTGGCCGGTAGGTGGGGCTCAATGTGGGTGTAGAGGCGTTGGTGAACAATCCTCTCCTGAACTTTGCTGACAACGCTTAGGAGCGAGATTGGTCTATAATTGGTGACCTCTGCACGAGAGGCTTTCTTGTGTAGAGGACTGATAGTGGCGTCGCGCCAGTCCTGTGGCTGCTCGCCTCGCGAGAAAGACTCGTTGAAAAGTGTTGCGAGGGAGCACGATATTTCGTCTGCAGTGATCTTGAGCAATTTCGTCGGGATGCCATCGTACCCAGCCGACTTCCGGAAATCAAGAGCGGAAAGGAGTTTTCTGACCTCCTCCTGGGTGGTGATGATTTCCTTCAGTTCGCTTCCGATGATGCGCGACACGCCAATCTCTGGCACGGCTTCAGTTGGTCCGGAGACGGACTTCTGGCTTTCCGAAATGAAAAAATTGTTAAACGCTTCCGCCTTTTCTCCATCTGATCTAGCCACTGTTTCGTTCGCTGAAATAGGTGGAAGCTCCATTTTCGGGGACGACCGCAGTGATTTCATTAACTTGTACAGGTTTCGCTGTGGGACACCAGTTACGTCGCCTTGCGCGGTAGTGGATACGAAGGCGGATTTAGCTTCTCTCAGTAGTGTTGTGGTCCTATTGCGTTGAGTAACGAATGTGAGCCAGTTCTCGGCGCTGCGAGTTCTGAGATACTGACGGTAGAGATACTTGTTTGAGAAGCTTCTGTGTCATCAATATTTTTTGCTTTGTTCCGTCTAATACGATACCATGTGAACACTAGAAAGCAATATTGATAGATGACAAAAGCAGAAAAGTCATTTTGTAAAAAATCACCCTAAGGCGAGACCAAAAAAATAGAGATTCCTGGGCCCTCCCGCACCAAAATTGAGCCAAAGCCAATTTTTTGGGGAACAGTTCACACATGTACAGTACTGATCATGTGAGTATATCTGTGACATGGAGTCACACAAACCCGAGCATGTACGACTCCCTGATGTACAGATCAGGGCCATCGTTGGCCGAAATATAGAAAAATTGAACTTGTAAACCGCGTACCTGTTGTCTGTAAAAAAATTGAATACAAATTACCGGAAAATGCTGCAAAAAAGTTCAACATGGCATGCACACATAGTCATGTATATACATGTACATGGGAACCGAAATAAAAAATAAAATCCGCCCGCCCGCACCAATTTCACATGGGTCCTGCCCGGGAATCTCGATTTTATTTTGGTCTCGCCTAAGGTCCATTTTTGCTGATACTGGGCCAAATAGAGAAAATAGAGAAAGATAGCAAGAGGATGGAAAGATACAGAGATAGAGAGGAAGGGAGATAGAAAGAGAAAGTGGGGACGTTTTCCTCTTAATATATATGTATAATAATCCGCATGTCGTAAGAGCCGGGAGCAAGGGCAACTTCGTACGTAAGTCTCTCTACCAATTTCCATGGCAAAGCACTTCCCTACGTTTGATCTTCTTTTTGACATTTTCCACATTTTCCGGCTTTATGAATGGCAACGGTCAAGCATCGCGAAAAACAAGGTTCACACCACATCGAAAGTGAAAGAAGCAGTTTCGATTCGTGTCGCATGCTGTGGGCGCATGCCCGTCAGCTGCCCACAGCGTTAACAACTAAATGCCGTTTCAGCTGGCAGCAAGACCTATCCAGACATTCGCAGTCCTTGTTGGAATCCAACTTCCGTTTTCTGGTCCCCTTTTCATAGGGGGACACTTGCCCATGTGGACAGTCATGCTGTTAATAGTAGTAGTGGTAGTGTGTGTGTGTGTGTGTGTGTGTGTGTGTGTGTGTGTGTGTGTGTGTGTGTGTGTGTGTGTGTGTCCCATATGGTGCAGTGGTATGTGCAGCGATTTCCAATCGATAGGTTGCGGGTTCGATTCCCGACGATTATGGTCACACACGTCTTTCTTCTCTTTCTCAGACTCTTCCTGACTTTTCTTTCATTCTCCTGGGTGGTTACCAACAGCCAGTGTATGCCGGAGTATGTGGTGTGGTGTGTGTGTAGAAAAAAAATGGAAAAATGAAAAATAGGGATTCACTGGCCAGAAAAAGTCACTTCAAACAGCTGTGTGGTGGATACCAGGCTAAAAATAGTGGCGGTCAATTCATCAGCCTTGCAAGCTGTTGAATGGTGTAATCCCAGCACAAGTTGCTATGTCTAACATAGCTGTTCGCTATCATCGCTTCCGCGATGGGCATGTCTGAGGTCTGAGGTCTGAGGTGTGCGCGCGTGTGTTATTAGCACAACTGTTTTTATAATGCTTGCGTGTCGATGTGTTTGCTTGTCTAGTAATCAATTGCACTGTGCCGGCAATTGCTAACGGCACCACCAGCAGACATTACGTCATGTATGGTGAGGCAGTGGTATACACATGCAATACTTTTACAGTACCGCCAAGCGGGAATCGAGCTATCTGTCAGGCAGATGGCTCGTTAAGCCCAGTGCCCCATTGTGAATGTAAGTTGGTTCGTGAGTTGATTTCCAGCCTCCGTGTGACAGTCGAAATGTGTTTACCGTGACCAGTATTTGTCACTCTTGCTATGCCAGGAATGTGTACATCCACTGTGAGTGCATGCATGCTTTCTCCCTTGTACATTTAGAATCCACTAAAGATGTGAGTGATGCCGGTCTTTGGCCATCTGAAAAAGGTATACCTTCCACCATTGCTGTTTCCAGGGTTGCTGCACTTTGCTTTAGTGCTTTGATTTGTTTAAAAAATCACTACTTCAAGTTCAATAATTAAAAAAATATTCGATTAGAATTGCGAGCTAGCAGAGAGTATTGGTTTTAACAACTGATTTCACTTCCAGAGGCGTCATGGTGTGCTAGTATGTTACAGTGTGGATGTGTGACTGTGCTTGCCGTAGGGGAACAGTTAACTTTGTGTATGCATGTGGACGATGTGGTTGCTTGAAGTTGATAGTAAAAAACACGTTAAATCTATTGTTTGAACCGAGGATTGTCAGCCTACCCCCTCGCCTCCTGGCCCATTATATTGTTGAATTCAAACAACAGCCGACGGAGCGAATCGAGTTTAGTGGCAGATCTTCAATCATTCGAGTGAGAGTCGAGAGAGAGTTGAAAAGAGAGGCAACGCAATATAAAGGGCCTGGGTAGCTATGGCAAACATGGGCGCGCAAGTAGCTACCCAGGCCCAATGAATAATGCATGAACTAATGAATATGAACTATTTACCTGTGGGCCTAATAATATGATGAGGAGTTTTTTTTCCTGTCACTGACTAAATAATTACTCTTTTTCATGTAAATTTCGTCAAATACGAATACTGTCTTGGTGTAATCCTCTGAAGAACTCCCGACTACCAGGTCTACAGGTCTACAGGACTACAGCCACCAAGTTGGCGTGGCGCTGTGCCAATCAGCATATGCTGGCATTTTTAACAGCAGAGCCTACTCCGCGGGATGTGGTGGTGGGGTACTCAACCAACCCATCGTAGCATGGGTTGGTAGCAGCGATCGAAATGGTAAATTCATGGACACACGGGGAAATTCGTACCCTCCAAATACTGTAAAGCGCCATGTCGTATGTGAATTGCCTAAGTCATCTGCGACTTCAGCAACATCGTCAGATGAATCGCCTTTCCGTAGCTACATCGCGTTCCTTTGGGGTTCGGGTTGTTGGTGTTATCGCCGGCTGGAGGAGTACTGTTTTCTGCACACGCTCTCATCATCGTCACGGTTGTTCCTGATACGAAAAGTTCAAAACAATGACGTACCGGTACGTCCGTTCTCACAAAATAAAACTAAGATGCTCGCGGGAGAAGTCAAAAAGGTGAAAGCTCAGCTGCTTCATATTTTAATTTGGCTGTTTACAAAATGGTTAAGCTGCACGTGGGTCTCTGCCTGTTTGGCATTCTCCTTCATGCCAGTACGGCGTACCCATCTATGTTGCAGTTCAGAAGGCACACGTGTACCGTACATCGGAACAGCTTTATTTTTATTTATTTTTTTATTTTTTTACTGAATACCACAGTACCATCAGATGCTGCACAGCGGGGACGGTGGCATATTGGATGGAAGTGGGGGCGGGGCAAAAGTAACTCCTTCGACCAAAGGTCTCGGAATCATCGTTACTCCTGTGCGCCGATACATAGGAGAAAAGAAACATGTGCATCCAAGAGGGGAGCAACGGCTTTGCAAACGATAATGGGGAGAATTTGAGATTAGGATAGGACAAAACAATAGTAAAAGCAGTGCACCGTGGGAAGATGGAGTGAACCAAGAGTCCATAACCCCCCCCCCCAGAGTGTGCAACTCGTGATCCTTCTCAGCACAAATCAGTGCCGCAACGAAATCCAAACTTCATACGTCATGTAGTGAGTAGCTATGACGAAATGGGAAGTTTGGCCCGGACCTACTTCGCCCGTTTGCCCAATTTGGGGTCTTTCTTTACGAATCCACGGCCAGGTATTAGAGAGGTTAAGATGCACGTTATTTCCGACGTGACGCGCAATTTGACGTCAAATTTGGCGTAAAACTCCAAATTTCGACGCGAGCAGCAGGTCACTCGCGATGATTTTTTGACGTGCGCATGCGAGCAAATAACGCGAGCTGAACTTTCGCGTCACGTCAGAAATAACGTGCATCTTAACCTCTCTATTGTACGTAACACGCCTGGAAAGGCTCAAGTACACAAAGAATTATTTTAGAGTTGTCGAACAGTTTTCTCTTTTGAGTGTCTCTCCGATAAGAGAAGAACAATGGCCACTGTTGAACCTAAAGCAAAGCGCTCCCCATTGTCGCCGGAGTGCAGTGTCTCTGTGGACGATAATCGTCAGTTTTTGCTCGATCTGGGCTCCTCATTTTCTTCTCTCGATTGTCGAGTGTTGGAAATTGTACCAAAATGGGACTGAGGAGCAGGTTGAAGCACATCTACTTCGAAATCGATCGGGTCTTCATGCCGTGTACCAAGAGCTATTTCCATCAAATCTTGTAAATCTATATCCATGCCTATTCTTGCTATCCCGGAGTCACGAACTCTCCCAATACAAGCTTTTCAGACAACGAGCAGAGAAACTCTCTTCAAATAAAAAAATTCTGTGACTGTGAAATCAAAGCCGTTCTGCTGACACTGCATAGCCCGTTGAGCAAACGTTTTACGTGACACTTCCGTGGCTTGCTTCAAAGCAACCTTCAAGTAAGTTACTTGGAACCCCCGCCGGATGTACCAGATATGCACATGGCCCCATCCGCCCATGCTTGCCCGGGGACCGGATGACGCAATGTTTGGATTTCGTTGCGCCAGACCCCAACCTGGAGTTGCACACTCTGGGGGGTTATGGACTCTTGAGTGAACTGATAATGATGTATTCATGTAATGAATTCAGTTTAGCGTAGGCGCACATCTCGCAACTACGTATCTGCTGCGCTACAGCGCCCTCTACGGTTCTGGCCGCGGCACTTGTTTAGCGCGCCTTGCCGCGACCGGCAAGACCGCCTGCTGTGCATCACATTAATTTATGCGTACGCCATCACAATAATTAATTCAGTTTTGATCGGGTCCGAGTCCGCAACGTGGCACATCTCCTTGCCATTCTCAGTTTTGAGTCTTCTCTGCTTTGGCTCATGCCCGACTTGCATCCTGCTGCCTTTGTCTTTTGCTGACCGAACTGTCATTGCCTAGTCATGTCGGGCACCAGGAAGAGAACCCGTCGCGCAGCACCTAGCCCTGTTCCCGACCCACCTGTTTCTTCGGCTGCGGACCCCGAGCTGCCGAGTAACGCTGCCTCACCACTCGACGGCGGACAATTCAAGCAATTTATATCTGACGAAGTCCAGAAAGCCGTCACCGCCGCCCTGGCAGAAACGGTCTCCCCACTGCTTGCCACCATCGGATCCTCGCAGCCTTCCCCCGCCATGGCCGTACCCACCGGAAATGCTGCGCCAACTGGTCCGGGTGCTGGCTCTCTATCTCATCCACTGAACGTGCCGTCTCACGTGAGAGAGAGGATTTTGCGAGGTGAGTGTGTTGATTTGAATACACTGTTACCGGAAGCTCTTGGGGCACCAAAGCGTGACACGATTCAGTTGAATTTCAGTGGGTCCAGGACTGTTGAGCTGCTGGATCCCAGCTCTGGCGGGCATGTCGAGAAAGTTCGTAGGCATGTTCACGACCTGGTTACATGGCTAGAAGCCTGGTCCAGATATATGTTCGTACTATGCTCGCACGCACCCAGCCGTTTCTCCGAACTGATGGCATATCAGGCCACCATTGTATCGGCCAACTCCTCATACTATCCGGAGGCCTGGCTCGAATATGACCGGGAGTTCCGTCTGGCAATCTCTCTTGACCCCAGTAAGCGTTGGGACGCCATTGACGGCAATCTCTGGCAACTGAAAATGACAGGCCGCTCACGCCCGCAGTGTAGCACATGCCGGATCACTCACCCTCCATCGGGTAGCCAGTGCCCTTTTCGTGCCTCCCGAGTACCAAACCAGCAGTTTGCACCACGGTCTGCCTACACCAAGTCTGGCAAAGAGATCTGCCGGAATTTCCAGCAAGGTCGATGCTCCAACACCGACTGTAAATTTGCCCACGTCTGCTCCCAATGTGAGGGCGCACATGCCCGCCCCTCCTGCCCGCGTCGCTTCTCCACTGGCAACCAGCGGCAGAACAAAGCTTAATGAACTGCATCTCGATAGTAGCATTCTCCGGACACACCCTACATTCTTTCACACTTGCCGCACACCTATTCACGTTAATCGCCTCCGTTCCTTACTGCGTGCACACCCCGATCAAGCTTTTGTTAAATATGTACTTCATGGCCTTACGTATGGTTTTGACATCGGCTTCAATGGCCCACGCCAAAGCAGCATGTTCTCCCCTAACTTACCTTCTGCGAGGATGCATCCCGATTTTATTACCAAATACCTGCAAGAATGTTGCTCCCGCTTTGAACTGCTAGGTCCTTTTTCCTCCTCGCTTTTTCCTTTTTTTCATTGCTCCGGTGTTGGCTGCGTTCCGAAAAAGAACGGCCGCTTCCGTTTAATCCACCATCTCTCTAGCCCAGAGGGTCAAAGTGTTAACGATGGAATTTCACGTGAAGATTTCAGCTTGCATTACATCACTATTGATCACGCGATCGATGCCATTATGCAGTACGGTCGTTCTGCTTATCTTTTCAAACTTGACATTCGGAGTGCTTTCCGCATTGTACCTGTGCGGCAGGAAGACTGGCCTCTGCTAGGTATTCACTGGCAAAACCAATATTATTTCGACACTGTGCTCCCCTTTGGCTTACGCTCCAGCCCTGCCATTTTTAACTCTATTGCCGACTGCCTTGAATGGATTGCTCGCTATGAGTTTTCTATTACTGACCTGCTCCATTATCTAGATGATTTCCTTTGCATTTCTCCATCGGAGCTGGTGGCGAACCAACGTGCTTCAATCCTGCTTCGCTGTTTTAACTATGTCCAAGTCCCCTTGGCACCTGACAAAGTGGAAGGTCCAGCTCAAGTGCTGTCGTTCCTGGGCATCGAGCTGGACTGTGGCAGACTGGAGGCCCGGCTACCAGACACCAAGTTGCAAGATCTCCGCACCTTGCTCGACCAGTATGTCAACCGTGGCGACATGACCCAACGCGAACTCGACTCACTATTGGGAAAACTCTCCTTCGCAGCTCGGGTAATTATACCTGGTCGGACATTCATGCGCCGACTCTGGGATATTTGTCACCGCTACAGTCAGCCACACTATAAGATCAAACTCTCAGTCGAGGCCCTGGAAGACCTGAAGTGGTGGCAACGCCTCCTCTCGCAATGGAACGGAAAGTCCTTCTTTCATATGCCAAATTGGACCCCGTCTCCCGACATCCAATTGTTTACTGATGCCAGCGGTTCGATCGGCTGGGGCGCATGTTATGGCCATCGCTGGATCCAGGGACAGTGGTTGCCGGAACAAGCCGACTACTCCATCGAGTGGAAGGAGATGTTCGCCATTGCCGCAGCTTGCTCCTCCTGGGGCCTTGAATGGCGCAAGCTCCGCATACTCGTGTACTGTGATAACGAAGCCGTAGTGACATGCCTGTCCAATGGTTGTAGCCGCTCCCCCCCCAGTCATGGACCTGATACGACGGCTGTTCTTCATGTGCGCTAACTTTGGCTTCATTCTGTCAGCAAAGCATATTCCAGGATGCACTAACAAAGCCGCTGATGCTCTGTCTCGTTTTAACATGCAGGCGTTTCGCGAGGCGGTTCCGGGAGCTCGGGCGACAGCCGACCTGTTCCAGTCATTCTAACTGCCGCGGACGAATTAGCAGCACGATATGCTGCTCACGCTCTATCCGACAACACCAGACGAACGTATTCCGCCGGCGAATCTAAGTATCTCAAGTTCTGCCAACTTCAAAGATGGTCCCCGTTTCCCGCTTCAGACCTAATGCTGAGTAGTTTTGCTGCCTCCCTAACCCAGTCGGTCAGACCCGTGACTATTAAGGTTTACCTCAGTGCTATCAAGAACCTGCACCTGGAGCTCGGTTATGTCGACCCGACCGAGGGCGCGCACTTCCTCAAGCGAGTGGTACGCGGTATTTGCCGTTGCCATGGAGTAGCCGCTGTCCGCCCCAGGCTGCCAATCACGTTTCCTATTCTCTGCAGTCTGGTTGACACCTGCCTAGCTGCTCCAACCATGTGCCCTCACGACAAGCGCTGCCTGCATGCCGCTATGCTTGCCGTGTTCTTTGGTTTCTTCAGATGCGGTGAACTGCTAGAAGCACCTACCACGCGCGGCTGTTTGACATTCGAGTCAGGGATGCTCCATGTGCACCTACCACGCTCGAAGACAGACCCGTCCGGGGAAGGTACGACGGTGCTGATCGGGCCAGCGGTGCCGCCATACTGCGCTGTGAGAGCCATGCTCACCTACCTCACTGCAACCGCCTCTGCTCGTCCAGGCAGTGCTGTGTTCATCCTGGCCAACGGGCAACGCCTCATCCGCAGCACTTTTACAGCCCACGTACGCACGCTGCTTAGCACCAGCGGCGTGGCAAACTGGCAGGACTATGCAGGCCACAGCTTCCGTATCGGGGCCGCTACCACTGCTGCCCTTGCTGGCGTCCCCGACCACCAGATCCGCTCCGCGGGACGGTGGCGCAGTGATGCATGCCTACGCTACATCCGGACACCACCGTCATCGGCCCGAACGCTGGCCAGCAAACTATCCTCAGTAAGATCATCTCCCTGACACCGATGTTTCTCAATTCACACAATTCCCTCATAATGAACTATGCTATGCTGCACTGCAATACTGTTGTGTATGGGTATGTACTGGCGGTATGGCGAGTCACTCATAACTGGTCTGCCTTTCTATTGCGGCATTATGGCCTTATGGTCCTGCCTTTCCATTGCGGCAATCACAGCCTCCGGGCTTCTGCCTTCCTGCGGCAATCACAGCCTCCGGGCTTCTGCCTTTCTGCGGCACTCGCAGCCTCACGGGCTCGTGCCTACCTTGCGGCAAAGACCAACCAGTTCCTCGTCACCAGTACTTACCCAACACAACCTAGCCTTATTCGTGTGGTGTATGCCTGTCTGCATGCCGTCTGTGTGCGCGGAATGCTAATGATGTATGCCTGCCTGCATGCCGTCTGCGTGCGCGGAATGCTAATGATGTATTCATGTAATGAATTCAGTTTAGCGTAGGCGCACATCTCGCAACTACGTATCTGCTGCGCTACAGCGCCCTCTACGGTTCTGGCCGCGGCACTTGTTTAGCGCGCCTTGCCGCGACCGGCAAGACCGCCTGCTGTGCATCACATTAATTTATGCGTACGCCATCACAATAATTAATTCAGTTTTGATCGGGTCCGAGTCCGCAACGTGGCACATCTCCTTGCCATTCTCAGTTTTGAGTCTTCTCTGCTTTGGCTCATGCCCGACTTGCATCCTGCTGCCTTTGTCTTTTGCTGACCCACCATCCCACCACTAACCATTAATACTACATTGCATCATTCCTACTTCAAGTACAATAAACCTGGTGGCGAGTCACTCATAACTGGTCTGCCTTTCTATTGCGGCATTATGGCCTTATGGTCCTGCCTTTCCATTGCGGCAATCACAGCCTCCGGGCTTCTGCCTTCCTGCGGCAATCACAGCCTCCGGGCTTCTGCCTTTCTGCGGCACTCGCAGCCTCACGGGCTCGTGCCTACCTTGCGGCAAAGACCAACCAGTTCCTCGTCACCAGTACTTACCCAACACAACCTAGCCTTATTCGTGTGGTGTATGCCTGTCTGCATGCCGTCTGTGTGCGCGGAATGCTAATGATGTATGCCTGCCTGCATGCCGTCTGCGTGCGCGGAATGCTAATCGGATTTTAAGGCTGAGCGAAGGGGATCAAAGAGGGGTAGAAGGGAGCTGGAGTGCGGTCAGTATAATTAGGCTGGTATGTTGGCAGAGATCATAGCCTGTCTGTGGCCCACTCCCACTTGCTGCGCCGCAAGTGGTCGTTGACGTTTTTCTTGAACGTGTGCATGCCTCTGCGAGAAGGGGGAGACTGCAGAAGGGTAGGTGGGAGCTGATTCCACGTTGCGATGAGAGAGTGGGGAAATGAGCGGAGCGTGTTGTTTCGTGCCTGAGGAGGAAGGATACTGGTGAGTTGCGATGGATGATGTGTTACAGATCTGGTTGTCTCACGAGTAGGCATGCGGTGTTGCGGTGCGGCTGCTGATGGTGGCAGAATGGCTTTCACCATTTCCGGACCCTCCACAAAGTGCAGCTTGTACAGAAAGAAGAGCCCTGCTACGGTACGGCGAATGTAGCTAGCTCGATCGAACCGCACACGGGCTGGACTTAGTAGTAGTAGTAGTAGTAGTAGTAGTAGTAGTAGTAGTAGTAGTAGTAGTAGTAGTAGTAGTAGTAGTAGTAGTAGTAGTAGTAGTAGTATTTATTATTTGACTAGGGGAGTCCCAACAGGCATGGCCTTGTTACAGGGAACCCTAGGTGAATCTTTGTGAGGTGAGCAAAAGTACCAGCAGATTGTGCCTGACGACGAATGTACGCGTGGAAGTCAGATCCGGCGTGACGTCACTCGGCACTTCGGGACAATGTTGGGCACCTTCTTTTCAAGTTTTCACCCACTTCCAGTCATCGCAGAGAAAAACGAATAACACCATCGTGATCAGGAGCCAAAGAACTACAAGATAAGACAAAAAAAATTGGTGACAGTTGAAGGTCACTGTGCTGATATAATTATCACTGTACAAACTTGTTTTTGTATCTATGTCATTCGGATCTTCCCAAGTTGTACAATGTACTGTTGAGATACCGAATTCAAATAAATCAATACCATACCAATCAACTACAGTAAAGTCGAGGATAAAAGCCGGGTTTGCATACAAGCACATCGCGGATAGAAGCCTGAAAATCAAACGGGTCAAATGCATATAAGCCTGTCGCGCGTAGAAGCCTGGCTTCTATGCAAACGCGGATCGGGTAGGTCAAGTGTGCATTGTGCTATGTACGGTGCATAGTAAAACTGCCGCCATACAGGTAGTGGTAGATCTACGCATGTCGCGCGTAGAAGCCTGGCTTCTACGCAAGTGTGGTGCATATAACCATGGTTTGCATACAAGTCTGGTTTGCATTAAAGCCTAATGCAGAAAGCGGCTTATATGCTTATAAGCCCGGCTTTTATCCGCGACTTTACGGTATTCTGTACAATCAACTTCAAAAGAATGAGATCTTCTCGTTTTCTCAGCCATGACCAACTTTCGCTATCCCCATAGCAACGATTGTTGTGAAAATGATGGAAAGTTTAAAAGTAGCCTGTCGAGTTTGTGCCCAGTTTAAATGGCAGTTATAGCACTTTCTGATTGCTTATTGTCTTGCTATAGTGGTGGGCAGTTGCTTCATAACTCGTACCCTTTCTGTCTTCTCCGCAATTTAAAATGAAAGAAAGTTTTGGACTCGGATGAAGAGCCAAGGATATATTTATAGAAAAAGGACCAAGTGGAGTTAGTGGGCATTATAGTGTAAGTAGTAGCTCCTTGGTCCTTTTTCTTTTCTATGAAAGAAAATGTTGTGCTTTTTCCCTTCTTTTGACATTACAGCGGCGACTTGGAATGATTGTGATGATGGAAAAACACAAATTTATACCAACCAAACGATCTCGGACTGGATAAGTACGGAGAAACATTGTCAAACAATAGGTGGTCACCTTATCAGCCATGAACAGGCTCAGGCGTGCCACAAACAAATCACCAAACAGACATATTCCTACCCGAGCAAGAGATATGTTAACATCGGCTCCACAAGATTGGTCGATGCACCACACTTCCGCTCTGTTGGCAACAACTTGAAGGTTGATAACTTTCTTCCTATCCATATCGTTGAGCCGTATTCTAAAAGAAACAACGTGTTGAGCTGTGCAAAATCGACAGTGACTGGCAATAGGAAGTCTGCTGTGCATTGCCAAATCGATGACCTCACCTGGTGGCACTGAGGACCAGTACGGTTTGCGCAAGGTCCAACCCATTTCCCTATAGTATGCGCCCGCAAGAAAGGTAAGATCTAGGTCAGGAGTCAGGGACGTGAATACTTGTTTCACACGTTCAGCTGGTCTAGACAGTCCTGGACTTTTTGCTGTTCCATTCCTAGCAACTTAACTTCTTCGACTTGCTCACAGATTTGATTACTAGTTACCGTATTTCCGCCCAAACAAGTGCATGGGCTTGCAGGGCATCCGTTTTTAATCCATCCGTTCTTAATCCATCCGTTTTTAATCCACCCATTTTTAAACCACCCATTTTTAATTCACACATTTTTAATCCACCCATTTTTGATCCATCCTTTAAGGGGGCAGCCTACCCATAAATTTCATATGGCATTCAATTGACCGTAACTTTGGTGTTTCTCGATGGATTTGAGTGAAATTTTGACCACACACTCCTGCCACTATGCTGGCCCTCAGGACATGATTTACAAGTTCTTGCGCCTCGCTGACAGGCTTTCCAGGCCGGAAAAACTCAAATTTCCGGCATAGTGCCACGGTGTGCGAGCCACCCAGGAGCCAAACAAATGCATTTACAATTTTTTCACATTTTCGTGCCCATTCTGTCCGTGCGCGGAACCCAAACCTAAAACAAGTCCAGAAGCAACCATGGGTGGTGGGGTAGGGCCCCTCAACGTGGCCCTGGAATCTGTCACAACGGAACGAGTGGGCGTTCTCTCGCGGACTCCCACAGACCCAAGTCAATTTTTGAATTTTTTTAAGTTTAGCACGTGCTACGAGGTCGTACCTTTGATACAACATCCAGTGCTGGGACCTCCACAGCAAGCCATTTCCACAGCGCTGCACACCAAATCCAGGATGCCCTCAGAAACCGGCAAAGACTGCCACTCACGTTTCACTACTGCCTAGTACTGAATCCTACCTGACTTCTTGACACGACTCAAACTTGCCAAAGTCACTAAATCAACGTCAACTACAATAATCAAGCCACATATCTGCAACGTCACGAGGGTGCTGGCAAAAGTCCTGCTGCACGGCGGCGGGCTTCGCCCGCCGCCGTGCAGCCCAATACGTGGTTTTTAACGTGATTTTTTGGACTTTTTTGGACTTGGGGCAAAATTCTGTACACTTTCGCGTGTTTCCATAATACGACAAGTTGCGCACGGTCTGCTCACATTCAAATACAGTGCTGCCAACAAATGACAGCATGCAACAAAAAAATCTTTCCTTGCAAGGGCACATTTTCGGCCATAACTCTTGAACGGCTGGTCAGATAGGGACACAATTTTCAGAGAATTTGCAGCTATTCATGCTCTTTCAACTGACGTAGCACTCAATATGAATTTACAAATTCGATTTTTCAGCGAATTTTTGGGTAGTCTGCCACCTTAACATTCCAAGTGTAAATACCACAGGGAACCTAAGAACCTAAAATTGAGAAAAATCAATAAGATGATCTGGCCATCCTTTGGCTGGTGTTTTCCGTGCATGGTATCTTAGAATGCTTCGATGTTTACCTTTATGCATCAGGAGAGAGCCCCGTCACCTCCAATTGTGTCGCCAATGGACAGACCGGCATCTACCTCTACCACACGATTGCCTTTGGTTTCGAGCATGCTCTAGAGGCCTGTAAACTGCGCGGTGGCCGACCTATTCTCTCATCGGGTGGCGAGAGAGCATGCGCAGCCAAACTCCTGACCGAATCCAAAATCCTGCGCGATAATGATGTGAGCGGCGTGGAACTGTTCACCAACGATACAACCCTTGAGTCGGGAAAGAGGTTCTGTCACTACCTCAAGGTATCCACCAATACCGCGGTGAAATACGAATGCAACTTGAACAAGCCAGTGGTTTGCGTGAGCTGTAAGATTTATTTATTAACTCTTTTTTTTACAAAAACACACACACACATTATATGAGGGCACAAAGCAGCAAGGCAGTGATGACAAATAATTATATAGAATGGCAGGAATGTGGAGAGGCAGCAGGGAGTACTGGCAATTCACAAGGGCATGCTGGTGCATGCATGCATGTGAGGTTGATCTTTTCGCCGCCTTTGGTCAGTTCTGAAAGCTGCGCCAGCCTCAGCAGTGCAATCCATACGATCCAAAGCATAATCTTGTAGTACTTTTCCTGATGACAAGAATGGCTTATGGCTCAGATGGGGTCCTGTGATGGGGACCTGTGACGTGGGGGGGGGGGGGGGGCGACCTGTGATGGGTGGTGGGACCTGTAACGGGGGACCTGTGACGGGGGGACCTGTGATGGGAAACTGAATGATGTACCTTATAACACTGGCCTCAGTTGAAAAAGAAGGGCCTGGTGGATCGTACCACACTTCTCCTAACACCTCAAGCTGGGAAAACCTGCCGCACTCCTGGTGAAATAAACCCCTTGTGCAGCTACCCAAATTGCCGGGGGAGCTATCTGCCAGTGCCTATTCTTGCTGGGCTGCATGCAGATAAAATGAATGACGACCACCATGCTCCTTATTCAAGCACTTTGTGTTCCGCTGGTTTCTGTTCTCGCACTGCAGCTAAGGCACGGAGCGCCGATAGTGGAGATTTGCCACAACCGTCGCTTGAAGTGGAAGAAGGTATGTGATTGGTGAAAATACAGGCGAAGAAAGGTGTCAGTGCTTCGTTGCAGGGGTAGCTCACCCCTACTGTGATAAGATTTCTGCAGCACCAAACAAAGGCTCTTCACTGAGAGTCATTTTGCATTCTACCCAATTTTCGGGCATGACCTGGCCCAGCATTGGGGTAAAGGGGGTGCAGGAAAAGCAGAATCCACTCGAGAAAGACGTCTTGCTCCATTTTCCACACTAGTTTGTCTTACGTACCTTTTCTCAGTGTAGAATTCGAGCGCGAAGTGCAGACTGCACATACCTAGTCTAAATGTATATGCAACACACTTCCAGTCTTGCTGAAATCCCTTTTGTGTCGCAACCCAAGCTGCCTGGGGAACTATCTACCATTGCCGATTCCCGGGCTGCGCGGAGATAAAATGGATGACGATATACCGTGCTCTTGTTTGCATGCGGTGCTGCAAGCACATTGTGTTTCACTGGTCCTTTTCTCTCGCCACAGATGTGGCACCAAGCTCCGATAGAGAAACGCCCACAGCAGAAGAAGAAGGTATGTCACTCGTGAAGCACAGGCGAAGGGAGGTGTCTGTGCTTGACTATCGTTGTAGGGGGAACTCAGTTATCACAAGCTCTAATATGACACTGGGGCATTGCACACGGTACGGTCACTACGGTATTGACTGTACCACTGTTTGCACCAAGTACCAAGTGAATCAATAGAAAATGCACTGATTTGGGCTCTGAATTTCCAAAATTCTCGGCTAAGCCACACTTCCCTCACGAGTAAATTGTATAGTTCAGATGACTGACCGTACCACGCTAAAATACCTTCCGATACCCCTGTGACATGCTTATTCAACTTCAACACACAGCCTCACACACAGGCCACAGTCTCTTCACTGCTTCACTTTACATTTCACCAAGTTTTCGGGCCCGGCCACGGCGGTAAACACTCCACTCCATTTTTTTTACCTCATTTTCAACATTTGATTTACTTTCGTAAATTTGCTCTTGGCAGACTTCTAGCACGAAGTGCAGGATGCAGATACCCAGTCTAAATATATATGCGCTGCGTACTTATTTTATAATAGCAATAAAGAGAACAAATTCTGCAGTCATCGCCACACTACAACGAAGTCATGAAAGTTTACCAGAATTAATTTTCTTGTCACATTCATCAGTGGAAAGTCGTGACTGAAGAGTAACCATGCTGAACAATGATTAAATATACATTCAATGATGTGTTTCGAGAACAAAATACAGTGCCAAAATAGAATGAGGGAAGGTGTGACAATAGAAGTGAAGTGAGAGCTAAGTGCAACGGCGGGTGAGAAACTAATTATAACGCTAAAACTGTGTAGTGAGACAAACAATCATGCTGTGCACCTACGAAAACAATTTTAACGCAACTACATGTTTCTTCTGCTTACAAAGATCAGGCTTATGCAAACGAATACTTGAAGTACAAACAGCCTCAAGTACTTTCAACTGACTAGCATACCATGCTAGACAAAGAACAGAAAAACTAAAATCATCATACACCTGCAGACACTTAGGGTGAGACAACTAGTGAAGAAAAACGGCAGACTTCTTACGATCACAATCACCATCTGAATCCTCGTCTCCAACAACCGCAACCTCGTCCTCCGTCTCATCTCCCAACTCGTCCTCAGTGTCGTCCTCCGTGTCATTCTCCTCATCAACACCGATCGGTCCCAGGCTCGCTTCATGTTGTTTAACCTCTGTTCGTTGACTCCTCCTTTGATCTTGATGGTAAATTGTTACCATTGTTGTTGTGGTTGTTGTTGTTGTTGTTGTTGTTGTTGTTGTTGTTGTTGTTGTTGTTGTTGTTGTTGTTGTTGTTGTTGTTGTTGTTGTTGTTGCTGTTGCTGTTGCTGTTGCTGTTGCTGTTGCTGGTGCTGTTGCTGTTGCTGTTGCTGTTGCTGTTGCTGTTGCTGTTGCTGTTGCTGTTGCTGTTGCTGTTGCTGTTGCTGTTGCTGTTGCTGTTGCTGTTGCTGTTGCTGTTGCTGTTGCTGTTGCTGTTGCTGTCGCTGTCGCTGTCGCTGTCGCTGTCGCTGTCGCTGTCGCTGTCGCTGTCGCTGTCGCTGTCGCTGTCGCTGTCGCTGTCGCTGTCGCTGTCGCTGTCGCTGTCGCTGTCGCTGTCGCTGTCGCTGTCGCTGTCGCTGTCGCTGTCGCTGTCGCTGTCGCTGTCGCTGTCGCTGTCGCTGTCGTTGTCGTTGTCGTTGTTGTTGTTGTTGTTGTTGTTGTTGTTGTTGTTGTTAAATCTTGTGTTCCCAGTGTCCTCGCCGGTGCTTGACCTCCAGTACTGTAATAATTCATTGAATAATTAGCCGTTGATCGTCTAGGTCTTTGAATGTTGATTGTGTTAGTAGGGAGGTTCTGCTATACGTGAAACGTAGAGAAATCACGTAGAGAGCAGGTGTCTGGGTTAGAGTCTACGGCTTCGCGTGTTTTGGCTCCAGATTTCTACGCGAAGATGGGGTTCTCTACGTTGTGGCACACGCAGAGAAAATGCGTACGGATTTGCTGGGTATCTATCAACTGCATGCAGAAAACTGCCAAATATGGAAGGGGAAATTCCCAGTACACATTCCACGTGACTTCTCTAGGTGAAACCAAGAGTACTCTTGCCAGTCTTGGTGAAACGTAGAGCAGAACAGCATTTCTTTACGTTACGGGAACGCGAAGAAAGTTCGCGTGATTCTTTGCGTCGCGTTCCCAAAACGTAGAGCAGAACCTCCCTACTTTCTTTGTTGAATTCCGTTCCCTTCAGCCTTCTTTATCGTTGTTCACGTTCAGTGCTTGCCTCATCCATATATGCACGTGCCACCGACACCACAGACTCAGCCCCAGCACTGCCGATGATAGATGTAGGTGGCGGTTCTGGGGGAGGCAACGGCAAAGACGGCGATGAGGGCATTACCTCATCACAGCGTCCACTTTGGTCTTGAGCTGAATGTTGTTGTGGTGTGTTATCTTGTGTTGTTATGGTGCATTGTGTTGTGATGACATTATGCCCATTACCCGACTCCAAGGCTCTCGATACGGGTAATGGAGGCACTATTGCCGATGACGGAAATTGTGCTAACGATGGCTGTGGTCGAGGGTTCTTCAGTGGCCTGCCGCGTTTGGGTCGCAGTGCCCGTGCCGAGCCAGTCAGCATATGCAGTGGGACGTGCTGCTTGATACGTGCGTTCAGATGTTGAAGAGTCCTACCGACGTACCGACTACCGCATTGTCGGCACTCAAATTGGTATACCAATTTAGATGCAAGTTGGGTTGGTAGGACATCCTTCCTCACCGTGAACGCACGTACAGTTGTGAAAACGGGTACAACATGTACCGCGTTGTAAGTTTGCTGCACAATTTTCCGTACCACGCGACTCATGGATAATGAGAGGTTACCTTTCCCAGGGAGAGAAAGATACGTGGGACATTTGTCCGGGCCAAAACGTTTTTCCTTTTTATGCAGCCTTTCGCTCATGAGTTCCTTCAATAGATCGTCGGGGTACCCGTTCTTTAGAAAAACGGACTTAAGGAAGTCCAGTTCCTCAGCTAGTTTGGAAGAGGAGCAAATACGCTCTGCTCGATCCACCAAGTTACGAACCAAATTCACCTTGTATTGGTACGAACAATACGAGTCAAACATTATGTACTGGCCGGTGAATGTAGGCTTTCTGTATACAGATGTTACGGTACCCTGACTAGACTTTTCCACAAGGACGTCTAGAAAGGGAAGTTTGTTCGCTTGTTCGTGTTCACACGTAAAACGTATGGAAGGATGTAGGTCATTTAGAATACCAAGAAAGATTTGGCTATCTTCAAGAGAATCAAACCAGGTGAAGGAATCATCAACAAAACGAACGTACAATGCTGGCCACAACTGTTCTGCAATCAGTGACTCGCAGTAACCAACGAACACATTCGCTAAAACTGGACCCAATGGAGAGCCCATGGCTACCCCATCAACCTGCCTGTACATGTCACCGAAGGAAAATTCCACACCAGTCGTCACGAGCAACATCAGTTCCCAGAACGCTGTCTCCGATATCCATGGCGTGTCAACTTCATCATTTCGGTACAACACATCTAGGCAAATATTGATAGTCTCTTGTAATGGGACGTTCGTGAACAGACTCACAACATCAAACGAGCACATATGCGCGGAGGCCGGAACCAGGTGGGAGCGAAGGACGTCAATAAATTCGAAGGTGTCTTTAACTGTATGTTTGCAATAGAACGTTTGCACGACGTCAAGCCAACCACACAGCCATTTAGAGATATTATATTGCGGTGATGCAACCATGGATAAAATGGGGCGCAACGGACAGTTCGGTTTATGTATTTTTGGTAGCCCATAGAGACGTGGACGGACGGAACCAATGGGCCGCATTTTGAAGAACTCTTCCTCCGAAATCTGTTTACTTTCTTTAAGTCTCTTGAGTAAACTATTCAACTTTTTCTTTACTCGAACTGTGTTGTCATGAGTAGATACCGGACCGAGTTGGACAAACTTACTCGTGTCCTCAAGGATGACCGCCATTTTCGTATTGTACTCTTGTGTGCTGATAATAACTGTAGCTCGACCCTTGTCTGGTCTTGTGATTCTAATATCGTTGTTGTTCGTAAGATGACGTCGAGCCTTAAGGTGTTCTCTGGATAATGAAAATGTGCTTCGGTCTGGAGGTTTTTCTGCGTGTTCTTCGGCGATGGCTCGAAGATTAGCCGTACAGATAGCACGCTGATTTTCAGACACTGGTGTAAAATTCTTCATGAGTTTTTTGTGGAACAGTTCGAATTGCGTAAGAACTATTTCCTTTCTGTTGTTAGAAGGAGGAATACCAAACTCCGTTCCCCGGCAAAGTAATTCCTTTTGCATAGGGGATAGTTCGATGTTGGCCAGATTAATAATCGTGTCCATGTTGGGCTTAAAGGAGCCATACCGCTTTGCACGCAGCCATTTGATGAACGCTTTTGCTTGCACCTTGGGGTGGTCGCTTAAACCAGGTTTTACTGTCTGTGATGTGTGCTTATCCTGCTAGCTAATGCAGATAACTAGTTTTACTGGTTTTTGCATACAGTATATTATCACGTTGTTCTCGGTGTGACTGTAATTTTGGTAGAGGAACCTGGCACCTAAATTTAAATGCCACATTTAAAAAAGGCAACAGATCATACTGTATGTGAAGGCAATGCGTGTTACGTAATTCTATATAACAACTGAACTCTGGCGGATCCCTGACACCGAAATTCTAATGCACCTAAAATTACATGCCAAAAATAATGGAGTTTATCTTCTCGACAAGGAGTGTAACTTCTCATGTACCGGCATAGCCTAAGCTAAAATTTAAGATTTGCGTATGAACCCTACGCCAATCTAGAAGCAATTTATTGTCATGTTTTTACTCTGTTGTTGCTTATATGCAGGTGTTGTGGAGTGCAAAGGGTATCGACTGCAATTGCACAGAGAAGAAAACAAATTTGAAGTTTCCACCAGCACCTGCGCCCAGAGCGGTATGCGACTTTTCAGGCGCAAGGATCGCAAAGCACTGAAGAAATCCCAGTGTTTCAAGGTAAAGATTAAGTTTGTTTAAATTGTATCATAATCGCTTAGTCCACTCCATAAAGACACCTTGCTCCATTTACAACACTAGTTAATCTTACGTAACTTTGCTCTGTGTAGAATTCGAGCGCGAAGTGCAGATTGTAGGTACCTAGTCTGAATGTGTATATGCAACACACTTGTCCTGCTCAGTATTGTTCATGTTTCATCGGAGTATTGTAACCCTGGGGATAGGCCATGGCAGAAAAGTTGATGACGTAAGCAGCAAAGAGCCGTATTTTGAGTGTTTGGGTTGAGGTGTCCTAGTACATAATGTGTAAATGGCTGCAATGGAGGCTGCGACTGCTTAGAATTTGTTTCATTTGTTGTCCATGATTTTTGTAGAATCAGCGCGTTCTATGGAAACCAGATCAAACGCTCGAAACGTGGCCTCTTTGTTGCATACGCCATTCGAACAGTTCATCACACCTGAAAATGGAGGTGCGACTTACAATCGAGTGCTACTGGCAATCGAGTGCTAGCTATTTGCAAATCTAGTGCGACTTGCAATCGAGCGCGACTTGCAATCGAACGCGACTTGCAATCAAGTGTGACTTATAATCGAGCGCCACTTCCAACCGAGTACGTCCGGTACAAATCCTCTCCTCGTGTATTGTCTTATTTTTTCTATTAACTGGTTTGAGGGAAAGAGACAAACGGGAAAAGTCTGAAGAAAAAATTTAATGACGATTTTTTCTGTTTCTGAATCTGCTCTTCATTTTGCCAATCAGAAATTACTGGGATCTAACCAGGGGCTTCTTGTCTGGATGCGAGTAAAGAACTCCAAGACAGCTACAATGGATCTCTCAACCGGAGAGGACGGGCCAGAGCAATCCACAGCTGCCTCCCTATGCGGTGAGAAGCATGCAGTACATGTATACTAATCGGAGTCCAGTTATTGTCAATGAAGCTCTTGCACACTACCACATGGCCACAGACTCGAGCCAAGTCAGTTCTTTTACCTTCTGTGCTTTAACCCTTCAGGAGCCGACTGTAATAATCAGAATTCTTCATATTTTCATGTTCTCTGTCCACCCTGCACTCACTCGTTGCGCACACATCCGCACACTCACTCATACGTGTACACCACTATTGAACACGTGAACACTGCCAGTGGGGGCCACCACAGCACAGCGCCCCAACTTATTGTCTTTGCACACAATTCCGCGGTCATGACTATACCGAACCATTGCCTAGTCTAACCAAAAACTCCAGCTACGTACAACCAGAAAACCACGCCCGACCATTATGCATCCGCACACTCTAGAATAATCAAATCACTAGAATAATCAAAGCGATGATGTATGAAATTACATGATGATTACTGGGGTGGGTGGGTGGGCACTCTCACTCAACTCTCCGCACAAAGACAAAAGAGGCCGACCCTGCACTCGTCACCTCCTTTTATCCCACACCGTGCTCCCTCGTACCCGTTCCCGGGTGGACAGAGAACACTACTTCTCTGCTAATTCTTATACTGTGACGTCAACCGCAGAGAAGTGACATTTCTCTGTCCACCCTGCACTCACTCGTTGCGCACACATCCGCACACTCACTCATACGTGTACACCACTATTGAACACGTGAACACTGCCAGTGGGGGCCACCACAGCACAGCAGCAAAGCATAGCCAGGGGCCTCTAATCTAGTGCCAGCTAACGGCACTAGATGGCAAGAGCATATTGTCCAGACTCTCTTTGATGTAGGAGTTGACTGCTTCACTGTGCCAGCCACCATGCCGTTTCAACAGTCGCTGTGGAACCTTGGCTGCGGCCGCTGCCGTCGTACCCCCCGATCGGAGGCTGTGCAGGCCGAACATCTCTGCCTGTAGGCCTGCTCCTGACACTGCCTCTAGGAACAGCTCTCTTGCTCTGGAGTACTGGAGTGACCCTTTCTTCGTCTTCCAGCCAGACTTCGCTTTCACCAAGTTACTCAGCAAATGATCATCAGCTTGAAGGTTCGTTTCTTCGATCAGCCTCTGCGTCAGAGCTACCGCTCCCAGCTCACCAGGCTGCGTGCTTATGAGGACCAAGCTGCCTTCTCTGAGCTGGTCATTCTTGCGCTTATCCAAACGAACCTCCATGTAGTCTTGACGGAATGCAATGTCCCGCACCCGGATTCTCGCCAAATCGTCCCACCTCATGAAGCCAGCAAATCCAATGGCAAACATAACCGCTGTCCGCAGCTTCAGACAATCGTCGCTCCCGGCAAGTTGACCCACGATCGTAGCCACCTGCTTCTTGTTGAGGGGCTCTTTCCGCCTGGGGGTGCAAGCTAACCTCCTTTTTGCCGCTGCTGCAATCTGCTCCACCATGGCATTGACAGGAAGCTGTACGCATGCCTTCTGATGAGCCCATTTGATTGCGGACAGAGCTGCAGAAATTGGGCTTGCGGATGCGCTCGTCTCTACGAGGTGGATCAGGTACAAACTGACTGCCACCGGTGTAGCGGGTATCGCCACAAACCCATGCTCCATAGCCCAGCTTTTCCAACGCGAAAATGCCGACTTGTAGGTCTTCACCGTAGATGACGCATGTGTCTCCATCACCAAGTCCTTGGCTCGTTCCGACAAACTCACTAGGCCCTTGCCTTCAGCTACTTCCTGTAGCTCCTTCCAGCACCCCTGGTCCCAGATCTCTAAAAATTTTAGCAAGCACATGGAAAGAACCACAATATAAGCCTCGTTATTCAGACCGCACAAGCTTGTGCTCCAGCTACAAGCCTCCTCCTATGCCATGTTACATAATAATGGCTAACATGCACCAGCCATACACAACCACATGACCTGCCAAAAAATACAGCTCACAACATTAATAATAATAATAATAAGCAAGAACCAAAACAAGACTTCCCTGTGTTGATATGTTGACAGCTCCATGGTGCAAGATCCACCTACACATTCCCTCCGGACCCTCCAGCCTGCCTCAGGCTATGCACCCTGTGCGTCTTACAGAACTAGCCTCTAGATTCTGCAGCCAATCAACAACACATAGCAGAACACAGAACCTTCTGCAGATACCTAGACATCATGTCCCACCGCGCTGACACCCCATGATACTACTGGACCTGGCTGCCATGACTTCACACCTTGGAACATGCAAAACACAGCTAATAATAATACAAGGCAAGTACCAAACCAGACTTCCCTCTGTTGGTATGTTGGCAGCTCCTTGGCGCTGGATCCACCAGCACAGCCCCCAGGACCGTCCAGCCTGCCTCAGGCTATGCACCATGTGCGTCTTGCAGAACTAGCCTCTAGAATCTGCAGCCAATCAACAACCAACACACAGCAAAACACAGAACCATCTGCAGACACCTTGTCTTTAAGTTCAATATCATTCCCGACATTCTGTCTCACAGCACCGACAGCCCATGATACTACAGAACCTGATTGCCATGACTTCACACCTTGGCACCTTCCCATCAAACCAATTCCATTGGCAAGAGCCACTGTCAAACAGACCTGATATTCTAGGCAGGAAAATAAAACTCCTCACCAACGTGGAGCTTTCAGTACCTTTGAATAAGTATGGCCACCACCATGCAGATGTCCATTTTGGGACAACCAATGTCCCATGACTGACAATCACTGAAATTCTGCTAATAACGTCTCCAATAAGGTAAATGGGGGGGCACAACCATAAGTTCTCCCCTTCCCAGCACATCGTGAAAGCATCCACGGCCAAACATCCTGGATTCCACCAACGTGAGCAGAAACGAGGCAACTGTGCCGACTCTGCACTGGCAAAGCAGTCAACAGTGTGCGGGCCCCACAAACCGTCTATCTCGTCGAATACCTCAGACGACAATTTCCAGTCATCAGTATCCACTACCTTGGATAAAAAATCTGCCAGAACATTCTCCTCCCTTGGAACCCATTCTGGCACAAGTCGAATGCAATTTTGCCTGCAAAACCTGAAAATCCGACATGCAATCTCCTGCAGTTCTGGAACTTTGCTGCCCACCTGCAGAATACGAGCTGCCGCCTGATTATCCGTCCGGTGCCTACATTCCTTGCCTGCCAATTCTTGGACCACCGATTGCAGCACCAACTCGGTAGCCCTCAATTCCCTCCACGTAGAACTCTTCTGAGCCTCTAACACCTCTTCTGGCCAATTCCCTCTTGCAATCGTTTCCCCGCAGGACACCGCAAAACCTCCCCAGGCTACATCGCTAGCATCTGACCACGTGTCTACAACTGCTGTTATCTTTGGATCACCCACAACCAATCTTCCATGAAACTCATTGAAACAATACCACCAGAAGCTCACTTCTGCATAAGCCTCATCAGACCACTCCTGTCTATGAAACCAGCTTTTCCTCCTGAGAATCATGTCATACAATGCCCTGGTTCTCAACCTTGCAACTGGCCCAATGGCGAAAGACATTGAAATGATGAACCCAGCCAGCCTAGCACACTCTTTGGCATTCGGTCTCCTCTTGCTATGCAAAACCCTCAAATGCTCCAAAAACCTCAGAACTCTTGCCTCCGCCACACTTACTCTCCCGTGAACCAGGTCCAACACAAAACCCAGAATGGTAGGCTTCTGAGAAGGCACAAGACACGATTTCTCCACATTGATCTTCCAACCCGCTCTTTCCAACGTTTCCGTGAGCACACCTGCTACCCTCACTGTCTCTTCCACAGTGCCCGCTCCTGCAGAGCCATCGTCAAAGAACATCATGCACTTAATGCCCTGAGCCCTCCAGTAACGAACCATCACACGGACCAGTTTGTTAAAAAGATACGGAGCAGTGGAGAGCCCAAACGGCAATGACTTGAAACAATAAAATTCACCTCCCCATGAGAAACCCAAATATTTCCAATGGTCCCTTGCCATATCAACATGGTGATAACCACTCTTCAAATCGAATGTTACAACAAAGTCGTCTTTCTGAAAGAGCTTCACTGCCATCCTGATATCATCCAATTTAAACCTGAATTTTGCCAAACATTCATTCACTTGCCTCAAGTCTAAAATCAGTCTCAGCTTCCTAGCACCTTCCACCACTCCCAGCGGGCTAACACAATTTAACTCAGATTCGTTTACTTTCATCGCACTCCCGCAGTCTACCAGCCCCTTCACTGCCTCATCAACAAATTGTACATGCTTCCAACAGCTTTTCTGATTCCTTAAAAAACCAGACGGAGGGTCTGTTACAAACGGCAACGCATAACCGACCTCCAAAATACTAATAATCCAAGATGAAGCCCCCATCTCCCTCCAAAACGGTATGCACCGCTTCAATCTCCCATGCATCACAGTTTCACCCTCTGCCCAGATTTCCCCTTCCCCTTCCCCTTCCGCACCATATCCGCTTTCAGCCACAACATCTGAATAAGTTTGAACACTCTTTTCATCATCCTCATCCTCATCATCATCAACAACATGCACATCAAACTTATCTTGTTCATCGTGGCTGCTGTTGCTGTTGCATCGGGAATGACCTGGCAGGTGCTGGGCCTGGGGCAGGCTGCGTGCAGTCCCTCTGCACGTGCCCCTTCCCTCCGCACCGCCAACAGGCCAGCTCCTTGAACGGGGCGCCGAATCCGGGTGGCTTCGGTGCGGCCGGCATGGTCTGAGCTCGAGCAGCCGCTCCGAGCCCGACCCCGGCTGGGCGGCCTCCTGGAAAGGGCTTGCCACTGCTCCTCTTCCCCTCCTTGGCCTCCGCCCTGGCCCTCCTCATCCTCCGCTCATCGTCCGTATCGGACCCGCACTCCATTTTACCATCATAAATGTTTGCGGCCGACCACCCTTCGGCGTCCGCAAACAGCAATAACTTGACTCGCCGCTGGAGGACGCTCTCACCTTCCTCTATGTTTCTGGCGATGTCCTTCTCGCCTCGACGCTCCGCCTTCTGCCTTGCCTTGGCTAGAGGCTCCAACGCCTTACTTATCACGCAGAACTGCTCCTCGTGAGCCTTGGCCTTCCAACTTCTCTTTCTTGCCGCCGCCATCGTCTCGTCCTGTCTCTCCCTCTTCACCTGCTTACTTTCCTTGCTCCTCTTGCTCTTCTTGCTGTTTCTCCTCTTGCTACTTCTACTCCTGCCACTTCTCCTGCTCCTCTCTGACTCACTCTCACTGTCACTGTCACTCCTATCCTCTCTTTTCCTCTTACGACTAGACTTCTCCAACTTCCTCTCCAACGTCTCCAATCTCGCAGCCATCTCTCTCATCCTCCTACTCTCCTCAACATACCCTTCACTCTCACTACCACTACCACTCGGCGACACACTTCTCGACATTCTTTTCACAAAATAAAACTTTCAAATTAAATAATTCACAAACTCTCACTCAACTCTCCGCACAAAGACAAAAGAGGCCGACCCTGCACTCGTCACCTCCTTTTATCCCACACCGTGCTCCCTCGTACCCGTTCCCGGGTGGACAGAGAACACTACTTCTCTGCTAATTCTTATACTGTGACGTCAACCGCAGAGAAGTGACATTTCGTTGGGTTTAAAACAGTGCTGGAGATGTGATTCTGCATTTTCTATAATTATTCTCCTAGTTCTGCCAGCTGTTCTTTTGGTTGTGTATATCTACAGTGTAAGATTCAGTGCATTTTTGTTCTGTTTAGTTCTCAAAGCTGCGCCAGCCTCAACAGTGCAATCCATACAATCCAAAGCATGTGATGGGGGGACCTGTGACGGGTGGGGGACCTGTGATGGGAAACTGAATGATGTACCTTATTACACTGGACTCAGTTGAAAAAGAAGGGCCTGGTGGATCGTACCACACTTCTCCTAACACCTCAAGCTGGGAAAACCCGCCGCACTCTTGGTGAAATAAACCCCTTGCGCAGCAACCCAAATTGCCGGGGGAACTATCTGCCAGTGCCTATTCTTGCTGGGTTGCATGCAGATAAAAAGATGGGCGACCGCCATGCTCCTGGTTTGCTTGTTGTGCAAGAGCTTTGTGTTCCGCTGGTTTCTGTTCTCGCACTGCAGCTAAGGCACCAAGCGCCGAAAGTGGAGATTTGCCACAACCGTCCCTTGAAGTGGAAGAAGGTATGTAATTGGTGAAAATACAGGCGAAGAAAGGTGTCAGGGCTTCGTTGCAGGGGTAGCTCACCCCTACTGTGATAAGATTTCTCCAGCACCAAACAAAGGCTCTTCACTGAGAATCATTTTGCGTTCTACCCAATTTTCGGGCATGACCTGGCCCAGCATTGGGGGTAAAGGGGGAGCCGGAGAAGCAGAATCCCCTCCAGAAAGACGTCTTGCTCCATTTTCCACACTAGTCTGTCTTACGTAACTTTTCTCAGTGTAGAATTCGAGCGCGAAGTGCAGACTGCACATACCTAGTCTAAATGTACCGTAAAGTACCGCCAGAGCGCCCCACCATCTCATCCTTTCGCGGTCGTATTGTGGAGGTGGTCTGCTGTCTGTAGGTCATACGACATGAACCTTGTACACATATTCCACGTTTTGCAGTCAATCCGCACCTTCAAGATGACACAAGCTCCACACAAAAACCTGCCAAGTGTGACCTTAGTACACTAAGATTCTCACATCGTGCACACTTCGTTGCACTCTGCCATACGATTTTCCTTTCTCTGGCTGTAAAATCAAGGTGGGGCGCTCTCGCGAGACGGGGCGCTCTGGCGGTACTTTACGGTATATGCAACACACTTCCAGTCTTGCTGAAATCCCTTTTGTGTCGCAACCCAAGCTGCCTGGGGAACTATCTACCAATTGCCTATTCCCGGGCTGCGCGGAGATAAAATGGATGACGATATACCCCGCTCTTGTTTGTATGCGGTGCTGCAAGCACATTGTGTTTCACTGGTCCTTTTCTCTCGCCACAGATGTGGCACCAAGCTCCGATAGAGAAGCGCCCACAGCAGAAGAAGAAGGTATGTCACTCGTGAAGCACAGGTGAAGGGAGGTAGGTGTCTGTGCTTGACTATGGTTGTAGGGGGAACTCAGTTATCACAAGCCCTAATATGACACTGGGGCATTGCACACGGTACGGTCACTACGGTATTGACTTTGCACCAAGTACCTCGTAAATCAATAAAAAATGCACTCTCTGAATTTCCAAAATTCTCGGCTCAGCCACACTTCTCTCACGAGTATATTGTACAGTTCAGATAACTGACCGTACCACGCTAAAATACCTTCCGACACCCCTGTGACATACTCATTCAATTTCACCACACAGCCTCACACACAGGCCACAGTCTCTTCACTACTTCACTCTACATTTCACCAAGTTTTCGGGCCTGGCCACAGCGGTAAAAACCCCACTCCAGAAAGTCGTCTTGCGTCATTTTCAACAACTTGCTTTTCTTTCGTAAATTTGCTCTTGGTAGACTTCTAGCACGAAGTGCAGGATGCGGATACCTAGTCTAAATATATATGCGCTGTGTGCTTATTTCTTCTCATTTTTCAAGTATCTAAATCCCAAAGCACAAGCGCAAAGGGCCTGCCTCTCTTTAGTTCAGGTAAGCTGATAAGGAAGGTCCAATCGATAGCAGTAAATCTGTGTCGCTTGATGTCGGTTTTTTAGATTTAATTGATGATGTGGCTTCATTTGTGCTTCGCATCCGAAGCAGCAACAGATGCGTCAACGGTGAATTCGTTAGCTGACCTTTGTTGTTTCGCATAGCAGTCGGTGGTTTATGTTTTAGATAAGGAACTTGTGTCGATTTTTCCAGAAGCTGAAAGAGGAGCCATGGATCACGAAGTGCAGATTGCAGATACCGGTTCTAAATATACACTGTAAAACCTAGTGTAAGCGAACTCTGTGTTTAGCGACCACCTGCTCTTAGCGACCGTTTTCCATGCACCGACAGTTCTACACAGACACTGTGAGACCTGGTTCCAAAGGCCACCTGGCTTTAACGACCGATTTTGATTGCACTGTAGGGTGGTCGCTTAAAGGGGCACTCCGGGAATTTTTTTCGGTAATGTGTTCTCTTCATGGGGGCCTTATAATATTACTAGCAGCACCCCAGGCCAGCGTTGCCTGGCCGAATGTGGCATGCGGGTGAAGCAAGTACATGAACAGCACACGTGCTCAGCACGTGGTGGTGGCCAGACCGCTGAAGTCCTGGTGAGGGAGGTTTTTCATGGTTGGAAGGAGAAGGAGGGACGTCTGTTACGCCTTCGGGAGGCTGGTCAGGGTTGTCCATCACCTGGTTGCGGATGAAGCGGCTCAAAAAATTCATAAACTTAGGGGTCGTCCGTAATTTTCGAAAAATTAAAAAATCCGTCCTCAGGCAGAAAGAGGGTGGGTGGTCAAGAGTGCTGGCGGAATTTAATTTTTTGATTTTTCGTACTTTTTTTTCTTTTTTTCTTCAGTGACTTTTATACACTTGTTGCACAGACTGTACTGTGTATTCATGTGGTGTATATACATGTACTGTATACACGTGTAGTGTAGGATCGATTGCTGCAAACACCAGTACGATGTAATTTGTAGGACGTGCATGGCCGTCGGTAGACCTACATTGTATAATAATAATAATAATAATACTTGATTAGGATGACCCAAAGGCTGACCGCCTATCGTGGGGTCCGTCGCATTGAACGATGATGGTACACGAGAGTACAGATTGGGAGGGGAGGGACTACTATGAACAGGGATATGTACTACTACAAATATAGCTTCTAGTACTTGACACAGGTGCAGTCAGTGAACACGGCCGGAGTGATAAGTTCTTATTTTCGAGCCGGGCCTTAGGAAAAATCAAAAAATTAATAAGAAAAAATGGGGGTGGGTGGGTGGGTCCGAGACAATTTTGCACGAGGACGGACTTTTTAATTTTTCGAAAATTACGGACGACCCCTTACGAACAAAAGTGCGATGCGCTCTTCACTGCACTGCAGATCAGATGCAGAGTGCAGTCAGTGCAGATCTTTTGTATCCTTTTGTTGCAGATGTTTCTATTTGCAGAGAACGGTTCACGTGGTCCGCAGCGCTTGTGCGGCTGCTAGTGCTACCTATGACCTAGGCTAGGTGGCTACATGATTCGCACGCTTCGCGTGCTCAGTGCTTCTGCGCGCGGCTGCTACTGCTATACTCGTGTCTGCTATAACTATTATAAGCGCTACCACCTACACTGTTCGCACGCTTTGCGTGCTCAGCACTTGGTGGTGGCTACACGATTCGAACGCTTCGCGTGCTCAGTGCTTCTGTACTCTGTGCCTGCTTCCGCTAGCTACACGATTCGCACGCTTCGCGTGCTCAGTGCTTCTGCGGCCGCTAGCTACACTGACTGTGCTACACTGTTCGCACGCTTCGCGTGCTCAGGGCCGCGCTGCTCCGCAGCGCTAGCGCTTCAGCGTGACCATGGTGACACAAAAACACACGTCACAGGTGCCTCTTCTTTATAAGGAGCGGGACACACACACACACACACAGACACACGTCACAGGTGCCTCTTCTTTATAACTATAAGTAAAGATAATCAAAAAGGAAAGGACTCGTATGCCATAACGAATCAACTGCCCTGATTCGTACAGAACGAGCTCGGATTGCGGTGCGAAATGAGCTACACTGTGCTACACTGTTCGCACGCTTCGCGTGCTCAGGGCAGCGCTGCTCCGCAGCGCTAGGGCTTCAATTCAGCGTGACACAAAAACACACGTCACAGGTGCCTCTTCTTTATAAGGAGCGTGACACACACACACACACACAGACACACGTCACAGGTGCCTCTCTTTTATAAGTAAAGATGGCCTCCAAGGAATGCAGATTGCGAAAACTAGAATCAAAAAGTCGATATATGAAGCCAGGGAGGGCCAAATTTGTCTCCTCCGCCGAGGGTTTTGATGACGTCACCTGTGATTAGTAATCAAATTCCCTGCATTCGATGGTGTTAGTTGTTTGAATTTCCTGATGATGAAGAACGATGTTTGGGAGACATTCCCAAGCTTCACAACTGCGGCCATACTCCAAGGAACCAGAAGGGCCTCCTCAGGTGCCACCGGTAGAAGCGCAGCGTGATGAGGGCCAGGAGATTGGAGCAGCCGACTTCACTGGTCGACAAGGAAGAAACGATTGGTGTCCCTGCCAGAAATGTGAAGTGATGCAGAGGGCAGTCGATTGCCTTTCCTGTCGAGAGAGCGATGGAGCTGTTAGCAATGACAGCGCTTTGACATGCGTTACGCATCACCCCGACTTCCCGTCAGCTTGTCTAAACACTTACCAGCTCCTCGTCCGATCCCTCCTTCTGCTCGCGTTTTTGCTTGAGGTAAAGTGATTCCTTTAGAGGTGTTGTTTTCGGTGTGGAACTAGACTTTGCAGACACGCCTGAACTCGAAAATAACGTGGGCACTGCACCCTCCATGCGACGAGCTTACAAGGTCGCTTTTGCCAGATGGGCTGCTCATCGCTTCGCTAGCCATAAATTCGCTCATCAGATCGCGTTGAAAGGAGGCCGGTTCAAAGTAGGCTGAACACAAACGATCCCACTTTATTGGCTCAAAGAGCTTGTGGGTTTCCCACCGGCGACTCGAGCTGCTCTGCCCATGTTCTTGACCCGCGAAAGACGCAACTCAGCGTCGTGGGGAAACACAAACAATGTCAAATTTGTGCACGCCTCATCCTTCGAATCGTTTGAACAGCCGGGAGCATAGCACCTTCGCATGACAGACAGGAAATCTGAAGCTGGCACATAGACGACATGAAAGAAAAAACTTGACAACTACCCTGCAACTCTTCACCTCGACAGTTTCAGCAGTGTTCCCATTCGAGCTCCGGGAGCGCATTGAGCTCCATCAAAACCCTCCGTGGTGGAGACAAACTTGGCCCTCCCTGGCTTCATAGTATGGACTTTTTGGGTCTAGTTTTCGCGATTTCCCATTCCTTGGGGCCATACGAAGCCCCATGAAGAAAACACACCACCGAAAAATCGGACACCCGTCACCGCCAAGGCTGGCCACGTGGTGCGAATTTTTCTCTTTCAAATGTCAATTTTTTCCAGAGAATGCAAAATATCGCCCAAAATACCATGAAAAATCGCTCCGTTGCCATGGTAACTGATACGGCACCCCCGAAGTTGTCATGAATTATTATTTTGTAATGAATGCATGAGTGTGGTCACACACTGTACAGTGTCATGTACCCAGGCATACATGTATTACCAAGAGTACAAGCACTCTTGGTAATACTCAACTCTCAAGTTTGCACTTCCACAGCCGGCCAAGCACTAGCCCTTTTTCCTCATGTACATGCCTAGTGTACATGTACATGACTACAGTACATGTACTACTAGTAGAGTGATTTGTACCTTCAGTTGCGCTGAAAAGTGAAAATAGAGGACTTCTGCATAGGAAAGTACTGATCCCTGATAATTTTGGGTGCTTTTCGGACGTTTCCTTTTTCGGACCGGTTTTCGGAAGAGGCTTCAAAAATCGGACACTGTCCGAAAAATTGGACGGTTTGGCAGCACTGTGTATGTGATGGGTGCATATCCTGCTAGCTAATGCAGATAACTAGTTTTACTGGTTTTTGCATATAGTATATCACGTTGTTCTCGGTGTGACTGTAATTTCGGTAGAGGGACCTGGAGCCTAAATTTAAATGCCACCTTTAAAAAAGGCAACAGATCATACTGTATGTGAAGGCAATACGTGTCACGTAATTCTCTATTACAACTGAATTCTGGCTGATTCCTGACACCGAAATTCTAATACACCTAAAATTACATTCCAAACGTAATGGAGTTTATCTTCTCGACAAGGAGTGAAACTTCGCACGTACCGGCATATCCTACGCTAAAATTTAGGATTTGCGTATGAATCCTACGCCAATCTAGAATCAATTTATTGTGATATTTTTATTCTGTTGTTGCTCATGTGCAGGTGTTGTGGAGTGCAAAGGATATCGACTGCAATTGCACAGGGAAGAAAACAAATTTGACGTTTCCGCCAGCACCTGCGCCCAGAGCGGTATGCGACTTTTCAGGCGCAAGGATCGCAAAGCACTGAAGAAATTCGAGTGTTTCAAGGTAAAGATTAAGTTTGTTTAAATTGTATCATAATCGCTCAGTCTACTCCATAAAGACAACTTGCTCCATTTACAACAGTTGTTTATCTTACGTAAATTTGCCCTGTGTAGAATTTGAGCGCGAAGTGTAGATTGTAGGTACCTAGTCTAAATGTGTATGCGACACACTTGTCCTGCTAAGTATCGCTCATGTCATGTTTCATGGGAGTATTTTCACCCTGGGGATAGGCCATGGCAGAAAAGTTGATGACGTAAGCAGCAAAGAACCGTATTTTGAGTGTTTGGGTTGAGGTGTCCCAGTAAATAATGTGTGAATGGCTGCACAGGAGGCTGTGACTGCTTAGAATTTGTTTCATTTGTTGTCCGATTTTTTGAAGAATCAGCGCGTTCTATGGAAACCAACTCGAACGCTTGAAACGTGGCCTCTTTGTTGCATACGCCATTCGAACTGTTCATCACACCTGAAAATGGAGGTGCAACTTACAATCCAGTGCTACTGGCAATCGAGTGCTACTGACAATAGAGTGCTACTGACAATCGACTGCGACTTGTAATTGAGTGCGACTTGCAATCGAGTACTACTGACAATGGAGTGCTACTTGCAATCGAATGCGACTTGCAATCAAGTGTGACTTATAATCGAGCGCCACTTCCAACCGAGTACGTCCGGTACAAATCCTCTCCTCCTGTTTTGTCTTAATTTTTCTTCTTCTGAATCTGCTCTTCATTTTGCCAATCAGAATTTACTGGCATCCAACCAGGGGCTTCTTGTCTGGTTGCGAGTAAAGAACTCCAAGACAGCTACAATGGATCTCTCAACCGGAGAGGACGGGCCAGAGCAATCCACGGCTGCCTCCCTATGTGGTGAGAAGCATGCAATATAATGTGTACTACTCGGAGTCCACTTCTTGTCAATGAAGCTATTTCACTCTACCACACGGCCACAGACTCGAGCCAAGTCAGCTCTTTTAGCTTCTGTGCTTTCACCCTTCAGGAGCCGGCTGCAATTTTCAAAATTCTTCATAATCATGTTCTTTGGGTTTAAACATGTGCTGGAATTGTGATTCTGCATTTCCCATATTTTCCTAGTTCTGTCAACTGTTCTTTTTGTTGTGTATATCTACAGTGTATGATTCTGTGCATTTTTGTTCTGTTTGCGCTGCATAGTTCTGAAGCCGACGAGGAAAGCCGGAGAGGCAAAAGACTCGCACGACCAAAGGAAGGGTTTCGTCCACTCTCAGTGAGTACTAAACTATTTCACGGTTCGCTGGAGACTCGGTTTAATTAATAGAATCAGTTTTCTGCATCCCTGGGAACGCCATCACCCTGCACAGATCTAAGGTGCAGATGTAGATCCAGACTATCTAGGTGCAGTCGGAATTTAGTTTTCTTTTTACCCTAATGGTGAAACGAGCAGGGTTTCCCTCCCCCTTCACCTAACGTTATGTAATGCAATTCAGATAGTATATTATAAAGAAGCCTGCCTTGGTAGTTTTGCAAACATGTTTTTCGATTTTGACAGCATTTTTGCAAGGCGAGGACGCATAGTGCTCCTGACTACAACCATAACCCGGTTGGCAGAGTATTCAGATAATACAATTTATTATCTTTCCAGCAAAACCTCCCTACAGTCAGCCTTGCGAATAATGTGCCTCGATTGTTCATGGGGAAAGTGTCCTATTCTCGAGTTTGCTTTATTCAGAATGTTGAAAAGAGCAGTGAGATTATCTGAAGATTGCGGTACTGTCCGAAGTATACGCTGCACTGGAGTGAAAGGCACATTCAAATTTGTTGGTCAAGAAATCAAGACACCTATCCTGCCTATCACCATTTATTTGATTATCACAGTATAGACCGCACTGACGTGTTTGAGGGTTAATTACTGGCTCATTCCAATAAATATGGTATGTGTGTGTGTGTGTGTGTCTGTCTGTCTGTTTGTGAATGGATGTGTACGTGTGTCTATTTAAACACGCAGATAATAGAAAGGACAAGCAACCTCATTAGCTGATAGCAGTTATCAAACACTCTCTTCACACCAGGGGCGTGGTGTACATCGTGTCTGCGTGTGTGTGTGTGTGTGTGTGTGTGTGTGTGTGTGTGTGTGTGTGTATGTGCAACATCGTCACTCGTCAGTCACCTACAATGTCCAGAGACTTGCCTACTCTTTGTCCTGCAACCGTCCAGAAGAGAGGACGGCTACTCAGGAATTATTGTAGTTTCTCGCTGGACAATGGGGATCTAGCGCGGTTTGTGCCTCCTAGAACATTCAGGACTGGATTTGGCGAGACAGCCATATCGCTATTCAAAACACACCCAATTGGAAAGAACGTTAACATCGTACTTCTGTAATCTTGTAGACGACTTTGAGATGCTAACGCGCGTGTGCACGAGCGTGTGCATATGTACATATGTGTGTGTGTGTGTGTGTTCGAATGCTTTAAAGTAGATGTTTAGATATGTATCAGAATATGTGTGCACGTGTACTATTTTTTGCTGTTTCTTGTACATCCCAAGAGTGTGTAAGTCCACTATGGGTGCTACACTGACCTGATTCATTGCAAGTTAGCATCACTTTGGTGTTGCAGTGTGCATTGTCTGAAGGTATGATTGTATTTTCAGACTAAAGTAAGTGGATCTACATGATTGTACTGGCTTTGAGGTGACATGTGTACGTGGTTGTGTGAATATCAAGCGTGGTGTGGTGTGGTGCGGTGAGATGGGTGGGTGTGTGGGGATGGGGGGGGGAAAGGGGGGGGGGGAGGGTGGGGGCAGGGTTAACTGGCGAGGTACCTGCACCACCATATCTAGGGACATGTCCCGGCCCAAGACAGAAAAGGCTGGCGCACCCTGAAGGCAACTTGCTAGAACCAAACTGTTCAAACCACTCCAGACCGAATATTCAGAAATGACGAGACAACTCACCAGCTATTATCAATGAACTAATCATTTTCACCTTTCTGTAGTGCATCCAATCGATACCGGCTCTTCTGCTCTACAGCATTGTTCCTCAAGATTCTGAGCTTTCTGTTTGTCTTTCTCTTTATCATCATCCTGAATGGCACAAGTGAAGTAGGCATCCCCGCTTACATCGCGATAGTGCTTATAATATTATATTATAAGCACTATCGCGATGTAAGCGGGGATGCCTACTTCACTTGTGCCATTC
The DNA here is from genome assembly GCF_964019385.1 of Sycon ciliatum. Taxonomy (NCBI): domain Eukaryota; kingdom Metazoa; phylum Porifera; class Calcarea; order Leucosolenida; family Sycettidae; genus Sycon; species Sycon ciliatum. The sequence continues at coordinate 36,565,282 of NC_088646.1, forward strand.
AGGATGATGATAAAGAGAAAGACAAACAGAAAGCTCAGAATCTTGAGGAACAATGGACATATATTATAATTTGAAACTCGGATGTTGAGCCATAAATAAAAGTAGAAAGGAAAAGGACATATGGAAACGAGTTAAGAGTAACTCTCCACCACTGTAACTAGATACTATAATTATACAGTCAGAAAGTGCAACAACTTGGCACAAAACTGACAGAGTACTGAGACATTCGACGTCCTGACACCTAGCTTCAACACATCTCCGTAGCGCTAACCGACAGCCTTCCAACTTGGAAGGTTCAAGGTTATGGAAAGACCAAAGAGGGGAAGGCAAGCGCAACGAAAACGAGCACAAGCTTCAGTCCCAACGGAACAAAGAATGTCGATTGTCACTGGACGATGACAAGACCAGTAGGCGATTTGACAAAGCGGTCTAACTACAATTCGAAGCAGCAAAGCAGCACACCACCCAACTTGGGTGGGTCAAAAATATCAAAGATAAGTTAAGAAGGGGGAAGCTTTGCGAGAACGAATTGTACAAGCCTTCTTAACTTATCTTTGATATTTTTGACCCACCCAAGTTGGGTGGTGTGCTGCTTTGCTGCTTCGAATTGTAGTTAGACCGCTTTGTCAAATCGCCTACTGGTCTCGTCATCGTCCAGTGACAATCGACATTCTTTGTTCCGTTGGGACTGTAGCTTGTGCTCGTTTTCGTTGCGCTTGCCTTCCCCTCTTTGGTCTTTCCATAACCTTGAACCTTCCAAGTTGGAAGGCTGTCGGTTAGCGCTACGGAGATGTGTTGAAGCTAGGTGTCAGGACGTCGAATGTCTCAGTACTCTGTCAGTTTTGTGCCTAGTTGTTGCACTTTCTGACTGTATATAGTATCTAGTTACAGTGGTGGAGAGTTACTCTTAACTCGTTTCCATATGTCCTTTTCCTTTCTACATATATTATAATTATATGTATCTATTATTGCCCGATTAAAGAGGTCAATATATGAAATATAGAACGAGTAAAAGACCGAGGTCCCCCGAGGTCTTTTACGAGGTCTATATTTCATATATTGACCGATTATGAGGGCAATAATAGATTTATCACGACATAGCATACCTAAACTGTTTTTAGCTGTGTTTATAGGAAGAAAGGAATACTATTATAATAGTACAGAGTATGTACATATGCCGTTTACATTGGACATGACTTCTCTATAAACAGAAGTTTTCAGTTGTCACTTGTAGTATGTTCCCGAAGTTCTTTGACTGAGAATCTGACAGTTTGGGTTCAAATCCCAACATTTGGCTTCAGATTTTTCTTCTTTCAGTTCTGATTTTTTTTCTAAGTTGAGGAAAAAGTTCTAAGTCCTCGGGCTAAGTGGTCAATAATAAGCGGTCAATATAAGCGGTCAATATATGCTGATATTTGACCGCTTAGAGATCACAAGTTTCTGTGGGGGTCAATAATAAGAGAGTGATAATATATAATATAATTATAATATATGTCCGAGGTTGCTGGGTGGGTACGACAGCCCCAGCGCTAGAAGGTGGGCTTTCTGTTGCATCGTCTCTCTTGCATGCAACTATTTGTGAAAACCGTGTACTTACCCCCGCATGCACCATTGTTCACAGGCGAATTATCAAACACGTCCTGTGCCGCATGCTGATCAGGTAGTGCCATATATGTGGCACATAATATGCCATATATGTGCCATATACTATGGTATAATTATGGTATAATTATGGTATATGGTATATGGTACATGGTATATGCCGTCCCTCTCAAGTGTGTGTACCATGGTACATGTATGTGTTGTACACTGTACTGTCAGTTGACATGCATGCCCCCTTTCAAACCCAGACAAACTTTTCGGGATTGGTCTATACTGGACCTGGCTGAATGAGCGCTGTAAACAAGAACACATACCTGTTGAAGCTGCATGCTCTCTCTGCTGTGAAGGTTTTACTACGATCCGTAGGCCTGTGGGATTGCCCTATTTAAAAATTGATAATATTTTAAGGAATAACGTATGGCAGAGTGCAATGAAGTTTGCGCGGCGTGAGAACCTTAGGGTGCGTTCTTAAAGCCTCTCGGAAAAGTTGGAGACTCTTCGAAAAGTTCGAGAGCAGTTCTTATATCCTCTCCGAATTTTAGGAGGCTCTCCAAAGCTCTCCAAGCTTCGGGGAAGGGGGGGGGGGGGTGTTGAAACTTGGAGATTCCCGCGGTTTGGGATCAGCGCGTGTGAACTAGGCTAAAAGCCACGTGTTGACCATGAGTGTACCCATTTCCCTTTTTCTCATACGCACAGTGCATACTATATTCGTGGCACGCAAGATCGCGGCCCCTTTAGCCCATGATATTTCTTGACATGTGCAAAATATCTCCGAATTCTTCCAGACCTGTTCCTTGATTTTACAAGTTTCTTCGACTTCTGTTTCCTTCTTCTCTGAGAAGCTAGAGAATATAAGAACGCACCATTAGTTGTATAGGCATTTTCCAACCCAAACTCCAAAAAACGTCGTGTGAGGTGGGGTGCAGGAAATTCAAAAGATACGGTACATGAGGAAAAAGCTGTTTATACCGTATACTGTAACTACAGGAGTCCGGGATGTTCGATTGGTAAGGATCGGGATCGGGATCCACATCTCAGAACCTTCGCATCCTTCAGGGCATGTTCATTTGGTAGGATCGGGATCCCGATCCACCGGATCCACTGGATTTGCACCTTTTCATTGGTCGAATCTGGATCCGGATCCTTCGGATTTGGATCCGATCAACCCACCTCGGAGAGCAGGGCTGACCGGATCCAACAGATCCAAATGTGATGACCTTTGTGTGTATATGGCGGGTAAAAATCATTTTTGTACACATTGTGATACGCACACGTGGATGGAGATAGAGCTTATTGCCTTTTTGTACGACGGAGGCGTTGAGAACGAAGTCCACCCTTTTGGGTGAGTTGTGGGTGCCATTGTCAACATGTTAACGAACATGGCAACAGTCAAGGTTCAAAATAAAGTGTTAAGTTGAATCTGAAGGATGCGACGGATTTGAGATCTGGATGCTGTTCCCGATCCTTACTAATCGAACATGCCCTCCAGATTCAACTGAACACTTTATTTTGGACCTTGACTGTTGCCATGTTGACAATGGCGCTCACAAGTCACCCAAAAGGGTGAACATCGTACTCATCGTGTGCGTCGTACAAAAGTCAACAAGTTCTATCTCACAGTTGCACGAAGCCTCTTTTACGGGCGAACAAAACAAGACATATGTCAAAGAAAAAGAAAAAAAGGCCCAACCCTAACCTGCCAGTTATGAGGGCTGACGAGGGTCGCCATGGCAAATAAAAAAAATTAAAATTCCGCACGTTCGGGCTCTCCGCCTTCTCCGTGAAATAATAAGGGGCAAGAAATTTGTGTGGAGGCGAAAAGCTCGCCAAGGGCTGGAGACACACATCTACATGTCTTTAGTTCAACGGTCCTGCAAGGAAACACGTGCGACGGCTACTTCGACAGACGCTGGGTCCCTAGATCCCTGGTGTCACGGTGTGCGGATGAGGATCTTGCCCCACGAAGGCACATCACGCTAGCTCGGACTATAATGCCCTATTCACAGGACAACTGTCTGCGACGCGACACGCAATTTGCGACAGTTGCGACAAGAAACTGCGTGTATAGCTGTCGCGAGCTGTCGCAAGCTGTCGCAAGGCGCCTGTCGCAGAAGTTGAAGAAAGTTCAACTTTTGCGACATTCGACACGCGACATACACAAATGGAGTACAATTTCGACCCTGGGTGCACGCGCAGTGCACGTGCATAGTACTACTTGGGCATAAGGATGTCGCAAACATGAAGAATATTGTGAACCGTGTGTCGCTGTCGCAGCTCATCGCATGTGTTGCAAGTCGCTTGTCGCGTCGCAGAACGTTGTACAGTCGTCCCTCTCTAATCCGGCACTTGTTTATCCGGAACCCTTGCCAACCGGCGCACTTTCTGACGAAACCGATTTTTTTCGTTCGATTCCTACATCTTAATCCGGCACTTGAATTCCGCCTCCAGCAGTGACTTTTTGAAACGAATCGCTCAAACTGCACGTATACGCGCGTAGTTTGATTTCATAATCTTTTTTTTTATTATTATTTTTTTACTGTAACAACAGCCTCTTTTACGGGCAAGATTAAAAATTAAAAGCAACACAATGATGAGAAAACAAGAGGGGTAAACACAATAACTTTATCAAAGCTGTTGACTCACGCCTACACACATACACACACACACACAGAGGATAACAATGATACTCAGTACCTAGACTGCAGGAGTTGCAAAGAAAGTTAAATCAATGCAGCCTGATTTCATAATCCGGCGGTCGTAAATCACGTACGGAGCAGGTGCACTCCTTGCCAGGCCGGCCAGGCTAGGCCAGCTGGTCGGTGCCGCGCGCGCGGGGCCACTTCAGAGTTCAGTTCAGTTGACTCGAGTTGCGGTGCCACAATCACTGCTGCAGACCTGACTGCTATATTTTCACAATTCGCTGACAGCAAGGAGTAGTGTGCTGCCAATTTTCAGGTGTGTGTGTGCGTGTGTGTGCAAGAGTACATGTGAACATGTTCTCTATTTTACTTTATCACTTTATCACTGTGTATATTCCTGGAGAACAGTTGAGAATATAAAGCCGTGCACCAAATACTTGGGTTGACACGGAAAACCCTGCGTTTTGACGTATGATATATGCATACAACTGGGTAGGGCCGGGTCAGAGGGCAGGATTTCTTAATCCAGCACCCTCGTTAATCCAGCAGAAAACGTCGTAGCAAAAGGTGCCGGATTAGAGAGGGACGACTGTATTGTGAATCGGCCTTAAGTTAAGGGGGCAGCCTACCCATAAGTTTCATATGGCATTCAATTGACCGTAACTTTGGTGTTTCTCAATGGATTTGAGTGAAAATTTGACCACACACTCCTGCCCAGGTATTTGACGACTCCCTGCTCCTGCCACTATGCTGGCCCTCAGGCCATGATTAACAAGTTCTTGCGCCTCACTGATAGGCTTTCCAGGCCGGAAAAACTCAAATTTCCGGCATAGTGCCACGGTGTGCGAGCCACCCAGGAGCCAAACAAATGCATCATCAAGTTACAATTTTTCACATTTTCGTGCCCATTCTGTCCGTGCGCGGGACCCAAACCTAAAACAAGTCCAGAAGCAGCCACGCGACACGCAATTTGCGACAGTTGCGACAAGAAACTGCGTGTATAGCTGTCGCGAGCTGTCGCAAGCTGTCGCAAGGCGCCTGTCGCAGAAGTTGAAGAAAGTTCAACTTTTGCGACATTCGACACGCGACATTGCACGCTGTCATTTGTTGGCAGCACTGTATTTGAATGTGAGCAGACCGTACGCAACTTGTCGCATCATGGAAAGACGCGAAAGTGTGCAGAATTTTGCTCAAAGTCCAAAGGTCCAAAAATCAAGTTAAAAAACCACGTCAAGTCCTGCTGCACAGCGGCGGGCTTCGCCCGCCGCCGTGCAGATGGACTTTTGCCAGCATCCTCGTGACGTTGCAGATATCTGCACTGCTCTTTCCGTTAATTTCTTCCTATGCAAGTCGCAACTCCTGTTTTGAGTTGTTTTTCTCCTCTCTTTTTCTTTCCCTACTAGTTGCTGTCCCCCTCACCGATCCTTTTGCACAGATATACAGCATTCCCTCACTAGTGGGACCATTGTTATTAGGCTAGGGCCTGTTTTGGACTTCCCACTCCAAATAAAGAATACAAACAAAACAAACAACAGCAGTGAAATTTACAAGTGTGAATTTTAACCTTTAGAGCAATAACGAATGCGTGTGCTAACAATAAACTTGCAAATGGAAAAATGAACAAACAAGAGAAAGAAAGCGGCCAAGCTTGGTCGCACCAAACACGACACGTTACTTGAACAATTTTAACCCAATTATAATATCTTTCTGTACACACAGAAATCAACAAATCTACATAGTGCATATCCACCTCTAGCATTCGCTCAGGCCTCTCAACAAGTCAGAGGACAATAAGGACAAGAGAAAGCGAGGGAAGGGGCACAGAGCAGCAGGGTCGAAAGAAGGAAAAATTTCAAAAAATAAAGCAAAATCCAGTTTAAATCCTGCATTTTGAGCGAAGAAAGGGTGGGAGGGGGGGGGGGCGGGGGCACGCGCCTGGGAACTACAATTACGCAATGATAACACAACTAGCCTACATGTACTTCCACCACCAGCGAAACGATCGTCGTGTGAAACTGCTGCTTGTTACTGCTGCTTTTTGTCCATCTAAATTGTCATAGTCGGAGAGTACGAAACGACACCAGCCGAATGCAGCTCGACTCCGAATCTAACACAGTTCGATGTTAACCCTGTGTTCCTGGAAAAGAAAAGAAAAAGAAAAATCGCAATGAATAAAATATTGTAATGCGCTCCCTCACGTCGAAAATATACAGGTGGAATCCTGTCAATTCGAACCTCAAACTGCCAGAGAACAACTGTTATTATCCGGACACACCAATTATCCAAACATGTACCCACAACACAATTATGTACAATGTATAAAATGCTCGCATTGTCATACAGAGTTGCGCTACGCACCTTAGACACAGATTTATAAGTAGTGGGCACAGAACTGCCTGTGCATGCAAGCCAAACAGACTTGTAGAAAATATAGTGAACTTTGAATTATTCTTTGCTAACTTCGAATGATTACGACAAATCCCATATATTGTTCTATGTAAGTGGCGTCCGTGGAACTTCTAACACAGTAGAGAGGCTAAGATACACATTTTTTATTACTTTTTTTTAAAGTGGGGTTAAAATCTCACGTTACCTGTAAATTATATTAGAGGTTTAAGTTGCACGTGCGACGTGACGTGAAATATTGCCATGGCTAGATTCGGTGTTGTGAAACCACAAGTTCTCGAGAGTGAAAGGCCTTCTCGCTTGTGACATTGTGTTCGTTCCAATGCAGCTGTATCCCGACTCCGCCGTACCGCTGATGTTTACGACGTAGTATACGCTACATGCGCTATGTGCGGTTTGCTGTGTGCGCTGTAGTTGTATGTTGTATGTGTATGCTTTTCTCATATACGCTGTCATTTTCACGCTATAACTACCTGGTGGTTTTAGTGTTAGTTGTTTCAGTTGTTCATTCAGTCATTCATTGTTCATTGTTATTAGTCGATGGAAGTGAAATATACTGTTGAGAATAAATAGTTGTCCTCGTGCCGTGTGGGGTCGTTCGTTCCTGATACTTAAGAGAACCAGAGGGTTCACAACATTCGGGTTGAGTTCGAACAGCAGCATTTTCTCAACACACAAGTTTCAAATCTTACAACAAACTCGATAAAACTATGGATACTCAGACCAATCCGATCGGGATGATCAAACAAAACTTCCAAAAACCCAAGTCACGTGTCTACGCGTGCTACAGTCAACTCACGTATATTAAACACGTCAAATCTTTTTTCACGTAACAAAACGTTTTATTGCGGACAACACGCCAAATTTTACGTGAATGTTTTTGAAATTTGACGTAAAAGTTCACGGACGTAAGACTTTGCCTAAAACGTATAGGGTATTCACACGACAGGCAAATCCACGTGCACCGGAAAGTAATTAGTTGCTATGGTTTTTTACCTATGAACGAGAAAAGTGGCTGAAAGTGGCTGAAAAGTGCAAGCGAGCTGGGGGCCCACTTTCACGATAATCGTGGCATGCACGAGTACATTTACACCTTCTGCTCAGCCTCGGATGCACTGTGCGATGCTCTGGTTACCTGTGCCAGGCAAATAGCTACCAAGTATGTGGACCCCATCTCACTGGAAGCTTATGTGGCTTGCCATCTAGTGCCTTTGGACAAGCAGCAAGGTGTTCGGCCTATCGGGATCGGAGAAGTTGTCCGTCGCATTCTGGTCAAATCCATACTCCAGATTGTTGGCTCGGCAGAAGAGAGTTTTTTTTGGCTACGCAGTTTTTATCACTGGTTTGTTGACAATGCAACACAATTATTGTGGAAAGGTCACAACAATAAGAGACAAGATCAAAAGGAAAGCTTTACAATAATAACAAGGGTACTCTTGATATTAACTGGTTTGAGGGAAAGAGACAAACGGGAAAAGTCTGAAGAAAACATTGACTGCCACCACCAGGACTCGAACCAGGGACCCTCGCTTGTAGCCAGCGATGCTCTAACCACCGAGCTATGGTGTAGTCGTCATCCCAGCAGAGGCCGTTCAACATTTTCTCCAGACTCCGTAACTCACACTTCCTGTGAATCCACACAGGCGGGTGGGACGCAGCCCTCACTGTAACCCACACACTTCACGTACAAACTAGCACGCGGGGAGCCCCAAATCATAAAATATTAACTGGTTTGAGGGAAAGTACTCTTGATAATAATAATAATAATAATAATAATAATATTAACTGGTTTGAGGGAAAGAGACAAACGGGAAAAGTCTGAAGAAAAAATTGACTGCCACCACCAGGACAATAATAATAATAATAATAATAATAATAATAATAATAATGTGGAAGAGAAAAAGACATATGGATACGAGTTAAGAGTAACTCTCCATCACTGTAACATGATACTATATACAGTCAGAAAGTGCAATAACTAGGCACAAAACTGACAGAGTACTGAAACATTCGACGTCCTGACACCTAGCTTTAACACATTTTCGTAGCGCTAACCGACAGCCTTCCAACTTGGAAGGTTCAAGGTTATGGAAAAGACCAAAGAGGGGAAGGCAAGCGCAACGAAAACGAGCAAAAGCCACAGTCCCAACGGAACAAAGAATGTCGATTGTTACTGGACGATGACGAGACCAGTACGATATTTGACAAAGCGGTCTAACTACAATTCGAAGCAGCAAAGCAGCACACCACCCAACTTGGGTGGGTCATAATTATCAAAGATAAGTAAAGAAAGGGAAGCTTTGCGAAAACGAATTGTACAAGCCGAAAGCCAAACTCCTACAGTACTCCTCATGCATGACATTGTGATGGACTAGTTGACTACAAAACAAGTTGTTTCACACGACGTACGTTTCGCCGTATGGTTCGTGACGGCTCATCAGGTGTGCAATTTGAAACTCGGATGTTGAGCCATAAATATATGTGGAAGAGAAAAAGACATATGGATACGAGTTAAGAGTAACTCTCCATCACTGTAACATGATACTGTATATAGTATCATGTTACAGTGATGGAGAGTTACTCTTAACTCGTATCCATATGTCTTTTTCTCTTCCACATTTATTTATGGCTCAACATCCGAGTTTCAAATAATAATAATAATAATAATAATAATAAAACGTAGCCTGTAAAATGTAAAAAGTCACTGAGTACAGTTTTTAAAATGCAATATCCATGTCCAGTATTTATAATCGGCAGTAGAGAGTGCTGTTGGCTGTCTGCAGTTATGCGGTGGGCAAGAGTGCGACGTGAAAGCCGCCATTCATGCAGTGAAGACCACCTTTGATGATGACTACACGGAGGGAGTCCTGTTCGCGGATGCAATGAACGCAATCAATCACCTAAATAGAGCTGTTTGCCTGCGCAATGTTAAGGGGGCAGCCTACCCATAAATTTCATATGGCATTCAATTGACCGTAACTTTGGTGTTTCTCAATGGATTTGAGTGAAATTTTGACCACACACTCCTGCCACTATGCTGGCCCTCAGGACATGATTTACAAGTTCTTGCGCCTCACTGACAGGCTTTCCAGGCCGGAAAAACTCAAATTTCCGGCATAGTGCCACGGTGTGCGAGCCACCCAGGAGCCAAACAAATGCATTTACAATTTTTTCACATTTTCGTGCTCATTCTGTTCGTGCGCGGGACTCAAACCTAGAACAAGTCCAGAAGCAGCCATGGGTGATGGGGTAGGGCCCCTCAACGAGGCCCTGGAATCTGTCACAACGGAACGAGTGGGCGTTCTCTCACACACTCCCACAGACCCAAGTCAATTTTTGAATTTTTTTAGGTTTAGCACGTGCTACGAGGTCGTACCTTTGATACAACATCCAGTGCTGGGACCTCCACAGCAAGCCATTTCCACAGCGCTGCACACCAAATCCAGGATACACTCAGAAACCGGCAAAGACTACCACCAAGAGTACATAACGGGGGGGTTATGTACTCTTGCTACCACTCACGTTTCACTACTGCCTAGTACTGAATCCTACCTGACTTCTTGACACGACTCAAACTTGCCAAAGTCACTAAATCAACGTCAACTACAATAATCACGCCACATATCTGCAACGTCACGAGGATGCTGGCAAAAGTCCTGCTGCACGGCGGCGGGCGAAGCCCGCCGCCGTGCAGCCCAATACGTGGCTCAAAAACCTGATTTTTTGGACTTGGAGCAACAAATGACAGCGTGCAACAAAAAAATCTTTCCGTGCAAGGGCACATTTTCGGCCATAACTCTTGAACGGCCGGTCAGATCGGGACACAATTTTCAGAGAATTTGCAGCTATTCATGCTCTTTCAACTGACGGAGCACTCAATATGAATTTACAAATTCGATTTTTCAGCGAATTTTTGGGTAGTCTGCCACCTTAAGCGGCTATGTCCTAAGCTCGCGCCAGCTATCATCAACACCTACCGCTCACCAGCTCACCTGTATGTTGGAGGAAAGAATTGTTCGCCACAACCGGGGCTAACAGCCGGACGGACGGCTATCGGTATCTTGGTGCTGCCCTTGGCTCTGCCCTGTTCTGCGACGGTTACGTGTCCCAGAAGGTTGACACATGGTGCACAGAGCTGCAGACCCTCGCCAAACATGCGGCGTCTCAACCTCAGGCTGCTTACCCTGTCCTTACTCATGGTCTCCGCCATAAATGGCATTCCTTGCGAGGACAATGCCAGCCATCGCGGACCTCCTGACACTGCTGGAAAACTCCATCAGGCAAGCTTCCTCCCTGCACTGACTAGTCGCCAGGCCCCCGGCGAGGAAGAATGTGCCATCCTGGCGCTCCCGGTCACGATGGCTTTTGTACGGGCGAAGATCTCCTTTTACCTTGTTCAGGCAATGGTTGCCAGTCTACGTGGTCACCGTCGGAACCCGTCTCGACATCTGTCTGGGTCAGCTGTGCTGGCGGCTGCTGAATGTGCCCTGGTGCCATAAACGGTGTACATTATACATGTGCTTGTACAGTTTCTATGGTAATGGTGTTCCCATGGTAATGAGATTCATTTACTTTGGTATTTTCAGTTCGTTTTGTTTGTATTTAGCTCCTCATTGATTTTATACCAGGTGTGGGCCATCCCCTGATTTCATAGGTGCCAAACATTTTACGTTTTTCATTCACAATCATGCTTTTTTTTTACCAGGCGTGGGCCATCCCCTGATTTCATAGGTGCCAAACATTTGCACCTCCCGCCAATCATGTTTGGCGGAATACAAGTCCCCGAGGCAAACTCGATCACCCTCCTAGGCGTCCTCTTTGACCAGAAGCTGTCTTTTGGGGAGCACCTCCGGTCTGTTGCAACCCGGGCAAGGCAGCGACTTGGTCTTTTGCGCCGGTCAGCTCATCTTCTCCCTCTGGCTGGGCGCATAACAGTGTACAAAGCATTCGTCCGTCCGCTGCTGGAGTACGCCCCACTTATCTGGATTGGAGCGTCATCCAGCCACCTCAGCCGACTGGACCGAGTCCAGCACAGGGCCCTCGGAATCATCGGTCCGGGAGCAATCCTGCCTAGTCTGGCAATCAGACGGACAGTAGCTGCCCTAGCTTGTTTATACAAGCTACAAGTAATTACGGGCCCACCTCAACTTCTCGCGGTTCTGCCAGCTCGCCGTCAGCAGTCGGCCAACCCGCGAACCCGGAGCGACCATGCCAGCGCTGCTGGCCACCGGTTTCAACTGGACGCCAGCCTGCCAGCCTCTACCCCGTTAGTCCTGAAGCGATCATTTCCCCACTGTGTGCTCCACCAGTGGAATGCATTGCCCTGTGATCTGCTCCTGCATCCTCCCCATCGCAGCCGAATGCAGGCATTCAAGACGCAGGTATACCGCTACCTGCGCGCCGAGAACTGGATGTGGGCTACTGACTCAGTCTAAACTCAGTATCTACATGTAGGTATTGCTCTCTTTTTCCTTGTTTTCTCTACTCTCTGTCTCTCTGTCTCTGTCTCTGTCTCTGTCTCTCTCTCTCTCTCTCTCTCTCTCTCTCTCTCTTTTTTTTTTTCTGTCTCTCTCTCTCTGTCTCTCTCTCTCTGTCTCTCTCTCTCTCTCCGCCTCTCTCTCTCCGTCTCTCTCTCTCTCTCTCTCTCTCTCTCTCTCTCTCTCTCTCTCTCTCTCTCTCTCTCTCTCTCTCTCTCCGTCTCTCTCTCTCTCCGTCTCTCTCTCTCTCTCTCTCTCTCTCTCTCTCTCTCTCTCTCTCTCTCTCCACACTATACTTTTCGCTATATATATTTTTCAATCGTTTTTGTTTCTCTTCTTCTCCCGATTTTCTGATGCGTGAAGTAGGCGCGGATGCCGAGACCATTGGTCGGCGGAGCCTGCAGCACCTCATCACCACCGCTGCGTTGCATTTGCAGCCCCATTCAGTCAATGTCTTGTTAGTCTGTTGTTTTGTCATTTCCTGCTTCTTTCTTCTTTTACGAATTGGGTGCGTGGTTTCAAGTAAAAAAAAAAAAAAAATTACACCAAAGAGCGCGAAACAAGACTTGATTTTTACGCGGCTCTTTTTAGAGCATGATGAGCGTGTTTTGAAAATTTGAAATACCCATGGCTTCTGGTCGGTAAAGCATTCAAAAATGCAAATGTTCCTGTGGTCGAGTGCAGCTGTGTGAATCCAAACAGTCACTTAAGTCTTTTCTCGTACATGTATATCACTCCCTGTAAAATGTGCTAGTGCCTGTCGTGTGAATTGCCTCCCTTAACATGCTTTAAGTTGCAGCCTGTGGGCACGGTGACCAGGTGACTGGTAAACGCATCAGCACATTGCCGCGTACTCAACCGTGTTCGATGGGGGGAAATGGGTCGGACGCTGCATCGCAGCCTTCTCGGACCAAAACCAGTCGACTCAGAGTCGAAAAGAATACAACATATGGGCCAATGAAACTCTGAGTAACAACGAAACAGCCCTACAGTCGACTCCTGATATAACGAACCCCATTGTGAAGAAGAATTAGTTCTTTATAGCCGAAGTCCGTTATAACAGAAATGCACTCACACTATACAGCTAATTACTTACAGCAAGTCATGGCTGGCAAGTGGCGCATGACAGTATGAGCGCACTTGGTTTACATGTGACCCTACAAGATTTGAAAAAACTGTTGAACGGTATCTTTCGGCTGTTTTGATAGGCGAAACAGCTGTCAGAAGGAAATGTTTTACCCGTGACCCCTTCGTTGTTTGAAGTTATTGGTGTGAGTAATGGCTACCGAGGGTAGCAATGGTCGGCTTTAGAGCGCATGGAGGAGGAGAGTTAGTTTCCTACAAGATTTGGTTCGTTATAAACGAAAACTAAAAAAAAATGAAGTTGAAGACACCATTGCAGCTGTACTTATGGTTGATAAATATGGTGGTAAAGACACACCCGGCAATATGGCGGTAAACACACGCCCGAAGGAGAGCTCTGTGCTAGAACTTTGCAGCCTAGAGAGCGTGTGTGGGCAGGCGTGTGTTTACCGCCATATTGCTGGGTGTGTCTTTACCACCATATTTATCAACCATAAACGAAAACTGTTCGCTATATGGGGTCGATGGGTTCAAACAGGGACAAGGACAATGGTTCGCTATATCACGAAATTCGCTATAATTATATGAGTTCGTTATAAGTGGAGTCGACTGTATTTTATTTTCCTTTTGTGTACCTCTTGCGTATGGGCCGATCACGTTCATCCGTGCGTTTACAAGAACGAAATGGCGCTTTTAGTGACATTTTCCATATAAATCTCCATCTGGTGGGCACAGTCACCCAGTTTCAGTGAAAGTGGCGAGTTCAATGGGAATAAAGGAAGAAGAGAGCGTCTGAGCTTCCTCGGACCAATGTAGTATCCCTGCCCGACCAATACGGAAGTAGTACGGAACTAATTATTTATAGTACGGAGCTTTGCCTGATGTTTAGTTAGTGTATCTCCGTATGTAAGCGTACGGCGTCTGCTGCATAAAAGCTGCTGCGCATTTCTGTTAACTTATCTTTGATATTTTTGACCCACCCAAGTTGGGTGGTGTGCTGCTTTGCTGCTTCGAATTGTAGTTAGACCGCTTTGTCAAATCGGCTCCCAAGATAACACAGAGCCACTTCGATACTTTGTATTGCGGTGAAGCCACCATCGATAATATGGGGCGCAGAGGACAATTCGCGCGTTGTGGACAATACCAACAGAAAGAAGTTCGAGCAGGATCATGAGTCAGTGAGTGAAGCGGAGCTGGAGGAACAACTCCGCTCACGGGACGAGCAGCTAGCAAATGGGAGACAAGTGGTCTGTACAGAAACGGAGGATGAGACAGGTGATCAGAGGATAGAAGAGCAAGAAGAGCAATTGGATGACGAAACGGTTGGTGAGGAGACAGAGGACGAGGCAGAGGATGGTAGTGATGATGATCGTGAGGATGACGAGCGGAACGAGGAAGAGAGTGATGAGATGGACGAGGAGGAGTCGGGTGGGAAGGAGCGAGATGAGGCGGATGAATGTGTTGATCGTAAGAAGTCAGCTGTGTATCTACACTTGTTATCTCGTCCTGACTGTCTTAGTGTGTATGATGACTCTCATTTTTCTGTACTGTGTCGTGCGCGTTATGTCCAACAGTTGAAAGTCCTTGAGGCAGTCTGTATACGTATTCATAAGCCTGTTTTGTGTAAGCAGAAGGAGCACGTTGTTGCACTGAAGTTGTATTCGTAGGTTGACACTTCATTTAGCGCCTTCTCGCCTTTGGTTACGTAATCTTGTTACCTTTTTGCGTTTCCTCTAGTGGTTTTATTGCACTTGTATTTTGTTGTTATTTCTAACACATTTCTATTTACAGTACTTAAATTCAGTTTCTTTGGTTGTATCCTTAGTTCCGTATTTTTTCCCACTGATGATAGGAACAAGAAAATCGATTATGGGTTTTCAATAATATTTTTGTTATAAAATACACAGTAAATACATGTCGAACAAGTAATGTAGTTGCGTGATGTCTGCGGCCTTCATCCTATTCATAGCTGTATTTTATTTAGTAATGTTTTATGTATGAGAACACAGAGGTGGTACTTATGTCGAGTGGAAAGGGGACTAATCTTGGCAATTTCGTAAAGACTAGCGGAGGGAAAGCGACGATCTTTGCTAAATAAGATTTTAAGGAGCATGCGGTTATGGGTTTCTAGCTTGTTCAATACAGTAGTAGTTATGCCAGACCAAGCAGTATCACAGTAGTCAAGTAAGGGCAATATATAGCAACGATAAAACAAGCGTTTGCAAGAAAGAGGAAGATTTCTCCTAACCAAGCACAGAAGAAACGGGCCTATCTACAACGTGTGATTGATGTTGAGCGAGGCACCTTCACACCTTTGGTTTTCGCGACCAATGGTATGTGCGCTTCCGAATGTTCCCGTGCTCTAAAGAACATTGTTCAGCTCATTGTCGAGAAGCAGCCAGAGCTTAGTTATGCAATGGTAATGTCGCATTTGCGCTGCAGGATCTCTTTTATTTTGCTCCGCTGGCTGCTCCGCTGGCTGATTACCTGCTTTCGTGGGTGCAGAGCTTCATACTGCCGAAAGCGTGTAGCAATTTCATTCCTGGACCAATGCCGTTTGCTCCAGTTGTGAGTGGGAATATAATTATAAGGTCCTCCATGTGCTGTGCACGGAGGCCTTCGGTTAATTTCAATATCTTCCTTTTTGGCCGGCTTTCCAAGTTGCGCTATTGTGAATAATGATCTGCTTTGATAGTAGTGACTGCTAATAATTGCCTGGATTTGACTCGAGTTTGGATTTTTCTTCAATCATCTTTCCGATCACATTACCATGGATTTTCAATAAAGTTCTTTGACTACTACTACTACTACTACTACTACTACTACTACTACTACTACTACTACTACTACTACTACTACTACTACTACTACTACTACTACTACTACTACTACTACTACTACTACTACTACTACTACTACTACTACTACTACTACTACTACTACTACTACTACTACTACTACTACTACTACTACTACTACTACTTGACACAATCTTTATTAGGAAACTTGAAATGGAGATGTGAAACACAAATACAGCCATGTAGATGGAGCAGCAATGCAATACAATGTCCAAAAACTCAAGAATTCATTATCATGGGGCAATGTTGGGCAAATGTCTGTCAGGTACTATCACGCTCAGGCTGCCCGCAACCTGCACATCGTCGTGAAATTCATCCTACTACTACTACTACTACTACTACTACTACTACTACTACTACTACTACTACTACTACTACTACTACTACTACTACTACTACTACTACTACTACTACTACTACTACTACTACTACTACTACTACTACTACTACTACTACTACTACTACTACTACTACTACTACTACTACTACTACTACTACTACTACTACTACTACTACTACTACTACTACTACTACTACTACTACTACTACTACTACTACTACTACTACTACTACTACTACTACTACTACTACTACTACTACTACTACTACTACTACTACTACTACTACTACTACTACTACTACTACTACTACTACTACTACTACTACTACTACTACTACTACTACTACTACTACTACTACTACTACTACTACTACTACTACTACTACTACTACTACTACTACTACTACTACTACTACTACTACTACTACTACTACTACTACTACTACTACTACTACTACTACTACTACTACTACTACTACTACTACTACTACTACTACTACTACTACTCGATGTCGAGAGGGGGTCATTCACTCCGCTCGTATTCTCGACAAACGGCGTATGTGGCACGGAGTGCTCTCGTGCATTGAAGAACATTGTTCAGCTGGTGGTAAACAAGCATAGTGACCTCCAGTTTGCTGTTGTGATGGCACAGCTACGCTGCAAAATTGCATTTGTTTTGCTGAGGTGGTCAATCACGTGCCTCCGTGGTTGCAGAGCGTCTTACTTGAGGAAGAGAATAGGCCCATCTTTTCTCGACCAATGTCGCCTTCTGTCCATGTAACCGCCTTCGGTATTCATATGTTGGCCTATTTAACATTGGCATGCTCTGCGGATTTGTAGGCATGCTAGGCAATTTAAATATTATCCTGCAAAGTATTTTGTAGGTGCTTGACTACTATACTACGTCATGTATTACAATTGGTACATGACTTAATAATAGCCGTTTGGCATGGTACAATAACCTTTTTTGTTTTATTTTTTATTTTTAATGGCTTTCTCTTCTTCCTCGGATGGTTTACAATTTGTATCACAATTATTTGTGGGTTCAGCAATAAAGGATGTGACTACTACTACTACTACTACTACTACTACTACTACTACTACTACTACTACTACTACTACTACTACTACTACTACTACTACTACTACTACTACTACTACTACTACTACTACTACTACTACTACTACTACTACTACTACTACTACTACTACTACTACTACTACTACTACTACTACTACTACTACTACTACTACTACTACTACTACTACTACTACTACTACTACTACTACTACTACTACTACTACTACTACTACTACTACTACTACTACTACTACTACTACTACTACTACTACTACTACTACTACTACTACTACTACTACTACTACTACTACTACTACTACTACTACTACTACTACTACTACTACTACTACTACTACTACTACTACTACTACTACTACTACTACTACTACTACTACTACTACTACTACTACTACTACTACTACTACTACTACTACTACTACTACTACTACTACTACTACTACTACTACTACTACTACTACTACTACTACTACTACTACTACTACTACTACTACTACTACTACTACTACTACTACTACTACTACTACTACTACTACTACTACTACTACTACTACTACTACTACTACTACTACTACTACTACTACTACTACTACTACTACTACTACTACTACTACTACTACTACTACTACTACTACTACTACTACTACTACTACTACTACTACTACTACTACTACTACTACTACTACTACTACTACTACTACTACTACTACTACTACTACTACTACTACTACTACTACTACTACTACTACTACTACTACTACTACTACTACTACTACTACTACTACTACTACTACTACTACTACTACTACTACTACTACTACTACTACTACTACTACTACTACTACTACTACTACTACTACTACTACTACTACTACTACTACTACTACTACTACTACTACTACTACTACTACTACTACTACTACTACTACTACTACTACTACTACTACTACTACTACTACTACTACTACTACTACTACTACTACTACTACTACTACTACTACTACTACTACTACTACTACTACTACTACTACTACTACTACTACTACTACTACTACTACTACTACTACTACTACTACTACTACTACTACTACTACTACTACTACTACTACTACTACTACTACTACTACTACTACTACTACTACTACTACTACTACTACTACTACTACTACTACTACTACTACTACTACTACTACTACTACTACTACTACTACTACTACTACTACTACTACTACTACTACTACTACTACTACTACTACTACTACTACTACTACTACTACTACTACTACTACTACTACTACTACTACTACTACTACTACTACTACTACTACTACTACTACTACTACTACTACTACTACTACTACTACTACTACTACTACTACTACTACTACTACTACTACTACTACTACTACTACTACTACTACTACTACTACTACTACTACTACTACTACTACTACTACTACTACTACTACTACTACTACTACTACTACTACTACTACTACTACTACTACTACTACTACTACTACTACTACTACTACTACTACTACTACTACTACTACTACTACTACTACTACTACTACTACTACTACTACTACTACTACTACTACTACTACTACTACTACTACTACTACTACTACTACTACTACTACTACTACTACTACTACTACTACTACTACTACTACTACTACTACTACTACTACTACTACTACTACTACTACTACTACTACTACTACTACTACTACTACTACTACTACTACTACTACTACTACTACTACTACTACTACTACTACTACTACTACTACTACTACTACTACTACTACTACTACTACTACTACTACTACTACTACTACTACTACTACTACTACTACTACTACTACTACTACTACTACTACTACTACTACTACTACTACTACTACTACTACTACTACTACTACTACTACTACTACTACTACTACTACTACTACTACTACTACTACTACTACTACTACTACTACTACTACTACTACTACTACTACTACTACTACTACTACTACTACTACTACTACTACTACTACTACTACTACTACTACTACTACTACTACTACTACTACTACTACTACTACTACTACTACTACTACTACTACTACTACTACTACTACTACTACTACTACTACTACTACTACTACTACTACTACTACTACTACTACTACTACTACTACTACTACTACTACTACTACTACTACTACTACTACTACTACTACTACTACTACTACTACTACTACTACTACTACTACTACTACTACTACTACTACTACTACTACTACTACTACTACTACTACTACTACTACTACTACTACTACTACTACTACTACTACTACTACTACTACTACTACTACTACTACTACTACTACTACTACTACTACTACTACTACTACTACTACTACTACTACTACTACTACTACTACTACTACTACTACTACTACTACTACTACTACTACTACTACTACTACTACTACTACTACTACTACTACTACTACTACTACTACTACTACTACTACTACTACTACTACTACTACTACTACTACTACTACTACTACTACTACTACTACTACTACTACTACTACTACTACTACTACTACTACTACTACTACTACTACTACTACTACTACTACTACTACTACTACTACTACTACTACTACTACTACTACTACTACTACTACTACTACTACTACTACTACTACTACTACTACTACTACTACTACTACTACTACTACTACTACTACTACTACTACTACTACTACTACTACTACTACTACTACTACTACTACTACTACTACTACTACTACTACTACTACTACTACTACTACTACTACTACTACTACTACTACTACTACTACTACTACTACTACTACTACTACTACTACTACTACTACTACTACTACTACTACTACTACTACTACTACTACTACTACTACTACTACTACTACTACTACTACTACTACTACTACTACTACTACTACTACTACTACTACTACTACTACTACTACTACTACTACTACTACTACTACTACTACTACTACTACTACTACTACTACTACTACTACTACTACTACTACTACTACTACTACTACTACTACTACTACTACTACTACTACTACTACTACTACTACTACTACTACTACTACTACTACTACTACTACTACTACTACTACTACTACTACTACTACTACTACTACTACTACTACTACTACTACTACTACTACTACTACTACTACTACTACTACTACTACTACTACTACTACTACTACTACTACTACTACTACTACTACTACTACTACTACTACTACTACTACTACTACTACTACTACTACTACAGACGCCTGTCAAGTGACCACCCATCTATTGGCCAGTGCTGGTATGCGGATGACGGCGAGGCTGGTGGAAGGATGATGGACGTGCACAAGTTTTGGTTGGCTTTGTCTGACATTGGACCGGAGTATGGTTATTTCCCCAATGCCTCCAAGACGACACTCCTTGTCAAGCCGGATTTGGAGCGGGCGGCCGTTGACATGTTCGATGCCACTGGTATTGCAATACGAACCGGTGGAGCGAGGTACCTGGGAGGTGCTGTTGGCCAGTCGACGTTCATTGCCGATAATCTCGATAGCCACATTGCGAGTTGGGTGCGGGAGATGAGCCTCTTGGCTGACATCTCGCTTACACAGCCCCACGCCGCATATTCCGCATTTGTCCGTGGTATGAAGAGCAAGTGGAATTATCACATCCGAAGTCATCCAGGGTCGGCTTCTTCGTACAGACCACTGGATGATGTCATAAATAATAAATATATCCCTACCTTAACTGGCCGGACGGAGGTTTCTGATTCGGAGCGGAAGCTGCTGGCATTACCAGTGCGATATGGTGGCCTCGCTATTCCTGTGGTGTCGGAGGACGCAGAGGTGCAGCGCCGGATAAGTGAAGTTGTCACTGGGCCCGTCGTGCGAATGCTGCGGTCGGGGTCCAATGAGTTGACGCCGGCTCGGGTTGTTTCCGACACCAGCGTTCTCCGGAGACATCAAAACAATCAACGTGCTGATATGCATAGGACCCAGCTGTCAGAGCTGGCCCCTGCCCTAAGTGGCCCTCAGGGTGTTCTGCTGGAAACCTCCAGAGATGCCGGTGTGGGAAGTTGGCTTACGGCGGAGCCGCTCGCCTCCTGTGGATTCGTCTTGAACAAGTCCGCCTTTCGTGATGCAGTGGCAATTCGTTACGGCTGGCCACTTGATGAATTACCATCATCCTGCGTATGTGGAGCGGCCATGACGCTTGATCACGCTGCAGTATGTCCAACAGGGGGCTACCCAAGTCTACGCCATAATGAGATCCGGGACCTGTTGGCGGAGGTGTTTTCGGCTGTCATTTCTGATGTAAGGATAGAGCCTACGTTGCTGCCTTTGACTGGTGAGTCATTGGATTGTGCCACTGCCAATCGTTCTCCTGAGGCTCGTTTGGACATTTGTGCAAGGGGCTTCTGGTCTCGACAGCAAGATGCATTTTTTGATGTGAGGGTCACCCACCCCTCGGCGTCCTTGCTGTCGAGATCGGATGTACTTGCCCAGTTGTCTCGTAACGAAGCACAGAAGAAACGGGCCTATCTACAACGTGTGATTGATGTTGAGCGAGGCACCTTCACACCTTTGGTTTTCGCGACCAATGGTATGTGCGCTTCCGAATGTTCCCGTGCTCTAAAGAACATTGTTCAGCTCATTGTCGAGAAGCAGCCAGAGCTTAGTTATGCAATAGTAATGTCGCATTTGCGCTGCAGGATCTCTTTTACTTTGCTCCGCTGGCTGATTACTTGCTTTCGTGGGTGCAGAGCTTCATACTGCCGAAAGCGTGTAGCAACTTCATTCCTGGACCAATGCCGTTTGCTCCAGTTGTGAGTGGGAATATAATTATAAGGTCCTCCATGTGCTGTGCACGGAGGCCTTCGGTTAATTTCAATATCTTCCTTTTTGGCCGGCTTTCCAAGTTGCGCTATTGTGAATAGTGATCTGCTTTGATAGTAGTGACTGCTAATATTTGCCTGGATTTGACTCGAGTTTGGATTTTTTCTTCAATCATCTTTCCGATCACATTATCATGGATTTTCAATAAAGTTCTTTTACTACTACTACTACTACTACTACTAGTACTAGTACTACTACTACTAGTACTACTACTACTACTAGTACTACTACTACTACTAGTACTACTACTACTACTACTACTACTACTACTAGTACTACTACTACTAGTACTACTAGTACTACTACTAGTACTACTACTACTACTAGTACTACTACTACTACTAGTACTACTACTACTACTACTACTACTAACGGTTACTACTACTAGTACTACTACTACTACTACTTTCAATTTCAATATCTTCCTTTTTGGCCGGCTTTCCAAGTTGCGCTATTGTGAATAGTGATCTGCTTTGATAGTAGTGACTGCTAATATTTGCCTGGATTTGACTCGAGTTTGGATTTTTTCTTCAATCATCTTTCCGATCACATTATCATGGATTTTCAATAAAGTTCTTTTACTACTACTACTACTACTACTACTACTACTACTACTACTACTACTACTACTAGTACTAGTACTAGTACTAGTACTAGTACTAGTACTAGTACTAGTACTACTACTACTACTACTACTACTACTACTAGTACTACTACTAGTACTACTACTAGTACTACTACTAGTACTACTACTACTACTACTACTACTACTACTACTACTACTACTACTACTACTACTACTACTACTACTACTACTACTACTACTACTACTACTACTACTAGTACTACTACTAGTACTACTACTACTACTACTACTACTACTACTACTACTACTACTACTACTACTACTACTACTACTACTACTACTACTACTACTACTAGTACTACTACTACTACTACTACTACTACTACTACTACTACTACTACTACTACTACTACTACTACTTGACACAATCTTTATTAGGAAACTTGAAATGGAGATGTGAAACACAAATACAGCCATGTAGATGGAGCAGCAATGCAATACAATGTCCAAAAACTCAAGATTTCATTATCATGGGGCAATGTTGGGCAAATGTCTGTCAGGTACTATCACGCTCAGGCTGCCCGCAACCTGCACATCGTCGTGAAATTCATCCTGTTGCGGCGGTATGACGATCTTGAACCCCGCAAACAGGTGACTGCCCATCGCATAAGGCAGACTGACAGCTTACAACGGAGCTGACCCATGATAACCGATACGTGTAGGTCGACGTTCTTCTCAGCAATCAGGCATGCCAGTGTCTTCAGTGCCATTGAACATTCTCTGCCAATCATGCCCGAGGTAGAAAAAACTAGCGGTGTAAACGTACCTCTGTCAACTGCTGTCACCCGCTCTCCGTACTGGCGCTTCTTCATCCGTTCATGCGTTCGGAGCTGGCTGATGACTTCCTGACGCGACAGCAAGCTTGCCTTTGGGTGTGTTACCCGGATGTCGAAAAAG
This sequence comes from Sycon ciliatum, assembly GCF_964019385.1. NCBI lineage: Eukaryota > Metazoa > Porifera > Calcarea > Leucosolenida > Sycettidae > Sycon > Sycon ciliatum. The sequence continues at coordinate 36,589,314 of NC_088646.1, forward strand.
GCATCTTGCTGTCTCGTCCAGAAGCCACAAGCCCGGATGTCCAGGCGGGCACCTGCCGAGCGGTTGGCTGTCCTCCCTTGGAGCCGCTCACCATCATATGGTAGTAGAGGCGGTTCCACCTCCACATCCACCTCCACTACTACTACTACTACTACTACTACTACTACTACTACTACTACTACTACTACTACTACTACTACTACTACTACTACTACTACTACTACTACTACTACTACTACTACTACTACTACTACTACTACTACTACTACTACTACTACTACTACTACTACTACTACTACTACTACTACTACTACTACTACTACTACTACTACTACTACTACTACTACTACTACTACTACTACTACTACTACTACTACTACTACTACTACTACTACTACTACTACTACTACTACTACTACTACTACTACTACTACTACTACTACTACTACTACTACTACTACTACTACTACTACTACTACTACTACTACTACTACTACTACTACTACTACTACTACTACTACTACTACTACTACTACTACTACTACTACTACTACTACTACTACTACTACTACTACTACTACTACTACTACTACTACTACTACTACTACTACTACTACTACTACTAGGAAGCGTGTTTTTATTGACCACATAAAATGATGATGGAAAGAAAGAAAAGAACACCGGTAACATAAACTCAAGAAATAATATTCGGCGCAAAAGAAGAAACACAAAGAAATAACCGCAAAAACAAACTACTACTACTACTACTACTACTACTACTACTACTACTACTACTACTACTACTACTACTACTACTACTACTACTACTACTACTACTACTACTACTACTACTACTACTACTACTACTACTACTACTACTACTACTACTACTACTACTACTACTACTACTACTACTACTACTACTACTACTACTACTACTACTACTACTACTACTACTACTACTACTACTACTACTACTACTACTACTACTACTACTACTACTACTACTACTACTACTACTACTACTACTACTACTACTACTACTACTACTACTACTACTACTACTACTACTACTACTACTACTACTACTACTACTACTACTACTACTACTACTACTACTACTACTACTACTACTACTACTACTACTACTACTACTACTACTACTACTACTACTACTACTACTACTACTACTACTACTACTACTACTACTACTACTACTACTACTACTACTACTACTACTACTACTACTACTACTACTACTACTACTACTACTACTACTACTACTACTACTACTACTACTACTACTACTACTACTACTACTACTACTACTACTACTACTACTACTACTACTACTACTACTACTACTACTACTACTACTACTACTACTACTACTACTACTACTACTACTACTACTACTACTACTACTACTACTACTACTACTACTACTACTACTACTACTACTACTACTACTACTACTACTACTACTACTACTACTACTACTACTACTACTACTACTACTACTACTACTACTACTACTACTACTACTACTACTACTACTACTACTACTACTACTACTACTACTACTACTACTACTACTACTACTACTACTACTACTACTACTACTACTACTACTACTACTACTACTACTACTACTACTACTACTACTACTACTACTAGGAAGCGTGTTTTTATTGACCACATAAAATGATGATGGAAAGAAAGAAAAGAACACCGGTAACATAAACTCAAGAAATAATATTCGGCGCAAAAGAAGAAACACAAAGAAATAACCGCAAAAACAAACTACTACTACTACTACTACTACTACTACTACTACTACTACTACTACTACTACTACTACTACTACTACTACTACTACTACTACTACTACTACTACTACTACTACTACTACTACTACTACTACTACTACTACTACTACTACTACTACTACTACTACTACTACTACTACTACTACTACTACTACTACTACTACTACTACTACTACTACTACTACTACTACTACTACTACTACTACTACTACTACTACTACTACTACTACTACTACTACTACTACTACTACTACTACTACTACTACTACTACTACTACTACTACTACTACTACTACTACTACTACTACTACTACTACTACTACTACTACTACTACTACTACTACTACTACTACTACTACTACTACTACTACTACTACTACTACTACTACTACTACTACTACTACTACTACTACTACTACTACTACTACTACTACTACTACTACTACTACTACTACTACTACTACTACTACTACTACTACTACTACTACTACTACTACTACTACTACTACTACTACTACTACTACTACTACTACTACTACTACTACTACTACTACTACTACTACTACTACTACTACTACTACTACTACTACTACTACTACTACTACTACTACTACTACTACTACTACTACTACTACTACTACTACTACTACTACTACTACTACTACTACTACTACTACTACTACTACTACTACTACTACTACTACTACTACTACTACTACTACTACTACTACTACTACTACTACTACTACTACTACTACTACTACTACTACTACTACTACTACTACTACTACTACTACTACTTGGAAGCGTGTTTTTATTGACCACATAAAATGATGATGCAAAGAAAGAAAAGAACACCGGAAACATAATGCTGGATTTGAAAGAAGAAGAGAAAAAGGAAGATTAAAAGAAACCTGACCAAGAGAACTCAAGCATTGCACCCAGGAGGCAAAAATGAACTCAATCCCTAGCATAGGCTCAATGAGGTCGTGTAATTGCACAAATTTCAACGGATCCAAGTAAAACTCCAACCAACAAGTGGAACGAATTCAAATATTACAAAGCAACAGCGAAAATAGAATAACAACACAGTGAACAAAAAAAGAAAAGAATACTATTCGATAGACAAGTCCAGTTACTGCACACGTGACATGTGCGCCAGTGCACGGCACTCGGTTACGAAACCATGACGGCCTGTACCGGAGACACCACGGGCATACGACGATCTTGACCCCCGAAAACACGTAATCTGCCACCGGATTAGGGAGGTACTTATCCTCGATCGCAAGTGACCAAGGACAAGGGCGTACTGAAGATCCCGATTCTTATCTGCTATACGGGCTGCCAAAGTCTTCAGGAATCTGCTGCACTCCGGCGCACTCTGACCATTCGTTGCGAAAACCAGAGGGGTAAATGACCCACGATCCACCTGGTTAATCCGGTCAGCATACTGTCGCTTCTTCTGGCGCTCATGCTGGGACAACTGACCCGCCACTTCCGGTCCAGACAGCAAAGACGGCCTTGGGTGAGTCACCCGCACATCAAAAAAGGCGTTTTGCTGCCTGGTCCAGAAGCCACGAGCCCGTATGTCCACACGAGCGCCATCAGCTGAGCTGCCAGAGACTGCCTCGCCCTGGAGTGGCATCAGCGGTGGCTCGATCGCCACATCACACACGACGCTGCCGAGGGCGTCCGCAAGGAGATCCCTCAACTCGTTGTGGCGCTGCGTTGGGTAGCCTCCACTGGGGCAAGTGAGTGCGTGATGGCTTGACATCTCCCCTCCACACACACAGGACAATGCAACCCCATCCAGCGATAAATCATACCGCAGACAGAGTGCATCCCTGAAGTCAGATTTATTAAATACTGACCCAGGTATGTGCATGGAAGGGGGAGTGCCAAGCCAAGTGGATACACCACCCTCACCTGCCACATCCACAAGGAGGCGCTGCTGATCCGACAGATCAGGCTTGATCCCAGTCAAGATGTCCAGCTGCTGAGACCGGCGTCGGCCACGAGCCTGAACTGCCAATGCCTTGCTGGTTGAAATTACGTCGGCGACTCGACGCTCGCCCAGACCGACCACCACACACGTCACCATAGGGTCTATCGCATCGCAACAGAGCAGACGCTCAGCCTCGGCACGCACACTCCCGATTCGCATAGCGAGACCGCCGTTTCGTAGGGGCAGAGATAGTAGCTGACGAAGCGCACCGTCAGGCCTGAACGTGTGGCCAGTCAGCGCCGGCAGCAGATCGTCATTGATGGCCCGGTCCAGAGGTGAGTACACGGCTGGGTCGGCAGGGACCACACGCTGTAAGAAGGTCCACCGGGATTGCAGAGACGCAACAAAAAGGCGATAAGCCGCCTGCGGTTGCGTCACAGCCAAGCCAGCAAGGCGCTTCACCAATCGACACATGCCCGCAACCCGATCCAATACAAAGTCATTCTGAAACTGTTGGCTGCCAATGGCTCCACCCAGATACCGCACACCATCAGTCTGGATTCTGACGCCCGTGCCAGCGAAAGCCTCCTGTGCCTCAGCCAGAAGATGCGGTCGGACAAGCAGCACAGTTTTCTTGGCATTCGGGTAGTACCCGTACTGAGGGCCGGCCTCCTCAATGGCAGACCAATACCGACGCAGTGGTTGTATCTTGTCGGCAGCCGCATCATCATCTGCGTACCAGATTTGAGCTGTTGACTCCGATGCTGAACCAAGCTGTGCAGCAAGAGGAACGGTGGCCAATGCGTAAAACGCCATTGCCAGAGGGTCCCCCTGGCAAGTTCCCTCGCGCGAATACAATACCTCTCCGCCATCGAGGTAGAGTGGTATGTCGGCCTGGTATGTATTTACAAACACTCGACCAGCTGCAGGGCAAACCTTTGGTATGTTGTTGATTGCGGCTGCACGGTTCAACGCATTAAACGCATTTGAAGCGTCAACGAGGAGAATGGCAGTGTCCTCATCACGCTCGTACAAGCCAGTGAGGGCTTGGACAGCAACCTCACAGGCGGAGGGGACGCCGACACACAGCTGCCGTGGGACAGTGACGGCCGCAACGTCACGCTCGATCACGGCCATGATCACCTTCCCGACCACTCTCCGGAAAACCTCACCGATCGCTATCGGTCTTACGCCAGGTTGCTTGTCAAGCGGTATTAGTCGACCGGCGAGGAAAGCTCGGAGATGAGATGGGTCAATCTCCTCCACGCACAAACACCTGGCCATGTGGGCAAGGGATGTGCAGAGTGCCTTCGACGCCGCACCGTACATGGAAGCCATCCGCCGCCAAGCCTCCGAATCCAGTGCCGAAGGGCCAGCAGCGCCCTTCATCGCCATGATGGTAGCTCGTACCTTTGTTGATGTTATGGCCTCATAAAGCACGTTATCCGGTGGAGGCGGACCGTCAGGCAGCAGAACGCTTGGCTCAGGGGGAACAGGATCCGGATGCTTTGCCCTCAACGTCTCAAGTACAGTTTGTCCATCCACAATAGATGAAAGAGACAAGACACCACCACCACCACCCTCCTCTACGTAGTGGGCAGCCGTGCCAAGTCGATCACCATAGACTAGCTTAGCGAACTGGACGTCATCTAATCCACCACCCGCAGAGCCACCAGAATGAGGCATCGGCAAATGCGCCTGGATGCACCGAGACTCCCGCAGCAGGGCCGATAAATTGCCAGCTGACCACAAAGAAAGCCTCTTTCGTAGAAACTTCCTGTGGTCAGCGGCGGCTGAGGTGTTGAACGGCCTCTGCAGCAGAAGGTGGCACGCAACGACTACGGCAGACCACGCAAACGCCCGAGCCCCTGATCCATCTGTGAAAAGGCCAATCAATCTGGAAAGTTCCTTGACAAAGTCCTCACCTTCAGCGCCGAAGGGGACGATAAATAAATTCCTTTTCCAAGACACAGCCTCACTGTAGGCCGAATCCAGCAACTGTGCAGCCTCCCCACTCCGCAGAGCCCAGAACCCACCTCCAGGGACAGCATCGGAGCCACCGCCATCACCCGAGGGCGGGTCAACATAAGCAGGATCGGCCGCAGCCGAGGCAATATGGGTTGGTTGCTGGACCGTGGTACCACTATTTCCAGAACCACGGACCGGAGGGAGGTCAACACGTAACTCTCGTGACTCCCCAGCACAATCAGCAGAAGCACCTGCGGAAAGTGGGTCAGCAGCGTCAATTGAAGCCGCCTCCGAGCACGAGAGATCAGGCAGATCCACCCGCAGTGGCTGTATGGATGAAGCAGCAGCAACAGATTGAGAAGGCTGCACAGAATTTGCGGCTCCAGGGTGCAATGCTGCACGGGAACGTACCGTGGCCGACGACTGGGGTCTGCAGACCGAATTATTCCGCCCTCCGCGAGGCACCCACCCCGGTACTGATTCGGGTGGTGCATCAGGCAGCGAACGCTCCCCAGCAGCACCGCCAGTGACAATCGTAACGCTCAGATTAGTGTTACCGAAATTGGTGCATCTTTGGTCCCTGCCGGGGTAGCAGTCGACACAGCATCGTCCCGCTGCGTTGCAGGAGCAAGAGCGGCACGTGCCCGACGCTCTACTGCAGGAACAGCACAATCGCTTGCTGTTACTTCCCCTGCGCGACTGAGACGACATAGCAGGCTAACACGCGGGCCAGACGTGCGACCAGACGTGCGACCCTGAAGGACGCCGTGCTGGGCTGGGCTCATAGAAAGACAGCTGCGGACTTCAGTTACTGTGCATACACGAGCACGGCCAGATGAAGGCGCGAAGAGACTCGAGGTGTGAAGAGCAGCCTGCACGTCAGTCGTCACAGACCACGCGGGAAGGCACCCAGCCGCGAAGCGCAGCACAGCAAGCCAGCTGATCCAAGCTTGCAAGGCCAAAGGCGAAGGCACGGAAAGCGAGCCGAAACTACAACGCAATGGCCGGTTCGCCAGGTAAAAGGAAACCAGCTGGAGGGAGGAATAGTGGACTGGGCAACTCCACAGCGGTGAAAAGTACTGGAGCCGACTCCTGAAGCCTAGAAGAAAGTAATGAAATAAGTTAATAATCGGTTGACTGGGATAGTGGATACAGCAATTAGAAAAACTGCGGAGGAGCAAAATCTCCATCCGCACTCCAGTGTAAAGAAAGTACTACTACTACTACTACTACTACTACTACTACTACTACTACTACTACTACTACTACTACTACTACTACTACTACTACTACTACTACTACTACTACTACTACTACTACTACTACTACTACTACTACTACTACTACTACTACTACTACTACTACTACTACTACTACTACTACTACTACTACTACTACTACTACTACTACTACTACTACTACTACTACTACTACTACTACTACTACTACTACTACTACTACTACTACTACTACTACTACTACTACTACTACTACTACTACTACTACTACTACTACTACTACTACTACTACTACTACTACTACTACTACTACTACTACTACTACTACTACTACTACTACTACTACTACTACTACTACTACTACTACTACTACTACTACTACTACTACTACTACTACTACTACTACTACTACTACTACTACTACTACTACTACTACTACTACTACTACTACTACTACTACTACTACTACTACTACTACTACTACTACTACTACTACTACTACTACTACTACTACTACTACTACTACTACTACTACTACTACTACTACTACTACTACTACTACTACTACTACTACTACTACTACTACTACTACTACTACTACTACTACTACTACTACTACTACTACTACTACTACTACTACTACTACTACTACTACTACTACTACTACTACTACTACTACTACTACTACTACTACTACTACTACTACTACTACTACTACTACTACTACTACTACTACTACTACTACTACTACTACTACTACTACTACTACTACTACTACTACTACTACTACTACTACTACTACTACTACTACTACTACTACTACTACTACTACTACTACTACTACTACTACTACTACTACTACTACTACTACTACTACTACTACTACTACTACTACTACTACTACTACTACTACTACTACTACTACTACTACTACTACTACTACTACTACTACTACTACTACTACTACTACTACTACTACTACTACTACTACTACTACTACTACTACTACTACTACTACTACTACTACTACTACTACTACTACTACTACTACTACTACTACTACTACTACTACTACTACTACTACTACTACTACTACTACTACTACTACTACTACTACTACTACTACTACTACTACTACTACTACTACTACTACTACTACTACTACTACTACTACTACTACTACTACTACTACTACTACTACTACTACTACTACTACTACTACTACTACTACTACTACTACTACTACTACTACTACTACTACTACTACTACTACTACTACTACTACTACTACTACTACTACTACTACTACTACTACTACTACTACTACTACTACTACTACTACTACTACTACTACTACTACTACTACTACTACTACTACTACTACTACTACTACTACTACTACTACTACTACTACTACTACTACTGACCAAGCCACTTTTACGGGCAAAAAAATACCATGGTAAGCACACAAGTGATGGAAAAGAGTGAGTAAGAACGAAAGAGAGAAAGAAAGAGAGAATGCACTAGTATGTCAAGAGAAGTAATCAATTGTTAAGGTCTGTGAGCTATTGTTATATTGTCCAGATTGACGCATGGACACTGAATCTCAGCCGGCAGCCTGTCGACACTGCACCAACAACGACGAGCGGACGCGACGCTGGTAGGATGATCGGCAACCGCGAAAGCAGGTTATTGCCCACCGTACGAGGCAGAATGCCAGCCGAACACGCAATGCACTGACGATGCTTGAATACCGGATGTCTTTATTGCGCTCCGCGAGCCGACCGGCAAGTGTCGCCAGGAATCGTGAGCACTCCGGCCCCGCCATTCCATTCGTGGCGAACACAAGAGGGGTGAAAGAGCCTCTCTCGACTTCAGTGACCCTGGCACCGTACTGCTGCTTCTTTTGCCGTTCATGGGCCCTGAGTTGGTTAAGGACTTCTGGACCAGACAGCACAGACGCCTTAGGGTGGGTTACCCTAACATCAAAATAAGCGTCTTGCTGCCTTGTCCAGAAGCCCCGGGCACGAATGTCCAGCCGAGCCTCATCAGTCCGGTTAGCCGTCGCATAGGGCAGATCCTCGCCAGACAGCGGCCGGAGACGTGGCTCTGTCTCGACATCGCGAACAGCTTCGGAGAGCGTCTCCGCCAGGATGTCACGCACATTATCGTGCCGGGCAGATGGATACCCGCCGGCGGGGCAGGTTAGCAAATGGTCCATCGTGGAGGCATCACCACAGACACAAGTGGACGGTAGCCCAGGGAGCTGCAGACCATACCGTAGAGCAAGTGCATCACGGAAGTCACTGGCATTCAAGACGGTGCCGTGCGCCAGACGAGGCTCCGCCGTAAGCCAGGAAGACACACCGGCAGAGCCGGCAACGTCCATCAAAAGCTGCTGTGTGGCGGATAGATGATCCTGCAGACCGGCCAAAGATGCTTTGCCAGCCCGACGCCTTGATTGTACAGCAGCCCGCCGTGCGCCTTCCGCCTCCTGGAGCGCCTCCGCCATCTCCCGTAGGCCAGACGAACCACCACCATCCGCCCCGCCATCAGCAGCTGATCCCACACGACCAGTCTCAGGCACGTCCGGGAACCTGTATAGCCCCCGCACTGGCCGAGTCGTCTTAACTGTATCAGTGTACATTACCGTGGCAGTGTCCGCCAACATCGGGATGGCTATGCCGCCACACTTGGAAGGTGCCGACATCAATCTGCGCAAGGCGCTCCCGGAGGCAATTGGCTGACCCAACAGCGGAGGCAAAAGATGATTATCCACTGCACTGTCGAGAGGCGCCATGGTTTCGCCGGAGCAGAGCGAAGCACGCATGAGATATCTCCACTTGGGGACCAGCCCTCTCACTGCGGCTGTATACGCAGCATGTGGCTGGGTCTCCGCAAAATCACCACACCGGCGGACCTGGCGGGAAAAGCGACCGACCTCCGCAGCCAGGTGTTGACTGCAGTACTCGGGTGTCCCGATCGGTGCACCCAGGTACTTGGACCCCTCACCAGTGATTATGACACCCGTGCCATCAAACACGGTATTGGCTTGCTCCAACAGATGGTTCTTGACCACCAGCACAGTCTTTTGAGCATTTGGATTGTAGCCATAGCGTGGTCCGAGAGCTGCGATCGTGTCCCAGTAGCCGCGAAGACGAAGCAGCCTCCCAAGGGCAGCATCATCATCTGCATACCACAACTGGAAGGTGTCTGGGTGCAGATGAGCCAGGCGGCGGACAAGCGGGGTAATGGCCAGGGCGTAAATGGCCATGGCGAGAGGGTCACCCTGACATGTGCCCTCTGTTGAATGTAGTTCGCCAGAGCCGGTCACGAACAAACGCACGCGATCCGTATGGGTATTGCTAGCGAACGTTGCCAGTGCTGGGCAAAGACGCCGAATGTTGTGGAGTGCAGCCTTACGATTGACGGAATTGAACGCATTTGATGCGTCAACTAACAGGATTCCTTCCGTGCTGGGGTTATTGAACCCTTCACGCATAGCGTGGACACAAGTCTCGCAGGCGGATGGGATTCCAACGCATAATTGGGAAGGTGCAACAACGTCCATAACATCGCTCTCCACCACTCGCATGACTGCCCTGGCGATGATGCGGCGATGGACCTCGCCGACCGCAATGGGACGCACACCAGGACGCTTGTCGAGGGCAATCAACCGGGCTGCAGTGAACGCCTCGAGATCCCTCCCGCCGACACTGTCCGTGCATATCCTGCGTGCGGCTTCTGCAAGTACACTACACAGCTGGTCAGAGGCAGCCGCGTAGCAGGTCAGCATCGCTCGCCATCCATCAGCGTCCACCCCGGATGGACCTGACGAGCCCTTGATCGAGCGAGCAATCTTCTTGATTAAATCAGCGGTGATGGCCGCGAATAGCACGGTACGGACGGGCTCGGGCTCGCCTTCCAGGAGCACATCAGGGTCTGGATCTGCCCCAGCTGGATGTTTCTGCCGCAGGATATCGTCGACCGTTTCCCCCGTGGCCGGATCGGCGATGTCGTCAAGTCTCAAAACACCCGGACTCTTAGATTCCGACAGGCAGCGGATGGCGGAGTTGATGTTGCCGCTGAACACGTGTCGGCTGAAGTCAGTGTCGGTATGACCCCGCTCGGAGCGTGCGCTGGTGACCCGTCGTGGCCGGAGATGAGCCTGGATACACCTGGCGTCAAGGAGTAGGTCCTCCAATTTCCCTGCTTTCCACAACTCGAGCCTGGATCGCAGGATGGTAGCGTTCTCCCCACCTCGAGACGATCCGAGAGGCTTTTGGAGGAGCAAATGGCAGGCAATAGTGAGTACTGTCCAGGCTATGCCACTCAAGGGTGTATCCAAGTTGAAGAATGATATAATATTGGCTATCTCCATGACAAACTCGCGCCCTGCAGATCCAAGTGGAAGCATAAATATGTTTCGTTTCCAGTGAACAACTTCGTCAAACAATGTCCTGACAATGTCGTACTCCCGCTCGTTCCCGACAGACCTGTTTCGTTTCCAGTGAACAACTTCGTCAAACAATGTCCTGACAATGTCGTACTCCCGCTCGTTCCCGACAGACCAGGGCCCGCAACTACTCCGACCACCACTACTACTACTACTACTACTACTACTACTACTACTACTACCACTACCACTACTACTACTACCACTACTACTACTACCACTACCACTACTACTACTACTACTACTACTACTACTACTACTACTACTACTACTACTACTACTACTACTACTACTACTACTACTACTACTACTACTACTACTACTACTACTACTACTACTACTACTACTACTACTACTACTACTACTACTACTACTACTACTACTACTACTACTACTACTACTACTACTACTACTACTACTACTACTACTACTACTACTACTACTACTACTACTACTACTACTACTACTACTACTACTACTACTACTACTACTACTACTACTACTACTACTACTACTACTACTACTACTACTACTACTACTACTACTACTACTACTACTACTACTACTACTACTACTACTACTACTACTACTACTACTACTACTACTACTACTACTACTACTACTACTACTACTACTACTACTACTACTACTACTACTACTACTACTACTACTACTACTACTACTACTACTACTACTACTACTACTACTACTACTACTACTACTACTACTACTACTACTACTACTACTACTACTACTACTACTACTACTACTACTACTACTACTACTACTACTACTACTACTACTACTACTACTACTACTACTACTACTACTACTACTACTACTACTACTACTACTACTACTACTACTACTACTACTACTACTACTACTACTACTACTACTACTACTACTACTACTACTACTACTACTACTACTACTACTACTACTACTACTACTACTACTACTACTACTACTACTACTACTACTACTACTACTACTACTACTACTACTACTACTACTACTACTACTACTACTACTACTACTACTACTACTACTACTACTACTACTACTACTACTACTACTACTACTACTACTACTACTACTACTACTACTACTACTACTACTACTACTACTACTACTACTACTACTACTACTACTACTACTACTACTACTACTACTACTACTACTACTACTACTACTACTACTACTACTACTACTACTACTACTACTACTACTACTACTACTACTACTACTACTACTACTACTACTACTACTACTACTACTACTACTACTACTACTACTACTACTACTACTACTACTACTACTACTACTACTACTACTACTACTACTACTACTACTACTACTACTACTACTACTACTACTACTACTACTACTACTACTACTACTACTACTACTACTACTACTACTACTACTACTACTACTACTACTACTACTACTACTACTACTACTACTACTACTACTACTACTACTACTACTACTACTACTACTACTACTACTACTACTACTACTACTACTACTACTACTACTACTACTACTACTACTACTACTACTACTACTACTACTACTACTACTACTACTACTACTACTACTACTACTACTACTACTACTACTACTACTACTACTACTACTACTACTACTACTACTACTACTACTACTACTACTACTACTACTACTACTACTACTACTACTACTACTACTACTACTACTACTACTACTACTACTACTACTACTACTACTACTACTACTACTACTACTACTACTACTACTACTACTACTACTACTACTACTACTACTACTACTACTACTACTACTACTACTACTACTACTACTACTACTACTACTACTACTACTACTACTACTACTACTACTACTACTACTACTACTACTACTACTACTACTACTACTACTACTACTACTACTACTACTACTACTACTACTACTACTACTACTACTACTACTACTACTACTACTACTACTACTACTACTACTACTACTACTACTACTACTACTACTACTACTACTACTACTACTACTACTACTACTACTACTACTACTACTACTACTACTACTACTACTACTACTACTACTACTACTACTACTACTACTACTACTACTACTACTACTACTACTACTACTACTACTACTACTACTACTACTACTACTACTACTACTACTACTACTACTACTACTACTACTACTACTACTACTACTACTACTACTACTACTACTACTACTACTACTACTACTACTACTACTACTACTACTACTACTACTACTACTACTACTACTACTACTACTACTACTACTACTACTACTACTACTACTACTACTACTACTACTACTACTACTACTACTACTACTACTACTACTACTACTACTACTACTACTACTACTACTACTACTACTACTACTACTACTACTACTACTACTACTACTACTACTACTACTACTACTACTACTACTACTACTACTACTACTACTACTACTACTACTACTACTACTACTACTACTACTACTACTACTACTACTACTACTACTACTACTACTACTACTACTACTACTACTACTACTACTACTACTACTACTACTACTACTACTACTACTACTACTACTACTACTA
>NC_088646.1:36606471-36616471 GCF_964019385.1 Sycon ciliatum
TGCTTCTTCAGAGTGGTATCGCTGCGATGTGCGGAGAGGCATCGCATGCAGAAGAACCTCTTGTGTTGGGACTTTGTCTGGCTGGCACATAGAGCGCTTAAGTCCTTTATCCAACAGTAATGGCTAAGGAGATCATCTTGCAGGATCAGGAGATTTATTGCATTGTCACTACCTGATAACTTTATGGGAATGATGTGGTTTTCTTCAAATGCAAACACGTTGATGTTTAGCGAGTTGGCCTTCTCCACCCTGTACACATCATCTATGGTTGCAGGGAACTCTACACCGTCAAAGTTGAGACTCTGCGAATACTGCGCATATTTGCTCACACGTTCTGCATTTTGCACAGCTGGATGCAGGGCAGACAGAAGAGCCCACTTCAGACACTGCTCGTCGTCATTCTTCACATTGATGATGGCCTTTGACGAAGCTAACTTTTTAGGTAGAGGAAGGTACGACGACATGCGCATTGGACGATACTTGCAAATATCAAGATGTGCAGTTTTCACATTACTCACAGCCCAGCCTGAACCACCTTGCACCCAAGCGTCCACCTTTGCAGTGATCCCGTCGAAGGCGGCGGTTAGTAGACCTGGAATGTTGCTCACGTTCAGCACAGTCATAGGCCGGCTTCGGAAAAATGGAGAGGCGTAGACGATTGCACCTGCGGCATTGGGCTTCTCAACAGTGACACAAAGAACCAGTACAGCTTTGAACGGCTGGATGCCTAGCTCGTGCACCATTGTTTCATACAGATCTGGCGATAGATCGTTGAGAACGCCAAGAACATCCTTCTGCACGTCTATGAAACTGGCTCTATACTCTCTCAAGAATCCACGAGGAGCTGTACGAGTCAAAGTAAGTGCGGATTCTTTTCTCAATTTTGGGGGTGAAGAGCTGTCATCCTCACCAACTCCCACATCACTTTCACCACCGCCACCGCCGCTTGAACTATGCATCCGCTTCATGTTTCAAAGGAGTAGCGGTAGCACTGTTTCACCAACCTGTGATACAGTTGCGGGTGTGAGCTGCGGTTTATATACTGTGTGGAGTGTGCAATGAGAGTTGGTAGAATGCAGTACAGAGTGCATGCTATTGACAGGTTCTTTTTGCATCGATGTTCGAGATGTTTCTTTGTAATACAAATACCGCCGCTAAAAGTGCTTTCAACCCTATCAACTTACATGTCTGATCTATTGGTAAGAAATGCATTGTTTTTCAGTTGTACCTCCACTACCTACCATTACAATTGAAATTGAAATTTACGTTCCAGAACTTTCGACGGGTGCGATCTTCGAGATGTTTCTGTGACATACAATTACCGCCGCTAAAGGTGCTTTCAACCGTATCAACCTACATGTCTGATCAATTGGTGGGAAATGCATTGTTTTTCAGTTGTACCTCCACTACGTAGCATTACAATTGAAATTTAAATTTAGGTTCCAGAACTTTCGACGGGTAATTCAATTCTAGGTCAGCTGCAGTGGTGATGGACTTGCTATACCATAATAGCTGATCGAGAAAGTGCATTGTATAATAGCATTCAAGAGGTGTATATAAGGAGCAAGGGTGAAGCACTGGTGTTTGACAGACAGTGACGGTAGAAGAGTTGGAGGAAAAAACGAAGAAGCAATCAAGGACTTGACAAAAAAGACATCATCTGCAATAGCGGTAAGTGACAGTGCTATGATGATGATGATGATGTGCGTGTTGTTGTTGTTGTTGTTGCTGCTGCTGATTGTTAAATTATATTATGTGGTAGTACAATCATGTAGTCTTTCAAAGTATTGAGTGATCAACTGCTTAGAGAACTGGTTTTTGATGTAGTCTAGAAGTTTCCATGACATACTTGTGCCATTACTCTTGTCTGTCAAGTCACTTTGATCTAGATAACGAATTTCCCACTTCTTGTTCTAGACAAGTGTCTACGAATGAACATACTTGAAAGATTACTCATACAAAGGTAAAAAAAGAAGTTTCTAGAACGATTACTCATAACATATTTGTGTGTGTGTGTTTGTGTATCTGCTGGACTGTGATGTAATATATGGCGGAAGAAGATGGCTGATGGACAAGACTATGATAGTGGCCTCGATTCGGATATCGCCGATGTGATGTGATTCCATTTCAGAACACATTCCCAGACAGTGACTCTTATTAACAACCACACCCACCACTTTAAAAGCACTTATGTCGCCGAGAGGCACTTCAAACACCACTTAGTCATTAATCCAATTAAATATGACACCTGGCCCACTTCAAAACCACTTCAGATCTCAAGTGGCCACTTCATTACCATTTATCCAATTAAAAGGTCAAGTGGCCACTTAATTAACAACCACAGAGTTCAAGTACCCATTCACAAAAGGTCAAAGGTCGACTTTGCACCAGAACCGGCTTGGTCCCTACTACTCACGTTGTTGATGTTAGTTACTGAGTTCCGCTCCACTGCCTCTCCGGACGATTCCTCATCCGCCAATTCGACCTCGGCCAACTCCTCAGCTGCATCTGGCCGGCTCGCAGCCGTTCGCGTGCTATCGGCAGCAAGCTGTGGCACGGCTGCCTCAATTATTGGGCGCACGGCTTCGGTACACTGCGAATACTCACCCTCACATAATGGTGCAACTGGGGGGATGCCTAGCCCGCCACGGCGGCATGGAAGTCCCATAAGCTGACGAAGGGGATCGTCACTGCTTAGAGACACACCAGCAATGGCAGGCAGCAGGGAATTATTAATTGCATCATCCAATCTAGTAAATAGGTCGGGAGAGCAATTTACGGCCCGAAGGCAATAACGCCAGCGCGAAATAATGCTGCGCACAAGCACAGTATATGCAGCATGTGGCTGAGTAGTGGCGAGTTCGGAAAGGTGCTCGACTTGGCGAACCCACTTATCAACCTTGCCCGATACAAATGTGTGCAGGAATCTCTCAGACCCAAGGGCGCCACCAAGATAAATGCAACCATCCGTAACAATTCTCACCCCAGTCCCAGCGAATAATTCCTGCGCTGCGTGCTCGAGAGATGGCTTCACGAGAAGAACTGTCTTCTCCGGATTGGGGTGGTACCCATAGTCGGGTCCCAGCTGCAATAACTTAGACCAGTAAAGGGATGCGGCTTGAAGGGTGCCAGCAGCGGAATCATCATCAGCGTACCACAGCTGGGTGGTGTTTGGACATTCGTGTGAAAGTTTGTTTATGAGAGGCATAACAGCAACAGCGTAAATGGCCATCGCAAGGGGGTCACCCTGGCACGTCCCCTCACGGGAAAGAAGTTCGCCCCCACCCGCTACGAAGAGGCGGCATGGCGCGCCATACGTGTTCTTGAACACCTGACCTAAAGCAGGACAGAGAGCGGGAACATTGTGCAGGGCAGCATTCCTATTTAGAGAATTGAATGCATTAGATGCATCTATTAGCAGCACGGCTTCGGTTTCAGGAAGACCAAAAACCCCTGCCATTGCCTGAACGGCAGCCTCGCAAGCAGCTGGCATGCCAACGCAAAGTTGGCGCGGGGCAGTCGCAGCTCTGACGTCGCTTTCGATCACCTTCATTATCGCTCGCCCTATAATCCTCCTAAACACCTCCCCAACAGCTATGGGTCTAACACCTGGGGATTTATCAAGGGGGATCAGGCGAGCGGCAGTGAATGCATCCATGAAACTCGGCTCGATATTCGCAGTACACAATAAGCGTGCCGAATCCGCCAATGCAGTGCAAAGTCGGTTGGAAGCTGGGCCGAAGCACGTTAGCATCCTGGTCCAGGCCTCCGAGTCTAGTCCGGACGGACCAGCGGCACCCTTCATGGACCTGCTCACAAACTTGATGAGGCTTGGCGTGATGCGCTCGAAGAGTATTGGGTTCACCCGCTGTGAGTCGGTCGGCGCCACCAATGAGCCAGGAACCGCCGGTGAGGGAGACGGGTGCTTGTCATGCAGTACCTCAGGCACAGTCTTTTCACCACCGGCCGAGTCCTCCATCCCGAGCACTGAGCCAGGTGAGTCATCACCTACCATCCTCGCTGCAGAGTGAACCTTCCCTGCGAATACTCGTCGACTGAAGGTTGTATCGTTCACTGTATCAGGCAGTTTCTGGCGACGCTTCCCAGCGGGTAGGTGCGCTTGAATAAACCTGGCTTCGTCCAGGATGTCCTCAAGCCTGCCACATGACCACGATTTCATACGTCGCGTGATGTGGGTTGCATTCTCAGCAGCCCGGGACTCCGGGTGAGGTCGCTGTAATAGTAGCTGGCACGCAACCGTTACCGCTGTCCAAGAGATGGGACGAAGTGGCGAGTCAGCGGCAAACGCTGATATTAAGCGGGCCAATTCATTCACAAACGAAGACCCGGCTGAACCATACGGAATCATTACCAGATTCCTCTCCCACTGCACACATTCGTTGTATACGTCTTGGAAGCAAGCTTGTATGTCATCCGCCGGACTGTTCCATATGTTTTCGTCGAAACTATGCTGAGAATCGTCCAGACCGGCCAAGAGCAATGTTGTATCTCCTACTACTACTACTACTACTACTACTACTACTACTACTACTACTACTACTACTACTACTACTACTACTACTACTACTACTACTACTACTACTACTACTACTACTACTACTACTACTACTACTACTACTACTACTACTACTACTACTACTACTACTACTACTACTACTACTACTACTACTACTACTACTACTACTTTGAAGCCTTTTCAATTACTTTCTTTGTGACATGTGGAGTCGGCTCGAGTAGTTTGCTTCCTTCTGGGCTCGTCCGGCCCGCCAGTCCTTCATTCAGCTGGTTTCTTGCCCTGCGAATCGGCCATTATAGCCGTTGGTCCGTGCTGGGCACGTTTGAGCGTGCGGGCCTTGGGCCCTGTTTGAGCTGGCTTGCTGTGCTGTGCACACGTTGTGGTTTGGCCCTGTGTACTGCCTGCAATGGCGCTCTGGATGCATACTTGGTATGGGACGAGTCGAGGTGACACTACTCATTGCATGTAGACGCACTGTTTACACCTGAGGCTGGGGCTAGGTCTTTGCATGCAGTGTGCCCGTGCTGTGTCTATGGGATGTCGCGGTCACGCGCTGTGAGCGGTCGACCGTGCTGCGCTTGCAGCAGAGCGTCTGGGACTTGCAAGTCATGTTCGTGTGCGTCGGATGGACGATGCTGCAGCAATTGTTACCCTGGCAGAGACAATAAATGTACGAATTTTGGCAACGTGAATCTGCAGACCGCAGTTGTTGGAATGGGTGTGGACGAATCGTTGTGTAGCGCTCCACCTTTTCGACCTCCTGGCTGGGTGCCCCATGGTTCCCGGGATGTGTTGGGCTCTGTTCCTCCGCCATGTGGCTCACACTCTCGCACAATAGCAACTCGGAGCTCTGCCTCGGCGGTGACGGCTGGGTTTGCGCCAAGTTCCGGACATCGGTCTTCCCGTGATGACGCATTAGGAGATCCTCAGGTGTCTGTTCCTGCCTCTGCATCTGCGCTGCCTCGCCGCGGCATGGTTGGGCATGTACCAAGTTCCGGGCCTCAGTCTTCCCGGGATCGAACAACAGGAGATACTCATGCGTCTGCTCCTGCGCCTGCGCCGGTGTCTTCGGAGTGTTTGCGTGTGGATCTGCCGCCCCCACGATGTTCGGGAGCGAGTCGCCCTGTGCAGTCTGGGGATGGTGGCGACCATGTCGTTGCTGGGGTTGCTCATGCTCCCTTAGTTGCTCCTCTATGGTCACGGCATGCGGAGTTGGCTATTTGGATGCGGACTGCATATGGACAGGTTGTGTGCTGGCAGCGGAACCTTTTTATGACCCCCTCGGGTTCCACTGGCAAGCGTTTCGTTAACATTATCGCGGACTTCATAAACACTTTTGCATCTGGTGGTCCAGCTGCCTGTGTTGCTTGGGAGTGTGTGGCGGTTTCTAGTCACCTCTTGCTGCAGCGACCTGAGCCGCACAGCAGAAGCAAGGAGAATACAGAGCATCTGCAGCGGCGCATGGACATGTGGGCTGCTGGTGACTTGCAGCCACTATTGGAGGAGTCCCGTTGCGTCCAGGCTCACTTGCGTCCCCGCTCGGGGTCTGCTGGCGGTGGTGGAGACAGTGGGATGTCGGACACGGATTTTGCCAAGCTTGTGCACGGTGGTCGGCTGGGTCAGGCTCTGTCTGGTTTGTCAGAGGGGCGGTGTGGCAAACCTCTCCGGGCTGATGATATTGCGGTGCAATCCTCGGGTGAGACGGTCCGTGACGTGCTTCAGAAGAAGCACCCTGCTCCTGTGGATCCAGCCGAGGGAATATTGTTGGACTGTGAACCAGATCTGCCCAACCAGATTATGTTTGAAACGATTTCAGCAGAAAAAATCAAAAAGACAGCTGGCCGCATGAAGAGTTCTGGGTCGGGAGGTCCATCGGGACTGGACGTTGCTGCCTGGCAGAGAATGCTCACGGTGTTCAAGGGGGCATCGGCGAACCTTGCATCGGCGTTGGCTGCAGCAGCGAAGCGACTCTGCAGGGAGGTTGTCGATCCTCAGATTCTGTCAGCGTTCGTGGCAGCTCGCCTTGTTCCCTTGGAGAAGTCTGCTGGTGATGCTGCTGGCGCTACTTCCAGTATAGGTGTGAGACCGATAGCTGTTGGTGAAGTACACCGCCGTATTATCGCTAAAGCTATATTGGATTGCGTCTCCACTGATGTTGTTGCGGCTGTAGCCCCATTTCAGGTTTGTGTGGGCATGCCATCTGCGTGTGAGGCTGCGGTCCTTGCTGTGCAGAGCCAGTATTTGGATCCGGAAACAGAGGCTATTTTGTTCATAGATGCGTCTAATGCATTTAATGCTGTTAACAGACAGGCAGCGCTTCATAACGTTCCTCGAGTGTGTCCTGCTGTATCCACAATCTTCCAAAACACATATGGCGCTCCAATATCGTTGTTTCTGCCGGGTGGTGACAGGATCTTGTCTCGAGAGGGTACTTGCCAGGGCGATCCTTTGGCCATGGCACTGTTTGCGCTGGCTATTAGCCCTATGATCAGACGCCTGTCAAGTGACCACCCATCTATTGGCCAGTGCTGGTATGCGGATGACGGCGAGGCTGGTGGAAGGATGATGGACGTGCACAAGTTTTGGTTGGCTTTGTCTGACATTGGACCGGAGTATGGTTATTTCCCCAATGCCTCAAAGACGACACTCCTTGTCAAGCCGGATTTGGAGCGGGCGGCCGTTGACATGTTCGATGCCACCGGTATTGCAATACGAACTGGTGGAGCGAGGTACCTGGGAGGTGCTGTTGGCCAGTCGACGTTCATTGCCGATAATCTCGATAGCCACATTGCGAGTTGGGTGCGGGAGATGAGCCTCTTGGCTGACATCTCGCTTACACAGCCCCACGCCGCATATTCCGCATTTGTCCGTGGTATGAAGAGCAAGTGGAATTATCACATCCGAAGTCATCCAGGGTTGGCTTCTTCGTACAGACCACTGGATGATGTCATAAATAATAAATATATCCCTACGTTAACTGGCCGGATTGAGGTTTCTGATTCGGAGCGGAAGCTGCTGGCATTACCAGTGCGATATGGTGGCCTCGCTATTCCTGTGGTGTCGGAGGACGCAGAGGTGCAGCGCCAGATAAGTGAAGTTGTCACTGGGCCCGTCGTGCGAATGCTGCGGTCGGGGTCCAATGAGTTGACGCCGGCTCGGATTGTTTCCGACACCAGCGCTCTCCGGAGACATCAAAACAATCAACGTGCTGCTATGCATAGGACCCAGCTGTCAGAGCTGGCCCCTGCCCTAAGTGGCCCTCAGCGTGTTCTGCTGGAAACCTCCAGAGATGCCGGTGTGGGAAGTTGGCTCACGGCGGAGCCGCTTGCCTCCTGTGGATTCGTCTTGAACAAGTCCGCCTTTCGTGATGCAGTGGCAATTCGTTACGGCTGGCCACTTGATGAATTACCATCATCCTGCGTATGTGGAGCGGCCATGACGCTTGATCACGCTGCGGTATGTCCAACAGGGGGCTACCCAAGTCTACGCCATAATGAGATTCGGGACCTGTTGGCGGAGGTGTTTTCGGCTGTCATTTCTGATGTAAGGATAGAGCCTACGTTGCTGCCTTTGACTGGTGAGTCATTGGATTGTGCCACTGCCAATCGTTCTCCTGAGGCTCGTTTGGACATTTGTGCAAGGGGCTTCTGGTCTCGACAGCAAGATGCATTTTTTGATGTGAGGGTCACCCACCCCTCGGCGTCCTTGCTATCGAGATCGGATGTACTTGCCCAGTTGTCTCGTAACGAAGCACAGAAGAAACGGGCCTATCTACAACGTGTGATTGATGTTGAGCGAGGCACCTTCACACCTTTGGTTTTCGCGACCAATGGTATGTGCGCTTCCGAATGTTCCCGTGCTCTAAAGAACATTGTTCAGCTCATTGTCGAGAAGCAGCCGGAGCTTAGTTATGCAATGGTAATGTCGCATTTGCGCTGCAGGATCTCTTTTATTTTGCTTCGCTGGCTGATTACTTGCTTTCGTGGGTGCAGAGCTTCATACTGCCGAAAGCGTGTAGCAATTTCATTCCTGGACCAATGCCGTTTGCTCCAGTTGTGAGTGGGAATATAATTATAAGGCCCTCCATGTGCTGTGCGCGGAGGCCTTCGGTTAATTTCAATATCTTCCTTTTTGGCCGGCTTTCCAAGTTGCGCTATTGTGAATAATGATCTGCTTTGATAGTAGTGACTGCTAATAATTGCTTGGATTTGACTCGAGTTTGGATTTTTCTTCCATCATCTTTCCGATCATTATCATGGATTTTCAATAAAGTTCTTTGACTACTACTACTACTACTACTACTACTACTACTACTACTTGACACAATCTTTATTAGGAAACTTGAAATGGAGATGTGAAACACAAATACAGCCATGTAGATGGAGCAGCAATGCAATACAATGTCCAAAAACTCAAGAATTCATTATCATGGGGCAATGTTGGGCAAATGTCTGTCAGGTACTATCACGCTCAGGCTGCCCGCAACCTGCACATCGTTGTGAAATTCATCCTGTTGCGGCGGTATGACGATCTTGAACCCCGCAAACAGGTGACTGCCCATCGCATAAGGCAGACTGACAGCTTACAACGGAGCTGACCCATGATAACCGATACGTGTAGGTCGACGTTCTTCTCAGCAATCAGGCATGCCAGTGTCTTCAGTGCCATTGAGCATTCTCTGCCAATCATGCCCGAGGTAGAAAAAACTAGCGGTGTAAACGTACCTCTGTCAACTGCTGTCACCCGCTCTCCGTACTGGCGCTTCTTCATCCGTTCATGCGTTCGGAGCTGGCTGATGACTTCCTGACGCGACAGCAAGCTTGCCTTTGGGTGTGTAACCCGGATGTCGAAAAAGGCATCTTGCTGTCTCGTCCAGAAGCCACAAGCCCGGATGTCCAGGCGGGCACCTGCCGAGCGGTTGGCTGTCCTCCCTTGGAGCCGCTCACCATCATATGGTAGTAGAGGCGGTTCCACCTCCACTACTACTACTACTACTACTACTACTACTACTACTACTACTACTACTACTACTACTACTACTACTACTACTACTACTACTACTACTACTACTACTACTACTACTACTACTACTACTACTACTACTACTACTACTACTACTACTACTACTACTACTACTACTACTACTACTACTACTACTACTACTACTACTACTACTACTACTACTACTGCTTTCAACTCGCTGAACCGTGCCGTCGCCATGCATAATGTACCCGTGGTCTGCCCGCCGCTTGGCCAGATCTTCCACAACACCTACCGTTCGCCAAGCCGATTGTTTGTTGCTGGTGGTGGCGAAGTGCTGTCGCGCGAGGGTACCTGTCAGGGCGATCCCTTGGCGATGGGAATATACGCTGTGGCCATAACGCCTCTCATACGCCGCTTGGGAGAGCTCTGCCCCGATATCGTGCAGGAGTGGTACGCTGACGACGATTCCGCCGCTGGCCG
>NC_088646.1:36621471-36641471 GCF_964019385.1 Sycon ciliatum
GCCGTTCTACTTCGCCAAAAGACACTTGCGGCAATTCTGACATTGCAGTCTGAGGCTGTGGACCTTGCGGTAGCGGGATGCTGTGAGGACGGGCATTGTCTGTTACTACTGCCTGGAAGACTGACGAAACTTCTTCAATGGGGCAAGTAGGCTCCACACGTACTCTCTTCCTGTTCGTAACGGAGTTTATGACGTTCCAGAGCTTACGCGGGTTCTGACTGGACGCGGCACATTGCGCTCGGAAGAAATCGTTGCGCTTTCGGCGATAGGCATTTCTGGCGCTTGAGCGTGCTTGCTTGAACTGTACGTGAAGATTCTGGTTTCCCTTATCGCGTAGCCACCGTCGGTGTAGCTGGTTTTTACGTTGGTTGAGCTTGTGGAGCTCTCTGTCGGACCAGGGCGGATGGGATTTGCGGTTGGAGGATACATAGCGGATGGGTGCATGCTTGTCCACGACAGCCAAGAACTTGGTGTGCCACGACGCCCACATGGTGTCCACATCCCGCGTGTTAGTAAAATCATCCAGCCCTGCGGAGCTGACATCCCGACGGAATTCACAGAGGTTCACCGACCGAGTATTTCTTTGAGCTCGGACCCGCTCTACTGCCTGAGGTGACACGCTGCGAGAAACCTGAAGGTGCAGGTTAGCCTCAATCCCAAAGTGGTCGCTAATGGTCAAAGGCAGGACGTGGCACTCACTGATGTCTTGACTAGCTGAAAGAATGAGATCGATAGTTGTACCTGATGGGCACGCCGGTGAGATACGAGTCGGAGCATGAACGTGATGAGTGAGGCCGTAGCAGTTGCAAAGTTCGAGAAATTTCCGGGCGATAGGACAAGGTGGGTAGGGGGTTGAAACATTAACGTTAAAATCGCCAATGACTGTGATGCTTGGGTTGTCCACGAAAGCCCTGTGCAGCTGCTCTTCAAAATTCTGCCAGTACAAGATGGGCTCGTCAGGTGGCCGGTAAAAGCACCCAACTAGTTGTCGCCTTCGTCGCCCTTTGACTTCGATCCAGGACGATTCAATGTTAGCGTCGGAAAGCTCTGGGCGCGGTTTTACCTGGAGTCCGGAACGGAAATAAAAGCATACACCGCCACCTCTGCGCACTGGACGATCGTGCCGTATCACACAGTAACCTGGTATATCAATATCACTGTCTGACGTTGTGCTGTCAAGCCAGGTTTCTGCGACGCCAAATATGTCGAAGTTGTATTGCTGTAGGATATCGGCGACCTCAGCTACTTTGTTTCGAAGACTACATTCAAAAAGCCCAGTCTTATGAAGGACTGTGTCAGTGGGGCAATGCGGTGAGCAGGGGCAGAAAGGTTATTCTGGGTACAAGAGCCATGAGCACTGGGACCTGGGATGCCAGCCCCAGGGGAGAGATGTTGACTGTGTACACTAGTAGTTAACTTGGAGGGGGAAAAGCTGGGTGCTAAGGGATTAAGAGACGCCATTAACATTTAAAAAAGATACAGCTAAAGAAATTGTGTTCTGATGATCTATCATTACTAGGGAAAAAGGGATCAGCATGGGGATTAAGAGCAAGTGCAGTAAGTATTAACCGTAATTACCTTCATTGCACTAATGGCTTCCTCTGCGGGCAGCTTCAACTCTCTCTGCCAGCTTCTTGCGCTCACGGTTTGAACACTCCTTAGCCCACGCAATTTGCGGGTCGTTCAAGGCAGAGGCAGGTGGCTCAGTGCGCCCTGATAGGATAGTGGCGGAGAAGGTGTGTTTGCCTGCTGCCAGTCTGAAGCCATCGTCATCAGGAGAGGGGCCTGTCCCGCTGCTCTTTTCTTTGTCTCCAGGTTGGCTGAAAGCCGGCACATGGTTACTGTAGTACTAGTACACTTCCCTGGAGAACGGGTTTTACTGAAAATTTCCCTCTACCGAACCGCCGACTTTGGATAATACCGAAAATATTACACCACCGAAAATTTCTGCTTTTACAGTACCATATACCATAATTATACGTATAGGATATTGACCAAGACGAGGTCTATATGGGAAATATAGGCCGAGTAAAAGACCGAGGTCCGCCGAGGTCTTTTACGAGGCCTATATTTCCCATATAGACCGAAGTCGAGGTCAATATCCTATTTATCACGATTCCTTTGCCATAACCCCAAAATTTGAACCTTTAGGAGCTATTTTAACCTTTTTAGTATAGCATTTGAACTATACATAGGATAGGATGTTGCCTATTTTGGGTACAAGACTGTAAGAACAACAGAGCTCAGCATCTGCAGCACAGTGGCTGGGTGGTATAAGAGGTTGCTTGAGATTCATACTGTTGTGGGTTCGAATCCTGCTTGTTCTCTTCCTTTGTCTTCTTTCTTTCAATTTTTCTTTTTGAAGTGGAGAGAAACATTCTAAGTCCCTCCAAAGTCGAAAGATAACAATGCCTAATTGGTCGATACAAGCGGTCGATATAAGCGGTCGATATTGCGGCGATACGGGTGATATAGGACCAGTCAAGGATCACGAGAATTAGTGGAGGTCGATATAGAAGAGTGATAACATAGTATATGGCACATATATGTAGAGGATATAACCCGAGTCAGAGGGTTATACCGGCTGAATATAAATCCCGACTGCGATAGCAGGAGGGATTTATATGAGGGTACGGTATAACCCGACTACGAGGGTCATATCCTACTTATGCCAGGTACCCCTACGCATTTCCAGAACAACGAACCTATTTGGAGATCTCCTACATCATGCAGTACATGAACATCTTCTGATGGTTATCAGTTGTCAATTGAAAGAATGATCGAGCAAGGTCAGAAGGAGATTCCTCCGTGGATGTTTGGCATAAGATTTCCTTTCAGTTCCAGTGCATATTGTAGCATCTTCATGATCTTGTCTTGAGTCGTGAGCGGTGCGGAAGTCGACTGAATTGCTGCGGTGCTGGAGTTTGTCGTTGAATCAAACTACCGTCACTAGTTAGATTACAGCTTGGACTCTTTGGGAGTAAGTGTTACTATAATTATGGTACAGTGCTGATTTTCACATGCGGCATCTCATAATCAGTTTTGCTTGCAAGTAGATGCATTTGCATACACTGTTTTGTATCACATTTCAATCCAATCTATTGTAGCCTTTTCCAATCGGGTTGAAGTACATGTACACTGGTATCATAAACTTATTTACGAAGGAGACAGTCCGTTGATGATCTTCAACTCTTCGAAGTACAATGTACATTGCTGACCCATTCGGGATACTTCGTGGTTATTCGACGTTCTTTATCCTCAGATTCAGTATAACAGAATACTCTGTAGACGAATTCCAGGTCATTCTTCTTTTCCATTGTGTACTGTTCCTCGTCAGTGTGCCGTTCTGTGTGGAGTGTACACGCGCATGTGGTGTCCGTTGTGTCTGTTTATGTATGGTCCGTGCGCTGGAGTACTGCCGCCGTACAAGTTCACTGACTTTCAGGCAGTGAACTTGTACGGTGGCAGTGCCCTAGCGTATGTACCGTGCACCGGGATTTATATTCTATATAAATCCCGCGCGGGATTTATACTGGCCAATATAACCATGGCTAGACGAGCGCTAATTGGCTGAAAACAGGCCCTCCGTACCGTACCATGGTATAAGGCATATTATGTGCCACATATATGGCACTACCTGATCAGCATGCGGCACAGGACGTGTTTGATAATTCGCCTGTGAACAATGGTGCATGCGGGGGTAAGTACACGGTTTTCTCAAGTAGTTGCATGCAAGAGAGACGATGCAACAGAAAGCCCACCTTCTAGCGCTGGGGCTGTCGTACCCACCCAGCAACCTCGGGACATATATTATAATTATATTATATAATTTAATTATAATATAATTATGTAGAAAGGAAAAGGACATATGGAAACGAGTTAAGAGTAACTCTCCACCACTGTAACTAGATACTATATACAGTCAGAAAGTGCAACAACTTGGCACAAAACTGACAGAGTACTGAGACATTCGACGTCCTGACACCTAGCTTCAACACATCTCCGTAGCGCTAACCGACAGCCTTCCAACTTGGAAGGTTCAAGGTTATGGAAAGACCAAAGAGGGGAAGGCAAGCGCAACGAAAACGAGCACAAGCTACAGTCCCAACGGAACAAAGAATGTCGATTGTCACTGGACGATGACGAGACCAGTAGGCGATTTGACAAAGCGGTCTAACTACAATTCGAAGCAGCAAAGCAGCACACCACCCAACTTGGGTGGGTCAAAAATATCAAAGATAAGTTAAGAAGGCTTGTACAATTCGTTCTCGCAAAGCTTCCCCCTTCTTAACTTATCTTTGATATTTTTGACCCACCCAAGTTGGGTGGTGTGCTGCTTTGCTGCTTCGAATTGTAGTTAGCCCCTCACACGTCACACGTCTAACGAAGTGCGCTATCCGCGGCTTCTTCGGTCTGCCACCGTGGTCGCGCACGAGCCCGATCTTTGAACAGCTTCGCCTCACCACCCTGGAGGACATGTTTAACATTAAGCTCCTCATCTTTGTCCGTCGTTGTCTGTTCTCCCGAGCTAGCTCCCTCTTCACCAGCTTCTTCGTGAGAGTTACTGGTGACCGCACTCGGGGAGCAGCACAACACCTCGTTCGAGTACCATTTTGGCCCGGTCCTGCGGGTCGAGCGACCATGCAGTTCATCGGCGCAGTCCTGTGGAACCAGCTCCCGCCTGATCTCCGTTCCGAGCCCAGCCACCTTCAGTTCTGTGCCCTGCTAAAAGCGCATCATGGCTCCGTTTAAATGCTTTTCGGCTAGTGTGTTTCTGTGGTATAGCGGACTGAAGAATAGTAAACGTGTTTTGCAATATATGTATGAAGCTATTTTGTATATAGTATGTTCCGATTCCGTTTTTGCTTTGGTGTAGCCCTGAGGTTGATTGCTTATTTATTTCTACCCTTCCTCTCCCCATACTTCTGTCCCCCCCTCTCTCTCTCTCATTCCTTCTGTCGTCCACATGTATCAAAGGAGGCGAAATCGCCTGTTTGTGGTGCGACGTTAAATAAATTTCTACATACAGTTAGACCGCTTTGTCAAATCGCCTACTGGTCTCGTCATCGTCCAGTGACAATCGACATTCTTTGTTCCGTTGGGACTGAAGCTTGTGCTCGTTTTCGTTGCGCTTGCCTTCCCCTCTTTGGTCTTGCCATAACCTTGAACCTTCCAAGTTGGAAGGCTGTCGGTTAGCGCTACGGAGATGTGTTGAAGCTAGGTGTCAGGACGTCGAATGTCTCAGTACTCTGTCAGTTTTGTGCCAAGTTGTTGCACTTTCTGACTGTATATAGTATCTAGTTACAGTGGTGGAGAGTTACTCTTAACTCGTTTCCATTATGTCCTTTTCCTTTCTACTTTTATTATTGGCTCAATACCCGAGTTTCAAATTATAATATATGTCCATTGTTCCTCAAGATTCTGAGCTTTCTGTTTGTCTTTCTCTTTATCATCATCCTGAATGGCACAAGTGAAGTAGGCATCCCCGCTTACATCGCGATAGTGCTTATAATATTATATTATACGCACTAGCATAATATAATATTATAAGCACTATCGCGATGTAAGCGCGGATGCCTACTTCACTTGTGCCATTCAGGATGATGATAAAGAGAAAGACAAACAGAAAGCTCAGAATCTTGAGGAACGATGCTGTAGAGCAGAAGAGCCAGTATCGATTGGATGCACTACAGAAAGGTGAAAATGATTAGTTCATTGATAATAGCTGGTGAGTTGTCTCGTCATTTCTGAATATTCGGTCTGGAGTGGTTTGAACAGTTTGGTTCTAGCAAGTTGCCTTCAGGGTGCGCCAGCCTTTTCTGTCTTGGGCCGGGACATGTCCCTAGATATGGTGGTGTAGGTACCTCGCCAGTTAACCCTGCCCCCACCCCCCCCCCCCCTCTCCCCCCCCTCCCCCCCCCCCCCAATCCCCACACACCCACCCATCTCACCGTACCACACCCCACCACGCTTGATATTCACACAACCACGTACACATGTCACCTCAAAGCCAGTACAATCATGTAGATCCACTTACTTTAGTCTGAAAATACAATCATACCTTCAGACAATGCACACTGCAACACCAAAGTGATGCTAACTTGCAATGAATCAGGTCAGTGTAGCACCCATAGTGGACTTACACACTCTTGGGATGTACAAGAAACAGCAAAAAATAGTACACGTGCACACATATTCTGATACATATCTAAACATCTACTTTAAAGCATGCGAACACACACACACACACACACACACACACACACACACACACACACACACACACACACACACACACACACACACACACACACACACACACACACACACACACACACACACACACACACACACACACACACACACACACACACACACACACACACACACACATATGTACATATGCACACGCTCGTGCACACGCGCGTTAGCATCTCAAAGTCGTCTACAAGATTACAGAAGTACGATGTTAACGTTCTTTCCAATTGGGTGTGTTTTGAATAGCGATATGGCTGTCTCGCCAAATCCAGTCCTGAATGTTCTAGGAGGCACAAACCGCGCTAGATCCCCATTGTCCAGCGAGAAACTACAATAATTCCTGAGTAGCCGTCCTCTCTTCTGGACAGTTGCAGGACAAAGAGTAGGCAAGTCTCTGGACATTTTAGGTGACTGACGAGTGACGATGTTGCACATACACACACACACACACACACACACACACACACACACACACACACGCAGACACGATGTATACCACGCCCCTGGTGTGAAGAGAGTGTTTGATAACTGCTATCAGCTAATGAGGTTGCTTGTCCTTTCTATTATCTGCGTGTTTAAATAGACACACGTACACATCCATTCACAAACAGACACACACACACACACACACACACATACCATATTTATTGGAATGAGCCAGCAATTAACCCTCAAACACGTCAGTGCGGTCTATACTGTGATAATCAAATAAATGGTGATAGGCAGGATAGGTGTCTTGATTTCTTGACCAACAAATTTGAATGTGCCTTTCACTCCAGTGCAGCGTATACTTCGGACAGTACCGCAATCTTCAGATAATCTCACTGCTCTTTTCAACATTCTGAATAAAGCAAACTCGAGAATAGGACACTTTCCCCATGAACAATCGAGGCACATTATTCGCAAGGCTGACTGTAGGGAGGTTTTGCTGGAAAGATAATAAATTGTATTATCTGAATACTCTACCAACCGGGTTATGGTTGTAGTCAGGAGCACTATGCGCCCTCACCTTGTAACATGCTGTCAAAATCGAAAAACATGTTTGCAAAACTACCAAGGCAGGCTTCTTTATAATATACTATCTGAATTGCATTACATAACGTTAGGTGAAGGGGGAGGGAAACCCTGCTCGTTTCACCATTAGGGTAAAAAGAAAACTAAATTCCGACTGCACCTAGATAGTCTGGATCTACATCTGCACCTTAGATCTGTGCAGGGTGATGGCGTTCCTAGGGATGCAGAAAACGGATTCTATTAATTAAACCGAGTCTCCAGCGAACCGTGAAATAGTTTAGTACTCACTGAGAGTGGACGAAACCCTTCCTTTGGTCGTGCGTGTCTTTTGCCTCTCCGGCTTTCCTCGTCGGCTTCAGAACTATGCAGCGCAAACAGAACAAAAATGCACAGAATCATACACTGTAGATATACACAACAAAAAGAACAGTTGACAGAACTAGGAAAATATGGGAAATGCAGAATCACAATTCCAGCACATGTTTAAACCCAAAGAACATGATAATATGAAGAATTTTGAAAATTGCAGCCGGCTCCTGAAGGGTGAAAGCACAGAAGCTAAAAGAGCTGACTTGGCTCGAGTCTGTGGCCGTGTGGTAGAGTGAAATAGCTTCATTGACAAGAAGTGGACTCCGAGTAGTACACATTATATTGCATGCTTCTCACCACATAGGGAGGCAGCCGTGGATTGCTCTGGCCCGTCCTCTCCGGTTGAGAGATCCATTGTAGCTGTCTTGGAGTTCTTTACTCGCAACCAGACAAGAAGCCCCTGGTTGGATGCCAGTAATTTCTGATTGGCAAAATGAAGAGCAGATTCAGAAGAAGAAAAATTAAGACAAAACAGGAGGAGAGGATTTGTACCGGACGTACTCGGTTGGAAGTGGCGCTCGATTATAAGTCACACTTGATTGCAAGTCGCATTCGATTGCAAGTAGTACTCCATTGTCAGTAGTACTCGATTGCAAGTCGCACTCAATTACAAGTCGCAGTCGATTGTCAGTAGCACTCTATTGTCAGTAGCACTCGATTGCCAGTAGCACTGGATTGTAAGTTGCACCTCCATTTTCAGGTGTGATGAACAGTTCGAATGGCGTATGCAACAAAGAGGCCACGTTTCGAGCGTTCGAGTTGGTTTCCATAGAACGCGCTGATTCTTCAAAAAATCGGACAACAAATGAAACAAATTCTAAGCAGTCACAGCCTCCAGTGCAGCCATTCACACATTATTTACTGGGACACCTCAACCCAAACACTCAAAATACGGTTCTTTGCTGCTTACGTCATCAACTTTTCCGCCATGGCCTATCCCCAGGGTGAAAATACTCCCATGAAACATGACATGAGCGATACTTAGCAGGACAAGTGTGTCGCATACACATTTAGACTAGGTACCTACAATCTACATTTCGCGCTCAAATTCTACACAGGGCAAATTTACGTAAGATAAACAACTGTTGTAAATGGAGCAAGTTGTCTTTATGGAGTAGACTGAGCGATTATGATACAATTTAAACAAACTTAATCTTTACCTTGAAACACTCGAGTTTCTTCAGTGCTTTGCGATCCTTGCGCCTGAAAAGTCGCATACCGCTCTGGGCGCAGGTGCTGGCGGAAACGTCAAATTTGTTTTCTTCCCTGTGCAATTGCAGTCGATATCCTTTGCACTCCACAACACCTGCACATGAGCAACAACAGAATAAAAACATCACAATAAATTGATTCTAGATTGGCGTAGGATTCATACGCAAATCCTAAATTTGAGCGTAGGATATGCCGGTACATGTGAAGTTTCACTCCTTGTCGAGAAGATAAACTCCATTACGTTTGGAATGTAATTTTAGGTGTATTCGAATTTCGGTGTCAGGAATCAGCCAGAATTCAGTTGTAATATAGAATTGCGTGACACGTATTGCCTTCACATACAGTATGATCTGTTGCCTTTTTTAAAGGTGGCATTTAAATTTAGGCTCCAGGTCTCTCTACCGAAATTACAGTCACACCGAGAACAACGTGATATACTATATGCAAAAACCAGTAAAACTAGTTATCTGCATTAGCTAGCAGGATATGCACCCATCACATACACAGTGCTGCCAAACCGTCCAATTTTTCGGACAGTGTCCGATTTTTGAAGCCTCTTCCGAAAACCGGTCCGAAAAAGGAAACGTCCGAAAAGCACCCAAAATTATCAGGGATCAGTACTTTCCTATGCAGAAGTCCTCTATTTTCACTTTTCAGCGCAACTGAAGGTACAAATCACTCTACTAGTAGTACATGTACTGTAGTCATGTACATGTACACTAGGCATGTACATGAGGAAAAAGGGCTAGCGCTTGGCCGGCTGTGGAAGTGCAAACTTGAGAGTTGAGTATTACCAAGAGTACTTGTACTCTTGGTAATACATGTATGCCTGGGTACATGACACTGTCATGAACCCAGTTGTCATGAATAATAATTCATGACAACTTCGGGGGTGCCGTATCAGTTACCATGGCAACGGAGCGATTTTTCATGGTATTTTGGGCGATATTTTGCATTCTCTGGAAAAAATTGACAAAGAGAAAAATTCGCACCACGTGGCCAGCCTTGGCGGTGACGGGTGTCCGATTTTTCGGTGGTGTGTTTTCTTCATGGGGCTTCGTATGGCCCCAAGGAATGGGAAATCGCGAAAACTAGACCCAAAAAGTCGATACTATGAAGCCAGGGAGGGCCAAGTTTGTCTCCACCACGGAGGGTTTTGATGGAGCTCAATGCGCTCCCGGAGCTCGAATGGGAACACTGCTGAAACTGTCGAGGTGAAGAGTTGGAGGGTAGTTGTCAAGTTTTTTCTTTCATGTCGTCTATGTGCCAGCTTCAGATTTCCTGTCTGTCATGCGAAGGTGCTATGCTCCCGGCTGTTCAAACGATTCGAAGGATGAGGCGTGCACAAATTTGACATTGTTTGTGTTTCCCCACGACGCTGAGTTGCGTCTTTCGCGGGTCAAGAACATGGGCAGAGCAGCTCGAGTCGCCGGTGGGAAACACCCAAGCTCTTTGAGCCAATAAAGTGGGATCGTTTGTGTTCAGCCTACTTTGAACCGGCCTGCTTTCAACGCGATCTGATGAGCGAATGTATGGCTAGCGAAGCGATGAGCAGCCCATCTGGCAAAAGCGACCTTGTAAGCTCGTCGCACGGAGGGTGCAGTGCCCACGTTATTTTCGAGTTCAGGCGTGTCTGCAAAGTCTAGTTCCACACCGAAAACAACACCTCTAAAGGAATCACTTTACCTCAAGCAAAAACGCGAGCAGGAGGAGGGATCGGACGAGGAGCTGGTAAGTGTTTAGACAAGCTGACGGGAAGTCGGGGTGATGCGTAACGCATGTCAAAGCGCTGTCATTGCTAACAGCTCCATCGCTCTCTCGACAGGAAAGGCAATCGACTGCCCTCTGCATCACTTCACATTTCTGGCAGGGACACCAATCGTTTCTTCCTTGTCGACCAGTGAAGTCGGCTGCTCCAATCTCCTGGCCCTCATCACGCTGCGCTTCTACCGGTGGCACCTGAGGAGGCCCTTCTGGTTCCTTGGAGTATGGCCGCAGTTGTGAAGCTTGGGAATGTCTCCCAAACATCGTTCTTCATCATCAGGAAATTCAAACAACTAACACCATCGAATGCAGGGAATTTGATTATTAATCACAGGTGACGTCATCAAAACCCTCGGCGGAGGAGACAAACTTGGCCCTCCCTGGCTTCATATATCGACTTTTTGATTCTAGTTTTCGCAATCTGCATTCCTTGGAGGCCATAATATTATAAGGCCCCCATGAAGAGAACACATTACCGAAAAAAATTCCCGGAGTGCCCCTTTAAGCGACCACCCTACAGTGCAATCAAAATCGGTCGTTAAAGCCAGGTGGCCTTTGGAACCAGGTCTCACAGTGTCTGTGTAGAACTGTCGGTGCATGGAAAACGGTCGCTAAGAGCAGGTGGTCGCTAAACACAGAGTTCGCTTACACTAGGTTTTACAGTGTATATTTAGAACCGGTATCTGCAATCTGCACTTCGTGATCCATGGCTCCTCTTTCAACTTCTGGAAAAATCGACACAAGTTCCTAATCTAAAACATAAACCACCGACTGATGTGCGAAACAACAAAGGTCAGCTAACGAATTCACCGTTGACGCATCTGTTGCTGCTTCGGATGCGAAGCACAAATGAAGCCACATCATCAATTAAATCTAAAAAACCGACATCAAGCGACACAGATTTACTGCTATCGATTGGACCTTCCTTATCAGCTTACCTGAACTAAAATGAGGCAGGCCCTTTGCGCTTGTGCTTTGGGATTTAGATACTTGAAAAATGAGAAGAAATAAGCACACAGCGCATATATATTTAGACTAGGTATCCGCATCCTGCACTTCGTGCTAGAAGTCTACCAAGAGCAAATTTACGAAAGAAAAGCAAGTTGTTGAAAATGACGCAAGACGACTTTCTGGAGTGGGGTTTTTACCGCTGTGGCCAGGCCCGAAAACTTGGTGAAATGTAAAGTGAAGTAGCGAAGAGACTGTGGCCTGTGTGAGGCTGTGTGGTGAAATTGAATGAGTATGTCACAGGGGTGTCGGAAGGTATTTTAGCGTGGTACGGTCAGTCATCTGAACTGTACAATATACTCGTGAGGGAAGTGTGGCTGAGCCGAGAATTTTGGAAATTCAGAGAGTGCATTTTTTATTGATTTACGAGGTACTTGGTGCAAACAGTGGTACAGTCAATACCGGAGCATGGCGGTCGCCCATCTTTTTATCTGCATGCAACCCAGCAAGAATAGGCACTGGCAGATAGTTCCCCCGGCAATTTGGGTTGCTGCGCAAGGGGTTTATTTCACCAAGAGTGCGGCGGGTTTTCCCAGCTTGAGGTGTTAGGAGAAGTGTGGTACGATCCACCAGGCCCTTCTTTTTCAACTGAGGCCGGTGTTAAAAGGTACATCATTCGGTTTCCCGTCACAGGTCCCCCCCTCGCCCGTCACAGGTCCTTCCTCCCCCATCACAGGTCCTCCCCCATCACAGGTCCCTCCCACCCCCCCCCCCCATCACAGGTCCCCATCACAGGTCCCCATCTAAGCAATAAGCCATTCTTGTCATCAGGAAAAGTACTACACGATTAAAATATGCTTTGGATTGTATGGATTGCACCATTGAGGCTGGCGCAGCTTTGAGAACTAAACAGAACAAAAATGCACTGAATCTTACACTGTAGATATACACAACCAAAAGAACAGTTGGCAGAACTAGGAGAATATTTATAGGAAATGCAGAATCACAATTCCAGCACCGTTTTAAACCCAAAGAACATGAAAATATGAAGAATTCTGATTATTACAGTCGGCTCCTGAAGGGTTAAAGCACAGAAGGTAAAAGAACTGACTTGGCTCGAGTCTATGGCCGTGTGGTAGAGTGAAATAGCTTCATTGACAAGAACTGGACTCCGAGTAGTACACATATATTGCATGCTTCTCACCACATAGGGAGGCAGCCGTGGATTGCTCTGGCCCATCCTCTCCGGTTGAGAGATCCATTGTAGCTGTCTTGGAGTTCTTTACTCGCATCCAGACAAGAAGCCCCTGGTTAGATCCCAGTAATTTCTGATTGGCAAAATGAAGAGCAGATTCAGAAACAGAAAAAATCGTCATTGAATTTTTTCTTCAGACTTTTCCCGTTTGTCTCTTTCCCTCAAACCAGTTAATAGAAAAAATAAGACAATACACGAGGAGAGGATTTGTACCGGACGTACTCGGTTGGAAGTGGCGCTCAATTATAAGTCACACTTGATTGCAAGTCGCGTTCGATTGCAAGTCGCGCTCGATTGCAAGTCGCACTAGATTGCAAATAGCACTGGATTGCCAGTAGCACTCGATTGTAAGTCGCACCTCCATTTTCAGGTGTGATGAACTGTTCGAATGGCGTATGCAACAAAGAGGCCACGTTTCGAGCGTTTGATCTGGTTTCCATAGAACGCGCTGATTCTACAAAAATCATGGACAACAAATGAAACAAATTCTAAGCAGTTGCAGCCTCCATTGCAGCCATTTACACATTATGTACTAGGACACCTCAACCCAAACACTCAAAATACGGCTCTTTGCTGCTTACGTCATCAACTTTTCTGCCATGGCCTATCCCCAGGGTTACAATACTCCGATGAAACATGAACAATACTGAGCAGGACAAGTCTGTTGCATATACACATTCAGACTAGGTACCTACAATCTGCACTACGCGCTCGAATTCTACACAGAGCAAAGTTACGTAAGATTAACTAGTGTTGTAAATGGAGCAAGGTGTCTTTATTGAGTGGACTTAGCGATTATGATACAATTTAAACAAACTTAATCTTTACCTTGAAACACTGGGATTTCTTCAGTGCTTTGCGATCCTTGCGCCTGAAAAGTCGCATACCGCTCTGGGCGCAGGTGCTGGTGGAAACTTCAAATTTGTTTTCTTCTCTGTGCAATTGCAGTCGATACCCTTTGCACTCCACAACACCTGCATATAAGCAACAACAGAGTAAAAACATGACAATAAATTGCTTCTAGATTGGCGTAGGGTTCATACGCAAATCTTAAATTTTAGCTTAGGCTATGCCGGTACATGAGAAGTTACACTCCTTGTCGAGAAGATAAACTCCATTATTTTTGGCATGTAATTTTAGGTGCATTAGAATTTCGGTGTCAGGGATCCGCCAGAGTTCAGTTGTTATATAGAATTACGTAACACGCATTGCCTTCACATACAGTATGATCTGTTGCCTTTTTTAAATGTGGCATTTAAATTTAGGTGCCAGGTTCCTCTACCAAATTTACAGTCACACCGAGAACAACGTGATAATATACTGTATGCAAAAACCAGTAAAACTAGTTATCTGCATTAGCTAGCAGGATAAGCACACATCACAGACAGTAAAACCTGGTTTAAGCGACCACCCCAAGGTGCAAGCAAAAGCGTTCATCAAATGGCTGCGTGCAAAGCGGTATGGCTCCTTTAAGCCCAACATGGACACGATTATTAATCTGGCCAACATCGAACTATACCCTGTGCAAAAGGAATTACTGTGCCGGGGAACGGAGTTTGGTATTCTTCCTTCTAACAACAGAAAGGAAATAGTTCTTACGCAATTCGAAATGTTCCACAAAAAACTCATGAAGAATTTTACACCAGTGTCTGAAAATCAGCGTACTATCTGTACGGCTAATCTTCGAGCCATCGCCGAAGAACACGCAGAAAAACCTCCAGACCGAAGCACATTTTCATTATCCAGAGAACACCTTAAGGCTCGACGTCATCTTACGAAAAACAACGATATTAGAATCACAAGACCAGACAAGGGTCGAGCTACAGTTATTATCAGCACACAAGAGTACAAACGAAAATGGCGGTCATCCTTGAGGACACGAGTAAGTTTGTCCAACTCGGTCCGGTATCTACTCATGACAACACAGTTCGAGTAAAGAAAAAGTTGAATAGTTTTCTCAAGAGACTTAAAGAAAGTAAACAGATATCGGAGGAAGAGTTCTTCAAAATGCGGCCCATTGGTTCCGTCCGGCCACGTCTCTATGGGCTACCAAAAATACATAAACCGAACTGTCCGTTGCGCCCCATTTTATCCATGGTTGCATCACCGCAATATAATATCTCTAAATGGCTGTGTGGTTGGCTTGACGTCGTGCAAACGTTCTATTGCAAACATACAATTAAAGACACCTTCGAATTCATTGACGTCCTTCGCTCCCACCTGGTTCTGGCCTCCGCGCATATGTGCTCGTTTGATGTTGTGAGTCTGTTCACGAACGTCCCATTACAAGTGACTATCAATATTTGCCTAGATGTGTTGTACCGAAATGATGAAGTTGACACGCCATGGATATCGGAGACGGCGTTCCGGGAACTGATGTTGCTCGTGACGACTGGTGTGGAATTTTCCTTCGGTGACATGTACAGGCAGGTTGATGGGGTAGCCATGGGCTCTCCATTGGGTCCAGTTTTAGCGAATGTGTTCGTTGGTTACTGCGAGTCACTGATTGCAGAACAGTTGTGGCCAGCATTGTACGTTCGTTTTGTTGATGATTCCTTCACCTGGTTTGATTCTCTTGAAGATAGCCAAATCTTTCTTGGTATTCTAAATGACCTACATCCTTCCATACGTTTTACGTGTGAACACGAACAAGCGAACAAACTTCCCTTTCTAGACGTCCTTGTGGAAAAGTCTAGTCAGGGTACCGTAACATCTGTATACAGAAAGCCTACATTCATCGGCCAGTACATAATGTTTGACTCGTATTGTTCGTACCAATACAAGGTGAATTTGGTTCGTAACTTGGTGGATCGAGCAGAGCGTATTTGCTCCTCTTCCAAACTAGCTGAGGAACTGGACTTCCTTAAGTCCGTTTTTCTAAGGAACGGGTACCCCGGCGATCTATTGAAGGAACTCATGACCGAAAGGCTGCATAAAAAGGAAAAACGTTTTGGCCCGGACAAATGTCCCACGTTTCTTTCTCTCCCTTGGAAAGGTAACCTCTCATTATCCATGAGTCGCGTGGTACGGAAAATTGTGCAGCAAACTTACAACGCGGTACATTTTGTACCCGTTTTCACAACTGTACGTGCGTTCACGGTGAGGAAGGATGTCCTACCAACCCAACTTGCATCTAAATTGGTATACCAATTTGAGTGCCGACAATGCGGTAGTCGGTACGTTGGTAGGACTCTTCAACATCTGAACGCACGTATCAAGCAGCACGTCCCACTACATATGCTGACTGGCTCGGCACGGGCACTGCGACCCAAACGCGGCAGGCCACTGAAGAACCCTCGGCCACAGCCATCGTTAGCACAATTTCCGTCATCGGCAATAGTGCCTCCATTACCCGTATCGAGAGCCTTGGAGTCGGGTAATGGGCATAATGTCATCACAACACAATGCACCATAACAACACAAGATAACACACCACAACAACATTCAGCTCAAGACCAAAGTGGACGCTGTGATGAAGTAATGCCCTCATCGCCGTCTTTGCCGTTGCCTCCCCCAGAACCGCCACCTACATCTATCATCGGCAGTGCTGGGGCTGAGTCTGTGGTGTCGGTGGCACGTGCATATATGGATGAGGCAAGCACTGAACGTGAACAACGATAAAGAAGGCTGAAGGGAACGGAATTCAACAAAGAAAGTAACACAATCAACATTCAAAGACCTAGACGATCAACGGCTAATTATTCAATGAATTATTACAGTACTGGAGGTCAAGCACCGGCGAGGACACTGGGAACACAAGATTTAACAACAACAACAACAACAACAACAACAACAACAACAACAACAACAACAACAACAACAACAACAACAACAACAACAACAACAACAACAACAACAACAACAACAACAACAACAACAACAACAACAACAACAACAACAACAACAACAACAACAACAACAACAACAACAACAACAACAACAACAACAACAACAACAACAACCACAACAACAATGGTAACAATTTACCATCAAGATCAAAGGAGGAGTCAACGAACAGAGGTTAAACAACATGAAAGGAGCCTGGGACCGATCGGTGTTGATGAGGAGAATGACACGGAGGACGACACTGAGGACGAGTTGGGAGATGAGACGGAGGACGAGGTTGCGGTTGTTGGAGACGAGGATTCAGATGGTGATTGTGATCGTAAGAAGTCTGCCGTTTTTCTTCACTTGTTGTCTCACCCTAAGTGTCTGCAGGTGTATGATGATTTTAGTTTTTCTGTTCTTTGTCGTGCACGGTATGCTAGTCAGTTGAAAGTACTTGAGGCTGTTTGTATTCGTTTGCATAAGCCTGATCTTTGTAAGCAGAAGAAACATGTAGTTGCGTTAAAATTGTTTTCGTAGGTGCAAAGCATGATTGTTTGTCTCACTACACAGTTTTAGCGTTATAATTAGTTTCTCACCCGCCGTTGCACTTAGCTCTCACTTCGCTTCTATTGTCTCACCTTCCCTCGTTCTATTTTGGCACTGTATTTTGTTCTCGTAACACATCATTGAATGTATATTTAATCATTGTTCAGCATGGTTACTCTTCAGTCACGACTTTCCACTGATGAATGTGACAAGAAAATTAATTCTGGTAAACTTTCATGACTTCGTTGTAGTGTGGCGATGACTGCAGAATTTGTTCTCTTTATTGCTATTATAAAATAAGCACACAGCGCATATATATTTAGACTGGGTATCTGCATCCTGCACTTCGTGCTAGAAGTCTGCTAAGAGCAAATTTACGAAAGAAAATCAAATGTTGAAAATGAGGTAAAAAAAAATGGAGTGGAGTGTTTACCGCCGTGGCCAGGCCCGAAAACTTGGTGAAATGTAAAGTGAAGTAGTGAAGAGACTGTAGCCTGTGTGTGAGGCTGTGTGTTGAAGTTGAATAAGCATGTCACAGGGGTATCGGAAGGTATTTTAGCGTGGTACGGTCAGTCATCTGAACTATACAATTTACTCGTGAGGGAAGTGTGGCTTAGCCGAGAATTTTGGAAATTCAGAGCCCAAATCAGTGCATTTTCTATTGATTCACTTGGTACTTGGTGCAAACAGTGGTACAGTCAATACCGTAGTGACCGTACCGTGTGCAATGCCCCAGTGTCATATTAGAGCTTGTGATAACTGAGTTCCCCCTACAACGATAGTCAAGCACAGACACCTCCCTTCACCTGTGCTTCACGAGTTTTTTTTTTTTTTTTTTTTTTTTTTATTGGGAACACAGCCCTACAAAGAGACATGTGGAGACAAACACAAGACAAGACACAGGGGATGTAGGGACGACGTGCCGATGTACAGGGAGCAACTCGACCGACCAGGGGTCTCGGCGTTAGCGTTGCAACCTGGCATCGAAAAAAAGGGGGGGGGTGCGGAGTGACATACCTTCTTCTTCTGCTGTGGGCGCTTCTCTATCGGAGCTTGGTGCCGCATCTGTGGCAAGAGAAAAGGACCAGTGAAACACAATGTGCTTTCAGCACCGCATACAAACAAGAGCGGGGTATATCGTCATCCATTTTATCTCCGCGCAGCCCGGGAATAGGCAATTGGTAGATAGTTCCCCAGGCAGCTTGGGTTGCGACACAAAAGGGATTTCAGCAAGACTGGAAGTGTGTTGCATATACATTTAGACTAGGTATGTGCAGTCTGCACTTCGCGCTCGAATTCTACACTGAGAAAAGTTACGTAAGACAGACTAGTGTGGAAAATGGAGCAAGACGTCTTTCTGGAGGGGATTCTGCTTCTCCGGCTCCCCCTTTACCCCCAATGCTGGGCCAGGTCATGCCCGAAAATTGGGTAGAACGCAAAATGATTCTCAGTGAAGAGCCTTTGTTTGGTGCTGGAGAAATCTTATCACAGTAGGGGTGAGCTACCCCTGCAACGAAGCACTGACACCTTTCTTCGCCTGTATTTTCACCAATTACATACCTTCTTCCACTTCAAGGGACGGTTGTGGCAAATCTCCACTTTTGGCGCTTGGTGCCTTAGCTGCAGTGCGAGAACAGAAACCAGCGGAACACAAAGCTCTTGCACAACAAGCAAACCAGGAGCATGGCGGTCGCCCATCTTTTTATCTGCATGCAACCCAGCAAGAATAGGCACTGGCAGATAGTTCCCCCGGCAATTTGGGTTGCTGCGCAAGGGGTTTATTTCACCAAGAGTGCGGCGGGTTTTCCCAGCTTGAGGTGTTAGGAGAAGTGTGGTACGATCCACCAGGCCCTTCTGTTTCAACTGAGTCCAGTGTAATAAGGTACATCATTCAGTTTCCCATCACAGGTCCCCCACCCGTCACAGGTCCCCCCATCACATGCCTTGGATTGTATGGATTGCACTGTTGAGGCTTGCGCAGCTTTGAGAACTAAACAGAACAAAAATGCACTGAATCTTACACTGTAGATATACACAACCAAAAGAACAGCTGGCAGAACTAGGAGAATAATTATTATAGAAAATGCAGAATCACATCTCCAGCACCGTTTTAAACCCGACGAACATGAAAATATGAAGAATTCTGATTATTACAGTCGGCTCCCGAAGGGTTAAAGCACAGAAGGTAAAAGAACTGACTTGGCTCGAGTCTGTGGCCATGTGGTAGTGTGCAAGAGCTTCATTGACAATAACTGGACTCCGATTAGTATACATGTACTGCATGCTTCTCACCACATAGGGAGGCAGCTTTGGATTGCTCTGGCCCGTCCTCTCCGGTTGAGAGATCCATTGTAGCTGTCTTGGAGTTCTTTACTCGCATCCAGACAAGAAGCCCCTGGTTAGATCCCAGTAATTTCTTATTGGCAAAATGAAGAGCAGATTCAGAAACAGAAAAAATCGTCATTAAATTCTTTCTTCAGACTTTTCCCGTTTGTCTCTTTCCCTCAAACCAGTTAATAGAAAAAATAAGACAATACACGAGGAGAGGATTTGTACCGGACGTACTCGGTTGGAAGTGGCGCTCGATTATAAGTCACACTTGATTGCAAGTCGCGTTCGATTGCAAGTCGCGCTCGATTGCAAGTCGCACTAGATTGCAAATAGCACTGGATTGCCAGTAGCACTCAATTGTAAGTCGCACCTCCATTTTCAGGTGTGATGAACTGTTCGAATGGCGTATGCAACAAAGAGGCCACGTTTCGAGCGTTTGATCTGGTTTCCATAGAACGCGCTGATTCTACAAAAA
>NC_088646.1:36646471-36793971 GCF_964019385.1 Sycon ciliatum
AGCAGAGAGGCCTGCTCTGCACTGAGATCGCTGTTGAAGGTGTCCCAGTTTATCTTATGGATGCGGCGTGTAGGTCTGTAGCTGGAAGTACGGCCTGGTGCAAACCCTGCCACAGAGAGATTCCCAAGTACTGCAAAGTGGTCACTAATGTCTAGGTAGGCTATCTCACAAGGTCCCGTCAGCGGGGAAGTTGATAGGAAGAGATCAATGATTGACTCAGTAAGGGCGGTGGCACGTGTTGGTGAAGACACATAATTTGTCATACCAAATTTGTTAAACAAGTCAGTTACTCGTATGGCCATGGGTGACTGGTTCATTTTCATATCAACGTTGAAATCACCCAGCATGACAGTTGCCAGAACCTTCTTTCCTGGTGCATGAACTGATGCGTCTAGGCTGGACTCCAGGGAGGTCCAGAATGCTACAGGTTTGTCTGGTGGACGATAACAGCATCCAACCAGCACTATGCCACCGGAAACGCTAACTTCTATCCACAGCAGCTCTAAGTCAGTCTCCAAGTCAGTGCGTCTTCGCGCAAGAACAGATTCATGGCAGTATATCCCAACACCACCACCACGTTGCTGCAATCTATCCTTCCGATGTAGCTTGAAATGTGGGATAGTAAGTTCACTGTCCAAGATATCTGGA
Source organism: Sycon ciliatum (assembly GCF_964019385.1). NCBI lineage: Eukaryota > Metazoa > Porifera > Calcarea > Leucosolenida > Sycettidae > Sycon > Sycon ciliatum. The sequence continues at coordinate 36,647,120 of NC_088646.1, forward strand.
GTGAGCCAAGTCTCAGCCATACCAAAGACATGAATGCCTCTGTTTGACAAGAACGTTTGCACTTCGGCTGTCTTGCGCCTGATACTACATACATTCAAGAAGGCAGTGTGCAGCATGGTCATCAGCAGGCATGGTTGATTTCAGAGCCATCACTGACTGAGGGCGCGTGCACATTTGTTTCCACTTCCGAAAGGGATGCCGAGTTTGCTTGCGTGTCGTCACATGCTGTGGTTTCTGTGGTATCATCACTGACATCAGAGGCAGAGTACTTGTCGAAATTCCACTGTCTGGAATAGAGTGGTCTGGGTACAGGCAGGTTGATGGGGTAGCCATGGGCTCTCCATTGGGTCCAGTTTTAGCGAATGTGTTCGTTGGTTACTGCGAGTCACTGATTGCAGAACAGTTGTGGCCAGCATTGTACGTTCGTTTTGTTGATGATTCCTTCACCTGGTTTGATTCTCTTGAAGATAGCCAAATCTTTCTTGGTATTCTAAATGACCTACATCCTTCCATACGTTTTACGTGTGAACACGAACAAGCGAACAAACTTCCCTTTCTAGACGTCCTTGTGGAAAAGTCTAGTCAGGGTACCGTAACATCTGTATACAGAAAGCCTACATTCACCGGCCAGCACATAATGTTTGAATCGTATTGTTCCAACCAATACAAGGTGAATTTGGTTCGTAACTTGGTGGATCGAGAAGAGCGTATTTGCTCCTCTTCCAAACTAGCTGAGGAACTGGACTTCCTTAAGTCCGTTTTTCTAAAGAACGGGTACCCCGACGATCTATTGAAGGAACTCATGAGCGAAAGGCTGCATAAAAAGGAAAAACGTTTTGGCCCGGACAAATGTCCCACGTTTCTTTCTCTCCCTTGGAAAGGTAACCTCTCATTATCCATGAGTCGCGTGGTACGGAAAATTGTGCAGCAAACTTACAACGCGGTACATTTTGTACCCGTTTTCACAACTGTACGTGCGTTCACGGTGAGGAAGGATGTCCTACCAACCCAACTTGCATCTAAATTGGTATACCAATTTGAGTGCCGACAATGCGGTAGTCGGTACGTTGGTAGGACTCTTCAACATCTGAACGCACGTATCAAGCAGCACGTCCCACTACATATGCTGACTGGCTCGGCACGGGCACTGCGACCCAAACGCGGCAGGCCACTGAAGAACCCTCGGCCACAGCCATCGTTAGCACAATTTCCGTCATCGGCAATAGTGCCTCCATTACCCGTATCGAGAGCCTTGGAGTCGGGTAATGGGCATAATGTCATCACAACACAATGCACCATAACAACACAAGATAACACACCACAACAACATTCAGCTCAAGACCAAAGTGGACGCTGTGATGAAGTAATGCCCTCATCGCCGTCTTTGCCGTTGCCTCCCCCAGAACCGCCACCTACATCTATCATCGGCAGTGCTGGGGCTGAGTCTGTGGTGTCGGTGGCACGTGCATATATGGATGAGGCAAGCACTGAACGTGAACAACGATAAAGAAGGCTGAAGGGAACGGAATTCAACAAAGAAAGTAACACAATCAACATTCAAAGACCTAGACGATCAACGGCTAATTATTCAATGAATTATTACAGTACTGGAGGTCAAGCACCGGCGAGGACACTGGGAACACAAGATTTAACAACAACAACAACAACAACAACAACAACAACAACAACAACAACAACAACAACAACAACAACAACAACAACAACAACAACAACAACAACAACAACAACAACAACAACAACAACAACAACAACAACAACAACAACAACAACAACAACAACAACAACAACAACAACAACAACAACAACAACAACAACAACAACAACAACAACAACAACAACAACAACAACAACAACAACAACAACAACAACAACAACAACAACAACAACAACAACAACCACAACAACAATGGTAACAATTTACCATCAAGATCAAAGGAGGAGTCAACGAACAGAGGTTAAACAACATGAAGCGAGCCTGGGACCGATCGGTGTTGATGAGGAGAATGACACGGAGGACGACACTGAGGACGAGTTGGGAGATGAGACGGAGGACGAGGTTGCGGTTGTTGGAGACGAGGATTCAGATGGTGATTGTGATCGTAAGAAGTCTGCCGTTTTTCTTCACTTGTTGTCTCACCCTAAGTGCCTGCAGGTGTATGATGATTTTAGTTTTTCTGTTCTTTGTCGTGCACGGTATGCTAGTCAGTTGAAAGTACTTGAGGCTGTTTGTATTCGTTTGCATAAGCCTGATCTTTGTAAGCAGAAGAAACATGTAGTTGCGTTAAAATTGTTTTCGTAGGTGCACAGCATGATTGTTTGTCTCACTACACAGTTTTAGCGTTATAATTAGTTTCTCACCCGCCGTTGCACTTAGCTCTCACTTCACTTCTATTGTCTCACCTTCCCTCATTCTATTTTGGCACTGTATTTTGTTCTCGTAACACATCATTGAATGTATATTTAATCATTGTTCAGCATGGTTACTCTTCAGTCACGACTTTCCACTGATGAATGTGACAAGAAAATTAATTCTGGTAAACTTTCATGACTTCGTTGTAGTGTGGCGATGACCGCAGAATTTGTTCTCTTTATTGCTATTATAAAATAAGTACACAGCGCTTATATATTTAGACTGGGTATCTGCATCCTGCACTTCGTGCTAGAAGTCTGCCAAGAGCAAATTTACGAAAGAAAATCAAATGTTGAAAATGAGGTAAACAAAATGGAGTGGAGTGTTTACCGCCGTGGCCGGGCCCGAAAACTTGGTGAAATGTAAAGTGAAGTAGTGAAGAGACTGTGGCCTGTGTGTGAGGCTGTGTGTTGAAATTGAATGAGTATGTCACAGGGGTATCGGAAGGTATTTTAGCGTGGTACGGTCAGTCATCTGAACTATACAATTTACTCGTGAGGGAAGTGTGGCTTAGCCGAGAATTTTGGAAATTCAGAGCCCAAATCAGTGCATTTTCTATTGATTCACTTGGTACTTGGTGCAAACAGTGGTACAGTCAATACCGTAGTGACCGTACCGTGTGCAATGCCCCAGTGTCATATTAGAGCTTGTGATAACTGAGTTCCCCTATAACGATAGTCAAGCACAGACACCTCCCTTCGCCTGTGCTTCAGAAGTGACATACCTTCTTCTGCTGTGGGCGCTTCACTATCGGAGCTTGGTGCCGCATCTGTGGCAAGAGAAAAGGACCAGTGAAACACAATGTGCTTGCAGCACCGCATGCAAACAAGAGCACGGTATATCGTCATCCATTTTATCTCCGCGCAGCCCGGGAATCGGCAATGGTAGATAGTTCCCCAGGCAGCTTGGGTTGCGACACAAAAGGGATTTCAGCAAGAGTGGAAGTGTGTTGCATATACATTTAGACTAGGTATGTGCAGTCTGCACTTCGCGCTCGAATTCTACACTGAGAAAAGGTACGTAAGACAAACTAGTGTGGAAAATGGAGCAAGACGTCTTTCTCGAGTGGATTCTGCTTTTCCTGCACCCCCTTTACCCCAATGCTGGGCCAGGTCATGCCCGAAAATTGGGTAGAATGCAAAATGACTCTCAGTGAAGAGCCTTTGTTTGGTGCTGCAGAAATCTTATCACAGTAGGGGTGAGCTACCCCTGCAACGAAGCACTGACACCTTTCTTTGCCTGTATTTTCACCAATCACATACCTTCTTCCACTTCAAGGGACGGTTGTGGCAAATCTCCACTATCGGCGCTCCGTGCCTTAGCTGCAGTGCGAGAACAGAAACCAGCGGAACACAAAGTGCTTGAATAAGGAGCATGGTGGTCGTCATTCATTTTATCTGCATGCAGCCCAGCAAGAATAGGCACTGGCAGATAGCTCCCCCGGCAATTTGGGTAGCTGCACAAGGGGTTTATTTCACCAGGAGTGCGGCAGGTTTTCTCAGCTTGAGGTGTTAGGAGAAGTGTGGTACGATCCACCAGGCCCTTCTTATTCAACTGAGGCCAGTGTTATAAGGTACATCATTCAGTTTCCCATCACAGGTCCCCCCGTCACAGGTCCCACCACCCATCACAGGTCGCCCCCCCCCCCCCGTCACAGGTCCCCATCACAGGACCCCATCTGAGCCATAAGCCATTCTTGTCATCAGGAAAAGTACTACAAGATTATGCTTTGGATCGTATGGATTGCACTGCTGAGGCTGGCGCAGCTTTCAGAACTGACCAAAGGCGGCGAAAAGATCAACCTCACATGCATGCATGCACCAGCATGCCCTTGTGAATTGCCAGTACTCCCTGCTGCCTCTCCACATTCCTGCCATTCTATATAATTATGTGTCATCACTGCCTTGCTGCTTTGTGCCCTCAAATAATGTGTGTGTGTGTGTTTTTGTAAAAAAAAGTTCATAAATAAATCTTACAGCTCACGCAAACCACTGGCTTGTTCAAGTTGCATTCGTATTTCACCGCGGTATTGGTGGATACCTTGAGGTAGTGACAGAACCTCTTTCCCGACTCAAGGGTTGTATCGTTGGTGAACAGTTCCACGCCGCTCACATCATTATCGCGCAGGATTTTGGATTCGGTCAGGAGTTTGGCTGCGCATGCTCTCTCGCCACCCGATGAGAGAATAGGTCGGCCACCGTGCAGTTTACAGGCCTCTAGAGCATGCTCGAAACCAAAGGCAATCGTGTGGTAGAGGTAGATGCCGGTCTGTCCATTGGCGACACAATTGGAGGTGACGGGGCTCTCTCCTGATGCATAAAGGTAAACATCGAAGCATTCTAAGATACCATGCACGGAAAACACCAGCCAAAGGATGGCCAGATCATCTTATTGATTTTTCTCAATTTTAGGTTCTTAGGTTCCCTGTGGTATTTACACTTGGAATGTTAAAGGATGGATCAAAAATGGGTGGATTAAAAATGTGTGAATTAAAAATGGGTGGTTTAAAAATGGGTGGATTAAAAACGGATGGATTAAGAACGGATGGATTAAAAACGGATGGATTAAAAATGGGTGGATTAAAAGGGTGGATTAAGGTTTGTCTGTGTCCTAAACAATGGTATTATCACAATGCTTAGTAGTATAATATTCAGCTCCCAGGTGCTTTCACCAATAGTATCCACACTTCAGCACATGCACTAATAATTGGGAGGTGAGCTTGTGTCCTGACACAAGCCCATGCACTTGGATGGGCGGAAATACGGTAACTAGTAATCAAATCTGTGAGCAAGTCGAAGAAGTTAAGTTGCTAGGAATGGAACAGCAAAAAGTCCAGGACTGTCTAGACCAGCTGAACGTGTGAAACAAGCATTCACGACCCTGACTCCTGACCTAGATCTTACCTTTCTTGCGGGCGCATACTATAGGGAAATGGGTTGGACCTTGCGCAAACCGTACTGGTCCTCCGTGCCGCCAGGTGAGGTCATCGATTTGGCAATGCACAGCAGACTTCCTATTGCCAGTCACTGTCGATTTTGCACAGCTCAACACGTTGTTTCTTTTAGAATACGGCTCAACGATATGGATAGGAAGAAAGTTATCAACCTTCAAGTTGTTGCCAACAGAGCGGAAGTGTGGTGCATCGACCAATCTTGTGGAGCCGATGTTAACATATCTCTTGCTCGGGTAGGAATATGTCTGTTTGGTGATTTGTTTGTGGCACGCCTGAGCCTGTTCATGGCTGATAAGGTGACCACCTATTGTTTGACAATGTTTCTCCGTACTTATCCAGTCCGAGATCGTTTGGTTGGTATAAATTTGTGTTTTTCCATCATCACAATCATTCCAAGTCGCCGCTGTAATGTCAAAAGAAGGGAAAAAGCACAACATTTTCTTTCATAGAAAAGAAAAAGGACCAAGGAGCTACCACTTACGCTATAATGCCCACTAACTCCACTTGGTCCTTTTTCTATAAATATATCCTTGGCTCTTCATCCGAGTCCAAAACTTTCTTTCATTTTTAAATTGCGGAGAAGACAGAAAGGGTACGAGTTATGAAGCAACTGCCCACCACTATAGCAAGACAATAAGCAATCAGAAAGTGCTATAACTGGTAGGCACCGGCGGATTATGCCGGCATAATTATTGGCATAATTTGGTGGTTGAAAATTTGGAGCATAATTTGGCATACTTTCGGAGGTAGAAGCATAGCTACATGATTGTAATACCGTTCTAGTACGTAGGCTACACACTTGTGTACAATGCACCTGATCAGTGCTGGAAGTCTGCATGGTAAAGGGTCCGAGGTCATGCAGATAGTGTTTTCAATGAAAAGCAGGGTAGAAATCATGGCCGAATGAATACATTATTGTATGCTCGAACTCGTCTTCTTCAAAGTTCTTTCTCACGTTGATACAGTACATGTAGCAGAAGATGCGAGTGAATCAGCCTCATCAGGAATCCTGGGGCGGACGAGATAGTGACGGGTAGTCCGCAAAACTCCGCGTACATGTACAGTCATGTACATTATGAATGTCACGAAGTCATGATCTCTGGATTTAAGCAGCCATGACTGTGCACTGCAGGCTATAGATGATTGCTCTAATAATTATTAAAAAACTTGAAGAGGTATTGTTGATGTTGGGTCATGATGGAAGGAGAGGTGAAGCTACAGGAGAGATGAGCTAGATTATTCGCAGGGTGAGGGTGACATCGGTTGGACGGGTATAGCGATCACGAAGACAGTTTAAACAGTCGACGAGGAGACAATAGTCGTAAAATGGCAATAAATAAGATAAATTGTGCACTCATAACAACAGCAAAAATGAAGAAAGTCAAGTTCCATAACGTTTTCTTGTGACTGTCATCAGTGGAACGCCGTCACATAAAAATGTAATAACTAAAACGCACACTTATATACATGTAGCTAATATGGTTTCATTCATTCACACAGTATCACATTCATCTGCCACTACCTTTCTCACATACACTATATTCACACATTGCAAAGGTGCAAACTTCGCTTTTTGTACTTGTTAGCTGCTGTATTTCTACCTGAAACCATATTAGCTACATGTATATAAGTGTGCGTTTTAGTTATTACATTTTTATGTGACGGCGTTCCACTGATGACAGTCACAAGAAAACGTTATGGAACTTGACTTTCTTCATTTTTGCTGTTGTTATGAGTGCACAATTTATCTTATTTATTGCCATTTTACGAAGACAGTTGAACATGATATTTTTCAAAGGTAACTCAAGCTAATTTGACAATGAAAACATATTTTGAAAAGAAGTCAACTCTTGAATACTGAGAAGAAGTAATGTTTTCTCTTTTCCATGTCGATCTCTAGCATGCAGGGACACCTTGGTATGGGGATACTCATGACTGTAACATTTTGTTGTACTTGTGGCCACTTGCAAGCACCAAGAAAGCACAATTTTCCGAACTTGGAGGCTCCATAGGTACAACAAAGTGAATAATATGTATCCCCGCGTGCCAAAGCATAATACGAGGATTTTGCGAGCACAATGCGAGAATCCATGAAAGCATAATTCCATGATTTCGCGAGCATAATCCGCTGGAGCCTAAAAACTGGGCACAAACTCGACCGGCTACTTTTAAACTTTCCATCATTTTCACAACAATCGTTGCAATGGGGATAGCGAAAGTTGGTCATGGCTGAGAAAACGAGAAGATCTCATTCTTTGGAAGTTGATTGTACAGAATACCGTAAAGTCGCGGATAAAAGCCGGGCTTATAAGCATGTAAGCCGCTTTCTGCATCAGGCTTTAATGCAAACCAGACTTGTATGCAAACCATGGTTATATGCACCACACTTGCGTAGAAGCCAGGCTTCTACGCGCGACACGCGTAGATCTACCAATACGGGTATGGCGGCAGTTTTACTATGCACCGTACATAGCACAATGCACACTTGACCTACCCGATCCGCGTTTGCATAGAAGCCAGGCTTCTACGCGCGACAGGCTTATATGCATTTGACCCGTTTGATTTTCAGGCTTCTATCCGCGATGTGCTTGTATGCAAACCCGGCTTTTATCCTCGACTTTACTGTAGTTGATTGTACAGTGATAATTATATCAGCACAGTGACCTTCAACTGTCACCAAATTTTTTTGTCTTATCTTGTAGTTCTTTGGCTCCTGATCACGATGGTGTTATTCGTTTTTCTCTGCGATGACTGGAAGTGGGTGAAAACTTGAAAAGAAGGTGCCCAACATTGTCCCGAAGTGCCGAGTGACGTCACGCCGGATCTGACTTCCACGCGTACATTCGTCGTCAGGCACAATCTGCTGGTACTTTTGCTCACCTCACAAAGATTCACCTAGGGTTCCCTGTAACAAGGCCATGCCTGTTGGGACTCCCCTAGTCAAATAATAAATACTACTACTACTACTACTACTACTACTACTACTACTACTACTACTACTACTACTACTACTACTACTACTACTACTACTACTACTACTACTAAGTCCAGCCCGTGTGTGGTTCGATCGAGCTAGCTACATTCGCCGTACCGTAGCAGGGCTCTGCTTTCTGTACAAGCTGCACTTTGTGGAGGGTCCGGAAATGGTGAAAGCCATTCTGCCACCATCAGCAGCCGCACCGCAACACCGCATGCCTACTCGTGAGACAACCAGATCTGTAACACATCATCCATCGCAACTCACCAGTATCCTTCCTCCTCAGGCACGAAACAACACGCTCCGCTCATTTCCCCACTCCCTCATCGCAACGTGGAATCAGCTCCCACCTACCCTTCTGCAGTCTCCCCCTTCTCGCAGAGGCATGCACACGTTCAAGAAAAACGTCAACGACCACTTGCGGCGCAGCAAGTGGGAGTGGGCCACAGACAGGCTATGATCTTTGCCAACATACCAGCCTAATTATACTGACCGCACTCCAGCTCCCTTCTACCCCTCTTTGAACCCCTTCGCTCAGCCTTAAAATCCGATTATCAGTTCACTCAAGAGTCCATAACCCCCCCCCCCCCAGAGTGTGCAACTCCAGGTTGGGGTCTGGCGCAACGAAATCCAAACATTGCGTCATCCGGTCCCCGGGCAAGCATGGGCGGATGGGGCCATGTGCATATCTGGTACATCCGGCGGGGGTTCCAAGTAACTTACTTGAAGGTTGCTTTGAAGCAAGCCACGGAAGTGTCACGTAAAACGTTTGCTCAACGGGCTATGCAGTGTCAGCAGAACGGCTTTGATTTCACAGTCACAGAATTTTTTATTTGAAGAGAGTTTCTCTGCTCGTTGTCTGAAAAGCTTGTATTGGGAGAGTTCGTGACTCCGGGATAGCAAGAATAGGCATGGATATAGATTTACAAGATTTGATGGAAATAGCTCTTGGCACACGGCATGAAGACCCGATCGATTTCGAAGTAGATGTGCTTCAACCTGCTCCTCAGTCCCATTTTGGTACAATTTCCAACACTCGACAATCGAGAGAAGAAAATGAGGAGCCCAGATCGAGCAAAAACTGACGAATATCGTCCACAGAGACACTGCACTCCGGCGACAATGGGGAGCGCTTTGCTTTAGGTTCAACAGTGGCCATTGTTCTTCTCTTATCGGAGAGACACTCAAAAGATAAAACTGTTCGACAACTCTAAACTAATTCTTTGTGTACTTGAGCCTTTCCAGGCGTGTTACGTACAATAGAGAGGTTAAGATGCACGTTATTTCTGACGTGACGCGAAAGTTCAGCTCGCGTTATTTGCTCGCACGTCGAAAAATCAACGCGAGTGACCTGCTGCTCGCGTCGAAATTTGGAGTTTTACGCCAAATTTGACGTCAAATTGCGCGTCACGTCGGAAATAACGTGCATCTCAACCTCTCTAATACCTGGCCGTGGATTCGTAAAGAAAGACCCCAAATTGGGCAAACGGGCGAAGTAGGTCCGGGCCAAACTTCCCATTTCGTCATAGCTACTCACTACATGACGTATGAAGTTTGGATTTCGTTGCGGCACTGATTTGTGCTGAGAAGGATCACGAGTTGCACACTCTGGGGGGTTATGGACTCTTGGTTCACTCCATCTTCCTACGGTGCACTGCTTTTACTATTGTTTTGTCCTATCCCAATCTCAAATTCTCCCCATTATCGTTTGCAAAGCCGGTGCTCCCCTCTTGGATGCACATGTTTCTTTTCTCCTATGTATCGGCGCACAGGAGTAACGATGATTCCGAGACCTTTGGTCGGAGGAGTTACTTTTGCCCCGCCCCCACTTCCATCCAATATGCCACCGCCCCCGCTGTGCAGCATCTGATGGTACTGTGGTATTCAGTAAAAAAATAAAATAAAAATAAAAATAAAGCTGTTCCGATGTACGGTACACGTGTGCCTTCTGAACTGCAACATAGATGGGTACGCCGTACTGGCATGAAGGAGAATGCCAAACAGGCAGAGACCCACGTGCAGCTTAACCATTTTGTTAACAGCCAAATTAAAATATGAAGCAGCTGAGCTTTCACCTTTTTGACTTCTCCCGCGAGCATCTTAGTTTTATTTTGTGAGAACGGACGTACCGGTACGTCATTGTTTTGAACTTTTCGTATCAGGAACAACCGTGACGATGATGAGAGCGTGTGCAGAAAACAGTACTCCTCCAGCCGGCGATAACACCAACAACCCGAACCCCAAAGGAACGCGATGTAGCTACGGAAAGGCGATTCATCTGACGATGTTGCTGAAGTCGCAGATGGCTTAGGCAATTCACATACGACATGGCGCTTTACAGTATTTGGAGGGTACGAATTTCCCCGTGTGTCCATGAATTTACCATTTCGATCGCTGCTACCAACCCATGCTACGATGGGTTGGTTGAGTACCCCACCACCACATCCCGCGGAGTAGGCTCTGCTGTTAAGAATGCCAGCATATGCTGATTGGCACAGCGCCACGCCAACTTGGTGGCTGTAGTCCTGTAGACCTGTAGACCTGGTAGTCGGGAGTTCTTCAGAGGATTACACCAAGACAGTATTCGTATTTGACGAAATTTACATGAAAAAGAGTAATTATTTAGTCAGTGACAGGAAAAAAAACTCCTCATCATATTATTAGGCCCACAGGTAAATAGTTCATATTCATTAGTTCATGCATTATTCATTGGGCCTGGGTAGCTACTTGCGCGCCCATGTTTGCCATAGCTACCCAGGCCCTGTATATTGCGTTGACTCTCTTTTCAACTCTCTCTCGACTCTCACTCGAATGATTGAAGATCTGCCACTAAACTCGATTCGCTCCGTCGGCTGTTGTTTGAATTCAACAATATAATGGGCCAGGAGGCGAGGGGGTAGGCTGACAATCCTCGGTTCAAACAATAGATTTAACGTGTTTTTTTACTATCAACTTCAAGCAACCACATCGTCCACATGCATACACAAAGTTAACTGTTCCCCTACGGCAAGCACAGTCACACATCCACACTGTAACATACTAGCACACCATGACGCCTCTGGAAGTGAAATCAGTTGTTAAAACCAATACTCTCTGCTAGCTCGCAATTCTAATCGAATATTTTTTTAATTATTGAACTTGAAGTAGTGATTTTTGAAACAAATCAAAGCACTAAAGCAAAGTGCAGCAACCCTGGAAACAGCAATGGTGGAAGGTATACCTTTTTCAGATGGCCAAAGACCGGCATCACTCACATCTTTAGTGGATTCTAAATGTACAAGGGAGAAAGCATGCATGCACTCACAGTGGATGTACGCATTCCTGGCATAGCAAGAGTGACAAATACCGGTCACGGTAAACACATTTCGACTGTCACACGGAGGCTGGAAATCAACTCACGAACCAACTTACATTCACAATGGGGCACTGGGCTTAACGAGCCATCTGCCTGACAGATAGCTCGATTCCCGCTTGGCGGTACTGTAAAAGTATTGCATGTGTATACCACTGCCTCACCATACATGACGTAATGTCTGCTGGTGGTGCCGTTAGCAATTGCCGGCACAGTGCAATTGATTACTAGACAAGCAAACACATCGACACGCAAGCATTATAAAAACAGTTGTGCTAATAACACACGCGCACACACACACACACACACACACACACACACACTACCACTACTACTATTAACAGCATGACTGTCCACATAGGCAAGTGTCCCCCTATGAAAAGGGAACCAGAAAACGGAAGTTGGATTCCAACAAGGACTGCGAATGTCTGGATAGGTCTTGCTGCCAGCTGAAACGGCATTTAGTTGTTAACGCTGTGGGCAGCTGACGGGCATGCGCCCACTGCATGCGACACGAATCGAAACTGCTTCTTCCACTTTCGATGTGGTGTGAACCTTGTTTTTCGCGATGCTTGAACGTTGCCATTCATAAAGCCGGAAAATGTGGAAAATGTCAAAAAGAAGATCAAACGTAGGGAAGTGCTTTGCCATGGAAATTGGTAGAGAGACTTACGTAGGAAGTTGCCCTTGCTCCCGACTCTTACGACATGCGGATTATTATACATATTTATTAAGAGGAAAACGTCCCCAATTTCTCTTTCTATCTCCCTTCCTCTCTATCTCTGTATCTTTCCATCCTCTTGCTATCTTTCTCTATTTTCTCTATTTGGCCCAGTATCAGCAAAAATGGACCTTAGGCGAGACCAAAATAAAATCGAGATTCCCGGGCAGGACCCATGTGAAATTGGTGCGGGCGGGCGGATTTTATTTTTTATTTCGGTTCCCATGTATATACATGACTATGTGTGCATGCCATGTTGAACTTTTTTGCAGCATTTTCCGGTAATTTGTATTCAATTTTTTTACAGACAACAGGTACGCGGTTTACAAGTTCAATTTTTCTATATTTCGGCCAACGATGGCCCTGATCTGTACATCAGGGAGTCGTACATGCTCGGGTTTGTGTGACTCCATGTCACAGATATACTCACATGATCAGTACTGTACATGTGTGAACTGTTCCCCAAAAAAATTGGCTTTGGCTCAATTTTGGTGCGGGAGGGCCCAGGAATCTCTATTTTTTTGGTCTCGCCTTAGGGTGATTTTTTACAAAATGACTTTTCTGCTTTTGTCATCTATCAATATTGCTTTCTAGTGTTCACATGGTATCGTATCAGACGGAACAAAGCAATAAATATTGATGACACAGAAGCTTCTCAAACAAGTATAGGTACATATCAGAAAATACAACAATTTATCACAGCGTTTTCCACATCGCAATACTAGTACTATGTGTTACAAAAGGCAGTGTAATACATCAGCCATCCAGTTTTTGTTGTAAAACAACTCTCGCACAACTTCTGGCATAGAGCATGGATGGCCTTGATCCCCATCACTGCAGACGGCAATGGAAACTGCTTTAAAGGGGAAGTATACCCTAAAATCAAATTTTCACCGGTTGTAGTCTTCTGGGTGCTGAGTCGAATGGTCTTGGTCCGAGGAAGCTGCGACGCTCCCTTCCTACTTGAATCCCAATCGAACTCGCGCACTTCCACCGAAACTGGGTGACTGCGCCCTACTAGATGGGGATTTGTATGCAAAATGTCACTAAAAGCGCCATTTCGTTCTTATAAAAGCACGGATGACCGCGATTGGCCCATATGTTGTAGTCTTTTGGACGCTGAGTCGACTGGTTTTGGTCCGAAAAGGCTGCGATGCAGCGTTCCTCCTTTATTCCCAATCGAACATGGTTGAACAAGCGGTCACGTGCTCCTGCGTACACCAGTCACCTGGCCACCGTGCCTGCAGGGTACAACTTACTACCCTGTTTGACCTTTTTTGGGTGCAGTCCTGTCACTCGAGTTGAACTCGAGCTGAACCTTGGTGTGAAAGTTGTCGCCTGCTGGCGCGGTGACCAGGTGATTTGGGCACCCAGGAGCACGTGACCGCTTGTTCAACCATGTTCGATTGGGAATAAAGGAGGAACGCTGCATCGCAGCCTTTTCGGACCAAAACCAGTCGACTCAGCGTCCAAAAGACTACAACATATGGGCCAATTGCGGTCATCCGTGCTTTTATAAGAACGAAATGGCGCTTTTAGTGACATTTTGCATACAAATCCCCATCTAGTAGGGCGCAGTCACCCAGTTTCGGTGGAAGTGCGCGAGTTCGATTGGGATTCAAGTAGGAAGGGAGCGTCGCAGCTTCCTCGGACCAAGACCATTCGACTCAGCACCCAGAAGACTACAACTGGTGAAAATTTGATTTTAGGGTATACTTCCCCTTTAAGGTGGCAGACTACCCAAAAATTCGCTTAAAAATCGAATTTGTAAATTCATATTGAGTGCTACGTCAGTTGAAAGAGCATGAATAGCTGCAAATTCTCTGAAAATTGGGTCCCGATCTGACCGGCCGTTCAAGAGTTATGGCCGAAAATGTGCCCTTGCAAGGAAAGATTTTTTTGTTGCACGCTGTCATTTGTTGGCAGCACTGTATTTGAATGTGAGCAGACCGTGCGCAACTTGTCGTATCATGGAAACACGTGAAAGTGTGCAGAAATTTGCTCCAAGTCCAAAAAATCAGGTTTTTGAGCCACATATTGGGCTGCACGGCGGCGGGCTTCGCCCGCCGCTGTGCAGCAGGACTTTTGCCAGCACCCTCGTGACGTTGCAGATATGTGGCTTGATTATTGTAGTTGACGTTGATTTAGTGACTTTGGCAAGTTTGAGTCGTGTCAAGAAGTCAGGTAGGATTCAGTACTACAGTCCGTTTCAAAAAGATTTGCAATCCTGGCGATCGCCCGCGGAGTTTGGCGTCTTACCGTATGAGCACTCGAGCGCTGCCTGGAAAAACTCACTGTGAAATCGAAGAAATATTCCGCGCGAAAGCAGGAAAAATGACAACTCACTCACGTTGATACAGTACGTCTGTCGTCTGGTTTACAACAAACGAGTTCTTCCTCGTATCGATAATGGAGTCAGAGAGGACATGTCGAAACGAAAGTGTTGTAAATGTTGACGAGCGGCATGGGTTCCAATTCGTTTTGTGACCAAAATAGTTTCTTTGAGCTGCGATGCAATTTTAATACTCACCGTGTGACGAAAACGACATCGACACGGACTCATTCCCAAGGCCATGACTTGCAAAGCTATCCGTGTGACTTCGACGACATTTTGAGAAAAGCAGACGCTTGTGAACGCTGATAGAAGACGGCGTTGACTGCTAAATTCAAATAAATTGGCGATCTTGAAATACTAGAATAAATCTCAAAAAGCTACAGCGCGATGACTTCCATATTCACTCACACCATTGCAGTGTTGTGGGTGTGTTCACATGGCGTGAGCCAGTCAAGTGTCAGTCAGTTCGGCAGGAAGCGCGAGGTCCAACAACAACAAGTCGTTTGGTGCAGCCATCTTCTTTGTCTTGTACCAGCTTGATCACCAAAACAATGAAGAAAAAAGTTTGACTTGAGGATAGGTTGGGATTTGAACTCACAACTTCATGGTCAGCAGACAGCATTCATAACCACAAGGCCAAAAAGGAAAGGATAAATCGTGGGTTTTGATAAAAAATCGATACTGGCTTCCAGGGCAAATTGTAAACCATGGGAAAAGGCCGGAAACCTGGCCGAAATTCTAACTCCTTAACGGCTGCTCCAATTGTTCCGAAACCTTCACAGAACAATTTGCCGTGTCCTAACAAGCCATTCTATGTACTTTGTTGTCCAAATTTCCCTTATCTTCATACTTTTTAAGACCCAAACCTGATTGTAAATCTTTTTGAAACAGACTATAGGCAGTAGTGAAACGTGAGTGGTAGTCTTTGCCGGTTTCTGAGGGTATCCTGGATTTGGTGTGCAGCGCTGTGGAAATGGCTTGCTGTGGAGGTCCCAGCACTGGATGTTGTATCAAAGGTACGACCTCGTAGCACGTGCTAAACCTAAAGAAATTCAAAAATTGACTTGGGTCTGTGGGAGTGTGTGAGAGAACGCCCACTCGTTCCGTTGTGACAGATTCCAGGGCCTCGTTGAGGGGCCCTACCCCATCACCTATGGCTGCTTCTGGACTTGTTCTAGGTTTGAGTCCCGCGCACGAACAGAATGAGCACGAAAATGTGAAAAAATTGTAAATGCATTTGTTTGGCTCCTGGGTGGCTCGCACACCGTGGCACTATGCCGGAAATTTGAGTTTTTCCGGCCTGGAAAGCCTGTCAGTGAGGCGCAAGAGCTTGTAAATCATGTCCTGAGGGCCAGCATAGTGGCAGGAGTGTGTGGTCAAAATTTCACTCAAATCCATTGAGAAACACCAAAGTTACGGTCAATTGAATGCCATATGAAATTTATGGGTAGGCTGCCCCCTTAACACCATCCCAAGTCTGCTGATAATCCGCAGAAGTCAAGAACAGGAGGGAGGGTGGCTATAACTACACCTTGAGTCCCAGTCTGTGCATCCCATAGGGAATATGACACAGGCACAACATTCTAACACCACACCGTGACTTCATCTCATGCACGATTTAGAGGTAGTCCATCATTGTTCTTCCTGCACCTCATTGAAATTTGAGCTCTGTGGGAAACTTCCAGCATGCGCATCAGTGCGCCTTGATTGCAGCACTGAGGGCAAAGAGTTCATAGCTCATTAATCACAAGTACTGTTCATCTCTTGCCCCGTCCTGGGGTTTTCATGTTCGGCCTCACGGAGTCCCGGGCGCAACATCATGTCACTAGCGGCAGCGCTCTTTCGTCCATACTTGAGTTGATCCAGGACATTTCAGTGCAACTGCCTCTGTTGCCGTCGCCTCACTAGTTTCTCCTCGTTGAGTATTTCCCCCCAGCGGAGTTGTACTAAAATCAGAAGGGCCCTACGAGGATTTCCAGATGTCAGAAAGTACTTTCACCAGCAGAGATCTCCTTTGGCGAAGCGCTTAAACCAAGTTGAATTTTTTTCGTCGCTAAATAAGAATTGGGCGTCGACAAAAAAACATCTCGTGAGGACTGTCGGTGTTCTCTACCAGACGCGATGATTCCTACCTAGGAAGTCCAATGACTTCTGGCAGAGATGGACGGCAGTTGGCCATAGTGAGCGAACGCTCCTACTACACTAGTACAAGTAGGACGATCAAATGCTTTCATTGTCGCAATCAACCAATTTTTCTTTAGATGTGCACAGCAAAGCAAGAGTTTTTTTGCGGTGGCAGAAAATGACTTTTTCTGCAAAAATATTTTCACCCGAAGGTCGATTCTTGCTGATACCGGGCCATTTTTTCCCTCTCCACTGCAATTCAACACACAAACTAACTTACATTCACATTTGGGCATTGAGCTTAAAGTGCCGTCTGCTTTACAGATCGCTGGAGTCTTGCTTGGGGGTGCTGTGCCCTTACTGCATGTGTAGACCAATGCTTCACCATACCTGATGTATATGTTGTTCGTAGTGGCATTAGCAATTTCCGGCACAGTGCAATTGATTACTAGACAAGTGAACACATCGACACACAAGCATTATAAAAACAGTTGGGCAAATAACACACACACACACACACACACACATATATACACACACTCACCCCCCCCCCCCACCTTAACACCCACTACTACTATTTAGGGGTGAATCGAACATCGAATTTTGAATACCAACGAACTCTCACACTAACGAACGAACTCGAACGAACATTCTCCATTATGTATTTCATGGATGTATTTTTTTTAAGACCACACAGACTGTCAGTACAGGCGTTCTTTGTACTTGACTGGCCACAGTTCAGTATTGACGGTGTGATGCTAAACAAACACTGTGATCATGCATGTACATCTACATGTAAGCTAGCTCTATAGAGCCAGAGACCAGAATCACTGAGAAAGTGAGAATGCTCATTGACCGCATGATACACTGCGAGAACAGAAATATTTTTTCATCACGCCAGCCTGCGCTGAATCACAGGGTTTTGCAGCTAGCTTAGCTGCAAAGTCCATCACCATCGTCCGGACGAGAGTTTTCTTCTCATCGCTAGCTCAGGTCGTCAGATCAGGAGAAATGGTACTTCTTGAGGTGGGTACGAAGATTGCTCGTCGTCACTCTGTTGCGTGATAGAACCTTTTTGAAATTGAGAAAAGGACTTCGTGTTTCTCGACCACTTTATCAAATTCCGCTCCAACTCCGGACCGCGATGAAAGGCTCGAAAGTTTTGACATCATTGCAACGAGTGAACGTTTGCTTTCAGGAGCAGATGTCACAAGCGACTCGACTCCTTTCACTACGAGTACAAATCAATCTCAAACGGACACACAGAAATATTTCAGGAAAATTTGTTCCGACGCGACAACTCCTTCAACTTGCTTCAAGTGATCAGCAAGGCAGACGCAGTGGATCAGCGTGATCTCCCAACCTCCGCGGCTCCTTCGTGATCTAGTCACAAGCGATCTTTATGCTTGCTTGCTGTGTTCGTTTATCAATCTTGCGAGTTCGTTCGTTCGTTTTCAAATTTTTCAAACGAATATTCAAACTTTCGTTCGTTCATTTCACCCCTACGTACTATTAGCAGCATGACTGCTCAGATGGGCAAGTGTCACCCCTATGACAAGGGGACCAGAAAACGGGAGTTGGATTCCAACAAGTATTGCGAATGTCTGGATAGGTCTTGCTGCCAGCTGAAACAGCATTAATTTTAGCGGTTAACACTGTGGGCAGCTGAGAGGCATGCGCGCACTGCATGCAATACGAATCGAAATCGCTTCAACCACTTTCGATGTGGTGCGGACCTTGTGTTTCGTGATGCTTGAACATTGCCATTGATAAAGCCGGAAAATGCGAAAAAAAATTCAAAACGAAGATCCAACGTAGGAAAGTCCTTTACCACGGAAATTGGTAGAAAGATTTACGTAGGAAGTTGCCCTTGCTCCCGGCTCTTACGACATGTGGATTATTATACGTATTTATTAAGAGGAAAACGTCCCCACTTTCTCCTTCTAGCTCTCTTTCTCTTTATAACTTTATCTTTCCACCTTCTTGCTATCTTTCTCTATTTCTCCCTCTCCACTGCAATTCAACACACAAACTAACTTACATTCACATTTGGGCATTGCACTAAAAGTGCCGTCTGCTTGACAGATTGCTCGAGTCTCGCTTGGTGGTGCTGTGCCCTTACTGCATGTGTAGACCAGTGCTTCACCATACATGATGTATGTGTTGTTCGTAGTGCCGTTAGCAATATCCGGCACAGTGCAATTGTATACTGGAGAAGTAAACACATCGACACAGAATCATTATAAAAACAGTTTAATTAACACACACACACACACACTGTCACACAGTGTATGAGTGTGCGTGTGTGTGTGTGTGTGTGTGTGGGTGTGTGTGTGGGTGTGTGTGTGGGTGTACATGTGCGATGGGGGGGGGGGTATGCGACCTCCTCCCCCCCCCCCCCCCTCACACACCTCAGACCTCAGACATGCCCATCGCGGAAGCAATGATAGCGAACAGCTATGTTAGACATAGCAACTTGTGCTGGGATTACACCATTCAACAGCTTGCAAGGCTGATGAATTGACCGCCACTATTTTTAGCCTGGTATCCACCACACAGCTGTTTGAAGTGACTTTTTCTGGTCAGTGAATCCCTATTTTTCGTTTTTCCATTTTTTTCCTACACACACCACACCACATACTCCGGCATACACTGGCTGTTGGTAACCACCCAGGAGAATGTAAGAAAAGTCAGGAAGAGTCCGAGAAAGAGAAGAAAGACGTGTGCGACCATAATCGTCGGGAATTGAACCCGCAACCCCTCGATTGGAAATCGACTGCACATACCACTCACACACACACGCACACACACACACACACACACACACACACACACACACACACGCATCCCCCTTCACACACACTCGTATCCCCCTACACACACGCATACCCCCCCCACGACACACACAGACACAAACACACACACACACAGAGAAAATATCCCAAGAGTTTGAGAAAGAGAGAGAGGTTGGAGAACTCACCAATATATGGATTTCTGGTAGACACAATTGACTGATTGGTGATATAAGGAGGAAACCAAGGACTGATATCAACAGTGCTAGAGTTGATCCGGGATCTGAAATGGATTCCTTTTTGTCCAAGGTTCATCACAATCAGGATCGGTCTTTGATCTACAACCGTAAAGTTGGGTGTCTTATACCAAAGATTCCGCGCGTAGTCAAACACGTGAACATCTATTTTAGTCAGGTCCAGAAATAGTGGTAAAACATTGTGTTGCATCACATCTATGACAGAAGAGAGGGAAAGCGGAGCACATACACGCACAACAACAAAATTGAGAAGTAAAACCATCCCAAGATTCCAAGTGCAAAGTATAATTGTATAATTTATTTAAACAAACCGCGAGGAGACAATAATAATAATTTTGATAACCGCAATCAACGAGAGAGCTTGGAAGCTCAGGGCCCTGCGCTATGCTTTGTTGCCTAGCTCATCGCGCATGTTGTTAGAACTGATGGAAATGCTTTTTTCCTTTGATTAGCTACATCATTGTATTGCAAAAACGTTTCAATGAGATACTGAAGTACAAGTAACGTCTTCTGCATAGCTATGGGACCGGCGCTGACTCTGCCGATCACGGGCGTTCTGGAGTCGACGGGATGTCTGTCCTGACGTTTTCTGGGACCGGCGCTGACTCTGCCGATCACGGGCGTTCTTCTTCTTCTTATTATTATTATACTGACGGCAACTAACATCCATTCTGATCGCATTTACTCGTCTCCCTACCTCGTATTTCTTTCCAGAAAATCTCCCCATACAGCAGGGAGTCGTTTACATAATATGACTCCCTGCTATACATCTACATGACGTTATAATTATTATGCTATCGGCCTACACGCGATTCCCGGGCTGGTCGACAGGCGGCCCAGCCAGCCTGCTAGTGGGATCTCGGCCTCGCACACAAATCCACACAAAATTTAATGGTACTGCACTGAATGCATTCCCCCCATACACTTCGCATATATACTCATTCTCTTGATGGTACCGTACTCTTGATGGTACGGGACAGGTACGGGATAGCGCCAGGCATGTCGATGGCACAAACAAACAAAAATATTGTGGCCAGCTGTCTTTGCTGGTACGGTACAGTACGGGACAGATACGGGATAGCGCCAGGCGTGACACAAACAAACAAACACACAAACAAACACCAAATTAAAGCTGTGTGGACCCTGGCTAGCGCCAGACGTTACTGAAGTAACGTCTTCTGCATAGCTACGGGAATAAAATCAGCTGAACCGACATTTTAACCGCAATCAATAAAATCAGCTGAACCGACATTTGTGTACTTTATTCATGCAATGAAAAAACAGTGGAGACGATGTGCAATAAAACGATGAAAATATGAAGAAATGGTGTAGTGAAAAAATATGGATTCAAACAAGTTTTCGTACAAAACTCATCAGGAATCGTCGTTGTACTAAAGGACACTGAAACAAAATTGAACTATTATAGAAAGTCTAAGTTAGAGAAATAACACTAAGAACAACAGTAGTGAAATTTACAAGTGTGAATTTTAACAATCAAAGCGAGAGCAATAACGAATGCGTGTGCTAACAATAAACTTTCAAATGGAAAAATGAACAAACAAGAGAAAGAAAGAAGGAAGGACAAAGTGATAACACATAACAGCAGTACATTTCACCTGGGCCATTAATGGCCAAGCTTGGCCGCACCAAACACGACACGTTACTTGAACAATTTCAACCCAATTATACTATCTTTCTGTACACACAAATTAGGCTTATACAGACGCTGATAGAGAGCTTCCAACACTTTAAACTGTAGTCCATAACCATGACGACCACGGCACAATACAGTGAACGAAGAGTCGGAATACGAATTGCAACAATCAGGACTAGCTAGCAGATGATTGTACACTGAAGCTGTGGAACATTGCGAGGTAATTAGGGGGCCAATGGATGTATCTAAAGAGGGTGACCAGTGAAAGAAACTGGCGTCTAAAAAGTGAAGGGATTGAATATGGCATAGCTTATTTTGATTTTCTTTAGTTTCAAATTTATTTATCAAAGGCTGTGTTACTAGATTTTAAAATGGATCTACACACTCTAGCTTGAAGTACATCAAGGCTAGCTAGGTGCTCAGCACTTAATCTATAAGTCCACACTGGAATGGTGTATTCAGTTTCAGGGCGAACTTACCTCTTATAGAGGAGGGTGATATTATAGTGATGTAAATGACGGCCCATATAGCAGAGTAGGTTTACTCTTTGCTGGAACTTTCTGAAAACGGTTGCAAAATGACTATGAAACTTTAGGTCGGGGGTTTAGCTCTACACCAAGGTGAACTACAGAACGGTGAGGTGACGAATAGATAGGAATATTGTCCATACGGGTTGGTGATGGTGTTGGGAGTTGGTAGTTGCAGAGGGAAGAAGTCTTTTCCGGAGAGAACTCACCATGAACGCTCCTGGCCCATCGCTGGCAACTGTTGAGCTCCTGCTGGTTGTTACACCAATTCTCATTGTGGGATAATGCCCGATGATGAGCATACAGAAGAGTCACATCGTCTGCACACAGAAAGTGGCTACTATGGTGGAGACTATCAGGGAGGGTGTAAATATACAGTAGAAAGAGTGGAGGGGGGCAAGGTGCGATCCATGCGGAACTCCGCTGGTGACGGAATGAGTCGCGGAGATCGTCTGCTATATCTTCACTTGTAGCTTTCTGCGGTTTAAAAATCTCTGGGACCATTTAACTGTGGAGTGATCCATGCATCTTTCTAGACATTTGATGAGTGTTGGGTGATGGACCTTATCAAAGGCTTTCCGGAAATCTAGGAAAACACAGTCAAACTTTCCACCGGTGTCTGAGATATCAGCAATCCGGTGACTCAGGGTACGAGCTGGTCGGTTGTCGACCTTGTGAGGGATATATGCAAATTGACTCGCCACAATCAATTGATGTTGATTGATATACTCGTTGAGGCTAGACGCCGAGCGAAACTCGAAGAGGCGACGAATCAGGTGCAAGAGCGATATAGGTTGATAGTTAGTAGGCGATGCCGTACTGCCTTTGCCTTTGTACAAGGGGCTGACCGTAGCCAGCTTCCATTCAGTCGGAAAGGTGGATGCTGATAAGCTTTTGTTGAACATAAAAGACAGTGATTCACACAACAGATGCACCATACTTCGTAGAACTGGGGTTAGATAGTTAGCTGACTGAGTAGACTTTCGAGAGAACGGATGAGTCAGATCATAGTGGACCTGTCCTGGACTAAACCTGTGGAAGTGAAACAAGTTGGAGTTGCTTGCGTTGTTTAAGTAGCGACATTCATTTCTTCTCAATGAGCCCATAGACACAAGCGCTCGCTGGAAGAGAACTGAGTCACAAAGTCTAACATTTTATCGACCAATTCATTTTCGTTTTTTGAAGAAACGTTATGGCGAACCAGTTTGAGAAGTCTGTGAAAAGATGCGCATACAAATGGGTGGCAAGGTAACCATCGTTAAACTTTCTGCACGTTATCATGCCAAAATTACAAAAAAACGTTAAACTTTTTGGTCGTTAAACTTTCCGGAAATACAGTAGTTGCAGGGTCGAGCGGGTGATTTGCACAGAGGTGATTTCAGCAAGAATCAAGGCTCCTGGTGCAATGGTGGGATGTCGATGATATTCATGAACACACTTGCTATCTGTCGGCGAGGAGTGTCAGCAAGAGTACATAATCCCCAGAGTGTGCCACGCCTGATCAAGCTCTGCATAGGGTCATGGTCGAGTGTAGTCGGATCTTCTGATGTCAAGCATACACTTCACACCAGCGTAAGACCAGTCTCGAGGCAGGGTACCGACGTTTTTGATTGGAGACTCCCGGGTTTCCCTCAGATGTATACGGTTTTATGACGCAAAAATCCGATTACGCTCGACCAAGACCGTATGGGGGTTCTTGAGTTATGAATGTAGTATGCACATATGCGTATGCGAAAAGGGGAAATGCAGACAATCAGAATCAACACGTGGCTTTTAGCCGTAGTTCGCATGCCCTGATCCCAAACCGCGGGAATCTCCAAGTTTCAACCACCTCTGAAGCTTGTAGAGCTCGTAGACCTGTGGAGAGCCTCCTAAAAGTGGGACAGGATATAAGAACAGCTCTCGAACCTTCCCGAGAGTCTCCAACTTTTCCGAGAGGATTTAAGAACGCACCCTTGGCCTGAGGGGGTGATTATATGTGCAGCTCCAGCCTGGGCTGGTCGACAGGCGGGCCAGCCTGCCTGCACCGGGATGTCGGGGTTGTACACAAATCCACACAAAACCTGTGGTGCGTTTACATGGCAAGCGGGCTGGCCCGGCGAGGCGGGATCCCGCCTCTAGGCACCCGGGATCCCGGCTAGGCGGGCCAGAAAAAGCACATAATTATAATTAGACAAGCCCGGGCCAGAGTTGTGTTATCAAGGTGTCGACACTGCGTTCATACTACAAAATAGGTACTTTTACCTTTTGAAGGAAGTTATAAAGAGGATTCCCGATATTGTCTTGAAAATCTATGAAGCTATTTGTACAGCAACAAGAAGGACGTGCAGTGAGCACTGTTTATTTGTCGACATGCATGATTTACATTCAAATGGAAGGGGAACTACTTTCAAAATACTTTGATATGGACAGTTAAAAATGTGAAAAACAGGAAAAAGAAACGAGGTGATACGATACACCAAGCATGTGCCACAGCGCGAAAAGAAATCAGCAGAAGAATACATTGTGTGAGAAAAAAGAGTTTAGGTTTATAACCTGAGTATGGTTTGCAGCCCTGCGTTTCAGCCCGGGGCAGCACACTACAGTCGTAGAGTGTTCGTTGCATACTCACAACGAGCTGATGTGTACTCAGCGCATAAACTGACTGCGGGCTGGCGACCAGCCCGGCCTTGCACATGTAAACACCCTCGACGGGCTGGCCCGCTCGCTCCAGCCCGTGCTGGAGTTGCACGTATTTAGGTGGTGAAATGTGCTATGGTTAGTATGCACGTTGTACAGATGTACGAAGTTCTGTACTAGGGTCGTAGGTGTGTACATACCCGGTTGGGTGTTCATTGTGTGCTATCAAGAGTACATAACCCCCCAGAGTGTGCAACTCCACTATGGGTGCTGTCCCGACAGAATTTCAAGTTGACGTCATTTTGATGATGCAATGCGCACTGTACACGGATTATCAGACGAATCCGGAACCTGTGGTTGACCGAAGCCGATCGATCCTGTACAAATTATTGCAAAGAAAAACGTGTGATGCGTTGACACCCGTACACATGTTGTAAATCACTGCTGCAAGGAGCATTGCGTCATAAATAATGACGTCAACTTGAAATTCTGTCGGGACAACAGGGTATGTGGGAGTTGCACACTCTGGGGGGTTATGTACTCTTGGTGCTATACATGCGCGTTTGACCCATTTAGACTCATAATCCATGGCAAACAATCGCTTTTCAAGCTTCTCCACTTTGAAGAGACCTGATGACTAGATAGATATTTGTGGAGAAGAAGTCCTGCTCATTCATCGGCGAACCGAGTCTACGAGAGTCTAACGTTATGAGAGTCTGCGAGGTTCCACGAGATTCTACAGGATTTCGTGCATCTGTACAACATGCAGAAGGTTTAACAAAAATGGTTCTTCACTTGTTTGAGGGAAAGACACAAACGGGAAAAGATGGTTCAATTCTTTTTTAATTGCCCGCAAGCTCCAACACAGCCACTTACATATTCAGGAAACTTCACTTCTCAACTCCAAAAACGGTTTCTGCAATTAAAATTAAAATTAGGATAAATAATACGCCAAATTTTTGGGCCTGGCCCATCATCAGGGCAATGCAAAGAGAAAGTTTATTTATTTCGCTCAGGCCCTACGCTATGCTTTATTTTGCTCATCATGCATATTATTCTAACAGATGGAAACATTTGCAATACAATGATGTAGCCGATCAGTTCGTTGTGGTTTAGTCGGGCATTGTAGCCGTCATGAATCATGATCGACGTAAAACACTATAGCCAATCAATAGAAAAAACATTTTCATCAGTTCTAATAACATGCATGGTGAGCTAGGCAAATAAGCATAGCGTAGGGCCCTGAGCTTCCAAGCTCCCTCGTACCTGTTCTGATGTTTTGTACGGACCAGTCAGCCGTGTACATCAATGAGCAGATTCAGTGCTAGCACCAGGGAGTCGTAAATATACGACTCTCTGGTGCTAGGTAACACTGGCTGTAGTACGGCGGAGCCAGCGACTCTTTGAACACATGTACATGTATGACATTTACATGTCCAGGGTGCGAGTGGAAGGAGCCTGTTCATGTCCCTTCTGCCTATTTATACTGACTTACATCGGCAACTTTTTCCGGTTCCTCCGAGCAAACATGTTTTTCCTTGGGTACAGTTTAAATCACAAGGACCTTGAAAAACAAACGCATCAACACAAGAAAAAAACAATCAAAGTAAGATCAAGAATATGAAGAATTCGTTGTGACTAGTTCTAAGTAGCTACGCTGTCCCCCGGGCATCGAGCACTCTTTCGACCAACCTGCAACCTTTTCTGGTTCCCACTTATTAAGGCGGCAGATTACCCAAATTATTTTCCTAAAACCGAATTTGTAAATTCTTATCGAGTGCTACATCATTTGAAAGAGCATGAATAGCTGCACAATCTCTGAAAATTTGTCTCGATGTGACCAGCCGTCCAAGAGTTATGGCCGAAAATGTGCCCTTGCAAGGAAAAGTTTTTTTGTTGCACGCTGTCATTTTTTGGCAGCACTGTATTTGAATCTGGGCAGACTGTAAGCAACTTGTCGTATCAAGGGAAACGCGAAAGTGTGCAGAATTTTGCTCCAAGTCCAAAAATCACGAATTTCAGCCGTGCAGCAGAACTTTTGCCAGCACCCTCGTGACGTTGCAGATATGTGGCTTGATTACTGTAGTTGACGTTGATTTAGTGACTTAAACTTTGGCAAGTTTGAGTCGTGTCTAGAAGTCAGGTAGGATTCAGTACTAGGCAGTAGTGGAATGTGAGTGGTTGTCTTTGCCGATTTTTGAGGGTATCCAGAGGTCCCAGCCCTGGATGTTTTACCAAAGGTACGCCCTCGTAGCACCTGCTAAACCTAAAAAAGTCAAAAAATGACTTCGGTCTGTGGGAGACTGTGAGAGAACGCCCACTCGTTCCGTTGTGACAGATTCCAGGGCCACGTTGAGGGCCCTATCCCACCACCCATTGCTGCTTCTGGACTTTTTTAGGTTTAATTCCCACGCACGGACACAATGGGTAAGAAAACGTGAAAAAAATTGTAAATGCATTTGTTGGCTCCTGGGTGGCTCGCACACCGTGGCACTATGCCGGAATTTTGAGTTTTTCCGGCCTGAAAAGCCTGTCAGTGAGGCGCAAGAACTTTTAACCCATGTCCAGACGGCCAACATAGTGGTAGGAGTGTGTGGTGAAAATTTCACTCGAATCCATTCAGAGACACCAACGTTACGGTCAATTGAATTCTCTGTCCACCCTGCACTCACTCGTTGCACACACATCCGCCCACTCACTGATAAGTGTACACCACTATTGAACACGTCAACATTGCCAGTGGGGGCCACCACAGCGCAAAAAAAGGTCCGCGCGAAGACAAAAGAGGCCGACCCTGCACACGTCATCTCCTTTTATCTCACACCGTGCTCCCTGGAAAGAAAACACTACTGTCTTAACATTCTACTCTCCATGCTAGAGTATAGAGTAGACACACACGCGTGCAGGACGCGACACACCAAAAGACAAGATAGATCTAGAAAAAAATCTAAAAAGATTCAAAATATCACCCAATGTGCGAAAATTATTCACCCAGTGCCATGGCAACAAAATGGCTGCCAAAGGTATTCGAAGCATGTGGCCAAGTTAGGTTTGGCCAGGGAGTCGTAAAATACCTGGTATTTTACGACTCCCTGGTTTTGGCATCATGCAGGCTCTTTCCTTTTTACACACTGGGCCTGGGCCTAGTGACCTAGTCCCTATATATGGCCTAGGGCCTATGCTTTCCTTAATAGTTCAGTTGGTTCCACTTTTCACTTCCTTTCTCAAGCTTGGAGGTTCGTTTGCATGCAAACCTTCATGGCGAGTGATGCCCCGTCACTTTTGGAAGCGGTTGGTGGTAGTAGTAGTAGTAGTAGTAGTGAGGATTCCGACAGTGAGGATTCCGGTAGCGAACATGAGACTACTGCTGCGCTCTCAATTTTGGATCGTCTTCGCCCCCTACTCCATCTGATTTGAGCAGAAAGAGGAAAATCCAACTGAACTCTGGCTCCAAAACAAGAGGTGTTTATAAGCCGCCAACTCCCGGAAAAGCACCAGAGTCGTTGGCCGGCTGTACGAGTTCAGCAATTTCCCAAGGAGGAATTGTGTGTAAAGAGCGGCAAGCTGTTCTGTGAAACATGCCGACATTAGGTTCTCCAGAAGCACATCAAGTCTTCCAAGCACGAACTCGGAAAGAAGGCAAGCAGTGAGCGGAGTGCGAAGCGTGCTCAAACATTGATCGATGGTCACGCCTACAGACGACGAAGACGAAGTCAAAAGGCTCCACCCTTTCTGATGAGGTTCTGGTGTTTAGAGTCGATTGCCTGAAAACCTTTACGAGTGATGGTGTTCCTCTGAATCAGATTGAGCACTTCTGGCCTCTTCTCGAGCAACATGGCCTACGTTTGACTGGAAGCCAACACCTCAGTGACCTCATCCCAATGATCCGAGATAAGGAAGTGGCTGAGGTGAAGGCCTTCTTGATGGACAGGAACCACAAGCATATCTCCATTGTGTTCGATGGGACCACGCATGTTTACGAGGCAATGGCCATTATTGCGCGGTGTATTGGAGCTGACTTTACGATACACCAGCGTTTGATGATCTCACTGAAGCTTGCTGCGGAGACTATGACGGGAGAACAGATTGCTCATCGACTTCTCCATACCCTCGCAGTAACATTTCAGATCAACTCGCCTCATCTTGTCACCAATATGCGTGATAGGGCTTCTGTAAATGACGTAGCAGTGAGGACAATCAAGTAGCAGTGAGGACAATCAAGCAGTGAGGACAATCAAGCCGCTGTATCCCCAGGTGATGGACGTTGGCTGCTTTAGCCACACCTTGGACAACGTGGGTCGTGCAATCGGAGGTGATACCCTGAAAGGCTTCGTAATGGATTGGATCACCCTATTCTCCCATAGCCCTAAAAGCCGTATACAATGGAAAGCACAGACAGGCGTTAGCATGTGCTCCTACAGCCAAACCCGCTGGTGGAGCAAGTGGGAGGTAATGCAGCAGATGCATAACCTCTTTGGGGATGTGATGAAGTTCATCAGTGATGTGGAAGACAACAGTGTGACGAAGAGGCATCTGAAGCAGTCCATCGCAGATCTTGAAGCGAGGGCCAGGATTCAAATTCAGCTTGCTGTCACTGTCGAGTTTGGCGAGCCGTTTGTACAAGCTACATACAGGCTTGAAGGCGATGCGGCGCTGTGCTTGAAGGCATATGAGGAAGTGAGTACCTTGACGCTGTTTACCAACACAGACCCTCTTCAACTGCCCTCTACAGCTGCTGTTGCGCGCGTCCTGGCTAACGGCAATGTAGCTCATTACCAAGCATGGATGGAGGTGGGGTATGAATGTGTTCGCCCAGCTGTTTGCTACTTCAACGCTAGATTTGGAAATGGTGGTGCTCTCTTTCCTGTCGTCCAGGCATTCCGCGCTGCTCGGCTCTTCCACCCAGGCAAAGTGAATGAGATGCAACCAGATATGGAGGATGTTGAGGCGCTGGTTGCATTCCCCTTCATTTCCCAGGCGGAGGTCGAAGCAATGACAGCAGATTTGCCAGGCTATCTAGCTGCATGCGAGGATACACATGCTGGAATTTATCCTCTTCTTTGGTGGCGAGGCCATACTGATATCGAAAGCTGGTGCAATGCACTGCGCAAAGTGCTACTAGTTCAACCCAGTTCAGCTGCCGCAGAGCGAGTCTTCAGCCTGCTGCAAAACTCCTTCATTGATAGGCAAGAGCGAGCATTGGAGGACTACATCGAGGCGGCGATTATGTTGCAGTACAATCACTAGGTCCTGGATGGAGAAGCCTAGAGAAAGTGGATTGTGTGGACAGAGCAATGCAGTCGTGGTACATGCACATTTTGTTTTACAGCTTGTCTTTCCTCCTCAGATACAGTACAGGTATGCACTGGACATGTATTTGCTCCAATTCCGCGGCTTCAATGTCCTCTTTTTTCTTTTTTTCTATGCCCTCCTCTTCTTCTTCTTTCTCTTTAGCGATCGATAAAACCATGTGTGATAATGCTGATGTTTAGCCTTCAGTCCTGTCTTCCCAGCCTACTTCAAAATAGCTTGTATTGTTTACATGTGCATGTACGAGAGTATCCACCTGCTGATCTCGTAATATTGTGTGATCATACTGTATTGAAATCGATAAAACCGTGTGTGATAATGTTGATGTTTAGAGCCTTCAGTCCTGTCTTCCCAGCCTGCTTCAAAATAGCTTGTATTGTTTGCATGTGCAT
The DNA here is from genome assembly GCF_964019385.1 of Sycon ciliatum. NCBI lineage: Eukaryota > Metazoa > Porifera > Calcarea > Leucosolenida > Sycettidae > Sycon > Sycon ciliatum. The sequence continues at coordinate 36,677,564 of NC_088646.1, forward strand.
ATACGAGAGTATCCACCTGCTGATCTCGTAATATTGTGTGATCATATTAAATTTTAATACTGTATGGTAATAGCAAAGTTTAAGAATTCTTCAATCAACTACATCAACCATCGATATTCCCACTAATCATGAATCATGATCGCCTTTCAGTGTGACATGAACTGTTGCTTGCTTTCATAACATGCCTGTTCTTAGCTGCTCTGAGGCCTTGTCTTTTTCTTCTCATGTCACTACATGTAGTATGAGCGATTTGGAACTCCAATGGAAATACGGGTTGGACTTTCTTTCGTATTTCAAGAGTGTCAGGTGCTGGTACACACCGGCAAGTCTTGCCAGCACTAGAAAAATACCTTTGGCTTTACAGTTGTAGCTTTAAATACACAACTCTTGCAAAACGTGTAGTTTTTGAAGAAAATCTGGCAAAAATCAGGAAAGATGCATTTTTATACCTGGGATTCATTTTTACCCCAAAGATGCAAATATTGTGCAAAACATAATGTGGAAAACCCTACTCACCATCCGAGTTACAATAATCATGATAATAATAACTGTGAAAAGAAGAAGGACAAAATGTTACGAGTTCTAACGAACTGTCCACCAACGTAACTAGATCTTATACAGTCAGCGAGTGCGACAAAATGGCACAAAACTGATAAGGAGTGCTGAGACATTCGACAACCTGACACCTATCTCCAACACTTCTCCAAGGCGCAAACCAACAACCTTCCAATTTGCTGACTGTATAAGATCTGGTTATGTTGGTGGACAGTAAGTCATAACTTGTAACATGTTGTCCTTCTTCTTTTCACAATAATTTTATTGGCTAGCCATCCAAGTTAAATAATAATAACAACAACAAATTGTCTTGTGCAAAAGACCTTACTTTGAATGCCGCATGCTCCACAGCAACCTCTCGTTTCTTGAGAACAGACTAGCTTTTCACATGTTGGATTGTGGGGGCAATAGGCCACTCCGCTCTTTCCGCAATCAGCAAAAAGAGAAGAACAATAAAAGTGCTGTAATGCCTTAATGGCTCATGGCTGAAAAAAGGACAAAATGTGTTTACACGTTACGACTAACTGTCCACCAAACTAACCACATAATATCTCTTAAACTGTCAAATCCTATATATCGGATTTTGGAAAAATTTCCATTAATCCTGATCATGCTTCTGCCCGGGATAAGTTGTTTTCCTAAATTGCATTGTTAGGTGTTAGGGCAGTATCAGTAGGTTCTATTCAGAAGTTTTCAAGAGTGCCAGTATTATCACTTGACTTATAGGGCCGTTTTAGTGAGGACCTGTCAGTTTTTTCTTGGATCCTATATATATATAGGATTTGAGTATTCTGCATTATCCAGAGTGTTGTAATGGATGCAGATGATGATAGAACTGGCAGTGAAAGTAATATAGAATGCCTAGTATGCTGAATAAGTACACAGATACCATGAATAGAAGTTTGTGATTGATCGGGGAGCACTACCACAGTTTGGCATATTTAGTGCTTTTAACCGTACTGCAGCAGAAGCTTCACCCCGAAAATTGGCCGATCTGCTTGAAGGTTGGATTATTCCTACGGATGTATAAGGAAACAGTTCCAAACACCTCATGAAACCATTTCATCAATTTTCATAGGTTCTTTAGCCAAATCCTTTAGCCAGAAACCTAATCCTATAATATCTAGGATTTGCTGGTGACACTTAAAAAATACTTCAGTAAAAGAGATACAGCTAGAGAGTGGTACAACAAGGCACCACACTGGTAGGAAGTACTGAGACACCCAACGGTTACTAGCTCAGTGTGGTTTAGCCTAGCCTAAGCATGCTGCTAGCTATTAGATGTAAATCCAACACAGTCAATGCAATGATACCACCGTAGGAGCACCCCACCATCTCGTCCTTTCGCAGTAGTATTGTGCGGGTGGTGTCCTGCCAGTAAGTCATAATATTATTACACGAACCTATTACACTTATTGCGCGTTCTGCAGTCAATCCGTACTCAATTCACCTTCAGGCGAACACGAGCTCTGGCCAAGTCTGACCTTATCATACTAAGGTTCTCACGCCGTACAAACTTCATTGCACTCTGCCATACGATTTTCCTTTCCTTGGCTGTGAAATCAAGGTGGGGCGCTCACGCGAGACTGGGCGCTCAGGCGGTACTTTACGGTAATTGCTTGTGCATGACTGTGTTACCCTACTTCAACTTCAATGGTATCCTATTGAGTGTTGTACAAACCCAGGCATTATTGTTTCAATGTTTTTGCCAGCAGATTTTTTACTGAAATAGGGAAATAGGGAATTTGGATGGACACACCCATTCCCTTAGTGCTGCACATCCGAACGAGTTGTGTTATTTCGCAGCGTTTCAGCACTTCGCCATCATCAGGTAACTGAACAATGATTGTTCTTATTACCTGATGATGGCCATGTGCCAAAGCATCTTGTAGTAAAGGTCTGGTCAGACTACGGCAAATTGTTCGTCCCTGACGAAAAAAGAAAATCGTTCAAGATTAGAATCGTGACCACGCTGGACAGGGGGGAGAATTATTATCTTTATTCTCACGATGGCCGTAGCCAATCAGAGAGAGGCAGTACTATGTGTTATCAATCAGCGTGGGTGCAATAAACCGGGAGAAACGGTGGCTAGTGGGAACCGTGGTTTGGGTGCTTTATTTAAGTAAAGACGAAGAAGGAAGTATATGCATTGCGAAGGTAGGTAGGCGATAGAGAATGGAAAGCAAAACACATTTCAAGCGTCAAGCGGCAATCTCCACGAACAACATCAAATTCCCTCACCTCAGTCATCGCGAACACCTTCAGTGCAATCTTTGCAACCATCCTTATGAGTTTTGTTGTTGTCCGTGGCCAATTAGTTCCTCGATATCGAGATGAAAAATCAGTGAATATCAGCGTCAATGGCGTGTCAGCGTTAAACTCCTGTCTTGGAGCAGAAAAGCGTCGTCCGTTCTTGCTTCCTTTTCTTTGGAGCGTCTACTCTCGATTTCACCGCTCTGGCATCAGGTTTCCGTGGCATTATAATCAGTGGATTGTTTTGTTTTTGCCTCAGTTTGACCAGGCCCTTAAGGACCTGGTTTGGATGTGCAGTGCTATAGGAAGGGTGTTTCCACACGGATTCCTTATTTCAGAGACGAAGCTGCATGCAGCCTAAGCCCTTCTTCAAATTTCTGACTGGCCACCGTTTCACCTTTCTGTTCCTCCACTACAGTTACCTGAGCAGCGCCAATGGTACAAAACGTCGCCTGTGTCAAACTTATTCGTTTCCATCTCCCATGCGGCCCTATTTGTCTCTGGGTGTGTACATTTCAGGTATAACATGTACTTTGTAGAGTAGAAAAGATGCAACGAGAAAGAAGATGGCATTATAAGATTGCATCCACGCACACCATGACCTGTGTCCAGAGCAAGGAGTGGTGCTTTCGTGAAGGCGTTCCCTGTTGGAAGATTCAAGGAAGTCCTCCTGTTGTCTGGATGGGCAGTCATGAGTAAGTCGAGTTGCAATCCTAGTCTGCAGGAACAATGAGTGCTTCCACCTAAGTTTTAGCAAACAACTCCATAATTGCTTGCATCCACATAGGCGCTTTACCAGCTTCTTCGCTTATTAGTGCATTAACTATGCGTTCTGACCTGCAGTTTTCAGACTGTTTTGATATTATCTGTGCTGCCTATTCTGCAGTTGCATGCGTATAAGCACGTCATTAACCCCGCTTGTTCCTCATTCTTCGTTCCACTTGACCTGAGCGAAGACTAGCCAAGCTTGCCTGGTGAAGTCAAAGCGACAAGGCTGATAACAATAATACATTCTGACCCGCTGATGGGGTGTCGTTTTCGGTTGGAGTTTTTTTCGATGGGAATGTGTGCTAGCCTCCCACATTGGAGCCCCATTTTTACAGTTAATCATGGGCATAGCCATTATGGGTTGCAACCAGCTGAAGCATGTCTTAGAGTGAAATTTTCAAATTTTGTTTTCTCGTGAAAACAGTTTTTGGGACGTAACTAATTACTTGACCTCTTGAAGGCCCCAAAGTAGTCTAAAAGTCCCCCAAATACCGCTTTCAAATTATTGTACTTTGAAATAGAAAATTACAGTTTTCATACAGTCGGACACACAGATACACAAGTGGCTTTTGCGGAGGAGCACAATACAATGGATAAAGTTTTTGAGCAAGTCAACGACATCAGTTCTAAGTCATGGACCAAGCTTTTCCTGGAAAGCACCACGATCCTCTGGGGAAGGGGGGGGGGATGTTGTTGCACTTGCCGCGATGATACTCTTTTGAATCTGACAGTGACAATTTTGATCGTCACCTGTACTCCCGACACTGCGTCATACGGCTCATGAGAGCTGAGCGCAGTGAGCGGTATGTAACGTCGCAAGTTAGTTCGTCATCCAATGTACTCGCCCGCAAGGCTTCTTCACTACTGGGGACGATTCAGCTTGTTGTCAACATCAACATCAGATCCAAGAAAAAATTCGTCGCTCAGCAGACCCGCTGCCACGCCCGCCTTGTTGACAGCCTGACCAAGCCCGGGCCAAGCGATCGTCTGGCCCTACGAGCTGCTCTAGTATCACTGGACACGGATATTGTCAGTGCTTGCTTGACAGCTACTTGAACTACTTGAACTAGACGGCCAAACAAGTGTTTGAAAGAATGTGAGATGATGATCGCCACCGGTTCATGAATGAAGGGGAGCATAAACGGGCTCAACAAAAACATGTTTTCATTACGTCATTTCTCCATTTTTTTTGTTCGCAAACCCAAAGTAATGTTTTAGCTGACCGCGGCCCATATTAAGATTTTATTAAACAGTTCACTGGTAATAAAAATGAATAGTTACTCACCATACATGTGCAACGTGAAAATCCACAGTCATTATTAATAACATTGTTGTCGTAAATATAGCGTCCCATGTAGTTGCACCAATCTGCCGTCCACAGGAAAGGCCACATCAATAATTACAAAGTTGACGTTCACAACAATACACTGACCGTCTGCTTAAATTTTCAAAGTGAATATAAGCGTCAATGGTGCATCAGCGTCAAACCCGGGGCCCTGTTTTGGAGCTGAAAGACGTCATCCGTTCTTGCTTTTTTGGACCGTTAACTCTCGATTCCGCCGCTCTGGTGTCAAGTTTTTAAGGAGATTTGGATTATAATGACAGGTTTATTTCTGAGCAGCGCCAATGGTACAAAACATCGCCTGTGTATAGTTGCATGAAAGGCCACATCAATAATTACAAAGTTGACTTCCACGTAGATTTTCCAAATACGTTTCCCCTCTGATAAGCACCCTAATCAGGTGGTGGTGGTGGTGGCGGCGGGTGCGGTGGCGGTGGTGGTGTTGGTGGTGGTGGTGATGGTGGTTGCGGTGGTGGTGGTGGTGGTGGTGGTGGTGGTGGTGATGTTCATTATCACTGACAGTCACCGAAAGGGTGTCCGGTAGACCGAAATGCCCGAAACTGGATATGTATATTCTTGTTGTTATTCTCGTATCTGTCCCGAAGAGGACTGACGACAAAAGAATTGACTTTGAGCAATTGTATATGCGTGAGCACACATGTGTGTGAGGGTGTGTGTATGTGTGCGTGTGCGTGTATGTATGTGTGAGCATATGTGTGGGTGTCCACACATTCGTACGTGCGTGTGTGCGTGCACAAATACGTATATTTCCGTGCATGCATGTGTGTATGTGTGTATATGTGTGTATGTGTGTGTATGTGTGTGTGTAAGCATGCGTGTGTGCATGCGCGTGGATGTGCATGTGCATGTGTGTGTGTGTGTGTGTGTGTGTATGTTTGCATGTGCGTGTGCATGTGCATGTGCGTGTGTATGGGTGTGTGTTTGTGTGTGTGTGTGTGTGTGTGTGTGTGTGTGTGTGTGTGTGTGTGTGTGCGTGTGTTTGTGTGTGTGTGCGTGTGTGTGTGTGTGTTTGTGTGCCAGCTAGTTTGGTTGGTGGGTACACTTATGCCTGGTTGTGTTCGGTCTGTTGCCAACAGGGTCAGTTGCTTGAAGGTGTACTGTTGTATCTGCTGCATTTGTTGGTTTCAGGGTTCATGTTCTTTCTTTTTGAAGTATACATACCTGTTGACCATGGACTGCTTCTGGCTAGATTAACTCTTGTGTAATCAATGGTGCTAGTGAAGCTTTTATCAGATCCACTCTGATTTAGCTACCCACCCTAGTAGCAAATATTACCTTCACTGGGGGCAGGCCGGGTAACTGCAGTTGGATCCCGGGACGGATACCTTGATGCCGTCAATCCTTTTCCTTTACCTTGTCCTCACCCATTTACTGAGACGTGGTGAGCCCATAAGTGGGATCATTTTCAAATCCACCCAGAGTTTTGGGAATTTCGGAAGGTGTCGGCCGTTGGGTGGTTCAATAGCCAATTGAGTCATCTTTCCAAGATTCCTTTGAGTCTCTCTCCCTTCTCCCGGGGAGACCCATGTGACCAGTTTTGGCAGTGAGCAACAAGGACCAGTAAGTTTGTGTGTGTATGTGTGTGTGTATGTGTGTATATGTGTGTGTGTGCATGTTTGTGTGTATGTGTGTGTGTGTGTGTGTGTGTGTGTGTGTGTGTGTGTGTGTGAGTGTGTGTGTGTGTGTGTATGTGTGTGTGTGTGTGTGTGTGTGTGTGTGTGTGTGTGTGTGTGTGCGTGTGTGTGACCTGTACTTACTGGGAATATAGAATACTGCTTCCATGGAGAAAGCAGCTTGACCAAAGATTCCGTAAGCCGCAGGACTTGACACGCGAACCTTGTAATGGCGACTGGACCTCAAGTTTACAATCCCTTCTATTCGGCTGACTGACGTATTGACCAGCTGGGAATAATTTGCGCCAAATTTGCCGAATTCAACGGTCAGATTGGGAGATCCTGGAACAGCCGGTAATGGTACCATCAAGTGCTGCGGGGTGCGTCTTGCGATGGCATTGGGGAGTGGCGGCGTGGACCAGCGATAGGTGGGAAGGCCTGTTGCATATGGGAAAGGGACAAGAAAATGGGCATGTAGAGATAAGGTGCAACTTTTACATGAACCAAGTAAAAAATGCAATATCAAATTTGGACTTCACAGAGAATTTCAAAGTTTTAGGAAATTAGAGGCAAAGTTTTAGGAAATTAGAGGCCACATGCCACGTACTTTTAGGGTTTTACGTCGGGCCCTAGACGACGGCTACTTTGGCCAACCGGACAACGAAGAAGTTGTGACCAAAGAGAATGATTTTATTTCTTGCGCATGCGTATGTAGAATGACGTAATACTCAGTGAGTCAGGTCGCTACAGTACTCCCCCGCCAGTGGTGAGGTCGGGAGGAGCGAAGCACGATAAACAAGAAACAAGAAAGAGAAGAGAAAGGAAAGCGCAGCATGTACAAGGCGGAAAGGCAAAAATATAATATGATACAATCATATGTAAAGGCGAGAGCGCTGCGTGCGTGAAATTTGTTTGTGACGTGGCAACAAAGGCCGAAACAAAAATCAAAAATGCAGAAAGCGAAAATGAGAGAGATGCATGACAGAGGCGGTTTAACATGTCAGAGGTGTGTTAACGTGACAGAGGTGGAGAGCATGTCAGAGGCAGAAAGAAAGAAAAGAGGAAATGTACGCGTGACAGAGGAGTATTATCATGTCAGAGGCGGCTGCATGTTGCAGGCTTGGCGGGATACCAGCAGGAGCGCTGCACTGGGGCGAGGCGTGCCGACTGAGGCGGGGACAGATGGAGGCGAGCGCAGCTCCATGGGGTCCGGTGCCGGGCGTGTGCCTGCGTGCGTGCACAGTTGGGCTGGTACGGATGGTGGAGGTGGCCAATTTCCAGCTTGAGGCCAGGACGAATACGGACGACTGGACAATGCCGTGGCAGGATAGCGGGGTATCCAGGTGGGCCGGGGAGGGTGGCAGGGGCCACAGCAGCTCCGAGGCGGATCCAGTGACGAGTGGTGGTGAGGCTCAAGTTTTACGTCAACAGCCGGCGATTGACGGGATCCCGAGAGTTGAGGCGAGCAGGAAACTGCGGCGGGCCGAGCTCGGGGATGGCATGCTCAAAACTCCGAAGAGCGCAGCGTCAGGAGTCACCAATTTAGGGTTTTACGTCGGGCCCTAGACGACGGCTACTTTGGCCAACCGGACAACGAAGAAGTTGTGACCAAAGAGAATGATTTTATTTCTTGCGCATGCGTATGTAGAATGACGTAATACTCAGTGAGTCAGGTCGCTACATACTGCTCCTTTCTCTCCGAAACTCAACACTTGCAAGCCAGATATGAAAGAAAGAAAAAATCATCAGTCACAAAACCGGGACTCGAACCAGGGACCTTACTATTCGCGAGCAATGCTCTAACCAACTGAGCTACAGTATGACTCTTATCTACAGTGATGGTAAATCTATCCTTCTTCGATCAATCCATATCTGGCTTGCATCATACTGGCAATTCACACCAATCAAGAGGGCCCTCGGCCATTCGCTTGATATCATGGGGAGCGCATCAAACTATGTCCACTGCGAGCAAATACAAATTGCAATTTCAAATTTGGACTTCACGGAGAATTTCAAAGTTTTAGGAAATTAGAGGCCACATGCCACGTACTGCTCTTTTCTCTCCGAAACTCAACACTTGCAAGCCAGATATGAAAGAAAGAAAAAATCATCAGTCACAACACCGGGACTCGAACCAGGGACCTTACTATTCGCGAGCAATGCTCTAACCAACTGAGCTACAGTATGACTCTTATCCACAGTGATGGTAAATCTATCCTTCTTCGATCAATCCATATCTGGCTTGCATCATACTGGCAACTCACACCAATCAAGAGGGCCCTCGGCCATTCGCTTGCTATCATGGGGAGCGCATCAAACTATGTCCACTGCGAGCAAATACAAATTGCAATTTCAAATTTGGACTTCACGGAGAATTTCAAAGTTTTAGGAAATTAGAGGCCACATGCCACGTACTGCTCTTTTCTCTCCGAAACTCAACACTTGCAAGCCAGATATGAAAGAAAGAAATAATCATTAGTCACACCACCGGGACTCGAACCAGAGACCTTGCTATTCGCGAGCAATGCTCTAACCAACTGAGCTACAGTATGACAGCATATTTCACTCCTTAGCTCCTTAGTGCTATATTGACTGCTTATATTTGACTGCTTATGGGTTGCGCAGTTGAACGGTGCCTAGTGCAGCATGGTCACTGTATGAGTAGGTGATGGTGCAACGGTTGTGCAATCCTAAAACCGGGATTCATGAGGTAATCGTTCGGGAATTTGAAATACCGACTGTTTGTCGTGATAAATCTAATACTGTAAAAGCCATTATTCTAACGAGGCGCATATATACGACGATTTCCCAAAATTGATTAGTTTACTTGTACCAAAGAAAACGGTTCTCACTCATTCTCAACGCTCAATAGGACAGTCTATGTATCGATTTCTGTATAACAGATTTCTCCTCGTTAACTCGTTAGAGTTAGCAGTTCGTTATGGCTTTTACAGTATTGACATCGTACTTGGTCAGTATAGGAAACAAGGGAGCTTGGAAACTCAGGGCCCTACGCTATGCTTTTTTTGCCTAGCTCATCATGCATGTTATTAGAACTGATGGAAATATTTTTTCCATTGATTGTTGTTGTTGTTGTTGTTGTTGTTGTAGAAGTTTATTTAACGTCGCACCACAAACAGGCGATTTCGCCTCCTTTGATACATGTGGGCGACAGAAGGAATGAGAGAGAGAGGGGGGGGGGACAGAAGTACGGAGAGAGGAAGGGTAGAAATAAATAAGCAAATCAACCTTGCTACATCATTGTATTGCAAAAACGTTTCAACCAGTTTGAATATGAGTTAGGCAAAAGTAATTGCAGATTTTATTGAGGATTGTGATTTTCTCCTTCATCCACTGTTGGTTCGCTCCTTCTTTTCCTTTTTATCTCCTTAGAATCGGATTTTGTGGCTTTTTTGTAGAAGTACATTGACCTGTTGAGCCAATGAGGTCAAAGTATATTCCATACAATACGATACAATACAATAATACATTAATTTCCTGGCCTTGATAGTGTGCTTGTGCTTAACTGTTGCTGACGGCCGAATTCATGGTTGCCTATGGAGCACATTATATCACTTTACAGTCTCCTATAACACTCATCCTGTCCGACGGCAAAAGAGGGTGCAGATTTAGTTTTTCAGCACGTTATCAGCAATGACTACTGATCTCTTTCAATCAAATGAACCCCTCGATAGGCACATTGCCTTTGGGTCATTTCATAATAATAATAATAATAACCTTCAGCAACTTGGGTCTTCTATTATACGCATCCTGTCTTTGCTTTTGTAATGCTAAAATAATGCTCGGGATAGCACTCGCTACTGCTCTTCAGAAACTTGGCCTGACTCTCACTCACAATAAAACTGTTGTGATTTTCATTGTTTCCAAGCGGTCGCTGGTTTCTCCCACAATTTCATCCGACTGTTGTATGACATGCTATGCGACATCCTTATACTGTACAACACCGTATTGATGTCGGGCTGTCTGACTGGCTGTCGTTGATGGTACAGAACAAGTACGGGATAGCGCCAGACATGCCGATGACACAAACAAACAAACACGGAATTAAAGCTGTGTAGACCCTGGCTAGCGTCTGACATTACTGAAGTCCCTCCCCAATTTCATTAATTACTGCTTTCTATCTGCATCCGCCATCTTTTCATTGGGCAGATCTGCCCATTTGGTTTGCGAATTAAAATAAACACAACAACAACAACAACAACAACAACAACAACAACAACAACAACAACAACAACAACAACAACAACAACAACAACAACAACAACAGCAACAGCAACAGCAACAGCAACAGCAACAGCAACAGCAACAGCAACAGCAACAGCAACAGCAACAGCAACAGCAACAGCAACAGCAACAGCAACAGCAGCAGCAGCAGCAGCAGCAGCAGCAGCAGCAGCAGCAGCAGCAACAGCAACAGCAACAGCAACAGCAACAGCAACAGCAACAGCAACAGCAACAGCAACAGCAACAGCAACAGCAACAGCAACAGCAACAGCAACAGCAACAGCAACAGCAACAGCAACAGCAACAGCAACAGCAACAGCAACAGCAACAACAACAACAACAACAACAACAACAACAACAACAACAACAACAACAACAACAACAACAACAACAACAACAACAACAACAACAACAACAACAACAACAACAACAACAACAACAACAACAACAACAACAACAACAACAACAACAACAACAACAACAAGTACCCAAGCCTGGTGACCCAACCAACAAATTATAGACCCATCTCTCTCTTGAGCACTACATCAAAAATCCAAGAAAAAAAATGCACATCAACTCCTCTACAAGCACATCACACCCCACCTGCCCAACCAGCAGTCCGGATTCCGTGAGAAAGACGACACTGAGCAGCAGCTCGCCCGTCTCGTCCATACCCTCTCCACTGCGAGAGACGACGGGAAACACGTCAATGCCTGCTTTTTTGATCTAAGCAAGGCCTTCGATCATGTGTGGCATGCAGTCCTTCTAGCAAAACTCTCCCACTATGGTGTCCGGGGCAATGCCCTGGAGTGGTTCCGACGGTACCTGTTGGGGCGTCGGCAAAGGGTCCAGGTGGATGGCGACCTATCGCCTTTCCTCGAGATCCATGCCGGCGTCCCTCAGGGATCTGTTCTTGGGCCGCTTCTACTCCTCGTCTACACCATAGACCTTCCACACGCATGTGAGAATCCCGGCACCACCTGTAGCCAATTTGCAGATGACACCGCTCTGATTTCCATAGCGGGAACTCTTCAAGACTGCACTCGAAACCTACAACAGAGTGTCACAGCAGCTGGAGACTGGCTTCAAAGATGGCACCTGCTGGTTAACACAAAGAAAACAGTCATCTTCCCGTTTTACCACAATAACCGCCCCCCTGAACAGCTACCCCAGATCACCCTCAGGAATAGTCCGCTTACCGTAGCACAAAAACACAAACACCTCGGAATAATCTTTCAGCATGACCTCCGTTGGACGGAGCATGTTGAATACATAGTCAAAAAATCACTCAAGTCTTTCAATATTCTTTTTAGACTAAGGTCTATACTCACCAGTGATTCTTTATCTCACATCTATCAGACATACATACTACCTATATTCTCATATGTGAGCAATGCTCTCACACCGTTGTTCCACACTTCCCTTGACAGGCTAGAACGACTCCAGCTGAGAGCCGCCAGAATATGTCTCCACCTTCCCTTTACACACACTTAGAACACTCCCACCTTTTGCATCGCATCAAATGGCCAACATTATTTTCACGCTTTAAAGTTAAACATATACTCTTCGCGCATTCTCTGCGCCACAATTATGCCCCACCACATATACTCTCGCTGCATACTGCTAGCAACGTGCAACCTTCGTAACATTTACGTCGCTCTCGTACTTGGCACTTGCCAACTCCGGACTGACCGCTGTCTCCATTCTCCCCTGTACAAGGCCCTTCATTACTTGAATTGCCTGCCCACCCAGCTTCGCGAAATCCCTTCTCGTACTCCTTTCAAATCCGAGATATCCCTGCTGTTGCACAACTCTGTATGCTCGTGTAGCGACCACCCCTGCCCGTACACTTAAGTACACAACTCTGTATGCTCGTGTGGCGACCACCCCTGCCCGTACACTTAAGTAGTCATTAACCCCTAGGCCCTGCCCACCCAATTCTTCCTCACTCTTTCTCCTTTCTTACACTATTATCTCTTATTGGCCACTGGCTATCGTGAGAATAAAGATTTGAAACAACAACAACAACAAGTTATGTCTTTTGCATAGTTACGGGAATAAAAGCCTCGTAAAAGACGTCAGCTTCGCCTCGGTCTTTTACTCGACTTTTATTTCCTATATTGACCTCATAGTCTGTCAATATTAGATACGTATTATGAAACATTCCTGTTTCTTTTGACCAGCATTTGCACATACACACACATACACATGCATGTACATATACACATACACACACACACATACACACGCAAACACACATACACACACACACACACACACACACAAGTGTAATCCAGCATGCACTTGCTGTCGATAACCATCCAGGAGAATGAAAGAAAACACACACACACACACACACACACACACACACACACACACATACATATGAACGCAAAAAGAAACAATTGTATACTTGAAATCTCACCGACTGGTGCGACTCCGGTTGACACGATTGACAGAGTCGTGATATGAGGTCTTTTCGCGGTGATTCGAGATCGGAAATAGGTTCCCGTTTGTCCATCGTTCATCACAATTAGGAACGGCGTTTGTTTCAGAGCCGTGAAGTGTTTTGTCGAGTTCCATTTATTCGAGCCTTGGTCAAAGAACTCAACGTCTATTACCAAATCTGTCATGGTGGTGGTTGTGAATGTACTTCTGCCAGTATGCTTCATCACATCTATCACACACGATGGGCAAATGAACGTGCACGCACACCAGTGACACACAGAGCAGCTCTGAGAGTCTAGCGCGAAGTAGTGATGGTCAACTTAAGCGACCAGGCAATGTCTGCCAAGTGAACAATGCTGTCATGCCGGAAATAGGATTTTGGGAGGAGACATTCAAAACAAACGAACGTAGCTACGACGTTCAGTTAGACTCTCCTAGCTCTACACACCCGAAGGTATTTGCTAGTATTTCTCACTGTCTGCACAGGTATTTGCTAGTATTTCTCACTGTCTGCACAGGTATTTGCTAGTATTTCGCACTGTCTGCACACCTGCAGGTATTTGCTAGTATTTCTCACTGTCTGCACACCCGCAGGTATTTGCTAGTATTTCTCACTGTCTGCACACCCGCAGGTATTTGCTAGTATTTCTCACTGTCTGCACACCCGCAGGTATTTGCTAGTATTTCTCACTGTCTGCACACCCGCAGGTATTTGCTAGTATTTCTCACTGTCTGCACACCCGCAGGTATTTGCTAGTATTTCTCACTGTCTGCACACCCGCAGGTATTGGCTAGTATTTCTCACTGTCTGCACACCCTCAGGTATTTGCTAGTATTTCTCACTGTCTGCACACCCGCAGGTATTTGCTACTTCGAAGTAGTATTTCTCACTGTCTGCACACCCGCAGGTATTTGCTAGTATTTCTCACTGTCTGCACACCCGCAGGTATTTGCTAGTATTTCTCACTGTCTGCATACCCGCAGGTATTTGCTAGTATTTCTCACTGTCTGCACACCCGCAGGTATTTCGGCTAGTATTTCTCACTGTCTGCACCCATGGAACACCTCTACATCAATATAGATCAAACTTGTTTTCTTTTTCGAAAGAGTCTGTTTCCCTACTGAAGAGCTTTGAGCTGACTTGAACAGAATTCCTTGTTTCCTCTTCACCACTCACAACAATAGGGGGAATTCCCCACCCGACAACGACACCAAGCAAGGTGCACACACCCTAATCCCCCATACACACACTCACGTACACACACGAACACGAGAACACACACACAGACACACACACATACACAGACACACATTATTATCATAACAGGGATGAAGATAATGTTATATGTTTGGATAGCAGTTTATGTTATTCAAAAATTACAATTGTGTAGCAGTCTTTGATTTTGTTAAAAGCAATTTTTTCAAGGTTGACTGTTTTGGCAGTGTTTACCTGTCTTTGTTGAGAGTGATGCCTGAAAGCCAGTTTGCAAAAAAAACCAATTGAAGCATACATTATACACGTGAACGCAGATTGAGAGCACCTGCAACATGTGCAACACACTGTACGATGTTCATGTTACTTCATAGCGCAGGCTAAGCATGGTATTCATTGCAGTATTCATTGCAGTTTTCTGCGAGTCATGGTGACGTTGGAGTAGCAGTAGATCGTTTTTGCATCGCAAACTGCGACGCGATACAGGATAAATTTATCCCTAACATAATAATAATAAAAAATTGGTTGTGAGCAACACTGGCTCACACTCAAATAACTGCTTTTCACCAGAAAAATATTATATTTCAACGTTTCGGTCATGAAATAACCATCATCAGGAATGAAGTGGGCACACCGGTTAGGATGGGTTAATATACTAGGAGCGCTGCAAACTGATAACAAATCACACCTGCATGCACTATGACGAGAGAGAGAACAAAAGGACAAAACATCACCAAAAAAACCCAGGTATAGAAATAACGCAATACGCGACAACTCTAAAAATGGCACAGGTACAAGCAACAAACAGAATGTACATGTGCACTAGGTGCGTGCAGACATGTAATTGCAGGCGCTAGCAACAACAGTAGTAGTAACAGTGCACTAGTTCAAGGGGTGCTAAACCACCACCATCCAGGAAGAGCGAGTATCAGGGCCAGAAATATGTACAAGGCTTCACCAGAGAATTCACAGGAGGTCCCACCCTGCGTTATTGTTTATGCTGGGGTTCGTGTCGCGAATTTGTATTGCTTCGCGTATTCTCCTCCTGGCCCGATCCAACTCAGTGGCAAGGACGCGAACCTCTGTGAATGCCGACTCGCCAAGCGGCAGTACCTTGCCGCCATGGTGAAGTCGGTAGTGCTCGCCCAGGGCTTTTCCAGACGTCTTGTTGCGTGAGTTATCATTGTGTTCTTTTGTTCGCGTTGCTACACTGCGGCCAGTCTCTCCAACATACTTCTCCGAGCACTTGCAGGTCAGACGATAAACCACGTTGCGTCTTGTGCATTCTACCTCGCTCGATTGGCATGCAACGCAGGCGGCTTTAGGCCTTCCTCGTCGCCTCGGGGCAGCGGGATCCACCCACTTACGGCAGCAAGGTCCAGTGAGGCTGGACTTAGTGACGCTGTTGGAAAGCCTTGCATTCTTGTAGATTATCTGTACATTTAGATTGTATTTGTTTAGAAGACGGTGGACCCTGTAGTGGATGGCATCCGTTTTGAATGGTAACTTCAACGTGGATCGATAGTCTTTCTTTTGTTTAGCAGGTCGTCTGGCTCGTTCATGAGCAGTCGCGATAACTTTGTCAGGAAAGTTGTTGAATTTTAATGTGTCAATAACCTTTTGCTCACTTCGCTGGCGGGCTGCAGGATCAGAGGAAAGGCGGGCCGCGCGGAGGAATTCCGAAGACGCGATGGCGAGTTTTTGCTGTTGCGGAACGCACGAGTTGAAGTCTGAGACGAGGCCACTGTGGCAAGCTTTGCGGAACAGCTCGAATGATATTGCGCCCTCGGAGGAGACATGAATAGTCGTGTCCATAAAGTCAACCGACCCAGTTTCCTCCGAAGATTGATACGTGAACTTGATGCTCGCATTGGCGGCATTGAAGAATGCAATCAGCTGGCGGAGAAGCGCGGCCCCCAGTGTCCACAGCATAATGATGTCATCAATATAACGCTTGTAGAGTACGGGAGCACCAGGCGAGTTTAGCAACAGCGAGGTTTCGAGGTCATGCATGAAGATAATCGCAAACAGGGGCGCTAGGTTGTTACCCATGGCGATGCCTTCCCTCTGGTGGTAGACCTTCTCACCAAATCTGAAATAATTGGATCTTAGAACGAAGGTTAACAGCTCTTCGATCTGCTCCACGCTTAAACCAAATGTGTCAACAGACTCGATGTGCTGCTGCAGGACTCTAGCAACCGCCTCCACCCCTTCAGCGATAGGGATACTTGGGTAAAGAGCGACCACGTCCATTGTAACGATGATGGTCCCCGCTGGGGCTTTTTTTTTTTTTTTTTTTTTTTTAACTTTGTTTTACTTCGCAAAATCCAAACGGGAATTTCTTCCCAATGACAAGGTAGCGAAGATCTTAAGAGGGAAGAAAAAAAAGACAGAGAGAGAGAGAAAAAAAGAAGGAAAGAAAAAAGTGTGTATGCACTGGAAATGATAGTCAGCTGGAAATCGGATCGCTTGTAGGTCGGGATACACTTGCCGGATATCCTCCAGTGCTTCCAGCGTGTTTTTCAGATGTGCTGGGACATACTTCAGGCATTGGTTGAGTATACGCTCCAGGACAATAGAAATATTGGTCACCGGGCTATCACAGCCTCACTGGACCTTGCTGCCGTAAGTGGGTGGATCCCGCTGCCCCGAGGCGACGAGGAAGGCCTAAAGCCGCCTGCGTTGCATGCCAATCGAGCGAGGTAGAATGCACAAGACGCAACGTGGTTTATCGTCTGACCTGCAAGTGCTCGGAGAAGTATGTTGGAGAGACTGGCCGCAGTGTAGCAACGCGAACAAAAGAACACAATGATAACTCACGCAACAAGACGTCTGGAAAAGCCCTGGGCGAGCACTACCGACTTCACCATGGCGGCGAGGTACTGCCGCTTGGCGAGTCGGCATTCACAGAGGTTCGCGTCCTTGCCACTGAGTTGGATCGGGCCAGGAGGAGAATACGCGAAGCAATACAAATTCGCGACACGAGCCCCAGCATAAACAATAACGCAGGGTGGGACCTCCTGTGAATTCTCTGGTGAAGCCTTGTACATATTTCTGGCCCTGATACTCGCTCTTCCTGGATGGTGGTGGTTGAGCACCCCTTGAACTAGTGCACTGTTACTACTACTGTTGTTGCTAGCGCCTGCAATTACATGTCTGCACGCACCTAGTGCACATGTACATTCTGTTTGTTGCTTGTACCTGTGCCATTTTTAGAGTTGTCGCGTATTGCGTTATTTCTATACCTGGGTTTTTTTGGTGATGTTTTGTCCTTTTGTTCTCTCTCTCGTCATAGTGCATGCAGGTGTGATTTGTTATCAGTTTGCAGCGCTCCTAGTATATTAACCCATCCTAACCGGTGTGCCCACTTCATTCCTGATGATGGTTATTTCATGACCGAAACGTTGAAATATAATATTTTTCTGGTGAAAAGCAGTTATTTGAGTGTGAGCCAGTGTTGCTCACAACCAATTTTTTACTTATGAAGCTGCGTGATGCGTCCTACAAGATTTTATAATAATAATAATATGTACAAAGAGAAAGACCAAGGAAATACAAGTTACACTATACTGTCCACTAACACCACCAGTTACTAAACAATTAGCTCATGCGATAACACACAGACACACACACACACACACACACACAGACACACACACACACACACACACACACACACACACACATGTGAACACGCATGCATACCATACACACACACACAAAACAAACACACACACAAACACACGCACGCACACACACACACACACACATATATAATATTAAATACACACACACACACACACAAAAACACAAACACACACACACACAAAAACACAAACACACACACACGCATATACACCCACATGTATACACAAACACATACACACAAACGTGCACACACACACACACATACACATACACATACACACACACACACGTGCACACACACACACACAAACAGGAAGCATGACAGCAGTGCGCTAACTTACATCTGCAACTATCTCCAGCTGGCGAGGATACGCATGTCATTCCCAGCGTGCAAGTCCCATTGCACAGGCCTTGAAAACACAAACGTATGGACACGGAATAAACACTTGTTGAATTGCTGGTTTACATAGCAAACTAAAAACTCTTTGTTTGATGGCAGGAGGGCACGGTGGGTTGGTCTATGACCATGATTGAGAAACGACAGGTAGCAAGTTATAGTCTTGTTGTGAAGCTGGAAGTTTTCCAGCCGTGCCCTGGCACGAGGAAAACAGGCGCAGCAATGCATTAGGTGGTCAAGGAAAACTGCTGACTCATGCCGTGTACTTGGCTGCCATAAGTTGTTCCACTGATTCACCCCGAATACTTTATAAGTAGAAATTTGCGTAGGTCAATAATTTCGTCCAACTCCAAAGAAAGGGAGTTTGTGGGGTTGTAAATTTCGTCCATGGATCATAAGAGTGTATTGAAAAGCTGGACAAATCGACATTAGCCCGGCATTTGATTTGGTCCGTAAGCTCCTTGGACGAAGAAGATGAAATTTACGTGTAGTTCCAAACGAATACTTCTGCTTGTACAGTACTTATGTCCCATAAGCGGTTCCACTGACACACCCTGTAAACTGATCGCCCAGAAGCGGTTCCGCTCGTTCGCCACTGTGACATCATTCGGCTAAGGCTGCGGTCACAATTGCACATTTTTGGGGCGTTGCCTAAGCGTAACTTATGCTTTCACCGTTGCCTCGGCAACGGTAGAGGCCTAAGTTACGCTTTGGCGGAAAGTTTGGATTTCGCTACGCCAAAACATGTGAGCGGAACCTCCGTTTTCGCGGATCCGCTTTGATGGTTGCTTTGCATGGTGAAGGCTTTGGAGTTTGGTGTGCTACTTCTGCACCCGGAGTTCTGGTGTTGTTTGGTTGCCGTTTGGTATTCAGTTTTCATATTGTTCTTCTTGGCCAATGTACTGTATGTTCTGGAGATCTCGCAAACCATACTGCATCGCTATGATTGTATAGTGGGTGAGGGAATACGTCTCCGAAATCATTGACTCCGATTGCGGACGATCTCCAACTCTCCCCTTCTCTCGCCAAGCAATGCATTCACCAGAGTACGAAACACTGGGACTGTAACCAGAGAGTACCGTAAAGTCTGCTGCAAACGCCCACCCCAGTTTTGCAAGATCTGCTGGCCTATACGCACTGACCCCATGCACTTTCACGCCTACTGTACGAAAGTGCATCTCACACCGTACCGTAGCGCGAGGAGTGCTTTGCTACGGTAAACTAAGTCCATTTTCCGGGTTTCAAAATGTTTTTGGGCACTAGTTACTAGCTAGCTCCTAATGATTTTTATGATGTTGGTTGTTAAATTTCGCAAATCCAAACGGGAGTTACTTCGGAATTATTATAATATTATTATCATTATTATTCTCAATTCATGGATGACATGGTGTCAACCAATATTATGAATGAGGGCTACCAGCCATGGAATAAAAGAACAAGAAGAGGCAAAAATGCACACGCAAAATATGGCAAGTTAAATGAAAATGAAAATGAAATAAAAAGTAAATCAATCCAAAACCAAAATCAATTATAAAAATCAATCCAAAACCCAAATGAATTGTACAGGTAGCGTATGTGAATAACCAGGTAGCGAAGAACAGACTATTGCAGGAACCAAAATACACTTCTGACGGTGTTTCAAGCCATCATTTCCAAATCACGCAAAGCTCAATGGCAAGTGTTTTTCTCGAGCACTTCAGAGTTTTCAACAAGTTATCAGCGACTTTGTAGGTGTAGCTTCTGTGACATCCCCCCTGTTCGACTTGCAACTGCAATACTGCGACCGGTCAAGTCGTTGAATGACGCTTCGTCAGAACAATCACCGTTCCATTCTGAAACCGCTACATCGTGGCACTGCAGAAATTTCATGATTTGAAAACCAGATGGCTTCTACGGCATTATTTCGTGGAGAATGAACTAATAACAACGACGACTCGTTCATGGTATGAAAGGAAGTCTCGACCAAAGTTTTTTTTCTTTGCAGCAAGATAATGACAATCGCTTTTGCAGAGCCTCTTGGTAAGACATAGCCAGTTTGTAGGCATTATAGTCGTTCTCGTACGCATTCGACCGTCATATCATGCCAGTTTTCTACAACTACAAGTATATATTGACATGAAAAAGCTGAAAATAGTATGGACCCGCTGGGGTGGGTGTTTGCAGCGAAGTGGGCGTTTGCAGCGGACATTACGGTAGTAGAGTACTCTGCCACACTCTCACTGCAACTACAGGCATCCACGCTGGGGTCGATGATGGATCATGGAGGAAGCAACGACATCCTGCTATACAACTGTTTGAATTAGTTATCGATGTAAACTATAACTACTAGTAATAGGAATATTCAAATACATGTACACCCGTACTGTACTGATGCGCAGTGAATGTCCCCCAAATCCACGAGTGTACTTGACAGGAGACATTCAGCAGCCGGCCAGCGATACACAATAGCTCTACAGGTAGAAGCGAAGGTCGCTTCAACTCGGACAAGAACATCTAAAGTATTCATAGGACGTGCTGCATTTGCATTCTCTCCGCCACAGCGGAGCGTTGAGGAACACAGCACATGCATCATGTGGTCCGCAAAAGCGGCTGCAGTAGTTACGCCTTTCGCCCCCGCTAAACCGGTGCAAACGTTTCATGTGTGACCGCATGTGATCTTCGAATCTTTTGAGCCACACAAGTTGTGTGGAATGTTTCTTTGCGTTCTTGAATCGTGGTTTGACCGTATTGTCCAATGACCTTGCCAGTATCGTCATCGACATGCATGAACATCCGCCAACGTCCTTTACAGCTGAGACTTTCAGCTCCTGCTTATCTCGGTTGCCCTCACCTCCCCCCCCCCCCTTATGTTATTTCTATAACTTAGAACCTTCCAAGTTGGAAGGCTGTAGGAGTGCGCATCCAAGGCGTGCTAGAGCTGTTAGCCAGTTAGTTGTAGAACGTCAGTACCATCGGTCAGTGTTGTGCAATGTTATCGCATGAGCAGATTGTTTAGTAACTGGTGGTGTTAGTGGACAGTACAGCGTAACTTGTAGTTCCTTGGTCCTTTCTCTTTTTTATAAATTCATCCTTGGCTCTCCATCCGAGTCCATTTGAGCTTTTTGTGAAACTTTCTTTGGGATATTGGCATATTGCTCAAGCAGGTGCCCGAGTTTTCCCATATTGGTTTCTAGGCGCTTGGATAACAAGCGCCCACGTTCTGAAAGAATATGCACAGACTGATCCCAGATTTTTGAGGCATAGATGGTAGCGGCTTCTTCAAACTCTTTGAAACAAAAGGTTTGTACTTTTGAAACGCACCATAGACATAACCCTAAGGACGCAATTTATGCCTCACAAACCAACACAATGAAGATACATCTAAATATTATCATTGAGTGACTTACTGTATCCTTTGGAGTGCGCGAAAAGCACCAGAAGAAGCATCAACACACAGGTCTGAATCGCCTTCATCATCTTTCGTGCTGGACAAAAGACAGGACGAAGTGCAAGAATAATATTAACGTGTTGAATACTTGTACACGGCAGCATCTGTTGCTGGAGGCTTCCCCGACTAGCGTTCAGGACAGGCTCCACCCCTAGGAAACTCAAGATTATCGAGAAGCTGATAAATTCTGATCTGCCATACTGGCTTGAGAATGTTAACCAGAACAGCCATTGATTGACTCGGTTCGGTTCTTTTTTTCTTTTTTTCAAGGATTCGAAAAGGTACGCACGCGGTGACACAAAATGTAGAAATAACTTCGTGTGGCCTAACTTGTGCCCCCTCCCCCCCCCCCCTCTCTCTCTCCCTCTCTCTCTCTCCCTCTTTCCCTCTCTCTCTCTCTCTCTCTCTCTCTCTCTCTCTCTCTCTCTCTCTCTCTCTCTCCCTCCCCCTCTCTCCCTCTCTCCCTCTCTTCCTCTCTTCCTCTCTCCCGCTCTCTCTCTCTCTTTCTCTCTCTCTCTCCCTCTCTCTCTTTCTCTCTCTCTCCCCCTCTTTCTCTCTCTCCCTCTTTCCTTCTTTCTCTCTCCCTCTCTCCCTCTCTCCCTCTCTCCCTCAAAATAACTTGGTGTGGCCTAACTTGTGCCCCCCTCCCTCCCCTCTCTTCTCTCTCTCTCTCTCTCTCTCTCTCTCTCTCTCTCTCTCTCTTTCTTTCTCCCTCTCTCTCTCTCTCCCTCTTTCTCTCTCTCTCTCTCTCTCTCTCTCTCTCTCTCTCTCTCTCTCTCTCTCTCTCTCTCTCTCTCTCTCTCTCTCCCTCTCTCACTCTCTCTCTCTCTCTCTCTCTCTCTCTCCCTCTCTCTCTCTCCCTCTCTCTCCCTCTCTCTCTCCCTCTCTCTCTCTCCCTCTCTCTCCCTCTCTATCCCTCTGTCTCTCCCTCTCCCTCTCTCTCTCTCCCTCTCTCTCTCTCCCTCTCTCTCTCTCTCTCTCTCTCTCTCTCTCTCTCTCTCTCTCTCTCTCTCTTTCTCTCTCTCTCTCTCTCCCTCTCTCCCTCCCCTCCCTCCATCTTTCCCTGCAAAGCAACTCCACGCATTGTGACATTGAGCACTGAGCAGGCAGCTAAAGCAATCGACTCGAATAAACCGTACGGAAATGCACTGTACCTTTACTAGTAGATCCAGGTTCGGCCAGACGCTCAGAGCTCCGCTGATGAGACCTGACAAGTTCGAAACAAGTTCCCGAGTGCTCACCTTCTATCTTCACCAGCTAGCTTATATCGTATAGTTACTGACGATCGTACTCAGGCAGTTGCACACCACCTAGACTCGAGCTTCGTTCTCGCCCCGTCTTAGCGGTCGAGCGACCAGTTCATTACAGATGTCGTATCTACCCACGAGGCTAGATCGCCTTATTTATGTGTCTAATCATATATCTATCTCCCATAAACGGATTCATACCTGCCTTCATTTTATGTTTTTACACAAGGGCTGGTGCCTTCCTTATTTGATACACCCAGTTATTTCCTTTAATATCTGGCACACGCTCTTTGAGCTGTAGTTAAGGCCCCAACCGCACTAGGTAAAAAATACACGCATGTAAAAGGTGAAAGCATGTGTACATTACAGCCAGCAGCGCAGCCGCACTGCAAGTAAGTTGTATAGGCATTTTTCAGCCCAACTCCTAAAAAAACGTCTTGTGAGGCGCGGATTAGATTTCCTGTATGTGTCTTTGACGACTTATAGTACATACTGTATGTACGAAAAAGCGGCATATATAGTACATGCGTATATGTTTTACCTAATGCGGCGGCAGCCTTATGCCCAAAAGCTGAATATACTGACTGTCGGTAGAAAATACGATCCAAATATAATTATGTTTCAGCAAGTGTTAATTAAGTCCCGAACCCCTGTACTAGTATACGGTATAAATAGCTTTTTCCTCATGTAGACTACCGTATCTTTTGAATTTCCTGCACCTCATGCTCAACTCACGCGACGTTTTTTTGGAGTTTGGGCTGGAAAATGCATATACAACTAATGGTGCGTCTTATATTATTCTCTAGCTTCTCGGAGAAGAAGAAAACAGAAGTCGAAGTTACTGGTAGAATCAAGGAACGGGTCTGGAAGGATTCGGAGATATTTTTCACATGTCAAGCAATATCAAGCGCTAAAGGGGCCGCGATCTTGCGTGCCACGAATGTGGTGTGGTATGCACTGTGCGTATGCGTGCACTCATGGTCCACTTTTATTATTCAGTTCGCCGTGGTTGGCTACCATGTACCACCCGACTTCTCATATACTCTAATTTCAGAAATTTTCGGTGCTCAATATTTTCGGTATGAGGGCAAAAGGCCAGGTTAGGCGAACAGAAATTTTCGGTACAGAGAAGCAGTTCACTATTGGACTATGTGTGTTAGTGTTTGTTCGGTGTATTGAAATTTTAGGTATGAAACAGATGCACCGAAAGTACCGAAAATAAAAGTACACCGAAAATTTGTGAAATTACAGTACATGTATATTGGCAGTCTTCTGACGAGCCAGGAGATGTTGAATTAATAATAATAATAATAATAATAATAATATTAACTGGTTTTGAGGGAAAGAGAAAAACGGGAAAAGTCTGAAGAAAAAATTGACTGTCACCACCAGGACTCGAACCAGGGACCAATATATAATAATAATAATAATAATAATAATAACACGTGGCTTTTAGCCTAGTTCGCATGCGCTAAGCCCAAACCGCGGGAATCTCCAAGTTTCAACCACCCCCGAAGCTTGGAGAGCTCTGGAGAGCCTCCTAAAATTCGGAGAGGATATAAGAACAGCTCTCGAACTTTTCGGAGAGTCTCCTACTTTTCCGAGAGGATTTAAGAACGCACCCTACGGTTCTCACGCCGTACAAACTTCATTGCACTCGGCCACACGATATGTACATGTATAGGATATTGACCTCGACTTTGGTCTATATTTCCCATATAGACCAAAGTCGAGGTCAATATCCTATTTATCACGATTCCTTTGCCATAACCCCAAAATTTGAACCTTTAGGAGCTATTTTAACTAGGGCTGAAACGATCGTGAATTTTCACCTATCGATTTGTCTTTAGCTTAACGATCGATTAATCGATTATAATCGTAAGCAAGTAGTGGCAGAATTTTGTGAAAAATACTCTGTTTCCAAAAGCTAGGCCTTCGTAATACCAAAAATCTGCATTAGTGATAGGGTAGCTCCGAAACGTGGCAGTTTTGAAGCCAATTTAACATCAGAATATGCACCATGCCCCTGGCAATTGCATACTGACAGTGGAAACTGATTCAAACATCACAAAACGAGGGTTTTCAGTACTTTTTGCACTCAAAATCCCCAACGAGTAATCTATAAAATGGCAATAAATAAGATAAATTGTGCACTCATAACAACAGCAAAAATGAAGAAAGTCAAGTTCCATAACGTTTTCTTGTGACTGTCATCAGTGGAACGCTACATGTATATAAGTGTGTGTTTTAGTTACTCTAATTTCAGAAATTTTCGGTGCTGAATATTTTCGATATGAGGGCAATAGGCTAGGCTAGGTGAACAGCAATTTTCGGTACAGTCTAGCAGTTCCCTATTGGATTATGTGTGTTAGTGTTTGTTCGGTGTATTGAAATTTTAGGTGTGAAACAGACGCACCGAAAGTACCGAAAATAAAAGTACACCGAAAATTTGTGAAATTACAGTATTACATTTTTATGTGACGGCGTTCCACTGATGACAGTCACAAGAAAACGTTATGGAACTTGACTTTCTTCATTTTTGCTGTTGTTATGAGTGCACAATTTATCTTATTTATTGCCATTTTACGACTATTGTCTCCTCGTCGATTGAGTAATCTATAAGATAACGATTACTTGATTGAAACTCGGGTATTGAGCCAATAATAAAAGTAGAAAGGAAAAGGACATAATTATGGAAACGAGTTAAGAGTAACTCTCCACCACTGTAACTAGATACTATATACAGTCAGAAAGTCCCCCCCCCCCTTCTTAACTTATCTTTGATATTTTTGACCCACCCAAGTTGGGTGGTGTGCTGCTTTGCTGCTTCGAATTGTAGTTAGACCGCTTTGTCAAATCGGCTCCCAAGATAACACAGAGCCACTTCGATACTTTGTATTGCGGTGAAGCCACCATCGATAATATGGGGCGCAGAGGACAATTCGCGCGTTGTGGACAATACCAACAGAAAGAAGTTCGAGCAGGATCATGAGTCAGTGAGTGAAGCGGAGCTGGAGGAACAACTCCGCTCACGGGACGAGCAGCTAGCAAATGGGAGACAAGTGGTCTGTACAGAAACGGAGGATGAGACAGGTGATCAGAGGATAGAAGAGCAAGAAGAGCAATTGGATGACGAAACGGTTGGTGAGGAGACAGAGGACGAGGCAGAGGATGGTAGTGATGATGATCGTGAGGATGACGAGCGGAACGAGGAAGAGAGTGATGAGATGGACGAGGAGGAGTCGGGTGGGAAGGAGCGAGATGAGGCGGATGAATGTGTTGATCGTAAGAAGTCAGCTGTGTATCTACACTTGTTATCTCGTCCTGACTGTCTTAGTGTGTATGATGACTCTCATTTTTCTGTACTGTGTCGTGCGCGTTATGTCCAACAGTTGAAAGTCCTTGAGGCAGTCTGTATACGTATTCATAAGCCTGTTTTGTGTAAGCAGAAGGAGCACGTTGTTGCACTGAAGTTGTATTCGTAGGTTGACACTTCATTTAGCGCCTTCTCGCCTTTGGTTACGTAATCTTGTTACCTTTTTGTGTTTCCTCTAGTGGTTTTATTGCACTTGTATTTTGTTGTTATTTCTAACACATTTCTATTTACAGTACTTAAATTCAGTTTCTTTGGTTGTATCCTTAGTTCCGTATTTTTTCCCACTGATGATAGGAACAAGAAAATCCATTATGGGTTTTCAATAATATTTTTGTTATAAAATACACAGTAAATACATGTCGAACAAGTAACGTAGTTGCGTGATGTCTGCGGCCTTCATCCTATTCATAGCTGTATTTTATTTAGTAATGTTTTATGTATGAGAACACAGAGGTGGTACTTATGTCGAGTGGAAAGGGGACTGATCTTGGCAATTTCGTAAAGACTAGCGGAGGGAAAGCGACGATCTTTGCTAAATAAGATTTTAAGGAGCATGCGGTTATGGGTTTCTAGCTTGTTCAATACAGTAGTAGTTATGCCAGACCAAGCAGTATCACAGTAGTCAAGTAAGGGCAATATATAGCAACGATAAAACAAGCGTTTGCAAGAAAGAGGAAGATGTCTCGTAACGAAGCACAGAAGAAACGGGCCTATCTACAACGTGTGATTGATGTTGAGCGAGGCACCTTCACACCTTTGGTTTTCGCGACCAATGGTATGTGCGCTTCCGAATGTTCCCGTGCTCTAAAGAACATTGTTCAGCTCATTGTCGAGAAGCAGCCAGAGCTTAGTTATGCAATGGTAATGTCGCATTTGCGCTGCAGGATCTCTTTTATTTTGCTCCGCTGGCTGATTACTTGCTTTCGTGGGTGCAGAGCTTCATACTGCCGAAAGCGTGTAGCAATTTCATTCCTGGACCAATGCCGTTTGCTCCAGTTGTGAGTGGGAATATAATTATAAGGCCCTCCATGTGCTGTGCGCGGAGGCCTTCGGTTAATTTCAATATCTTCCTTTTTGGCCGGCTTTCCAAGTTGCGCTATTGTGAATAATGATCTGCTTTGATAGTAGTGACTGCTAATAATTGCCTGGATTTGACTCGAGTTTGGATTTTTCTGCAATCATCTTTCCGATCACATTACCATAGATTTTCAATAAAGTTCTTTGACTACTACTACTACTACTACTACTACTACTACTACTACTACTACTACTGAAATGTGTTTTTATTGAAAGCACAAAGCAATGAAGATGTGAATGCAAGGAGGGCAATGAATTCAAAAGGCGAACAGCACAATTGTAACAAAATAGAAAGATAACAAATATTAATGGCAACAGCAATGTTTATACATGAAAAAGGGGAAGGAAAAGGAAAGAAAAACATCCAAACCAGAACTGCTTGAACACCGCCAGAAATGAAACCGAGATTCATACAAAAGAAAAAACTT
This sequence comes from Sycon ciliatum, assembly GCF_964019385.1. Lineage (NCBI taxonomy): Eukaryota > Metazoa > Porifera > Calcarea > Leucosolenida > Sycettidae > Sycon > Sycon ciliatum. The sequence continues at coordinate 36,705,622 of NC_088646.1, forward strand.
CAGGACACCGGAAAACAAACTTTAGATCACATTTTGACATTATACGAGATGATGACAACGAAAAACTATGCCCTAGAGAGCACACGGCAGTCATTCACAAAGCTCGCCGAGCGCTTAGAGCGATAGGAGGACCTGGAGCCACGTAAACAGGTGATACACCAGCGAAGTAGGCAGAATGACAAACGGCATCGCAAATGATTGACAACAACAGAATACACCAAATCAGCATTTTTCTCTAGAATACGGCCAACCAATGCCTTCAAAAACACGGAACACTCCTTCCCTATCATGCCGTTGGTCGCAAATACCAGAGGGGTGAATGTGCCCCGATCGATCTGATTCACTCGCTCTGCGTAATGCCGCTTTTTTTCCCGCTCATTGCGCTCCAATTGGCTCATGGCTTTTTCACGAGACAGCAAGGTGGCCCTGGGATGCGTTACCCGGATATCGAAGAAGGCCTCCTGCTGCCGCGTCCAAAAGCCACGAGCCCTGACGTCAAGCCGCGCTTCCTGGGATCGGTTAGATGTTGACCATGCCAATGTCTCACCACCAAATGGGAGAAGGTTGGGCTCGATTGCCACATCGGGACTTACACTTCTGAGTAGCTCAGCGATGAGATCACGTATCTCATTATGCCTTGCGGTGGGATAGCCACCACAAGGGCACACCATGGCATGGTCAGTCGACAAGTTAGCTCCGCATACACAGTTCGTTGGAAGACCATCAAGCGGTAGACCGTACCGAAGCGCCACAGCATCTCGAAAATCTGATTTGTTAAGTGTTGTGCCATGGGCGGACCTTGGTTCAACAGTCAGCCAGGCGGACACGCCCTTCTCACCAGCTATCTCCACCAAGAATCGCTGATCTGCCGTCAGGTGATCATGTACTGTGGCCAGGATCTCTATGTCCCTAGCGTCTCTCTTCTTCTTGCCTTCTCTTAAACGCTAGCGAGTCTCCATCACAGCCTCGCTAACGCTAGCATCGCGTGACGGAATTTCCATTGAAGCTGACGGTGGCCGGTGCGGAAGCCATGATGAGGTGAGAGACTCATCAGCGGTTTCATTGTTGACTGTGTGACGCGGCGGACGCAGTGAGAGCCAAATCTCTGACGCATCACCTCCATCCAGAGAACGAACATCACCGCGCTCCCGGTCAGCAGAGACAATATCCACCGACCCAGAATTCAGCGGCATAGCTTCCACGTTAGTAGTAGGGACCAAGCCGGTTCTGGTGCAAAGTCGACCTTTGACCTTTTGTGAATGGGTACTTGAACTCTGTGGTTGTTAATTAAGTGGCCACTTGACCTTTTAATTGGATAAATGGTAATGAAGTGGCCACTTGAGATCTGAAGTGGTTTTGAAGTGGGCCAGGTGTTATATTTAATTGGATTAATGACTAAGTGGTGTTTGAAGTGCCTCTCGGCGACATAAGTGCTTTTAAAGTGGTGGGTGTGGTTGTTAATAAGAGTCACTGTCTGGGAATGTGTTCTGAAATGGAATCACATCACATCGGCGATATCCGAATCGAGGCCACTATCATAGTCTTGTCCATCAGCCATCTTCTTCCGCCATATATTACATCACAGTCCAGCAGATACACAAACACACACACACAAATATGTTATGAGTAATCGTTCTAGAAACTTCTTTTTTTACCTTTGTATGAGTAATCTTTCAAGTATGTTCATTCGTAGACACTTGTCTAGAACAAGAAGTGGGCAATTCGTTATCTAGATCAAAGTGACTTGACAGACAAGAGTAATGGCACAAGTATGTCATGGAAACTTCTAGACTACATCAAAAACCAGTTCTCTAAGCAGTTGATCACTCAATACTTTGAAAGACTACATGATTGTACTACCACATAATATAATTTAACAATCAGCAGCAGCAACAACAACAACAACAACACGCACATCATCATCATCATCATAGCACTGTCACTTACCGCTATTGCAGATGATGTCTTTTTTGTCAAGTCCTTGATTGCTTCTTCGTTTTTTCCTCCAACTCTTCTACCGTCACTGTCTGTCAAACACCAGTGCTTCACCCTTGCTCCTTATATACACCTCTTGAATGCTATTATACAATGCACTTTCTCGATCAGCTATTATGGTATAGCAAGTCCATCACCACTGCAGCTGACCTAGAATTGAATTACCCGTCGAAAGTTCTGGAACCTAAATTTAAATTTCAATTGTAATGCTACGTAGTGGAGGTACAACTGAAAAACAATGCATTTCCCACCAATTGATCAGACATGTAGGTTGATACGGTTGAAAGCACCTTTAGCGGCGGTAATTGTATGTCACAGAAACATCTCGAAGATCGCACCCGTCGAAAGTTCTGGAACGTAAATTTCAATTTCAATTGTAATGGTAGGTAGTGGAGGTACAACTGAAAAACAATGCATTTCTTACCAATAGATCAGACATGTAAGTTGATAGGGTTGAAAGCACTTTTAGCGGCGGTATTTGTATTACAAAGAAACATCTCGAACATCGATGCAAAAAGAACCTGTCAATAGCATGCACTCTGTACTGCATTCTACCAACTCTCATTGCACACTCCACACAGTATATAAACCGCAGCTCACACCCGCAACTGTATCACAGGTTGGTGAAACAGTGCTACCGCTACTCCTTTGAAACATGAAGCGGATGCATAGTTCAAGCGGCGGTGGCGGTGGTGAAAGTGATGTGGGAGTTGGTGAGGATGACAGCTCTTCACCCCCAAAATTGAGAAAAGAATCCGCACTTACTTTGACTCGTACAGCTCCTCGTGGATTCTTGAGAGAGTATAGAGCCAGTTTCATAGACGTGCAGAAGGATGTTCTTGGCGTTCTCAACGATCTATCGCCAGATCTGTATGAAACAATGGTGCACGAGCTAGGCATCCAGCCGTTCAAAGCTGTACTGGTTCTTTGTGTCACTGTTGAGAAGCCCAATGCCGCAGGTGCAATCGTCTACGCCTCTCCATTTTTCCGAAGCCGGCCTATGACTGTGCTGAACGTGAGCAACATTCCAGGTCTACTAACCGCCGCCTTCGACGGGATCACTGCAAAGGTGGACGCTTGGGTGCAAGGTGGTTCAGGCTGGGCTGTGAGTAATGTGAAAACTGCACATCTTGATATTTGCAAGTATCGTCCAATGCGCATGTCGTCGTACCTTCCTCTACCTAAAAAGTTAGCTTCGTCAAAGGCCATCATCAATGTGAAGAATGACGACGAGCAGTGTCTGAAGTGGGCTCTTCTGTCTGCCCTGCATCCAGCTGTGCAAAATGCAGAACGTGTGAGCAAATATGCGCAGTATTCGCAGAGTCTCAACTTTGACGGTGTAGAGTTCCCTGCAACCATAGATGATGTGTACAGGGTGGAGAAGGCCAACTCGCTAAACATCAACGTGTTTGCATTTGAAGAAAACCATAATTATCATTCCCATAAAGTTATCAGGTAGTGACAATGCAATAAATCTCCTGATCCTGCAAGATGATCTCCTTAGCCATTACTGTTGGATAAAGGACTTAAGCGCTCTATGTGCCAGCCAGACAAAGTCCCAACACAAGAGGTTCTTCTGCATGCGATGCCTCTCCGCATATCGCAGCGATACCACTCTGAAGAAGCATCAACTATACTGCAGCGATGTGAAGGCAGCGACAGTCCAGATGCCAAAAGCAGACGAGCAGCTCAAGTTCACGGACATACAGCGGAAGATGAAAATGCCGTATGTGATCTATGCCGATACTGAGTGTCTGCTGAAAGCAACGTCTCCAGAGCGCCATGGGAAGCAAACTGTTCGTGAAGCTGAACACGTGCCATGCGCAGTATCGTATGTCGTCGTACGCTCTGATGGTGTACTGAAGAACACTTTCATGTTCAGAGGTGAGTCCTTCAGCATAACTAATTAAATGTACTGCTCAATGTGTGTGTGTGTGTGTGTGTGTGTGTGTGTGTGTGTGTGTGTGTGTGTGTGTGTGTGTGTGTGTGTGTCTGTGTGTGTGTGTGTGTGTGTGTGTGTAAATGTGAAATATCAGCGTTAATCGTATACCCAGTCGTTAAATCTTTATTCTCACAATATCCAGTGGTCAATAAGAGAGATAATATTTTATGAAAAAAAAGAGGAAAGAGTGAGGAATAATTTGTTGTTGTTGTTGTTGTTTTTGTTCTTTCTACTTTTGTATATGTAGGAGATGATCCGATTGAAAAGCTTTTCGAAGAGCTGTCCAAGGAGGAAGAGCGCATAGAGGAAGACCTGAAGAACATACGTCCTATCATCATCACGGATGATGGAGAGGTGCAGTTCCGCAATGCCGCAGAGTGCTGGATCTGTGGCAAGAAACTGAAGGGTGCTGATCGAGTGCGCGACCACGACCACCTCACCGGACTGTACAGAGGAGCTGCACACAACGCCTGCAATTTGAAGTTCCGCATCGTGCCAGAGCACCATCCCATCCCCGTTGTATTTCACAACCTGAAAGGGTATGATGGACATCTCCTGATATCCAGCATCGGCCTCACGTCCATGAACACTGAGGAGTACATTGACAGACAAGGACGGCGTCGAAGCAAGGTGAAGGGGCGTGTTACTGTCATACCCAACAATATGGAGCGGTATGTGTCATTCTCGTGGGGGAGATTCAGATTCATTGACAGTCTTTCCTTTCTGAACGCATCGCTGGACAAGCTAGTGAGCAACACGCCTCGCGACTCGTTCTTTCATCTCAAGTCCCTGGCTTCGTCGTACAGCAACAACGCCACGGGCAGCAACGTCACGGGTAGCAACGCCACGGGCAGCAGCAGCAGCAGCACCACCACCACCAGCAGCACCACCACCACCACGACCAGCAGCACCACCAGCAGCACCACCAGCAGCACCAGCAGCAGCAGCAGTGCACCAGGCTCGTCTAGCAATACCCTGCTGGATCTCCTGCATCGCAAAGGTGTCTATCCCTACGAATACATGAACAGCAGCGCTAGGTTTTCCGAGACTGGTCTTCCTGCAAAGGAAGACTTTTACTCACGCCTCTCAGAGTGCCACATCAGCGATGAGGACTACTGCCATGCCCAGCGTGTGTGGACTGCATTCGGCTGCAGCGACATGGGCGACTACCATGATCTCTATCTGAAGACCGATGTGCACCTTCTTGCAGATGTGTTTGAGAAATTTAGATGCACTGCAATGGCCACGTACGATTTGGACCCGACACACTACTACACCCTGCCTGGATTCGCGTGGGACGCCCTTCTGAAACATACAGGAATTTCGCGAGGTATTGAAGATATAGGTGGGTTTGAGGACCCGCAGTATTCTGAGTAGCAGTCGTAGAAACAAGAGTAGCTTGTTTCACGTCGGAACTTTCAATGTTCGTGGACTAAATTCAAATTTGAAAAAGAATCAACTTATTTGTGACCTAACAAGATATGGAGCTGAACTCTGCTGCCTGCAAGAGACGAAAATCTCTCAGGGCTTCGATGGAATTATTGATAATTATCGACTCCTGTGTCTTTCGTCGACCTCTCGACACTATGGACTTGGATTCGCCGTAAAAATAAGTTTACTGCCCCGAATTCACAGATACTGGAGTATCTCTGACCGGATCGCTGTGCTGCAGCTATGGCTATCCGATAGAACTCTGTGCTCGTTTATCAACGTTTATGCACCAACATCTGGACGCGTTGCGGAGGACCCTGCCTGTCTGGATGAATTCTACAACAGTTTATTGGAGACAATTCAGAAGCTTCGATCATCAGCCATGCTTTTCGTGATAGGTGATTTCAATGCAAAAGTTGGAAAACGTTCCGTTACAGCTACGGGGAGACATGATTTGTCGTGCTGCGGAGCACACTCAAGAGGCCGCCGCAATTACAGTGGACAGGTTCTGACTGACTTTGCGTCGGACAACCACCTGTTTGCTTGCAACACTGCATTCCAACACCGTGCGGCACATATCACAACATGGACAGGATGGCGTCACAACCCAGACGGTGGTTCAGCAATACCCATATACAACCAGATCGATTATATATTCTGTCGGAATAGTGAGCGTTCTGTGGTGGAAGATGCGAGGTCATATGCGGGGACAAAGATGGAGAGTGACCACCGCCTTGTCCTCGCTAAAGTCAACCTGACCAATCTTTACAAGAAATTGAATGCGCCATGCATATCAAGGGAGACCAATGACAAATTCAGTGTATCTGAATTCAGTGACTTGAGCAAGAGGGAGGCATACCAAGCGGCAATCGAGCGGGGTCTGGAATTGACATGCCGTGAGATGGACAACATGGGTGTTGAGGAGCATGCCCGGAAGATCACCGGCATTATGAAGGAGTCAGCTGCATCATCCATTGGCATAGTACCAAAAAGAAGAAAAGTACATACAAATGGCTATAACAATGCCATTGAACAGCTAGCCGAGAAAAAACGCAAGTTACGTTTGGATCTCACTAACTGCAAAGACGCTGGGAAGATTTCTGAGATGAAGCAAGAACGCAATCGCATTTCACACCAGATTCGGCGGGAATGCCTCAAGATGGCATCGAGCAGGCTTGATGAACGAGTGGGAGAAATAGGAAGAATAAAGAATGACGCAAAGATGTTCAAAGCAACCCAGCTACTCCGTCGTCAGAAACAATCACCGGTTATCGTTGAGGATGCTGAAGGCAAAATTATATCTCAACCTGCGGAATCGGTGGAAGCGGTCAAGGAACACTTCAGAACTATATTCTGCGACCAGGCACTAGCAACAACTATGTTGGAGAGGAGTGAAATGCCACTGAACCGATCCATAACGACTGAGGAGGTGTCCAAGGCTGCAAAACGTTTAAATAACGGCAGAGCATCCGGCCCCGATGGAATCCCGGCTGAGCTCCTGAAGTATGGGACGCAATCACTGCATGGTAACATAGCCACATTATTCAATAATTACGCTAAAGATCAACGCATCCAGCTTGGTGATGGTATATTGGTCCCGTTGCCGAAACCGGGCAAGAAGAGAGGTCCTCCTGCAAATTTGCGGCCAGTCACCCTTCTAAATACACTACGCAAGCTACTGTCTCTAATCGTATTGACGCGTATTAAGCCGGCAGTTGATCAATACCTCTCGCCCTGCCAGAGCGGATTTCGCAGCGGGAGAAGTACAGCGGATGCTGTGTACTCCTACAGATGGTTGGCAGCAAGATGCCAAAGAGTAAAGGAAGATATCGCCATTTTGGGAATTGATATGTCGAAAGCCTTTGACACTATTTCAAGACCAAAGCTCATGAACGTGCTGGAGACTATTGTGAACCGGGACGAATTACATCTTATTCAGTGCTTACTTACGGATACCACCATTAAAGTACGGCTAAACAACATCCTGAGCCAGCCACTTGAAACATACAATGGGACTCCACAGGGAGATTCTCTGTCGCCGGTATTGTTTACGATATACCTGGAAGCTGCGTTAAGAGAAGTACGAAACCGTCTACCGCCGCGACCAGACCGAGACGTCCAGCTGCTTCTGCCCGGAGAGTCGGAATATGCAGATGATGTGGACTTCATCAGTACCGACCAACAGTATCTAAAAGATTGCCTTCCTACAATATCCTCTTCGTTAGCAGAGTGGAACTTGAAGATGAATGAGGGGAAGACGGAACACACCATGATAAGCAGACAAAAGGATCGAATAGAGGAACAGTGGCGACACACAATAAAGCTGGGCTCGATGCTTGGAGTGGATGAGGACATAGGCAGACGAAAGCGGTTGGCTACAAGCGCACTTCACCGGATGTGGGTGATATGGCTGAGAGGGCAACACATCAGAGAGTCTCTACGAGTGCGCCTCTATAATAGCTTCATTCTACCAATCCTGCTTTATAACTGTGGCACGTGGAGTCTCACGGGGACACAGGAGCGGAAATTGGACTCTTTCCACAGGCAGCAGCTGCGAACAGTGATAGGCATTAAATACCCGCTCATAATAAAGAACACTTCCCTGTATAAACGCACAGAATCTCGTCCCGTGAGCCAAATCATCAGAGATGCTAGATGGAGGCTGTTTGGTCATGTGCTGCGTTTGGAAGAGGCAGCCCCAGCCAGACGTGTCATGGGAGCTTACTTCTTAGGGGGTAACGGCCCCAGCTTTAGGGGACGCCCAAGAACAACGCTCCCGCGAACGCTCAATAATGATCTCAAAAAGCTGAAAAATAATACCGCCCTAGAGACTGGCGATGACTTGAACATGCTGCAGCAGCTTGCCCAAGACCGTCGACAGTGGCGGGAACTGGTGAAGGCTGTATGTAGCTGCTAATGAAACAATGGACATAATTTATACCTTTATATATAGATAATGGAGATGACTGCAACAGGCTGCAGCAGCTCGCCCAGGATCGCCCTCAGTGGCAGGACCTGGTGAAGGTTGTATGTAGCCGCTAATGCAACAATGGACATAACTTTGCGTTTCCATCTTGTCTTTTTTGTGATTGTGATGCTTGATGTGCACTGTGCTTCCTCGCATTCACTTGCTCCTTCTTGCAGCTTGTCTCTTTTTTTTCTGTTTTTTTGTTTTTTGTTTTGTTTTGACGCTCTGTGTGCATTGCGCTTCCTCGCGCTCACTTGCTCCTTCTTGCGGCTTAAGCGAAGGCTATATGTGAGCTTTATAAGCTCACTGATGCTAACGCGAATAGAGCATAATAATAATTGAAGATATGTTGACGCCTGCTCAGGGTCGTGTGAGCTCATGTACTTGTTGTTCGCCCTGGCGTGGCGGTGTGACGCCATTGTAACACCGCCACGAAGACCGCGCTCGACGAACAGATGCATGTCCACGTCGTCCAGCAGAGTGAGCGAAATTCCTGTATGTTTCAGAAGGGCGTCCCACGCGAATCCAGGCAGGGTGTAGTAGTGTGTCGGGTCCAAATCGTACGTGGCCATTGCAGTGCATCTAAATTTCTCAAACACATCTGCAAGAAGGTGCACATCGGTCTTCAGATAGAGATCATGGTAGTCGCCCATGTCGCTGCAGCCGAATGCAGTCCACACACGCTGGGCATGGCAGTAGTCCTCATCGCTGATGTGGCACTCTGAGAGGCGTGAGTAAAAGTCTTCCTTTGCAGGAAGACCAGTCTCGGAAAACCTAGCGCTGCTGTTCATGTATTCGTAGGGATAGACACCTTTGCGATGCAGGAGATCCAGCAGGGTATTGCTAGACGAGCCTGGTGCACTGCTGCTGCTGCTGGTGCTGCTGGTGGTGCTGCTGGTGGTGCTGCTGGTGGTGCTGCTGGTGGTGGTGGTGCTGCTGCTGCTGCTGCCCGTGGCGTTGCTACCCGTGACGTTGCTGCCCGTGGCGTTGTTGCTGTACGACGAAGCCAGGGACTTGAGATGAAAGAACGAGTCGCGAGGCGTGTTGCTCACTAGCTTGTCCAGCGATGCGTTCAGAAAGGAAAGACTGTCAATGAATCTGAATCTCCCCCACGAGAATGACACATACCGCTCCATATTGTTGGGTATGACAGTAACACGCCCCTTCACCTTGCTTCGACGCCGTCCTTGTCTGTCAATGTACTCCTCAGTGTTCATGGACGTGAGGCCGATGCTGGATATCAGGAGATGTCCATCATACCCTTTCAGGTTGTGAAATACAACGGGGATGGGATGGTGCTCTGGCACGATGCGGAACTTCAAATTGCAGGCGTTGTGTGCAGCTCCTCTGTACAGTCCGGTGAGGTGGTCGTGGTCGCGCACTCGATCAGCACCCTTCAGTTTCTTGCCACAGATCCAGCACTCTGCGGCATTGCGGAACTGCACCTCTCCATCATCCGTGATGATGATAGGACGTATGTTCTTCAGGTCTTCCTCTATGCGCTCTTCCTCCTTGGACAGCTCTTCGAAAAGCTTTTCAATCGGATCATCTCCTACATATACAAAAGTAGAAAGAACAAAAACAACAACAACAACAACAAATTATTCCTCACTCTTTCCTCTTTTTTTTCATAAAATATTATCTCTCTTATTGACCACTGGATATTGTGAGAATAAAGATTTAACGACTGGGTATACGATTAACGCTGATAATTCACATTTACACACACACACACACACACACACACAGACACACACACACACACACACACACACACACATTGAGCAGTACATTTAATTAGTTATGCTGAAGGACTCACCTCTGAACATGAAAGTGTTCTTCAGTACACCATCAGAGCGTACGACGACATACGATACTGCGCATGGCACGTGTTCAGCTTCACGAACAGTTTGCTTCCCATGGCGCTCTGGAGACGTTGCTTTCAGCAGACACTCAGTATCGGCATAGATCACATACGGCATTTTCATCTTCCGCTGTATGTCCGTGAACTTGAGCTGCTCGTCTGCTTTTGGCATCTGGACTGTCGCTTCCTTCACATCGCTGCAGTATAGTTGATGCTTCTTCAGAGTGGTATCGCTGCGATGTGCGGAGAGGCATCGCATGCAGAAGAACCTCTTGTGTTGGGACTTTGTCTGGCTGGCACATAGAGCGCTTAAGTCCTTTATCCAACAGTAATGGCTAAGGAGATCATCTTGCAGGATCAGGAGATTTATTGCATTGTCACTACCTGATAACTTTATGGGAATGATGTGGTTTTCTTCAAATGCAAACACGTTGATGTTTAGCGAGTTGGCCTTCTCCACCCTGTACACATCATCTATGGTTGCAGGGAACTCTACACCGTCAAAGTTGAGACTCTGCGAATACTGCGCATATTTGCTCACACGTTCTGCATTTTGCACAGCTGGATGCAGGGCAGACAGAAGAGCCCACTTCAGACACTGCTCGTCGTCATTCTTCACATTGATGATGGCCTTTGACGAAGCTAACTTTTTAGGTAGAGGAAGGTACGACGACATGCGCATTGGACGATACTTGCAAATATCAAGATGTGCAGTTTTCACATTACTCACAGCCCAGCCTGAACCACCTTGCACCCAAGCGTCCACCTTTGCAGTGATCCCGTCGAAGGCGGCGGTTAGTAGACCTGGAATGTTGCTCACGTTCAGCACAGTCATAGGCCGGCTTCGGAAAAATGGAGAGGCGTAGACGATTGCACCTGCGGCATTGGGCTTCTCAACAGTGACACAAAGAACCAGTACAGCTTTGAACGGCTGGATGCCTAGCTCGTGCACCATTGTTTCATACAGATCTGGCGATAGATCGTTGAGAACGCCAAGAACATCCTTCTGCACGTCTATGAAACTGGCTCTATACTCTCTCAAGAATCCACGAGGAGCTGTACGAGTCAAAGTAAGTGCGGATTCTTTTCTCAATTTTGGGGGTGAAGAGCTGTCATCCTCACCAACTCCCACATCACTTTCACCACCGCCACCGCCGCTTGAACTATGCATCCGCTTCATGTTTCAAAGGAGTAGCGGTAGCACTGTTTCACCAACCTGTGATACAGTTGCGGGTGTGAGCTGCGGTTTATATACTGTGTGGAGTGTGCAATGAGAGTTGGTAGAATGCAGTACAGAGTGCATGCTATTGACAGGTTCTTTTTGCATCGATGTTCGAGATGTTTCTTTGTAATACAAATACCGCCGCTAAAAGTGCTTTCAACCCTATCAACTTACATGTCTGATCTATTGGTAAGAAATGCATTGTTTTTCAGTTGTACCTCCACTACCTACCATTACAATTGAAATTGAAATTTACGTTCCAGAACTTTCGACGGGTGCGATCTTCGAGATGTTTCTGTGACATACAATTACCGCCGCTAAAGGTGCTTTCAACCGTATCAACCTACATGTCTGATCAATTGGTGGGAAATGCATTGTTTTTCAGTTGTACCTCCACTACGTAGCATTACAATTGAAATTTAAATTTAGGTTCCAGAACTTTCGACGGGTAATTCAATTCTAGGTCAGCTGCAGTGGTGATGGACTTGCTATACCATAATAGCTGATCGAGAAAGTGCATTGTATAATAGCATTCAAGAGGTGTATATAAGGAGCAAGGGTGAAGCACTGGTGTTTGACAGACAGTGACGGTAGAAGAGTTGGAGGAAAAAACGAAGAAGCAATCAAGGACTTGACAAAAAAGACATCATCTGCAATAGCGGTAAGTGACAGTGCTATGATGATGATGATGATGTGCGTGTTGTTGTTGTTGTTGTTGCTGCTGCTGATTGTTAAATTATATTATGTGGTAGTACAATCATGTAGTCTTTCAAAGTATTGAGTGATCAACTGCTTAGAGAACTGGTTTTTGATGTAGTCTAGAAGTTTCCATGACATACTTGTGCCATTACTCTTGTCTGTCAAGTCACTTTGATCTAGATAACGAATTTCCCACTTCTTGTTCTAGACAAGTGTCTACGAATGAACATACTTGAAAGATTACTCATACAAAGGTAAAAAAAGAAGTTTCTAGAACGATTACTCATAACATATTTGTGTGTGTGTGTTTGTGTATCTGCTGGACTGTGATGTAATATATGGCGGAAGAAGATGGCTGATGGACAAGACTATGATAGTGGCCTCGATTCGGATATCGCCGATGTGATGTGATTCCATTTCAGAACACATTCCCAGACAGTGACTCTTATTAACAACCACACCCACCACTTTAAAAGCACTTATGTCGCCGAGAGGCACTTCAAACACCACTTAGTCATTAATCCAATTAAATATGACACCTGGCCCACTTCAAAACCACTTCAGATCTCAAGTGGCCACTTCATTACCATTTATCCAATTAAAAGGTCAAGTGGCCACTTAATTAACAACCACAGAGTTCAAGTACCCATTCACAAAAGGTCAAAGGTCGACTTTGCACCAGAACCGGCTTGGTCCCTACTACTCACGTTGTTGATGTTAGTTACTGAGTTCCGCTCCACTGCCTCTCCGGACGATTCCTCATCCGCCAATTCGACCTCGGCCAACTCCTCAGCTGCATCTGGCCGGCTCGCAGCCGTTCGCGTGCTATCGGCAGCAAGCTGTGGCACGGCTGCCTCAATTATTGGGCGCACGGCTTCGGTACACTGCGAATACTCACCCTCACATAATGGTGCAACTGGGGGGATGCCTAGCCCGCCACGGCGGCATGGAAGTCCCATAAGCTGACGAAGGGGATCGTCACTGCTTAGAGACACACCAGCAATGGCAGGCAGCAGGGAATTATTAATTGCATCATCCAATCTAGTAAATAGGTCGGGAGAGCAATTTACGGCCCGAAGGCAATAACGCCAGCGCGAAATAATGCTGCGCACAAGCACAGTATATGCAGCATGTGGCTGAGTAGTGGCGAGTTCGGAAAGGTGCTCGACTTGGCGAACCCACTTATCAACCTTGCCCGATACAAATGTGTGCAGGAATCTCTCAGACCCAAGGGCGCCACCAAGATAAATGCAACCATCCGTAACAATTCTCACCCCAGTCCCAGCGAATAATTCCTGCGCTGCGTGCTCGAGAGATGGCTTCACGAGAAGAACTGTCTTCTCCGGATTGGGGTGGTACCCATAGTCGGGTCCCAGCTGCAATAACTTAGACCAGTAAAGGGATGCGGCTTGAAGGGTGCCAGCAGCGGAATCATCATCAGCGTACCACAGCTGGGTGGTGTTTGGACATTCGTGTGAAAGTTTGTTTATGAGAGGCATAACAGCAACAGCGTAAATGGCCATCGCAAGGGGGTCACCCTGGCACGTCCCCTCACGGGAAAGAAGTTCGCCCCCACCCGCTACGAAGAGGCGGCATGGCGCGCCATACGTGTTCTTGAACACCTGACCTAAAGCAGGACAGAGAGCGGGAACATTGTGCAGGGCAGCATTCCTATTTAGAGAATTGAATGCATTAGATGCATCTATTAGCAGCACGGCTTCGGTTTCAGGAAGACCAAAAACCCCTGCCATTGCCTGAACGGCAGCCTCGCAAGCAGCTGGCATGCCAACGCAAAGTTGGCGCGGGGCAGTCGCAGCTCTGACGTCGCTTTCGATCACCTTCATTATCGCTCGCCCTATAATCCTCCTAAACACCTCCCCAACAGCTATGGGTCTAACACCTGGGGATTTATCAAGGGGGATCAGGCGAGCGGCAGTGAATGCATCCATGAAACTCGGCTCGATATTCGCAGTACACAATAAGCGTGCCGAATCCGCCAATGCAGTGCAAAGTCGGTTGGAAGCTGGGCCGAAGCACGTTAGCATCCTGGTCCAGGCCTCCGAGTCTAGTCCGGACGGACCAGCGGCACCCTTCATGGACCTGCTCACAAACTTGATGAGGCTTGGCGTGATGCGCTCGAAGAGTATTGGGTTCACCCGCTGTGAGTCGGTCGGCGCCACCAATGAGCCAGGAACCGCCGGTGAGGGAGACGGGTGCTTGTCATGCAGTACCTCAGGCACAGTCTTTTCACCACCGGCCGAGTCCTCCATCCCGAGCACTGAGCCAGGTGAGTCATCACCTACCATCCTCGCTGCAGAGTGAACCTTCCCTGCGAATACTCGTCGACTGAAGGTTGTATCGTTCACTGTATCAGGCAGTTTCTGGCGACGCTTCCCAGCGGGTAGGTGCGCTTGAATAAACCTGGCTTCGTCCAGGATGTCCTCAAGCCTGCCACATGACCACGATTTCATACGTCGCGTGATGTGGGTTGCATTCTCAGCAGCCCGGGACTCCGGGTGAGGTCGCTGTAATAGTAGCTGGCACGCAACCGTTACCGCTGTCCAAGAGATGGGACGAAGTGGCGAGTCAGCGGCAAACGCTGATATTAAGCGGGCCAATTCATTCACAAACGAAGACCCGGCTGAACCATACGGAATCATTACCAGATTCCTCTCCCACTGCACACATTCGTTGTATACGTCTTGGAAGCAAGCTTGTATGTCATCCGCCGGACTGTTCCATATGTTTTCGTCGAAACTATGCTGAGAATCGTCCAGACCGGCCAAGAGCAATGTTGTATCTCCTACTACTACTACTACTACTACTACTACTACTACTACTACTACTACTACTACTACTACTACTACTACTACTACTACTACTACTACTACTACTACTACTACTACTACTACTACTACTACTACTACTACTACTACTACTACTACTACTACTACTACTACTACTACTACTACTACTACTACTACTACTACTACTACTTTGAAGCCTTTTCAATTACTTTCTTTGTGACATGTGGAGTCGGCTCGAGTAGTTTGCTTCCTTCTGGGCTCGTCCGGCCCGCCAGTCCTTCATTCAGCTGGTTTCTTGCCCTGCGAATCGGCCATTATAGCCGTTGGTCCGTGCTGGGCACGTTTGAGCGTGCGGGCCTTGGGCCCTGTTTGAGCTGGCTTGCTGTGCTGTGCACACGTTGTGGTTTGGCCCTGTGTACTGCCTGCAATGGCGCTCTGGATGCATACTTGGTATGGGACGAGTCGAGGTGACACTACTCATTGCATGTAGACGCACTGTTTACACCTGAGGCTGGGGCTAGGTCTTTGCATGCAGTGTGCCCGTGCTGTGTCTATGGGATGTCGCGGTCACGCGCTGTGAGCGGTCGACCGTGCTGCGCTTGCAGCAGAGCGTCTGGGACTTGCAAGTCATGTTCGTGTGCGTCGGATGGACGATGCTGCAGCAATTGTTACCCTGGCAGAGACAATAAATGTACGAATTTTGGCAACGTGAATCTGCAGACCGCAGTTGTTGGAATGGGTGTGGACGAATCGTTGTGTAGCGCTCCACCTTTTCGACCTCCTGGCTGGGTGCCCCATGGTTCCCGGGATGTGTTGGGCTCTGTTCCTCCGCCATGTGGCTCACACTCTCGCACAATAGCAACTCGGAGCTCTGCCTCGGCGGTGACGGCTGGGTTTGCGCCAAGTTCCGGACATCGGTCTTCCCGTGATGACGCATTAGGAGATCCTCAGGTGTCTGTTCCTGCCTCTGCATCTGCGCTGCCTCGCCGCGGCATGGTTGGGCATGTACCAAGTTCCGGGCCTCAGTCTTCCCGGGATCGAACAACAGGAGATACTCATGCGTCTGCTCCTGCGCCTGCGCCGGTGTCTTCGGAGTGTTTGCGTGTGGATCTGCCGCCCCCACGATGTTCGGGAGCGAGTCGCCCTGTGCAGTCTGGGGATGGTGGCGACCATGTCGTTGCTGGGGTTGCTCATGCTCCCTTAGTTGCTCCTCTATGGTCACGGCATGCGGAGTTGGCTATTTGGATGCGGACTGCATATGGACAGGTTGTGTGCTGGCAGCGGAACCTTTTTATGACCCCCTCGGGTTCCACTGGCAAGCGTTTCGTTAACATTATCGCGGACTTCATAAACACTTTTGCATCTGGTGGTCCAGCTGCCTGTGTTGCTTGGGAGTGTGTGGCGGTTTCTAGTCACCTCTTGCTGCAGCGACCTGAGCCGCACAGCAGAAGCAAGGAGAATACAGAGCATCTGCAGCGGCGCATGGACATGTGGGCTGCTGGTGACTTGCAGCCACTATTGGAGGAGTCCCGTTGCGTCCAGGCTCACTTGCGTCCCCGCTCGGGGTCTGCTGGCGGTGGTGGAGACAGTGGGATGTCGGACACGGATTTTGCCAAGCTTGTGCACGGTGGTCGGCTGGGTCAGGCTCTGTCTGGTTTGTCAGAGGGGCGGTGTGGCAAACCTCTCCGGGCTGATGATATTGCGGTGCAATCCTCGGGTGAGACGGTCCGTGACGTGCTTCAGAAGAAGCACCCTGCTCCTGTGGATCCAGCCGAGGGAATATTGTTGGACTGTGAACCAGATCTGCCCAACCAGATTATGTTTGAAACGATTTCAGCAGAAAAAATCAAAAAGACAGCTGGCCGCATGAAGAGTTCTGGGTCGGGAGGTCCATCGGGACTGGACGTTGCTGCCTGGCAGAGAATGCTCACGGTGTTCAAGGGGGCATCGGCGAACCTTGCATCGGCGTTGGCTGCAGCAGCGAAGCGACTCTGCAGGGAGGTTGTCGATCCTCAGATTCTGTCAGCGTTCGTGGCAGCTCGCCTTGTTCCCTTGGAGAAGTCTGCTGGTGATGCTGCTGGCGCTACTTCCAGTATAGGTGTGAGACCGATAGCTGTTGGTGAAGTACACCGCCGTATTATCGCTAAAGCTATATTGGATTGCGTCTCCACTGATGTTGTTGCGGCTGTAGCCCCATTTCAGGTTTGTGTGGGCATGCCATCTGCGTGTGAGGCTGCGGTCCTTGCTGTGCAGAGCCAGTATTTGGATCCGGAAACAGAGGCTATTTTGTTCATAGATGCGTCTAATGCATTTAATGCTGTTAACAGACAGGCAGCGCTTCATAACGTTCCTCGAGTGTGTCCTGCTGTATCCACAATCTTCCAAAACACATATGGCGCTCCAATATCGTTGTTTCTGCCGGGTGGTGACAGGATCTTGTCTCGAGAGGGTACTTGCCAGGGCGATCCTTTGGCCATGGCACTGTTTGCGCTGGCTATTAGCCCTATGATCAGACGCCTGTCAAGTGACCACCCATCTATTGGCCAGTGCTGGTATGCGGATGACGGCGAGGCTGGTGGAAGGATGATGGACGTGCACAAGTTTTGGTTGGCTTTGTCTGACATTGGACCGGAGTATGGTTATTTCCCCAATGCCTCAAAGACGACACTCCTTGTCAAGCCGGATTTGGAGCGGGCGGCCGTTGACATGTTCGATGCCACCGGTATTGCAATACGAACTGGTGGAGCGAGGTACCTGGGAGGTGCTGTTGGCCAGTCGACGTTCATTGCCGATAATCTCGATAGCCACATTGCGAGTTGGGTGCGGGAGATGAGCCTCTTGGCTGACATCTCGCTTACACAGCCCCACGCCGCATATTCCGCATTTGTCCGTGGTATGAAGAGCAAGTGGAATTATCACATCCGAAGTCATCCAGGGTTGGCTTCTTCGTACAGACCACTGGATGATGTCATAAATAATAAATATATCCCTACGTTAACTGGCCGGATTGAGGTTTCTGATTCGGAGCGGAAGCTGCTGGCATTACCAGTGCGATATGGTGGCCTCGCTATTCCTGTGGTGTCGGAGGACGCAGAGGTGCAGCGCCAGATAAGTGAAGTTGTCACTGGGCCCGTCGTGCGAATGCTGCGGTCGGGGTCCAATGAGTTGACGCCGGCTCGGATTGTTTCCGACACCAGCGCTCTCCGGAGACATCAAAACAATCAACGTGCTGCTATGCATAGGACCCAGCTGTCAGAGCTGGCCCCTGCCCTAAGTGGCCCTCAGCGTGTTCTGCTGGAAACCTCCAGAGATGCCGGTGTGGGAAGTTGGCTCACGGCGGAGCCGCTTGCCTCCTGTGGATTCGTCTTGAACAAGTCCGCCTTTCGTGATGCAGTGGCAATTCGTTACGGCTGGCCACTTGATGAATTACCATCATCCTGCGTATGTGGAGCGGCCATGACGCTTGATCACGCTGCGGTATGTCCAACAGGGGGCTACCCAAGTCTACGCCATAATGAGATTCGGGACCTGTTGGCGGAGGTGTTTTCGGCTGTCATTTCTGATGTAAGGATAGAGCCTACGTTGCTGCCTTTGACTGGTGAGTCATTGGATTGTGCCACTGCCAATCGTTCTCCTGAGGCTCGTTTGGACATTTGTGCAAGGGGCTTCTGGTCTCGACAGCAAGATGCATTTTTTGATGTGAGGGTCACCCACCCCTCGGCGTCCTTGCTATCGAGATCGGATGTACTTGCCCAGTTGTCTCGTAACGAAGCACAGAAGAAACGGGCCTATCTACAACGTGTGATTGATGTTGAGCGAGGCACCTTCACACCTTTGGTTTTCGCGACCAATGGTATGTGCGCTTCCGAATGTTCCCGTGCTCTAAAGAACATTGTTCAGCTCATTGTCGAGAAGCAGCCGGAGCTTAGTTATGCAATGGTAATGTCGCATTTGCGCTGCAGGATCTCTTTTATTTTGCTTCGCTGGCTGATTACTTGCTTTCGTGGGTGCAGAGCTTCATACTGCCGAAAGCGTGTAGCAATTTCATTCCTGGACCAATGCCGTTTGCTCCAGTTGTGAGTGGGAATATAATTATAAGGCCCTCCATGTGCTGTGCGCGGAGGCCTTCGGTTAATTTCAATATCTTCCTTTTTGGCCGGCTTTCCAAGTTGCGCTATTGTGAATAATGATCTGCTTTGATAGTAGTGACTGCTAATAATTGCTTGGATTTGACTCGAGTTTGGATTTTTCTTCCATCATCTTTCCGATCATTATCATGGATTTTCAATAAAGTTCTTTGACTACTACTACTACTACTACTACTACTACTACTACTACTACTACTACTACTACTACTACTACTACTACTACTACTACTACTACTACTACTACTACTACTACTACTACTACTACTACTACTACTACTACTACTACTACTACTACTACTACTACTACTGCTTTCAACTCGCTGAACCGTGCCGTCGCCATGCATAATGTACCCGTGGTCTGCCCGCCGCTTGGCCAGATCTTCCACAACACCTACCGTTCGCCAAGCCGATTGTTTGTTGCTGGTGGTGGCGAAGTGCTGTCGCGCGAGGGTACCTGTCAGGGCGATCCCTTGGCGATGGGAATATACGCTGTGGCCATAACGCCTCTCATACGCCGCTTGGGAGAGCTCTGCCCCGATATCGTGCAGGAGTGGTACGCTGACGACGATTCCGCCGCTGGCCGTGTGCGGTCTCTGTTGCGTTATTGGAACAGTGTGAAGGAGCTTGGCCCGGCCTACGGATATACCCCTAACCCAACGAAAACGGTGCTGCTGGTCAAGGAGGAGTGTTTGGAGGAGGCGTCCACCCTGTTCGCCGGCACCGGCATCAAAATCATAACCTCCGGTTGTCGATATCTGGGAGGAGTGCTCGGCACAGGAAGCTTCAAGGCCGCGTACCTTGAGGAGGCGGTATCCGCCTGGTGCAGGCAGGTGGTGAACCTGGTATCTGTGGCCCGTACTCTGCCTCATGCAGTTTACGCCACGCTGCAGGGTGTCTACTCCAAGTGGCGCTACGTGCTCCGAGTGGCATCCTGCCCGCCTGCGTTACTAGAGCGCCTGGATACCCTGGTCAACCGTGACCTGCTACCCCTCCTCTTGGGTCGGGAGGTGCCTGATGAGGCAAGCCTTCGGCGACTCCTCTCAGTGCCCACCCGCCTTGGAGGCCTAAACATCCCGATTCTGGCGGCTGAGGCGGAGCGGGAGTATTCCACTTCTGTTGCGGTGACGGAGCCGCTTGTACGTCTGATGGTCGGTGATGGTTCGGGGAGTGCCGTCCCCGATGGCGAGGAGGTGTCTTTGGCATCGCCTCAGAATCCACCATTGTCGGTTGCTTCTGCTTCTGCTGCGTCCGTGCCCGATGGCGAGGAGGTGTCTTTGGCATCGCACCGGAATCCACCATTGTTGTTGTTGTTGTGTTGTTGTGTTAATTTTAATTCGCAAACCAAACGGGCAGATCTGCCCAATGAAAAGGTGGCGAATGCAGATAGAAAGCAGTAATAAATGAAATTGGGGACTGATGTAATTAGGATAGAGGTGGAGAAAAACTAAGCCAGCTGATCATCAAACAGGACGTTTGGTACTCTAGGTGCTAAGGCCAGTAAGTGTGTGCGGGATCATGCTGGCGCGGAACTGGCGGAGCGTGGAGATGGCACGTATATCGCTGGGTAATGTGTTCCACAGCTGGGCGCCCCGGAACGCGAGGCAACCCTTGCCGAACCTGGTGGAAACTGGCGGTTGGCGCAGACCCATGGTGGAGTGCAACCTAGTTGGGCCAGCTGACGAAGGAACTAGGAGGGCTTGCAGTTCAGAACTTGCGTGCTCATTCCGAGACCTCCAGACCAGAACGATGAACTTCTGCCTGAATATCTCGGATACTCTGTAGGTGTCCAATTGCAGCAGGAGGGTACGCGCGGAGGTGTGATGCGAGAGTCCGAAAACCGCCCTTGCCGCCCGATTCTGCATGACTTGTAGCCGATCCAATTGGTTAGCAGTAAGAAGCGGGGAAAACGCATTGGATCCGTACATCAGGTCAGACATGATGATCGCTTTAAAGTAGAGAACTCGGCTCTGATGAGTCAAGCAGCGACGCAACCTCCATAGTGCTCCGATCCTCTGGGCCAGTCGAGCGGTGCAGCGATCAACATGGGGCGTCCATGACAGATCCGAGTCGAGGAGCACTCCAAGATACCTGGCCGCAGTAACGACAGGAATAGGCGTTTCATGACAGTTTACATTGATCGTATGCTGGGGCTGCTGAGGCTGCCTGTTGGGGTATACAGGGATCACGTGGCTCTTGGCTGCATTCAAAATGAGACCACGGGTCTGCAACCAGTCAGCAAGTGCAGAAACCGAGGCCGATAGCGTAGCAGATACCGTGTCCAGGGATGTGCTGCTGCTGATCAGCGCAATGTCATCGGCAAATTGAACTGATGAAGACTGGTTAGCTATGGTTGGAACTTCGCGGGTGTAGATACTGAAAAGGATCGGTCCTAGAACAGAACCTTGTGGCACGCCACAGGATGGTGCAGAAATGGCACTCTGATCCCGTCCAATACAGATACGCTGAGTACGGCCCGACAGATAGGCGGAAAACCACTTTAGGGCTGTCCCTGTTATGCCGATATCGAATAGGTCCTGGAGTAGCCGTTCATGACGAACCTTGTCGAATGCCTTTGACATATCTAGAAGGCATATGCCAGTACACAACCGCTTGTCCCGTGCACTAAGAATACGATTTAGCATAAGTACCAGGGCATCCTCCGTTGAGTGGCCTGCGCGGAATGCAAACTGAGTCGTGGGGAGGGTACCAGATATGTCCAGAAACTGGGCTAGCTTCTTTTGTACGACTTTCTCCAAGAGTTTTGATAATATGGGAAGTAGGGACACTGGACGGAAGTTAGTGGGAATAGACGGGTCCCCAGCTTTGAACAGCGGGATAACGTGTGCGAGTTTGAAGGCTGTGGGGACAGTGCCATTGACAAGCGAGGCATTAAACAACGTGGCCACGGACGCAGCTAGAATATCGGCACAGCACTTCAGAAGGTGACCAGGTATCCCGTCGCTTCCTGTTGCTTTGGCAGGATTGATTTGTCGGAGAAGCCGTTCTACTTCGCCAAAAGACACTTGCGGCAATTCTGACATTGCAGTCTGAGGCTGTGGACCTTGCGGTAGCGGGATGCTGTGAGGACGGGCATTGTCTGTTACTACTGCCTGGAAGACTGACGAAACTTCTTCAATGGGGCAAGTAGGCTCCACACGTACTCTCTTCCTGTTCGTAACGGAGTTTATGACGTTCCAGAGCTTACGCGGGTTCTGACTGGACGCGGCACATTGCGCTCGGAAGAAATCGTTGCGCTTTCGGCGATAGGCATTTCTGGCGCTTGAGCGTGCTTGCTTGAACTGTACGTGAAGATTCTGGTTTCCCTTATCGCGTAGCCACCGTCGGTGTAGCTGGTTTTTACGTTGGTTGAGCTTGTGGAGCTCTCTGTCGGACCAGGGCGGATGGGATTTGCGGTTGGAGGATACATAGCGGATGGGTGCATGCTTGTCCACGACAGCCAAGAACTTGGTGTGCCACGACGCCCACATGGTGTCCACATCCCGCGTGTTAGTAAAATCATCCAGCCCTGCGGAGCTGACATCCCGACGGAATTCACAGAGGTTCACCGACCGAGTATTTCTTTGAGCTCGGACCCGCTCTACTGCCTGAGGTGACACGCTGCGAGAAACCTGAAGGTGCAGGTTAGCCTCAATCCCAAAGTGGTCGCTAATGGTCAAAGGCAGGACGTGGCACTCACTGATGTCTTGACTAGCTGAAAGAATGAGATCGATAGTTGTACCTGATGGGCACGCCGGTGAGATACGAGTCGGAGCATGAACGTGATGAGTGAGGCCGTAGCAGTTGCAAAGTTCGAGAAATTTCCGGGCGATAGGACAAGGTGGGTAGGGGGTTGAAACATTAACGTTAAAATCGCCAATGACTGTGATGCTTGGGTTGTCCACGAAAGCCCTGTGCAGCTGCTCTTCAAAATTCTGCCAGTACAAGATGGGCTCGTCAGGTGGCCGGTAAAAGCACCCAACTAGTTGTCGCCTTCGTCGCCCTTTGACTTCGATCCAGGACGATTCAATGTTAGCGTCGGAAAGCTCTGGGCGCGGTTTTACCTGGAGTCCGGAACGGAAATAAAAGCATACACCGCCACCTCTGCGCACTGGACGATCGTGCCGTATCACACAGTAACCTGGTATATCAATATCACTGTCTGACGTTGTGCTGTCAAGCCAGGTTTCTGCGACGCCAAATATGTCGAAGTTGTATTGCTGTAGGATATCGGCGACCTCAGCTACTTTGTTTCGAAGACTACAAACATTCAAAAAGCCCAGTCTTATGAAGGACTGTGTCAGTGGGGCAATGCGGTGAGCAGGGGCAGAAAGGTTATTCTGGGTACAAGAGCCATGAGCACTGGGACCTGGGATGCCAGCCCCAGGGGAGAGATGTTGACTGTGTACACTAGTAGTTAACTTGGAGGGGGAAAAGCTGGGTGCTAAGGGATTAAGAGACGCCATTAACATTTAAAAAAGATACAGCTAAAGAAATTGTGTTCTGATGATCTATCATTACTAGGGAAAAAGGGATCAGCATGGGGATTAAGAGCAAGTGCAGTAAGTATTAACCGTAATTACCTTCATTGCACTAATGGCTTCCTCTGCGGGCAGCTTCAACTCTCTCTGCCAGCTTCTTGCGCTCACGGTTTGAACACTCCTTAGCCCACGCAATTTGCGGGTCGTTCAAGGCAGAGGCAGGTGGCTCAGTGCGCCCTGATAGGATAGTGGCGGAGAAGGTGTGTTTGCCTGCTGCCAGTCTGAAGCCATCGTCATCAGGAGAGGGGCCTGTCCCGCTGCTCTTTTCTTTGTCTCCAGGTTGGCTGAAAGCCGGCACATGGTTACTGTAGTACTAGTACACTTCCCTGGAGAACGGGTTTTACTGAAAATTTCCCTCTACCGAACCGCCGACTTTGGATAATACCGAAAATATTACACCACCGAAAATTTCTGCTTTTACAGTACCATATACCATAATTATACGTATAGGATATTGACCAAGACGAGGTCTATATGGGAAATATAGGCCGAGTAAAAGACCGAGGTCCGCCGAGGTCTTTTACGAGGCCTATATTTCCCATATAGACCGAAGTCGAGGTCAATATCCTATTTATCACGATTCCTTTGCCATAACCCCAAAATTTGAACCTTTAGGAGCTATTTTAACCTTTTTAGTATAGCATTTGAACTATACATAGGATAGGATGTTGCCTATTTTGGGTACAAGACTGTAAGAACAACAGAGCTCAGCATCTGCAGCACAGTGGCTGGGTGGTATAAGAGGTTGCTTGAGATTCATACTGTTGTGGGTTCGAATCCTGCTTGTTCTCTTCCTTTGTCTTCTTTCTTTCAATTTTTCTTTTTGAAGTGGAGAGAAACATTCTAAGTCCCTCCAAAGTCGAAAGATAACAATGCCTAATTGGTCGATACAAGCGGTCGATATAAGCGGTCGATATTGCGGCGATACGGGTGATATAGGACCAGTCAAGGATCACGAGAATTAGTGGAGGTCGATATAGAAGAGTGATAACATAGTATATGGCACATATATGTAGAGGATATAACCCGAGTCAGAGGGTTATACCGGCTGAATATAAATCCCGACTGCGATAGCAGGAGGGATTTATATGAGGGTACGGTATAACCCGACTACGAGGGTCATATCCTACTTATGCCAGGTACCCCTACGCATTTCCAGAACAACGAACCTATTTGGAGATCTCCTACATCATGCAGTACATGAACATCTTCTGATGGTTATCAGTTGTCAATTGAAAGAATGATCGAGCAAGGTCAGAAGGAGATTCCTCCGTGGATGTTTGGCATAAGATTTCCTTTCAGTTCCAGTGCATATTGTAGCATCTTCATGATCTTGTCTTGAGTCGTGAGCGGTGCGGAAGTCGACTGAATTGCTGCGGTGCTGGAGTTTGTCGTTGAATCAAACTACCGTCACTAGTTAGATTACAGCTTGGACTCTTTGGGAGTAAGTGTTACTATAATTATGGTACAGTGCTGATTTTCACATGCGGCATCTCATAATCAGTTTTGCTTGCAAGTAGATGCATTTGCATACACTGTTTTGTATCACATTTCAATCCAATCTATTGTAGCCTTTTCCAATCGGGTTGAAGTACATGTACACTGGTATCATAAACTTATTTACGAAGGAGACAGTCCGTTGATGATCTTCAACTCTTCGAAGTACAATGTACATTGCTGACCCATTCGGGATACTTCGTGGTTATTCGACGTTCTTTATCCTCAGATTCAGTATAACAGAATACTCTGTAGACGAATTCCAGGTCATTCTTCTTTTCCATTGTGTACTGTTCCTCGTCAGTGTGCCGTTCTGTGTGGAGTGTACACGCGCATGTGGTGTCCGTTGTGTCTGTTTATGTATGGTCCGTGCGCTGGAGTACTGCCGCCGTACAAGTTCACTGACTTTCAGGCAGTGAACTTGTACGGTGGCAGTGCCCTAGCGTATGTACCGTGCACCGGGATTTATATTCTATATAAATCCCGCGCGGGATTTATACTGGCCAATATAACCATGGCTAGACGAGCGCTGATTGGCTGAAAACAGGCCCTCCGTACCGTACCATGGTATAAGGCATATTATGTGCCACATATATGGCACTACCTGATCAGCATGCGGCACAGGACGTGTTTGATAATTCGCCTGTGAACAATGGTGCATGCGGGGGTAAGTACACGGTTTTCTCAAGTAGTTGCATGCAAGAGAGACGATGCAACAGAAAGCCCACCTTCTAGCGCTGGGGCTGTCGTACCCACCCAGCAACCTCGGGACATATATTATAATTATATTATATAATTTAATTATAATATAATTATGTAGAAAGGAAAAGGACATATGGAAACGAGTTAAGAGTAACTCTCCACCACTG
Organism: Sycon ciliatum; assembly: GCF_964019385.1. NCBI lineage: Eukaryota > Metazoa > Porifera > Calcarea > Leucosolenida > Sycettidae > Sycon > Sycon ciliatum. The sequence continues at coordinate 36,731,602 of NC_088646.1, forward strand.
TAACTAGATACTATATACAGTCAGAAAGTGCAACAACTTGGCACAAAACTGACAGAGTACTGAGACATTCGACGTCCTGACACCTAGCTTCAACACATCTCCGTAGCGCTAACCGATAGCCTTCCAACTTGGAAGGTTCAAGGTTATGGAAAGACCAAAGAGGGGAAGGCAAGCGCAACGAAAACGAGCACAAGCTACAGTCCCAACGGAACAAAGAATGTCGATTGTCACTGGACGATGACGAGACCAGTAGGCGATTTGACAAAGCGGTCTAACTACAATTCGAAGCAGCAAAGCAGCACACCACCCAACTTGGGTGGGTCAAAAATATCAAAGATAAGTTAAGAAGGCTTGTACAATTCGTTCTCGCAAAGCTTCCCCCTTCTTAACTTATCTTTGATATTTTTGACCCACCCAAGTTGGGTGGTGTGCTGCTTTGCTGCTTCGAATTGTAGTTAGCCCCTCACACGTCACACGTCTAACGAAGTGCGCTATCCGCGGCTTCTTCGGTCTGCCACCGTGGTCGCGCACGAGCCCGATCTTTGAACAGCTTCGCCTCACCACCCTGGAGGACATGTTTAACATTAAGCTCCTCATCTTTGTCCGTCGTTGTCTGTTCTCCCGAGCTAGCTCCCTCTTCACCAGCTTCTTCGTGAGAGTTACTGGTGACCGCACTCGGGGAGCAGCACAACACCTCGTTCGAGTACCATTTTGGCCCGGTCCTGCGGGTCGAGCGACCATGCAGTTCATCGGCGCAGTCCTGTGGAACCAGCTCCCGCCTGATCTCCGTTCCGAGCCCAGCCACCTTCAGTTCTGTGCCCTGCTAAAAGCGCATCATGGCTCCGTTTAAATGCTTTTCGGCTAGTGTGTTTCTGTGGTATAGCGGACTGAAGAATAGTAAACGTGTTTTGCAATATATGTATGAAGCTATTTTGTATATAGTATGTTCCGATTCCGTTTTTGCTTTGGTGTAGCCCTGAGGTTGATTGCTTATTTATTTCTACCCTTCCTCTCCCCATACTTCTGTCCCCCCCTCTCTCTCTCTCATTCCTTCTGTCGTCCACATGTATCAAAGGAGGCGAAATCGCCTGTTTGTGGTGCGACGTTAAATAAATTTCTACATACAGTTAGACCGCTTTGTCAAATCGCCTACTGGTCTCGTCATCGTCCAGTGACAATCGACATTCTTTGTTCCGTTGGGACTGAAGCTTGTGCTCGTTTTCGTTGCGCTTGCCTTCCCCTTTGGTCTTGCCATAACCTTGAACCTTCCAAGTTGGAAGGCTGTCGGTTAGCGCTACGGAGATGTGTTGAAGCTAGGTGTCAGGACGTCGAATGTCTCAGTACTCTGTCAGTTTTGTGCCAAGTTGTTGCACTTTCTGACTGTATATAGTATCTAGTTACAGTGGTGGAGAGTTACTCTTAACTCGTTTCCATTATGTCCTTTTCCTTTCTACTTTTATTATTGGCTCAATACCCGAGTTTCAAATTATAATATATGTCCATTGTTCCTCAAGATTCTGAGCTTTCTGTTTGTCTTTCTCTTTATCATCATCCTGAATGGCACAAGTGAAGTAGGCATCCCCGCTTACATCGCGATAGTGCTTATAATATTATATTATACGCACTAGCATAATATAATATTATAAGCACTCTCTATAGGGGTTGGACATCATATAGGGGCTGGACGCTCTACTGAGTCCAACATATATTATTATAAGCACTATCGCGATGTAAGCGGGGATGCCTACTTCACTTGTGCCATTCAGGATGATGACAAAGAGAAAGACAAACAGAAAGCTCAGAATCTTGAGGAACAATGCTGTAGAGCAGAAGAGCCGGTATCGATTGGATGCACTACAGAAAGGTGAAAATGATTAGTTCATTGATAATAGCTGGTGAGTTGTCTCGTCATTTCTGAATATTCGGTCTGGAGTGGTTTGAACAGTTTGGTTCTAGCAAGTTGCCTTCAGGGTGCGCCAGCCTTTTCTGTCTTGGGCCGGGACATGTCCCTAGATATGGTGGTGTAGGTACCTCGCTAGTTAACCCTGCCCCCCCTCCCCCCCCCTCTCCCCCCCCCCCTCCCCCCCCCCCCCCAATCCCCACACACCCACCCATCTCATCGCACCACACCACACCACGCTTGATATTCACACAACCACGTACACATGTCACCTCAAAGCCAGTACAATCATGTAGATCCACTTACTTTAGTCTGAAAATACAATCATACCTTCAGACAATGCACACTGCAACACCAAAGTGATGCTAACTTGCAATGAATCAGGTCAGTGTAGCACCCATAGTGGACTTACACACTCTTGGGATGTACAAGAAACAGCAAAAAATAGTACACGTGCACACATATTCTGATACATATCTAAACATCTACTTTAAAGCATGCGAACACACACACACACACACACACACACACACACACACACACACACACACACACACACACACACACACACACACACACACACACACACACACACACACACACACACACACACACACACACACACACACACACACACACACACACACACACACACACACACACACACACACACACACACACACACACACACACACACACACACACACACACACACACACACACACACACACACACACACACACACACACACACACACACACACACACACACACACACACACACACACACACACACACACATATGTACATATGCACACGCTCGTGCACACGCGCGTTAGCATCTCAAAGTCGTCTACAAGATTACAGAAGTACGATGTTAACGTTCTTTCCAATTGGGTGTGTTTTGAATAGCGATATGGCTGTCTCGCCAAATCCAGTCCTGAATGTTCTAGGAGCCACAAACCGCGCTAGATCCCCATTGTCCAGCGAGAAACTACAATAATTCCTGAGTAGCCGTCCTCTCTTCTGGACAGTTGCAGGACAAAGAGTAGGCAAGTCTCTGGACATTTTAGGTGACTGACGAGTGACGATGTTGCACATACACACACACACACACACACACACACACGCAGACACGATGTACACCACGCCCCTGGTGTGAAGAGAGTGTTTGATAACTGCTATCAGCTAATGAGGTTGCTTGTCCTTTCTATTATCTGCGTGTTTAAATAGACACACGTACACATCCATTCACAAACAGACAGACACACACACACACACACACACACACACACACACACACACATACCATATTTATTGGAATGAGCCAGCAATTAACCCTCAAACACGTCAGTGCGGTCTATACTGTGATAATCAAATAAATGGTGATAGGCAGGATAGGTGTCTTGATTTCTTGACCAACAAATTTGAATGTGCGTTTCACTCCAGTGCAGCGTATACTTCGGACAGTACCGCAATCTTCAGATAATCTCACTGCTCTTTTCAACATTCTGAATAAAGCAAACTCGAGAATAGGACACTTTCCCCATGAACAATCGAGGCACATTATTCGCAAGGCTGACTGTAGGGAGGTTTTGCTGGAAAGATAATAAATTGTATTATCTGAATACTCTGCCAACCAGATTATGGTTGTAGTCAGGAGCACTATGCGTCCTCGCCTTGTAACATGCTGTCAAAATCGAAAAACATGTTTGCAAAACTACCAAGGCAGGCTTCTTTATAATATACTATCTGAATTGCATTACATAACGTTAGGTGAAGGGGGAGGGAAACCCTGCTCGTTTCACCATTAGGGTAAAAAGAAAACTAAATTCCGACTGCACCTAGATAGTCTGGATCTACATCTGCACCTTAGATCTGTGCAGGGTGATGGCGTTCCTAGGGATGCAGAAAACTGATTCTATTAATGAAACCGAGTCTCCAGCGAACCGTGAAATAGTTTAGTACTCACTGAGAGTGGACGAAACCCTTCCTTTGGTCGTGCGTGTCTTTTGCCTCTCCGGCTTTCCTCGTCGGCTTCAGAACTATGCAGCGCAAACAGAACAAAAATGCACAGAATCATACACTGTAGATATACACAACAAAAAGAACAGTTGACAGAACTAGGAAAATATGGGAAATGCAGAATCACAATTCCAGCACATGTTTAAACCCAAAGAACATGATAATATGAAGAATTTTGAAAATTGCAGCCGGCTCCTGAAGGGTGAAAGCACAGAAGCTAAAAGAGCTGACTTGGCTCGAGTCTGTGGCCATGTGGTAGAGTGAAATAGCTTCATTGACAAGAAGTGGACTCCGAGTAGTACACATTATATTGCATGCTTCTCACCACATAGGGAGGCAGCCGTGGATTGCTCTGGCCCGTCCTCTCCGGTTGAGAGATCCATTGTAGCTGTCTTGGAGTTCTTTACTCGCAACCAGACAAGAAGCCCCTGGTTGGATGCCAGTAATTTCTGATTGGCAAAATGAAGAGCAGATTCAGAAGAAGAAAAATTAAGACAAAACAGGAGGAGAGGATTTGTACCGGACGTACTCGGTTAGAAGTGGCGCTCGATTATAAGTCACACTTGATTGCAAGTCGCATTCGACTGCAAGTAGCACTCCATTGTCAGTAGTACTCGATTGCAAGTCGCACTCAATTACAAGTCGCAGTCGATTGTCAGTAGCACTCTATTGTCAGTAGCACTCGATTGCCAGTAGCACTGGATTGTAAGTTGCACCTCCATTTTCAGGTGTGATGAACAGTTCGAATGGCGTATGCAACAAAGAGGCCACGTTTCGAGCGTTCGAGTTGGTTTCCATAGAAGGCGCTGATTCTTCAAAAAATCGGACAACAAATGAAACAAATTCTAAGCAATCACAGCCTCCAGTGCAGCCATTCACACATTATTTACTGGGACACCTCAACCCAAACACTCAAAATACGGTTCTTTGCTGCTTACGTCATCAACTTTTCCGCCATGGCCTATCCCCAGGGTGAAAATACTCCCATGAAACATGACATGAGCGATACTTAGCAGGACAAGTGTGTCGCATACACATTTAGACTAGGTACCTACAATCTACACTTCGCGCTCAAATTCTACACAGGGCAAATTTACGTAAGATAAACAACTGTTGTAAATGGAGCAAGTTGTCTTTATGGAGTAGACTGAGCGATTATGATACAATTTAAACAAACTTAATCTTTACCTTGAAACACTCGAATTTCTTCAGTGCTTTGCGATCCTTGCGCCTGAAAAGTCGCATACCGCTCTGGGCGCAGGTGCTGGCGGAAACGTCAAATTTGTTTTCTTCCCTGTGCAATTGCAGTCGATATCCTTTGCACTCCACAACACCTGCACATGAGCAACAACAGAATAAAAACATCACAATAAATTGATTCTAGATTGGCGTAGGATTCATACGCAAATCCTAAATTTTAGCGTAGGATATGCCGGTACATGCGAAGTTTCACTCCTTGTCGAGAAGATAAACTCCATTACGTTTGGAATTGTAATTTTAGGTGTATTAGAATTTCGGTGTCAGGAATCAGCCAGAATTCAGTTGTAATATAGAATTACGTGACACGTATTGCCTTCACATACAGTATGATCTGTTGCCTTTTTTAAAGGTGGCATTTAAATTTAGGCTCCAGGTCCCTCTACCGAAATTACAGTCACACCGAGAACAACGTGATATACTATATGCAAACACCAGTAAAACTAGTTATCTGCATTAGCTAGCAGGATATGCACCCATCACATACACAGTGCTGCCAAACAGTCCAATTTTTCGGACAGTGTCCGATTTTTGAAGCCTCTTCCGAAAACCGGTCCGAAAAAGGAAACGTCCGAAAAGCACCCAAAATTATCAGGGATCAGTACTTTCCTATGCAGAAGTCCTCTATTTTCACTTTTCAGCGCAACTGAAGGTACAAATCACTCTACTAGTAGTACTGTAGTCATGTAGTCATGTACATGAGGAAAAAGGGCTAGCGCTTGGCCGGCTGTGGAAGTGCAAACTTGAGAGTTGAGTAATACCAAGAGTACTCTTGGTAATACATGTATGCCTGGGTACATGACACTGTACAGTGTGTGACCACACTCATGCATTCATTACAAAATAATAATTCATGACAACTTCGGGGGTGCCGTATCAGTTACCATGGCAACGGAGCGATTTTTCATGGTATTTTGGGCGATATTTTGCATTCTCTGGAAAAATTGACAAAGAGAAAAATTCGCACCACGTGGCCAGCCTTGGCGATGACGGGTGTCCGATTTTTCGGTGGTGTGTTTTCTTCATGGGGCTTCGTATGGCCCCAAGGAATGGAAAATCGCGAAAACTAGACCCAAAAAGTCGATACTATGAAGCCAGGGAGGGCCAAGTTTGTCTCCACCACGGAGGGTTTTGATGGAGCTCAATGCGCTCCCGGAGCTCGAATGGGAACACTGCTGAAACTGTCGAGGTGAAGAGTTGCAGGGTAGTTGTCAAGTTTTTTCTTTCATGTCGTCGATGTGCCAGCTTCAGATTTCCTGTCTGTCATGCGAAGGTGCTATGCTCCCGGCTGTTCAAACGATTCGCAGGATGAGGCGTGCTCAAATTTGACATTTTTTGTGTTTCCCCACGACGCTGAGTTGCGTCTTTCGCGGGTCAAGAACATGGGCAGAGCAGCTCGAGTCGCCGGTGGGAAACCCACAAGCTCTTTGAGCCAATAAAGTGGGATCGTTTGTGTTCAGCCTACTTTGAACCGGCCTGCTTTCAACGCGATCTGATGAGCGAATTTATGGCTAGCGAAGCGATGAGCAGCCCATCTGGCAAAAGCGACCTTGTAAGCTCGTCGCATGGAGGGTGCAGTGCCCACGTTATTTTCGAGTTCAGGCGTGTCTGCAAAGTCTAGTTCCACACCGAAAACAACACCTCTAAAGGAATCACTTTACATGTACCTCAAGCAAAAACGCGAGCAGAAGGAGGGATCGGACGAGGTGCTGGTAAGTGTTTAGACAAGCTGACGGGAAGTCGGGGTGATGCGTAACGCATGTCAAAGCGCTGTCATTGCTAACAGCTCCATCGCTCTCTCGACAGGAAAGGCAATCGACTGCCCTCTGCATCACTTCACATTTCTGGCAGGGACACCAATCGTTTCTTCCTTGTCGACCAGTGAAGTCGGCTGCTCCAATCTCCTGGCCCTCATCACGCTGCGCTTCTACCGGTGGCACCTGAGGAGGCCCTTCTGGTTCCTTGGAGTATGGCCGCAGTTGTGAAGCTTGGGAATGTCTCCCAAACATCGTTCTTCATCATCAGGAAATTCAAACAACTAACACCATCGAAGGCACTAATCACAGGTGACGTCATCAAAACCCTCGGCGGAGGAGACAAACTTGGCCCTCCCTGGCTTCATATATCGACTTTTTGATTCTAGTTTTCGCAATCTGCATTCCTTGGAGGCCATAATATTATAAGGCCCCCATGAAGAGAACACATTACCGAAAAAAATTCCCGGAGTGCCCCTTTAAGTGACCACCCTACAGTGCAATCAAAATCGGTCGTTAAAGCCAGGTGGCCTTTGGAACCAGGTCTCACAGTGTCTGTGTAGAACTGTCGGTGCATGGAAAACGGTCGCTAAAAGCAGGTGGTCGCTAAACACAGAGTTCGCTTACACTAGGTTTTACAGTGTATATTTAGAACCGGGATCTGCGATCTGCACTTCGTGATCCATGGCTCCTCTTTCAGATTCTGGAAAAATCGACACAAGTTCCTAATCTAAAACATAAACCACCGACTGCTATGCGAAACAACAAAGGTCAGCTAACGAATTCACCGTTGACGCATCTGTTGGTGCTTCGGATGCGAAGCACAAATGAAGCCACATCATCAATTAAATCTAAAAAACCGACATCAAGCGACACAGATTTACTGCTATCGATTGGACCTTCCTTATCAGCTTACCTGAACTAAAGAGAGGCAGGCCCTTTGCGCTTGTGCTTTGGGATTTAGATACTTGAAAAATGAGAAGAAATAAGCACACAGCGCATATATATTTAGACTAGGTATCCGCATCCTGCACTTCGTGCTAGAAGTCTACCAAGAGCAAATTTACGAAAGAAAAGCAAGTTGTTGAAAATGACGCAAGACGACTTTCTGGAGTGGAGTGTTTACCGCCGTGGCCGGGCCCGACAACTTGGTGAAATGTAAAGTGAAGTAGTGAAGAGACTGTGGCCTGTGTGTGAGGCTGTGTGTTGAAGTTGAATAAGCATGTCACAGGGGTATCGCAAGGTACTTTAGCGTGGTACGGTCAGTCATCTGAACTGTACAATATACTCGTGAGGGAAGTGTGGCTGAGCCGAGAATTTTGGAAATTCAGAGAGTGCATTTTTTATTGATTTACGAGGTACTTGGTGCAAAGAGTGGTACAGTCAATACCGTAGTGACCGTACCGTGTGCACTGCCCCAGTGTCATATTAGAGCTTGTGATAACTGAGTTCCCCCTACAACCATAGTCAAGCACAGACACCTCCCTTCACCTGTGCTTCACGAGTGACATACCTTCTTCTTCTGCTGTGGGCGCTTCTCTATCGGAGCTTGGTGCCACATCTGTGGCGAGAGAAAAGGACCAGTGAAACACAATGTGCTTGCAGCACCGCATACAAACAAGAGCGGGGTATATCGTCATCCATGTTATCTCCGCGCAGCCCGGGAATAGGCAATTGGTAGATAGTTCCCCAGGCAGCTTGGGTTGCGACACAAAAGGGATTTCAGCAAGACTGGAAGTGTGTTGCATATACCGTAAAGTACCGCCAGAGCGCCCCGTCTCGCGAGAGCGCCCCACCTTGATTTTACAGCCAGAGAAAGGAAAATCGTATGGCAGAGTGCAACGAAGTGTGCACGATGTGAGAATCTTGGCAGGTTTTTGTGTGGAGCTTGTGTCAGCTTGAAGGTGCGGATTGACTGCAAAACGTGGAATATGTGTACAAGGTTCATGTCGTATGACCTACAGACAGCAGACCACCTCCACAATACGACTGCGAAAGGATGAGATGGTGGGGCGCTCTGGCGGTACTTTACGGTACATTTAGACTAGGTATGTGCAGTCTGCACTTCGCGCTCGAATTCTACACTGAGAAAAGTTACGTAAGACAGACTAGTGTGAAAAATGGAGCAAGACGTCTTTCTGGAGGGGATTCTGCTTCTCCGGCTCCCCCTTTACCCCCAATGCTGGGCCAGGTCATGCCCGAAAATTGGGTAGAACGCAAAATGATTCTCAGTGAAGAGCCTTTGTTTGGTGCTGGAGAAATCTTATCACAGTAGGGGTGAGCTACCCCTGCAACGAAGCACTGACACCTTTCTTCGCCTGTATTTTCACCAATTACATACCTTCTTCCACTTCAAGGGACGGTTGTGGCAAATCTCTACTTTCGGCGCTTGGTGCCTTAGCTGCAGTGCGAGAACAGAAACCAGCGGAACACAAAGCTCTTGCACAACAAGCAAACCAGGAGCATGGCGGTCGCCCATCTTTTTATCTGCATGCAACCCAGCAAGAATAGGCACTGGCAGATAGTTCCCCCGGCAATTTGGGTTGCTGCGCAAGGGGTTTATTTCACCAAGAGTGCGGCGGGTTTTCCCAGCTTGAGGTGTTAGGAGAAGTGTGGTACGATCCACCAGGCCCTTCTTTTTCAACTGAGTCCAGTGTAATAAGGTACATCATTCAGTTTCCCATCACAGGTCCCCCACCCGTCACAGGTCCCCCCATCACATGCTTTGGATTGTATGGATTGCACTGTTGAGGCTGGCGCAGCTTTGAGAACTAAACAGAACAAAATGCACTGAATCTTACACTGTAGATATACACAACCAAAAGAACAGTTGACAGAACTAGGAGAATAATTATAGAAAATGCAGAATCACATCTCCAGCACCGTTTTAAACCCAACGAACATGAAAATATGAAGAATTCTGATTATTACAGTCGGCTCCTGAAGGGTTAAAGCACAGAAGGTAAAAGAACTGACTTGGCTCGAGTCTGTGGCCATGTGGTAGTGTGCAAGAGCTTCATTGACAATAACTGGACTCCGATTAGTATACATGTACTGCATGCTTCTCACCACATAGGGAAGCAGCTGTGGATTGCTCTGGCCCGTCCTCTCCGGTTGAGAGATCCATTGTAGCTGTCTTGGAGTTCTTTACTCGCATCCAGACAAGAAGCCCCTGGTTAGATCCCAGTAATTTCTGATTGGCAAAATGAAGAGCAGATTCAGAAACAGAAAAAATCGTCATTAAATTTTTTCTTCAGACTTTTCCCGTTTGTCTCTTTCCCTCAAACCAGTTAATAGAAAAAATAAGACAATACACGAGGAGAGGATTTGTACCGGACGTACTCGGTTGGAAGTGGCGCTCGATTATAAGTCACACTTGATTGCAAGTCGCGTTCGATTGCAAGTCGCGCTCGATTGCAAGTCGCACTAGATTGCAAATAGCACTCGATTGCCAGTAGCACTCGATTGTAAGTCGCACCTCCATTTTCAGGTGTGATGAACTGTTCGAATGGCGTATGCAACAAAGAGGCCACGTTTCGAGCGTTTGATCTGGTTTCCATAGAACGCGCTGATTCTACAAAAATCATGGACAACAAATGAAACAAATTCTAAGCAGTCGCAGCCTCCATTGCAGCCATTTACACATTATGTACTAGGACACCTCAACCCAAACACTCAAAATACGGCTCTTTGCTGCTTACGTCATCAACTTTTCTGCCATGGCCTATCCCCAGGGTTACAATACTCCGATGAAACATGAACAATACTGAGCAGGACAAGTGTGTTGCATATACACATTCAGACTAGGTACCTACAATCTGCACTTCGCGCTCGAATTCTACACAGAGCAAAGTTACGTAAGATTAACTAGTGTTGTAAATGGAGCAAGGTGTCTTTATGGAGTGGACTAAGCGATTATGATACAATTTAAACAAACTTAATCTTTACCTTGAAACACTGGGATTTCTTCAGTGCTTTGCGATCCTTGCGCCTGAAAAGTCGCATACCGCTCTGGGCGCAGGTGCTGGTGGAAACTTCAAATTTGTTTTCTTCTCTGTGCAATTGCAGTCGATACCCTTTGCACTCCACAACACCTGCATATAAGCAACAACAGAGTAAAAACATGACAATAAATTGCTTCTAGATTGGCGTAGGGTTCATACGCAAATCTTAAATTTTAGCTTAGGCTATGCCGGTACATGAGAAGTTACACTCCTTGTCGAGAAGATAAACTCCATTATTTTTGGCATGTAATTTTAGGTGCATTAGAATTTCGGTGTCAGGGATCCGCCAGAGTTCGGTTGTTATATAGAATTACGTAACACGCATTGCCTTCACATACAGTATGATCTGTTGCCTTTTTTAAATGTGGCATTTAAATTTAGGTGCCAGGTTCCTCTACCAAAATTATAGTCACACCGAGAACAACCGTTCAACAACGTGATAATATACTGTATGCAAAAACCAGTAAAACTAGTTATCTGCATTAGCTAGCAGGATAAGCACACATCACAGACAGTAAAACCTGGTTTAAGCGACCACCCCAAGGTGCAAGCAAAAGCGTTCATCAAATGGCTGCGTGCAAAGCGGTATGGCTCCTTTAAGCCCAACATGGACACGATTATTAATCTGGCCAACATCGAACTATCCCCTGTGCAAAAGGAATTACTTTGCCGGGGAACGGAGTTTGGTAATCCTCCTTCTCACAACAGAAAGGAAATAGTTCTTACGCAATTCGAAATGTTCCACAAAAAACTCATGAAGAATTTTACACCAGTGTCTGAAAATCAGCGTGCTATCTGTACGGCTAATCTTCGAGCCATCGCCGAAGAACACGCAGAAAAACCTCCAGACCGAAGCACATTTTCATTATCCAGAGAACACCTTAAGGCTCGACGTCATCTTACGAACAACAACGATATTAGAATCACAAGACCAGACAAGGGTCGAGCTACAGTTATTATCAGCACACAAGAGTACAATACGAAAATGGCGGTCATCCTTGAGGACACGAGTAAGTTTGTCCAACTCGGTCCGGTATCTACTCATGACAACACAGTTCGAGTAAAGAAAAAGTTCAATAGTTTTCTCAAGAGACTTAAAGAAAGTAAACAGATATCGGAGGAAGAGTTCTTCAAAATGCGGCCCATTGGTTCCGTCCGGCCACGTCTCTATGGGCTACCAAAAATACATAAACCGAACTGTCCGTTGCGCCCCATTTTATCCATGGTTGCATCACCGCAATATAATATCTCTAAATGGCTGTGTGGTTGGCTTGACGTCGTGCAAACGTTCTATTGCAAACATACAGTTAAAGACACCTTCGAATTCATTGACGTCCTTCGCTCCCACCTGGTTCCGGCCTCCGCGCATATGTGCTCGTTTGATGTTGTGAGTCTGTTCACGAACGTCCCATTACAAGAGACTATCAATATTTGCCTAGATGTGTTGTACCGAAATGATGAAGTTGACACGCCATGGATATCGGAGACGGCGTTCCGGGAACTGATGTTGCTCGTGACGACTGGTGTGGAATTTTCCTTCGGTGACATGTACAGGCAGGTTGATGGGGTAGCCATGGGCTCTCCATTGGGTCCAGTTTTAGCGAATGTGTTCGTTGGTTACTGCGAGTCACTGATTGCAGAACAGTTGTGGCCAGCATTGTACGTTCGTTTTGTTGATGATTCCTTCACCTGGTTTGATTCTCTTGAAGATAGCCAAATCTTTCTTGGTATTCTAAATGACCTACATCCTTCCATACGTTTTACGTGTGAACACGAACAAGCGAACAAACTTCCCTTTCTAGACGTCCCTGTGGAAAAGTCTAGTCAGGGTACCGTAACATCTGTATACAGAAAGCCTACATTCACCGGCCAGTACATAATGTTTGACTCGTATTGTTCGTACCAATACAAGGTGAATTTGGTTCGTAACTTGGTGGATCGAGAAGAGCGTATTTGCTCCTCTTCCAAACTAGCTGAGGAACTGGACTTCCTTAAGTCCGTTTTTCTAAAGAACGGGTACCCCGACGATCTATTGAAGGAACTCATGAGCGAAAGGCTGCATAAAAAGGAAAAACGTTTTGGCCCGGACAAATGTCCCACGTATCTTTCTCTCCCTTGGAAAGGTAACCTCTCATTATCCATGAGTCGCGTGGTACGGAAAATTGTGCAGCAAACTTACAACGCGGTACATTTTGTACCCGTTTTCACAACTGTACGTGCGTTCACGGTGAGGAAGGATGTCCTACCAACCCAACTTGCATCTAAATTGGTATACCAATTTGAGTGCCGACAATGCGGTAGTCGGTACGTTGGTAGGACTCTTCAACATCTGAACGCACGTATCAAGCAGCACGTCCCACTACATATGCTGACTGGCTCGGCACGGGCACTGCGACCCAAACGCGGCAGGCCACTGAAGAACCCTCGGCCACAGCCATCGTTAGCACAATTTCCGTCATCGGCAATAGTGCCTCCATTACCCGTATCGAGAGCCTTGGAGTCGGGTAATGGGCATAATGTCATCACAACACAATGCACCATAACAACACAAGATAACACACCACAACAACATTCAGCTCAAGACCAAAGTGGACGCTGTGATGAAGTAATGCCCTCATCGCCGTCTTTGCCGTTGCCTCCCCCAGAACCGCCACCTACATCTATCATCGGCAGTGCTGGGGCTGAGTCTGTGGTGTCGGTGGCACGTGCATATATGGATGAGGCAAGCACTGAACGTGAACAACGATAAAGAAGGCTGAAGGGAACGGAATTCAACAAAGAAAGTAACACAATCAACATTCAAAGACCTAGACGATCAACGGCTAATTATTCAATGAATTATTACAGTACTGGAGGTCAAGCACCGGCGAGGACACTGGGAACACAAGATTTAACAACAACAACAACAACAACAACAACAACAACAACAACAACAACAACCACAACAACAATGGTAACAATTTACCATCAAGATCAAAGGAGGAGTCAACGAACAGAGGTTAGACAACATGAAGCGAGCCTGGGACCGATCGGTGTTGATGAGGAGAATGACACGGAGGACGACACTGAGGACGAGTTGGGAGATGAGACGGAGGACGAGGTTGCGGTTGTTGGAGACAAGGATTCAGATGGTGATTGTGATCGTAAGAAGTCTGCCGTTTTTCTTCACTTGTTGTCTCACCCTAAGTGTCTGCAGGTGTATGATGATTTTAGTTTTTCTGTTCTTTGTCGTGCACGGTATGCTAGTCAGTTGAAAGTACTTGAGGCTGTTTGTATTCGTTTGCATAAGCCTGATCTTTGTAAGCAGAAGAAACATGTAGTTGCGTTAAAATTGTTTTCGTAGGTGCACAGCATGATTGTTTGTCTCACTACACAGTTTTAGCGTTATAATTAGTTTCTCACCCGCCGTTGCACTTAGCTCTCACTTCACTTCTATTGTCTCACCTTCCCTCATTCTATTTTGGCACTGTATTTTGTTCTCGTAACACATCATTGAATGTATATTTAATCATTGTTCAGCATGGTTACTCTTCAGTCACGACTTTCCACTGATGAATGTGACAAGAAAATTAATTCTGGTAAACTTTCATGACTTCGTTGTAGTGTGGCGATGACTGCAGAATTTGTTCTCTTTATTGCTATTATAAAATAAGCACACAGCGCATATATTATTTAGACTGGGTATCTGCATCCTGCACTTCGTGCTAGAAGTCTGCCAAGAGCAAATTTACGAAAGAAAATCAAATGTTGAAAATGAGGCAAAAAAAATGGAGTGGAGTGTTTACCGCCGTGGCCGGGCCCGAAAACTTGGTGAAATGTAAAGTGAAGTAGTGAAGAGAATGTGGCCTGTGTGTGAGGCTGTGTGTTGAAGTTGAATAAGCATGTCACAGGGATGTCGGAAGGTATTTTAGCGTGGTACGGTCAGTCATCTGAACTATACAATTTACTCGTGAGGGAAGTGTGGCTTAGCCGAGAATTTTGGAAATTCAGAGCCCAAATCAGTGCATTTTCTATTGATTCACTTGGTACTTGGTGCAAACAGTGGTACAGTCAATACCGTAGTGACCGTACCGTGTGCAATGCCCCAGTGTCATATTAGAGCTTGTGATAACTGAGTTCCCCCTACAACGATAGTCAAGCACAGACACCTCCCTTCGCCTGTGCTTCAGAAGTGACATACCTTCTTCTGCTGTGGGCGCTTCACTATTGGAGCTTGGTGCCGCATCTGTGGCAAGAGAAAAGGACCAGTGAAACACAATGTGCTTGCAGCGCCGCATGCAAACAAGAGCACGGTATATCGTCATCCATTTTATCTCCGCGCAGCCCGGGAATCGGCAATGGTAGATAGTTCCCCAGGCAGCTTGGGTTGCGACACAAAAGGGATTTCAGCAAGACTGGAAGTGTGTTGCATATACATTTAGACTAGGTATGTGCAGTCTGCACTTCGCGCTCGAATTCTACACTGAGAAAAGGTATGTAAGACAAACTAGTGTGGAAAATGGAGCAAGACGTCTTTCTCGAGTGGATTCTGCTTTTCCTGAACCCCCTTTACCCCAATGCTGGGCCAGGTCATGCCCGAAAATTGGGTAGAATGCAAAATGACTCTCAGTGAAGAGCCTTTGTTTGGTGCTGCAGAAATCTTATCACAGTAGGGGTGAGCTGCCCCTGCAACGAAGCACTGACACCTTTCTTCGCCTGTATTTTCACCAATCACATACCTTCTTCCACTTCAAGGGACGGTTGTGGCAAATCTCCACTATCGGCGCTCCGTGCCTTAGCTGCAGTGCGAGAACAGAAACCAGCGGAACACAAAGTGCTTGAATAAGGAGCATGGTGGTCGTCATTCATTTTTATCTGCATGCAGCCCAGCAAGAATAGGCACTGGCAGATAGCTCCCCCGGCAATTTGGGTAGCTGCACAAGGGGTTTATTTCACCAGGAGTGCGGCAGGTTTTCCCAGCTTGAGGTGTTAGGAGAAGTGTGGTACGATCCACCAGGCCCTTCTTTTTCAACTGAGGCCAGTGTTATAAGGTACATCATTCAGTTTCCCATCACAGGTCCCCCCGTCACAGGTCCCCCGTCACAGGTCCCACCACCCATCACAGGTCGCCCCCCCCCCCCCCCCGTCACAGGTCCCCATCACAGGACCCCATCTGAGCCATAAGCCATTCTTGTCATCAGGAAAAGTACTACAAGATTATGCTTTGGATCGTATGGATTGCACTGCTGAGGCTGGCGCAGCTTTCAGAACTGACCAAAGGCGGCGAAAAGATCAACCTCACATGCATGCATGCACCAGCATGCCCTTGTGAATTGCCAGTACTCCCTGCTGCCTCTCCACATTCCTGCCATTCTATATAATTATGTGTCATCACTGCCTTGCTGCTTTGTGCCCTCAAATAATGTGTGTGTGTGTTTTTGTAAAAAAAAGTTAATAAATAAATCTTACAGCTCACGCAAACCACTGGCTTGTTCAAGTTGCATTCGTATTTCACCGCGGTATTGGTGGATACCTTGAGGTAGTGACAGAACCTCTTTCCCGACTCAAGAGTTGTATCGTTGGTGAACAGTTCCACGCCGCTCACATCATTATCGCGCAGGATTTTGGATTCGGCCAGGAGTTTGGCTGCGCATGCTCTCTCGCCACCCGATGAGAGAATAGGTCGGCCACTGTGCAGTTTACAGGCCTCTAGAGCATGCTCGAAACCAAAGGCAATCGTGTGGTAGAGGTAGATGCCGGTCTGTCCATTGGCGACACAATTGGAGGTGACGGGGCTCTCTCCTGATGCATAAAGGTAAACATCGAAGCATTCTAAGATACCATGCACGGAAAACACCAGCCAAAGGATGGCCAGATCATCTTATTGATTTTTCTCAATTTTAGGTTCTTAGGTTCCCTGTGGTATTTACACTTGGAATGGATGGATCAAAAATGGGTGGATTAAAAATGTGTGAATTAAAAATGGGTGGTTTAAAAATGGGTGGATTAAAAACGGATGGATTAAGAACGGATGGATTAAAAATGGGTGGATTAAAAGGGTGGATTAAGGTTTGTCTGTGTCCTAAACAATGGTATTATCACAATGCTTAGTAGTATAATATTCAGCTCCCAGGTGCTTTCACCAATAGTATCCACACTTCAGCACATGCACTAATAATTGGGAGGTGAGCTTGTGTCCTGACACAAGCCCATGCACTTGTATGGGCGTAAATACGGTAACTAGTAATCAAATCTGTGAGCAAGTCGAAGAAGTTAAGTTGCTAGGAATGGAACAGCAAAAAGTCCAGGACTGTCTAGACCAGCTGAACGTGTGAAACAAGCATTCACGACCCTGACTCCTGACCTAGATCTTACCTTTCTTGCGGGCGCATACTATAGGGAAATGGGTTGGACCTTGCGCAAACCGTACTGGTCCTCCGTGCCACCAGGTGAGGTCATCGATTTGGCAATGCACAGCAGACTTCCTATTGCCAGTCACTGTCGATTTTGCACAGCTCAACACGTTGTTTCTTTTAGAATACGGCTCAACGATATGGATAGGAAGAAAGTTATCAACCTTCAAGTTGTTGCCAACAGAGCGGAAGTGTGGTGCATCGACCAATCTTGTGGAGCCGATGTTAACATATCTCTTGCTCGGGTAGGAATATGTCTGTTTGGTGATTTGTTTGTGGCACGCCTGAGCCTGTTCATGGCTGATAAGGTGACCACCTATTGTTTGACAATGTTTCTCCGTACTTATCCAGTCCGAGATCGTTTGGTTGGTATAAATTTGTGTTTTTCCATCATCACAATCATTCCAAGTCGCCGCTGTAATGTCAAAAGAAGGGAAAAAGCACAACATTTTCTTTCATAGAAAAGAAAAAGGACCAAGGAGCTACCACTTACGCTATAATGCCCACTAACTCCACTTGGTCCTTTTTCTATAAATATATCCTTGGCTCCTCATCCGAGTCCAAAACTTTCTTTCATTTTAAATTGCGGAGAAGACAGAAAGGGTACGAGTTATGAAGCAACTGCCCACCACTATAGCAAGACAATAAGCAATCAGAAAGTGCTATAACTGGTAGGCACCGGCGGATTATGCCGGCATAATTATTGGCATAATTTGGTGGTTGAAAATTTGGAGCATAATTTGGCATCCTTTCGGAGGTAGGAGCATAGCTACATGATTGTAATACCGTTCTAGTACGTAGGCTACACACTTGTGTACAATGCACCTGATCAGTGCTGGAAGTCTGCATGGTAAAGGGTCCGAGGTCATGCAGATAGTGTTTTCAATGAAAAGCAGGGTAGAAATCATGGCCGAATGAATACATTATTGTATGCTCGAACTCGTCTTCTTCAAAGTTCTTTCTCACGTTGATACAGTACATGTAGCAGAAGATGCGAGTGAATCAGTCTCATCAGGAATCCTGGGGCGGACGAGATAGTGACGGGTAGTCCGCAAAACTCCGCGTACATGTACAGTCATGTACATTATGAATGTTACGAAGTCATGACCTCTGGATTTAAGCAGCCATGACTGTGCACTGCAGGCTATAGATGATTGCTCTAATAATTATTAAAAAACTTGAAGAGGTATTGTTGATGTTGGGTCATGATGGAAGGAGAGGTGAAGCTACAGGAGAGATGAGCTAGATTATTCGCAGGGTGAGGGTGACATCGGTTGGACGGGTATAGCGATCACGAAGACAGTTGAACATGATATTTTTCAAAGGTAACTCAAGCTAATTTGACAATGAAAACATATTTTGAAAAGAAGTCAACTCTTGAATACTGAGAAGAAGTAATGTGTTCTCTTTTCCATGTCGATCTCTAGCATGCAGGGACACCTTGGTATGGGGATACTCATGACTGTAACATTTTGTTGTACTTGTGGCCACTTGCAAGTACCAAGAAAGCACAATTTTCCGAACTTGGAGGCTCCATGGGTACAACAAAGTGAATAATATGTATCCCCGCGTGCCAAAGCATAATACGAGGATTTTGCGAGCACAATGCGAGAATCCATGAAAGCATAATTCCATGATTTCGCCGGAGCATAATCCGCCCGAGCCTAAAAACTGGGCACAAACTCGACCGGCTACTTTTAACTTTTCCATCATTTTCTCACAACAATCGTTGCTATGGGGATAGCGAAAGTTGGTCATGGCTGAGAAAACGAGAAGATCTCATTCTTTGGAAGTTGATTGTACAGAATACCGTAAAGTCGCGGATAAAAGCCGGGCTTATAAGCATATAAGCCGCTTTCTGCATCAGGCTTTAATGCAAACCAGACTTGTATGCAAACCATGGTTATATGCACCACACTTGCGTAGAAGCCAGGCTTCTACGCGCGACACGCGTAGATCTACCAATACGGGTATGGCGGCAGTTTTACTATGCACCGTACATAGCACAATGCACACTTGACCTACCCGATCCGCGTTTGCATAGAAGCCAGGCTTCTACGCGCGACAAGCTTATATGCATTTGACCCGTTTGATTTTCAGGCTTCTATCCGCGATGTGCTTGTATGCAAACCCGGCTTTTATCCGCGACTTTACTGTAGTTGATTGTACAGTGATATATCAGCACAGTGACCTTCAACTGTCACCAAAATTTTTTTGTCTTATCTTGTAGTTCTTTGGCTCCTGATCACGATGGTGTTATTCGTTTTTCTCTGCGATGACTGGAAGTGGGTGAAGACTTGAAAAGAAGGTGCCCAACATTGTCCCGAAGTGCCGAGTGACGTCACGCGGGATCTGACCTCCACGCGTACATTCGTCGTCAAAACGAAGTCCAACATAGATGGGTACGCCGTACTGGCATGAAGGAGAATGCCAAAGAGGCAGAGACCCACGTGCAGCTAAACCATTTTTGTAAACAGCCAAATTAAAATATGAAGCAGCTTAGCTTTCACCTTTTTGACTTCTCCCGCGAGCATCTTAGTTTTATTTTGTGAGAACGGACGTACCGGTACGTCATTAGTGAGGTTTTGCATTCCGAATTTCGGTTCGGCGTTCATCGGTCATTTGTCGAACATCAAAATGCCGAATTTTCGCACCAACGTTTGTTTTGCAAGTCGAAAATGATGTGTTTTCATTTCGTGAGCCCCAGCATCAGCAATGTCCTGTCCCGTGCTCCTTTTCTTGCTGATTCCAACGAACTTTGATCGCCCAAAGAGTCGAGGGCCAAACCTGCCTCCCCAGTCACCTCAGAAAAACCAACTCCATGGCCAAGTCAAATTTTATGCGTATCGCCATAGTCTTTTCAGCCACATAGATGACGGTGAGGATACTCCAGTCCAGGCGAAAGAGAGTAGACAGGCAGTGGAGAGGACTCAGAGGAGCAATCAGAGGTAGCTGACGATGCTGATGTCGCCAAAGACGGAGGCGAAGCGATGCCGAGATAAGAAACCTCTTTGAATAAATCACGCGCTAGCGCTCTTCTACAAGAAAATTCATCCGAAAAATATTTTCGGCAAAGTGAGCTTTTTCCGAACAAACATGCCGAATCTTCGTGTGCATTTTCGACCTCGCTCCCGCGTGCCGAATCTTTTTGCCGAATTTCGGAATGCAAAACCTCACTATTGTTTTGAACTTTTCGTATGAGGAACAACCGTGACGATGATGAGAGCGTGTGCAGAAAACAGTACTCCTCCGGCCGGCGATAACACCAACAACCCGAACCCCAAAGGAACGCAATGTAGCTACGGGAAGCGATTCATCTGACGATGTTGCTGAAGACGCAGATGACTTAGGCAATTCACATACGACATGGCGCTTTACAGTATTTGGAGGGTACGAATTTCCCCGTGTGTCCATGAATTTACGATTTCGATCGCTGCTACCAACCCATGCTACGATGGGTTGGTTGAGTACCCCACCACCACATCCCGCGGAGTAGGCTCTGCTGCTAAAAATGCCAGCATAATGCTGATTGGCACAGCGCCACGCCAACTTGGTGGCTGTAGACCTGTAGACCTGTAGACCTGGTAGTCGGGAGTTCTTCAGAGGATTACTCCAAGACAGTATTCGTATTTGACGAAATTTACATGAAAAAACAGTAATTTAGTCGGTGACAGGAAAAAAACTCCTCATCATAGTGTTAGGCCCACAGGTAATTAGTTCATATTCATTAGTTCATGCATTATTCATTTGGCCTGGGTAGCTACTTGCGCGCCCATGTTTGCCATAGCTACCCAGGCCCTTTATATTGCGTTGCCTCTCTCTTCAACTCTCTCTCGACTCTCACTCGAATGATTGAAGATCTGCCACTAAACTCGATTCGCTCCGTCGGCTGTTGTTTGAATTCAACAATATAATGGACCAGGAGGCGAGGGGGTAGGCTGACAATCCTCGGTTCATACAATAGATTTAACGTTGTTTTTTTACTATCAACTTCAAGCAACCACATGCATACACAAAGTTAACTGTTCCCCTACGGCAAGCACAGTCACACATCCACACTGTACTGCTCCCCTACGGCAAGCACAGTCACACATCCATATTGTACTGTTCCCTTACGGCAAGCACAGTCACACATCCATATTGTACTGTTCCCCCATGGCAAGCATAGTCACACATCCACATTGTACTGTTCCCTTACGGCAAGCACAGTCACACCTCCACACTGTACTGTTCCCCCATGGCAAGCACAGTCACACATCCACATTGTACTGTTCCCCCATGGCAAGCACAGTCACACATCCACACTGTACTGTTCCCCCATGGCAAGCACAGTCACACATCAACACTGTACTGTTCCCCCATGGCAATCACAGTCACACATCCACACTGTACTGTTCCCCCATGGCAAGCACAGTCACACATCCACACTGTACTGTTCCCCCATGGCAAGCACAGTCACACATCCACATTGTACCACATTAGCACACCATGACGCCTCTGGAAGTGAAATCAGTTGTTAAAACCAATAATCTCTGCTAGCTCGCAATTCTAATCGAATATTTTTTTAATTATTGAACTTGAAGTAGTGATTTTTGAAACAAATCAAAGCACTAAAGCAAAGTGCAGCAACCCTGGAAACAGCAATGGTGGAAGGTATACCTTTTTCAGATGGCCAAAGACCGGCATCACTCACATCTTTAGTGGATTCTAAATGTACAAGGGAGAAAGCATGCATGCACTCACAGTGGATGTACGCATTCCTGGCATAGCAAGAGTGACAAATACCGGTCACAGTAAACACATTTCGACTGTCACACGGAGGCTGGAAATCAACTCACGAACCAACTTACATTCACAATGGGGCACTGGGCTTAACGAGCCATCTGCCTGACAGATAGCTCGATTCCCGCTTGGCGGTACTGTAAAAGTATTGCATGTGTATACCACTGCCTCACCATACATGACGTAATGTCTGCTGGTGGTGCCGTTAGCAATTGCCGGCACAGTGCAATTGATTACTAGACAAGCAAACACATCGACACGCAAGCATTATAAAAACAGTTGTGCTAATAACACACGCGCACACACACACACACACACACACACACACACACACACACTACCACTACTACTATTAACAGCATGACTGTCCACATGGGCAAGTGTCCCCCTATGAAAAGGGGACCAGAAAACGGAAGTTGGATTCCAACAAGGACTGCGAATGTCTGGATAGGTCTTGCTGCCAGCTGAAACGGCATTTAGTTGTTAAGGTGGCAGACTACCCAAAAATTGGCTGAAAAATCGAATTTGTAAATTCATATTGAGTGCTACGTCAGTTGAAAGAGCATGAATAGCTGCAAATTCTCTGAAAATTGTGTCCCGATCTGACCGGCCGTTCAAGAGTTATGGCCGAAAATGTGCCCTTGCAAGGAAAGATTTTTTTGTTGCATGCTGTCATTTGTTGGCAGCACTGTATTTGAATGTGAGCAGACCGTGCGCAACTTGTCGTATTATGGAAACACGCGAAAGTGTGCAGAATTTTGCCCCAAGTCCAAAAAATCACGTTAAAAAACCACGTATTGGGCTGCACGGCGGCGGGCGAAGCCCGCCGCCGTGCAGCAGGACTTTTGCCAGCACCCTCGTGACGTTGCAGATATGTGGCTTGATTATTGCAGTTGACGTTGATTTAGTGACTTTGGCAAGTTTGAGTCGTGTCAAGAAGTCAGGTAGGATTCAGTACTAGGCAGTAGTGAAACGTGAGTGGCAGTCTTTGCGGGTTTCTGAGGGCATCCTGGATTTGGTGTGCAGCGCTGTGGAAATGGCTTGCTGTGGAGGTCCCAGCACTGGATGTTGTATCAAAGGTACGACCTCGTAGCACACCCTAAACCTGAAAAATTCAAAAATTGACTTGGGTCTGTGGGAGTCCGCGAGAGAACGCCCACTCGTTCCGTTGTGACAGATTCCAGGGCCACGTTGAGGGGCCCTACCCCACCACCCATGGCTGCTTCTGGACTTGTTTTAGGTTTGGGTCCCGCGCACGGACAGAATGGGCACGAAAATGTGAAAAAAATGTAAATGCATTTGTTTGGCTCCTGGGTGGCTCGCACACCGTGGCACTATGCCGGAAATTTGAGTTTTTCCGGCCTGGAAAGCCTGTTAGTGAGGCGCAAGAACTTGTAAATCATGTCCTGAGGGCCAGCATAGTGGCAGGAGTGTGTGGTCAAAATTTCACTCAAATCCACTGAGAAACGCCAAAGTTACGATCAATTGAATGCCATATGAAATTGATGGGTAGGCTGCCCCCTTAACGCTGTGGGCAGCTGACGGGCATGCGCCCACTGCATGCGACACGAATCGAAACTGCTTCTTTCACTTTCGATGTGGTGTGAACCTTGTTTTTCGCGATGCTTGAACGTTGCCATTCATAAAGCCGGAAAGTGTGGAAAATGTCAAAAAGAAGATCAAACGTAGGGAAGTGCTTTGCCATGGAAATTGGTAGAGAGACTTACGTAGGAAGTTGCCCTTGCTCCCGGCTCTTACGACATGCGGATTATTATACATATTTATTAAGAGGAAAACGTCCCCACTTTCTCTTTCTATCTCCCTTCCTCTCTATCTCTGTATATTTCCATCCTCTTGCTATCTTTCTCTATTTTCTCTATTTGGCCCAGTATCAGCAAAAATGGACCTTAGGCGAGACCAAAATAAAATCGAGATTCCCAGGCAGGACCCATGTGAAATTGGTGCGGGCGGGCGGATTTTATTTTTTATTTCGGTTCCCATGTATATACATGACTATGTGTGCATGCCATGTTGAACTTTTTTGCAGCATTTTCCGGTAATTTGTATTCAATTTTTTTACAGACAACAGGTACGCGGTTTACAAGTTCAATTTTTCTATATTTCGGCCAACGATGGCCCTGATCTGTACATCAGGGAGTCGTACATGCTCGGGTTTGTGTGACTCCATGTCACAGATATACTCACATGATCAGTACTGTACATGTGTGAACTGTTCCCCAAAAAAATTGGCTTTGGCTCAATTTTGGTGCGGGAGGGCCCAGGAATCTCTATTTTTTTGGTCTCGCCTTAAGGTGATTTTTTACAAAATGACTTTTCTGCTTTTGTCATCTATCAATATTGCTTTCTAGTGTTCACATGGTATCGTATTAGACGGAACAAAGCAATAAATATTGATGACACAGAAGCTTCTCAAACAAGTATAGGTACATATCAGAAAATACAACAATTTATCACAGCGTTTTCCACATCGCAATACTAGTACTATGTGTTACAAAAGACAGTGTAATACATCAGCCATCCAGTTTTTGTTGTAAAACAACTCTCGCACAACTTCTGGCATAGAGCATGGATGGCCTTGATCCCCATCACTGCAGACGGCAATGGAAACTGCTTTAGGGTGGCAGACTACCCAAAAATTCGCTGAAAAATCGAATTTGTAAATTCATATTGAGTGCTACGTCAGTTGAAAGAGCATGAATAGCTGCAAATTCTCTGAAAATTGTGTCCCGATCTGACCGGCCGTTCAAGAGTTATGGCCGAAAATGTGCCCTTGCAAGGAAAGATTTTTTTGTTGCATGCTGTCATTTGTTGGCAGCACTGTATTTGAATGTGAGCAGACCGTGCGCAACTTGTCGTATCATGGAAACACGTGAAAGTGTGCAGAAATTTGCTCCAAGTCCAAAAAATCAGGTTTTTGAGCCACATATTGGGCTGCACTTTTGCCAGCACCCTCGTGACGTTGCAGATATGTGGCTTGATTATTGTAGTTGACGTTGATTTAGTGACTTTGGCAAGTTTGAGTCGTGTCAAGAAGTCAGGTAGGATTCAGTACTAGGCAGTAGTAAAACGTGAGTGGTAGTCTTTGCCGGTTTCTGAGGGTATCCTGGATTTGGTGTGCAGCGCTGTGGAAATGGCTTGCTGTGGAGGTCCCAGCACTGGATGTTGTATCAAAGGTACGACCTCGTAGCACGTGCTAAACCTAAAGAAATTCAAAAATTGACTTGGGTCTGTGGGAGTGTGTGAGAGAACGCCCACTCGTTCCGTTGTGACAGATTCCAGGGCCTCGTTGAGGGGCCTACCCCATCACCTATGGCTGCTTCTGGACTTGTTCTAGGTTTGAGTCCCGCGCACGAACAGAATGAGCACGAAAATGTGAAAAAATTGTAAATGCATTTGTTTGGCTCCTGGGTGGCTCGCACACCGTGGCACTATGCCGGAAATTTGAGTTTTTCCGGCCTGGAAAGCCTGTCAGTGAGGCGAAAGAGCTTGTAAATCATGTCCTGAGGGCCAGCATAGTGGCAGGAGTGTGTGGTCAAAATTTCACTCAAATCCACTGAGAAACACCAAAGTTACGGTCAATTGAATGCCATATGAAATTTATGGGTAGGCTGCCCCCTTAACACCATCCCAAGTCTGCTGATAATCCGCAGAAGTCAAGAACAGGAGGGAGGGTGGCTATAACTACACCTTGAGTCCCAGTCTGTGCATCCCACAGGGAATATGACACAGGCACAACATTCTAACACCACACCGTGACTTCATCTCATGCACGATTTAGAGGTAGTCCATCATTGTTCTTCCTGCACCTCATTGAAATTTGAGCTCTGTGGGAAACTTCCAGCATGCGCATCAGTGCGCCTTGATTGCAGCACTGAGGGCAAAGAGTTCATAGCTCATTAATCACAAGTACTGTTCATCTCTTGCCCCGTCCTGGGGTTTTCATGTTCGGCCTCACGGAGTCCCGGGCGCAACATAATGTCACTAGCGGCAGCGCTCTTTCGTCCATACTTGAGTTGATCCAGGACATTTCAGTGCAACTGCCTCTGTTGTCGTCGCCTCACTAGTTTCTCCTCGTTGAGTATTTCCCCCCAGCGGAGTTGTACTAAAATCAGAAGGGCCCTACGAGGATTTCCAGATGTCAGAAAGTACTTTCACCAGCAGAGATCTCCTTTGGCGAAGCGCCTAAACCAAGTTGAATTTTTTTCGTCGCTAAATAAGAATTGGGCGTCGACAAAAAAACATCTCGTGAGGACTGTCGGTGTTCTCTACCAGACGCGATGATTCCTACCTAGGAAGTCCAATGACTTCTGGCAGAGATGGACGGCAGTTGGCCATAGTGAGCGAACGCTCCTACTACACTAGTACAAGTAGGACGATCAAATGCTTTCATTGTCGCAATCAACACATTTTTGTTTAGATGTGCACAGCAAAGCAAGAGTTTTTTTGCGGTGGCAGAAAATGACTTTTTCTGCAAAAATATTTTCACCCGAAGGTCGATTCTTGCTGATACCGGGCCATTTTTTCCCTCTCCACTGCGATTCAACACACAAACTAACTTACATTCACATTTGGGCATTGAGCTTAAAGTGCCGTCTGCTTTACAGATCGCTGGAGTCCTGCTTGGGGGTGCTGTGCCCTTACTGCATGTGTAGACCAATGCTTCACCATACCTGATGTATATGTTGTTCGTAGTGGCATTAGCAATTTCCGGCACAGTGCAATTGATTACTAGACAAGTGAACACATCGACACACAAGCATTATAAAAACAGTTGGGCAAATAACACACACACACACACACACACACACACACACACACACACACACACACACACACACACATATATATACACATACTCACCCCCCCCCCCCACCTTAACACCCACTACTACTATTTAGGGGTGAATCGAACATCGAATTTTGAATACCAACGAACTCTCACACTAACGAACGAACTCGAACGAACATTCTCCATTGTGTATTTCATGGATGTATTTTTTTGAAGACCACACAGACTGTCAGTACAGGCGTTCTTTGTACTTGACTGGCCACAGTTCAGTATTGACGGTGTGATGCTAAACAAACACTGTGATCATGCATGTACATCTACATGTAAGCTAGCTCTATAGAGCCAGAGACCAGAATCACTGAGAAAGTGAGAATGCTCATTGACCGCATGATACACTGCGAGAACAGAAATATGTTTTCATCACGCCAGCCTGCGCTGAATCACAGGGTTTTGCAGCTAGCTTAGCTGCAAAGTCCATCACCATCGTCCGGACGAGAGTTTTCTTCTCATCGCTAGCTCAGGTCGTCAGATCAGGAGAAATGGTACTTCTTGAGGTGGGTACGAAGATTGCTCGTCGTCACTCTGTTGCGTGATAGAACCTTTTTGAAATTGAGAAAAGGACTTCGTGTTTCCCGACCACTTTATCAAATTCCGCTCCAACTCCGGACCGCGATGAAAGGCTCGAAAGTTTTGACATCATTGCAACGAGTGAACGTTTGCTTTCAGGAACAGATGTCACAAGCGACTCGACTCCTTTCACTACGAGTACAAATCAATCTCAAACGGACACACAGAAATATTTCAGGAAAATTTGTTCCGACGCGACAACTCCTTCAACTTGCTTCAAGTGATCAGCAAGGCAGACGCAGTGGATCAGCGTGATCTCCCAACCTCCGCGGCTCCTTCGTGATCTAGTCACAAGCGATCTTTATGCTTGCTTGCTGTGTTCGTTTATCAATCTTGCGAGTTCGTTCGTTCGTTTTCAAATTTTTCAAACGAATATTCAAACTTTCGTTCGTTCATTCACCCCTACGTACTATTAGCAGCATGACTGCTCAGATGGGCAAGTGTCACCCCTATCACAAGGGGACCAGAAAACGGGAGTTGGATTCCAACAAGTATTGCGAATGTCTGGATAGGTCTTGCTGCCAGCTGAAACAGCATTTAGCGGTTAACACTGTGGGCAGCTGAGAGGCATGCGCGCACTGCATGCAATACGAATCGAAATCGCTTCAACCACTTTCGATGTGGTGCGGACCTTGTGTTTCGTGATGCTTGAACATTGCCATTGATAAAGCCGGAAAATGCGAAAAAAATTCAAAACGAAGATCCAACGTAGGAAAGTCCTTTACCACGGAAATTGGTAGAAAGATTTACGTAGGAAGTTGCCCTTGCTCCCGGCTCTTACGACATGTGGATTATTATACGTATTTATTCCCGTAGCTATGCAGAAGACGTTACTTCAGTAACGTCTGGCGCTAGCCAGGGTCCGCACAGCTTTAATTTGGTGTTTGTGTGTTTGTTTGTTTGTTTGTGTCACGGCTGGAGCTATCCCGTATCTGTCCCGTATCTGTCCCGTATCTGTGACTACAAAGGCTCTACAGGATTGTACATAACAGCTGTCCACAATATTTGCGGGCTCCTGTATCTGTCCCGTACCGTACCAATATTCGTCGTGTTATGTATACGACTCCCTGATGTAGAGGGAGATTTGGAAAGAAATAGGGAGACGAGGAGTAAATAAATTAGAAAACACGCCGAATAGGTGATAGGATGCGTCCGCATTAACATACATGTACTTTGGAAGAGAGATCCCGTCGTCTCCAAAATAAGCGTGAACGAGCGATTCAGCGCCGGTCACAGGAAACGTCGTAAGAGGGATCCCGTCGACTCCAGAACCCCCGTGATCGGCAGAGTCCGCCGGTCCCAGGCAACGTCAGGACAGACATCCCGTTGAGTCCAGAACGCCCGTGATCGGCACAGTCTAAGCCGGTCCCAGGAAACGTCAGGACAGACATCCCGTCGAGTCCAGAACGCCCGTAAATCGGCAGAGTCAGAGCCGGTCCCAGTGAACGTCAGGACAGACATCCCGTCGACGCGCAGAAAAACTAAATCTGCAGCCTCTTTTGCCGTCGGACAGGATACGTATTATAGGGGACTGTAAAGTTATGTAATGTTCAAATTTTCACGTGAGCAGCAGGTCACTCGCGTTGATTTTTCGACGTGCAAGCCAAATAACGCGAGCTGAACTTTCGCGTCGCAGACATCCCGTCGACGCGCAGAAAAACTAAATCTGCAGACTCTTTTGCCGTCGGACAGGATACGTATTTTAGGAGACTGCTAAGTTATGTGATGTGCTCCACAGGCAACCACAAATTCGGGGTCGTCATTGGCTCAACAGGTCAATGTACATGTATTACTACAAAAAGGCCAGAAAATAATTTTCGCTGGCGATTTAATTTCGCTGATTTCGCCGCTTAGTACCAACCGGCCAAAGTAAATCGCAGGCCAAAGTTTGTCATATCGGCAAATGATGCATGATTGAGCAATGGATGCATGTGAGAGCAAAAATACCGATCGATTTCAAATTTGACGTGAAATTGCGCGTCACGTCGGTAATAACGTGCATCTTAACCTCTCTAATAGAGAGGTTTCTATTTCTCATCGGCCAAAATTTGTTGATTTACAGTATAAGGAGATAAAAGAAAAGAAGGAGCAAACCAAAAGTAGATGATTATTAGAGAAATAACAATCCGCAATAAATTCTGCAAATACTTTTGCCTCAGTTCTTGGTGGATATACGAACTACAGTCACGGGCGGCAGCACCTTTTTTGGCTCCCGAAAAGCGGCCTTTTTTGTAATTTCCTGGGCTTTAGGCCACCGGAAAAGTCCTTTATTTAGTAATAAAATGGCTAATAAGCCCGCTGCTGAAGTGGACATTGCAGTCCTGATCGACGGGGAGCTGAGGGACCTCATCAGGCAGCGTGGACTGGAAATCCCACGAAAAGCCACCAGACCCGATCTTGTTGCCCTGCTCAGAACATCGCTGGATGAGGACAAAGAAGTAAGTGAACCTACTAGCACGAGCCCCCTGGCTGCTAATGAGGGTGTTGTTGCCAGCCTGTGCTCAGCTCTGTCTGAACTCACTAATGTCGTCCGAGAGTTGAAGACTGAGTTACACGCCATGAGAGAAATAGAAGCTAAATTCAACGA
Source organism: Sycon ciliatum (assembly GCF_964019385.1). Lineage (NCBI taxonomy): Eukaryota > Metazoa > Porifera > Calcarea > Leucosolenida > Sycettidae > Sycon > Sycon ciliatum. The sequence goes on from NC_088646.1 coordinate 36,761,738, forward strand.
TTCTGCCAGAGAGGTGTTGTGCCTGAAGACGGAAGTACGGGAACTTAGGAACGACCTGCATGCCAAAGTTGAGAGGTACGATACGGTGATTCAAACTTTGAACAATGACCCCACTGAACCAAGCTTTACCAAAACCGTATCCTCCACCCCACAACATCGACCCACGTATGCAGAAACTTTGCACCAACAACCAGCATTGCAGCCCAAAAATACTGCCCCTGCAGCTGCCCCAGCTGCCCAAAGGCCACAACGCCAGCCTCCCAAGCCGTACAGGCGACAGGAATCGTCTCGCTGGCTGGCACCCAAGCTTCCAAAGAGCACCACCCGATGTGCACTAACGGGTAAGCCAAGAGTCAAAGTGTTCTACGTTGGCAACGTGGACCCCGAATGTGATGCCAAATCAATTGCAGAGCATTGTCAGGCACAGGATGTACACATCGTGCAGAGTGTTGTGTACACCTCGGAGCGCTTCCGAACAGGGTTTGCCAGGGTCACAGTGCTGGCGTCGGACGCCACCACCGTACAGGACAAAGCATTTTGGCCGGACTCGCTCGGTTTTGCAGTTCGTGAATGGCGCTTTGGTGCTGACGGCACAGCTCCAGCACTCACATAATGCCACACACCACCTACCGGTATTCACAGCCCCTGAACCCGCATGCTCCTGTGTTCACCCCTTCGTCTCCAAATCCCTCAACCCCAGCATTCTACTCTACAATTCATCCATCCAACCGACTAAATGTTGGCCACATAAACATTTGCAGCCTACGACATAAAACCCATGTTATAACTAAGCTAATAGATGAGCACTGCCTAGATCTGCTGGCGGTTACGGAAACGTGGCTCGACTCAAGCATCTCGGACACTGAGGTTTCTGTACCAGGCACAATTCTCTTACGTCGAGACAGGCCGTGCGCTGATGGATGCACTTGCCTATCCTCCTGCACTCCATGTCGTAAAGGAGGCGGGATCTGCATCTTCGTAAAGGAACATGTTAAGGCTAAGCACATCTTGGACCACTCACACTCCAGTCTAGAGTTGATGTGGCTTAGAGCTGGCACAGGCAAAGATAGTACCTTGTTTGGTTGCATATACCGTCCCCCATCCGAGCCGGTAGAGTTTTGGAATCGGCTCGCTACATCCACGGAGCAGCTGGACGGCGAGAATATTGTGTTGCTAGGTGACATAAATGTGGACTTTCTGCGTCAGACGTCCAGTGCGTTCCACCATCTCAAAGACACGTTGCTACTTCCGTGCAGACTGGCCAATAAAGTAACTGAAGCAACAAGAATAACAGGCTCTACCCGTACATCCATTGACTGTATTCTCACAAACATTGATCGAGTTCCGTCAGCCTCTGTCGTGGACTGTGAGTTTTCAGACCATCGCCTCGTCATTACTTCCGTCCCAGTGCCCATCATGGATGCGCGGAGCAATACTACTACCCATCAAACACGCAGAGACTACCGGAACTTCAACGCTCAGCGTTTCTGCGATATGCTGCTGTCCTCCGATCTTCATATCTTTACATCCCGTACCCCAGACCTGATGTTGGACGAGTGGACAGGGAAAGTCAATGCTGTGCTTGATATCATCGCACCGTACGTAACCAGGAAACACAGGAAGTCCCGTCGGAAAAATTGCCCGTTCATGACCTCGCCACTCCTTGCCTTGATTAGAAAGCGCAAATCGGTCTTCAAGAAACTAAAAGCTACTAACTTTCGAGACGAGAGCCTATCTGTACAATTCAAGCGGCTGCGCAACCAGTGCAATAACTTGTATCGACACCTACAGAATCTTTACTTTTCAGACCAGTGCCAGCGGTATGAACGGGAGCCTCGGCAGTTCTGGAAAGCCTTGAATATGATCACAAAGCGTTCCTCTCCGAAGCAAACAGTTACCATCCCACCTGAGCGATTGAACGACTATTTTCACTCGATTGTCACAGATAAGGAAGCGAATTACAAGCTCCCAATGGGACCTGCTAAATCCGACGACCTTACTACGTTTTCAGCCGTTACAGTAGCAGAGGTGAAGCTTCGGATCGGTGACCTCCAAAGTAATAAAGCCCCTGGACCGGACGGCATTCTTCCGTGTCTACTTAAAATATCAAAAGACGTAATTGCTCTATCACTTGCTATCTTATTCAACACTTCCCTCTCGTCTAGTCAATTCCCATCCTTGTTCAAAATTGCAAACATTACACCAATTCTGAAGTCAACTCAAGGCCCCCGCGACTGCCCTTCTAACTACCGCCCAGTGTCTTTAACATCTATCCTAGCCAAGCTCCTGGAGGGGCTTGTGTTTTCTCGTATACATCTTTTTTTTAATGATCGTTGCCCATTCCATGTGGACCAGTTTGGCTTTCGGAAGCACCGTTCTACCGGACAGCTTCTCACCAAGGTTACGAACGACTGGCTTGTCTCGCGCGACGCTGGACTGCATACGGCGGTTGTCTGTATTGATTTGAAAAAAGCGTTCGATATGGTGAAGCATCAACAGCTTCTTCTTGCTCTCGCAGCTGTCGGTATTTCGGGAGTGGCCCTGGCCTGGTTCCGATCATACCTTTGTGCCAGACAACAGCGGGTGGTTACCCACACTGGAACATCTCCGTTGGTGGCAATCACTAGTGGCGTGCCACAGGGCACCATTCTGGGTCCGGTGCTATTTAACATATATGTACGGAAGCTCCCATTGACAGCAGAGGCCTTTTCTTGCAAGCTCCCGATGTTCGCTGACGACATGACGTTGTATGCCAGCAGACGTACACAAGCTGAGGCCGTCGCTACCGTTACTGATTCGTTATCTGCAATTTCTGTGGATCTAGACGAGCTTGGGCTGCGCATTAATACAACAAAGACTGTAACTTTGATGATTTCTAAGTCTTCTCAACCCCTCTCAACTCCAATCGTTTTTAACCAACAGCCTCTGACTCAAGTGTCTAGCACGAGAATCCTGGGAGTCATTGTAGACAGTGATGTTTCTTGGTCTGGTCACATAGACTTTATCGTTAGGAAGACTTGCACGAAAATTGGCGCTCTTCGACGGTGTTTTCGGCAACTAAGTTTGAAGGCAACACGGCAGTTTATCCTCTCGGTTATCCTGCCTGACTTATTATACTGCTGCTCTTGCTTTGCAATGAAGCTATCCGCCAAGGACCGACAGCGACTCTCGTCCGTTTATCGTCGTTCTGTACGCGCTGCTTGTGGCTCGAAACTACAAGAGGACGTCATGCCGCTGTTAGCTAGATTGTCGATCGATCCGTTTGAACATTACCTTATTCGTAGCATTGCTAAATTTATCCATGTTAATCATGTCGTTTTCCCTCTCCCAAATCTGACGGACCTTTTCCCTCAAGTTTCAACCGGCCCTAGGACAACAAGAAGCTCTTTTAATGCTGCTATTGCAATATCTAAATTCCGGACGACTGACGGTGTCAATTCCTTTTCAAATCGTGCTGCCCTGTTCTTTAATTCTTTGCCTGTGGAGTGGCGCACCCAGCACCGCACTACATTTGCTAAGCACCTTCAGACCATGCTAAAAGACGCAGCGTCTTTTCAGAAGTATTTTGATCTTCTTTTCAGCAAACTCCCTCATTGATCTGCACCGCCTGTATTGTATAACTGTGTTTACTGCGTTCCTAGTTTAAATTCGTTTTTAAAAACATCTCTTTAATTCTTGCACTATCCCATTATGACCATGCTTAAAGACGCAGCGTCTTTTCAGAAGTATTTAGATCTTCTTTTCAGCAAACGGCCTCATTCATCTGCATCGCTTGTATTGTATACCTGTGTTTACTGCTTACTGCTTACTGCTGCTTTATTGTTCCAAGTATCAGTTTAGTTTAGTTTAAATATCTCCTATTATTATTATTTTATTTTTTTTCCTCACCCCACACCCCTCTACCCTGTTATCGGCCCTCTTAAGAGTTGTGTTCATCACTGTTGAGGCTTCCGATGGAAAATAAAAGAATACTACTACTACTACTAGTTCTTATAACATGTACGATGAGCTAGGCAAAAAAGCATAAAAGCATAGCGTAGGGCCCTGAGCTTCCAAGCTCTCTCGTTAAGAGGAAAACGTCCCCACTTTCTCCTTCTAGCTCTCTTTCTCTTTATAACTTTATCTTTCCACCTTCTTGCTATCTTTCTCTATTTCTCCCTCTCCACTGCAAAGCAACACACAAACTAACTTACATTCACATTTGGGCATTGCACTAAAAGTGCCGTCTGCTTGACAGATTGCTCGAGTCTCGCTTGGTGGTGCTGTGCCCTTACTGCATGTGTAGACCAGTGCTTCACCATACATGATGTATGTGTTGTTCGTAGTGCCGTTAGCAATATCCGGCACAGTGCAATTGTATACTGGAGAAGTAAACACATCGACACAGAATCATTATAAAAACAGTTTAATTAACACACACACACACACACTGTCACACAGTGTATGAGTGTGCGTGTGTGTGTGGGTGTGTGTGGGTGTGTGTGTGGGTGTACATGTGCGATGGGGGGGGGGGGGGGTATGCGACCTCCCCCCCCCCCCCCCTCACACACCTCAGACCTCAGACATGCCCATCGCGGAAGCAATGATAGCGAACAGCTATGTTAGACATAGCAACTTGTGCTGGGATTACACCATTCAACAGCTTGCAAGGCTGATGAATTGACCGCCACTATTTTTAGCCTGGTATCCACCACACAGCTGTTTGAAGTGACTTTTTCTGGTCAGTGAATCCCTATTTTTCGTTTTTCCATTTTTTTCCTACACACACCACACCACATACTCCGGCATACACTGGCTGTTGGTAACCACCCAGGAGAATGTAAGAAAAGTCAGGAAGAGTCCGAGAAAGAGAAGAAAGACGTGTGCGACCATAATCGTCGGGAATTGAACCCGCAACCCCTCGATTGGAAATCGACTGCACATACCACGCACACACACACGCACACACACACACACACACACACACACACACACACACACATACGCATCCCCCCTTCACACACACTCGTATCCCCCTACACACACGCATACCCCCCCCCCCCCCCACGACACACACAGACACAAACACACACACACACACACAGAGAAAATATCCCAAGAGTTTGAGAAAGAGAGAGAGGTTGGAGAACTCACCAATATATGGATTTCTGGTAGACACAATTGACTGATTGGTGATATAAGGAGGAGACCAAGGACCGATATCAAGAGTGCTAGAGTTGATCCGGGATCTGAAATGGATTCCTTTTTGTCTAAGGTTCATCACAATCAGGATCGGTCTTTGATCTACAACCGTAAAGTTGGGTGTCTTATACCAAAGATTCCGCGCGTAGTCAAACACGTGAACATCTATTTTAGTCAGGTCCAGAAATAGTGGTAAAACATTGTGTTGCATCACATCTATGACAGAAGAGAGGGAAAGCGGAGCACATACACGCACAACAACAAAATTGAGAAGTAAAACCATCCCAAGATTCCAAGTGCAAAGTATAATTGTATAATTTATTTAAACAAACCGCGAGGAGACAATAATAATAATTTTGATAACCGCAATCAATAAAATCAGCTGAACCGACATTTGTGTACTTTATTCATGCAATGAAAAAACAGTGGAGACGATGTGCAATAAAACGATGAAAATATGAAGAAATGGTGTAGTGAAAAATATGGATTCAAACAAGTTTTCGTACAAAACTCATCAGGAATCGTCGTTGTACTAAAGGACACTGAAACAAAATTGAACTATTATAGAAAGTCTAAGTTAGAGAAATAACACTAAGAACAACAGTAGTGAAATTTACAAGTGTGAATTTTAACAATCAATCCGAGAGCAATAACGAATGCGTGTGCTAACAATAAACTTTCCAATGGAAAAATGAACAAACAAGAGAAAGAAAGAAGGAAGGACAAAGTGATAACACATAACAGCAGTACATTTCACCTGGGCCATTAATGGCCAAGCTTGGCCGCACCAAACACGACACGTTACTTGAACAATTTCAACCCAATTATACTATCTTTCTGTACACACAAATTAGGCTTATACAGACGCTGATAGAGAGCTTCCAACACTTTAAACTGTAGTCCATAACCATGACGACCACGGCACAATACAGTGAACGAAGAGTCGGAATACGAATTGCAACAATCAGGACTAGCTAGCAGATGAGTGTACACTGAAGCTGTGGAACATTGCGAGGTAATTAGGGGGCCAATGGATGTATCTAAAGAGGGTGACCAGTGAAAGAAACTGGCGTCTAAAAAGTGAAGGGATTGAATATGGCATAGCTTATTTTGATTTTCTTTAGTTTCAAATTTATTTATCAAAGGCTGTGTTACTAGACTTTAAAATGGATCTACACACTCTAGCTTGAAGTACATCAAGGCTAGCTAGGTGCTCAGCACTTAATCTATAAGTCCACACTGGAATGGTGTATTCAGTTTCAGGGCGAACTTACCTCTTATAGAGGAGGGTGATATTATAGTGATGTAAATGACGGCCCATATAGCAGAGTAGGTTTACTCTTTGCTGGAACTTTCTGAAAACGGTTGCAAAATGACTATGAAACTTTAGGTCGGGGGTTTAGCTCTACACCAAGGTGAACTACAGAACGGTGAGGTGACGAATAGATAGGAATATTGTCCATACGGGTTGGTGATGGTGTTGGGAGTTGGTAGTTGCAGAGGGAAGAAGTCTTTTCCGGAGAGAACTCACCATGGACGCTCCTGGCCCATCGCTGGCAACTGCTGAGCTCCTGCTGGTTGTTACACCAATTCTCATTGAGGGATAATGCCCGATGATGAGCATACAGAAGAGTCACATCGTCTGCACACAGAAAGTGGCTACTATGGTGGAGACTATCAGGGAGGGTGTTAATATACAGTAGAAAGAGTGGAGGGGGCAAGGTGCGATCCATGCGGAACTCCGCTGGTGACGAATGAGTCGCGGAGATCGTCTGCTATATCTTCACTTGTAGCTTTCTGCGGTTTAAAAATCTCTGGGACCATTTAACTGTGGAGTGATCCATGCATCTTTCTAGACATTTGATGAGTGTTGGGTGATGGACCTTATCAAAGGCTTTCCCGAAATCTAGGAAAACCCAGTCAAACTTTCCACCGGTGTCTGAGATATCAGCAATCCGGTGACTCAGGGTACGAGCTGGTCGGTTGTCGACCTTTTGAGGGATATATGCAAATTGACTCGCCACAATCAATTGATGTTGATTGATATACTCGTTGAGGCTAGACGCCGAGCGAAACTCGAAGAGGCGACGAATCGGGTGCAAGAGCGATATAGGTTGATAGTTAGTGGGCGATGCCGTACTGCCTTTGCCTTTGTACAAGGGGCTGACCGTAGCCAGCTTCCATTCAGTCGGAAAGGTGGATGCTGATAAGCTTTTGTTGAACATAAAAGACAGTGATTCACACAACAGATGCACCATACTTCGTAGAACTGGGGTTAGATAGTTAGCTGACTGAGTAGACTTTCGAGAGAACGGATGAGTCAGATCATAGTGGACCTGTCCTGGACTAAACCTGTGGAAGTGAAACAAGTTGGAGTTAGTTGCTTGCGTTGTTTAAGTAGCGACATTCATTTCTTCTCAATGAGCCCATAGACACAAGCGCTCGCTGGAAGAGAACTGAGTCACAAAGTCTAACATTTTATCGACCAATTCATTTTCGTTTTTGAAGAAACGTTATGGCGAACCAGTTTGAGAAGTCTGTGAAAAGATGCGCATACAAATGGGTGGCAAGGTAACCATCGTTAAACTTTCTGCACGTTATCATGCCAAAATTACAAAAAAACGTTAAACTTTTTGGTCGTTAAACTTTCCGGAAATACAGTAGTTGCAGGGTCGAGCGGGTGATTTGCACAGAGGTGATTTCAGCAAGAATCAAGGCTCCTGGTGCAATGGTGGGATGTCGATGATATTCATGAACACACTTGCTATCTGTCGGTGAGGAGTGTCAGCAAGAGTACATAATCCCCAGAGTGTGCCACGCCTGATCAAGCTCTGCATAGGGTCATGGTCGAGTGTAGTCGGATCTTCTGATGTCAAGCATACACTTCACACCAGCGTAAGACCAGTCTCGAGGCAGGGTACCGACGTTTTTGATTGGAGACTCCCGGGTTTCCCTCAGATGTATACGGTTTTATCACGCAAAAATTCGATTACGCTCGACCAAGTCCGTATGGGGGGTTCTTGAGTTATGAATGTAGTATGCACATATGCGTATGCGAAAAGGGGAAATGCAGACAATCAGGATCAACACGTGGCTTTTAGCCGTAGTTCGCATGCGCTGATCCCAAACCGCGGGAATCTCCAAGTTTCAACCACCTCTGAAGCTTGTAGAGCTCGTAGACCTGTGGAGAGCCTCCTAAAAGTGGGACAGGATATAAGAACAGCTCTCGAACCTTCCCGAGAGTCTCCAACTTTTCCGAGAGGATTTAAGAACGCACCCTTGGCCTGAGGGGGTGATTATATGTGCAGCTCCAGCCTGGGCTGGTCGACAGGCGGGCCAGCCTGCCTGCAAAGGGATGTCGGGGTTGTACACAAATCCACACAAAACCTGTGGTGCGTACATGGCAAGCGGGCTGGCCCGGCGAGGCGGGATCCCACCTCGAGGCACCCGGGATCCCGGCTAGGCGGGCGAGAAAAAGCACATAATTATAATTAGACAAGCCCGGGCCAGAGTTGTATTATCAAGGTGTCGACACTGCGTTCATACTAAAAAATAGGTACTTTTAACTTTTGAAGGAAGTTATGAAGAGGATTCCCGATATTGTCTTGAAAATCTATGAAGCTATTTGTACAGCAACAAGAAGGACGTGCAATGAGCACTGTTTATTTGTCGACATACATGATTTACATTCAAATGGAAGGGGAACTACTTGCAAAATACTTTGATATGGACAGTTAAAAATGTGAAAAACAGGAAAAAGAAACGAGGTGATACGACGCACCAAGCATGTGCCACAGCGCGAAAAGAAATCAGCAGAAGAATACATTGTGTGAGAAAAAAAGATTTTAGGTTTATAACCTGAGTATGGCTTGCAGCCCTGCGTTTCAGCCCCCGGCAGTACACTACAGCCGTAGAGTGTTCGTTGCATACTCACAACGAGCTGATGTGTACTCAGCGCATAAACTGACTGCGGGCTGGCGACCAGCCCGGCCTTGCACATGTAAACACCCTCGACGGGCTGGCCCGCTCGCTCCAGCCCGGGCTGGAGTTGCACGTATTTAGGTGGTGAAATGTGCTATGGTTAGTATGCACGTTGTACAGATGTACGAAGTTCTGTACTAGGGTCGTAGGTGTGTACATACCCGGTTGGGTGTTCATTGTGTGCTATACATGCGCGTTTGACCAAGAGTACGGGTTATGTACTCTTGGTTTGACCCATTTAGACTCATAATCCATGGCAAACAATCGCTTTTCAAGCTTCTCCACTTTGAAGAGACCTGATGACTAGATAGATATTTGTGGAGAAGAAGTCCTGCTCATTCATCGGCGAACCGAGTCTACGAGAGTCTAACGTTATGAGAGTCTGCGAGGTTCCACGAGATTCTACAGGATTTCGTGCATCTGTACAACATGCAGAAGGTTTAACAAAAATGGTTCTTCACTTGTTTGAGGGAAAGACACAAACGGGAAAAGATGGTTCAATTCTTTTTTAATTGCCCGCAAGCTCCAACACAGCCACTTACATATTCAGGAAACTTCACTTCTCAACTCCAAAAACGGTTTCTGCAATTAAAATTAAAATTAGGATAAATAATACGCCAAATTTTTGGCCCTGGCCCATCATCAGGGCAATGCAAAGAGAAAGTTTATTTATTTCGCTCAGGCCCTACGCTATGCTTTATTTTGCTCATCATGCATATTATTCTAACAGATGGAAACATTTGCAATACAATGATGTAGCCGATCAGTTCGTTGTGGTTTGGTCGGGCATTGTAGCCGTCATGAATCATGATCGACGTAAAACACTATAGCCAATCAATAGAAAAAACATTTTCATCAGTTCTAATAACATGCATGGTGAGCTAGGCAAATAAGCATAGCGTAGGGCCCTGAGCTTCCAAGCTCCCTCGTACCTGTTCTGATGTTTTGTACGGACCAGTCAGCCGTGTACATCAATGAGCAGATTCAGTGCTAGCACCAGGGAGTCGTAAATATACGACTCTCTGGTGCTAGGTAACACTGGCTGTAGTACGGCGGAGCCAGCGACTCTTTGAACACATGTACATGTATGACATTTACATGTCCAGGGTGCGAGTGGAAGGAGCCTGTTCATGTCCCTTCTGCCTATTTATACTGACTTACATCGGCAACTTTTTCCGGTTCCTCCGAGCAGACATGTTTTTCCTTGGGTACAGTTTAAATCACAAGGACCTTGAAAAACAAACGCATCAACACAAGAAAAAAACAATCACAGTAAGATCAAGAATATGAAGAATTCGTTGTGACTAGTTCTAAGTAGCTAGGCTGTCCCCCGGGCATCGAGCACTCTTTCGACCAACCTGCAACCTTTTCTGGTTCCCACTTATTAAGGCGGCAGATTACCCAAATTATTTTCCTAAAACCGAATTTGTAAATTCTTATCGAGTGCTACATCATTTGAAAGAGCATGAATAGCTGCACAATCTCTGAAAATTTGTCTCGATGTGACCAGCCGTCCAAGAGTTATGGCCGAAAATGTGCCCTTGCAAGGAAAGGTTTTTTTGTTGCACGCTGTCATTTTTTGGCAGCACTGTATTTGAATCTGGGCAGACTGTAAGCAACTTGTCGTATCAAGGGAAACGCGAAAGTGTGCAGAATTTTGCTCCAAGTCCAAAAAATCACGAATTTTAGCCGTGCAGCAGAACTTTTGCCAGCACCCTCGTGACGTTGCAGATATGTGGCTTGATTACTGTCGTTGACGTTGATTTAGTGACTTAAACTTTGGCAAGTTTGAGTCGTGTCTAGAAGTCAGGTAGGATTCAGTACTAGGCAGTAGTGGAATGTGAGTGGTTGTCTTTGCCGATTTTTGAGGGTATCCTGGATTTGATGTGCAGCGCTGTGGAAATGGCTTGCTGTGGAGGTCCCAGCCCTGGATGTTTTACCAAAGGTACGCCCTCGTAGCACCTGCTAAACCTAAAAAAGTCAAAAAATGACTTCGGTCTGTGGGAGACTGTGAGAGAACGCCCACTCGTTCCGTTGTGACAGATTCCAGGGCCACGTTGAGGGCCCTATCCCACCACCCATTGCTGCTTCTGGACTTTTTTTAGGTTTAATTCCCACGCACGGACACAATGGGTAAGAAAACGTGAAAAAAATTGTAAATGCATTTTGTTGGCTCCTGGGTGGCTCGCACACCGTGGCACTATGCCGGAATTTTGAGTTTTTCCGGCCTGGAAAGCCTGTCAGTGAGGCGCAAGAACTTTTAACCCATGTCCAGACGGCCAACATAGTGGTAGGAGTGTGTGGTGAAAATTTCACTCAAATCCATTCAGAGACACCAAAGTTACGGTCAATTGAATTCTCTGTCCACGGCCTGCACTCACTCGTTGCACACACATCCGCCCACTCACTGATAAGTGTACACCACTATTGAACACGTCAACATTGCCAGTGGGGGCCACCACAGCGCAAAAAAGGTCCGCGCGAAGACAAAAGAGGCCGACCCTGCACACGTCATCTCCTTTTATCTCACACCGTGCTCCCTGGAAAGAAAACACTACTGACAGTACTGTCTTAACATTCTACTCTCCATGCTAGAGTATAGAGTAGACACACACGCGTGCAGGACGCGACACACCAAAAGACAAGATAGATCTAGAAAAAAATCTAAAAAGATTCAAAAAATCACCCAATGTGCGAAAATTATTCACCCAGTGCCATGGCAACAAAATGGCTGCCAAAGATATTCGAAGCATGTGGCCAAATTAGGTTTGGCCAGGGAGTCGTAAAATACCTGCTATTTTACGACTCCCTGGTTTTGGCATCATGCAGGCTCTTTCCTTTTTACACACTGGGCCTGGGCCTAGTGACCTAGTCCCTATATATGGCCTAGGGCCTATGCTTTCCTTAATAGTTCAGTTGGTTCCACTTTTCACTTCCTTTCTCAAGCTTGGAGGTTCGTTTGCATGCAAACCTTCATGGCGAGTGATGCCCCGTCACTTTTGGAAGCGGTTGGTGGTAGTAGTAGTAGTGAGGATTCCGAGAGTGAGGATTCCGGTAGCGAACATGAGACTACTGCTGCGCTCTCAATTTTGGATCGTCTTCGCCCCCTACTCCATCTGATTTGAGCAGAAAGAGGAAAATCCAACTGAACTCTGGCTCCAAAACAAGAGGTGTTTATAAGCCGCCAACTCCCGGAAAAGCACCAGAGTCGTGGGCCGGCTGTACGAGTTCAGCAATTTCCCAAGGAGGAATTGTGTGTAAAGAGCGGCAAGCTGTTCTGTGAAACATGCCGACATTAGGTATCGACGGTGAAAAGTGTTCTCCAGAAGCACATCAAGTCTTCCAAGCACGAACTCGGAAAGAAGGCAAGCAGTGAGCGGAGTGCGAAGCGTGCTCAAACATTGATCGATGGTCACGCCTACAGACGACGAAGACGAAGTCAAAAGGCTCCACCCTTTCTGATGAGGTTCTGGTGTTTAGAGTCGATTGCCTGAAAACCTTTACGAGTGATGGTGTTCCTCTGAATCAGATTGAGCACTTCTGGCCTCTTCTCGAGCAACATGGCCTACGTTTGACTGGAAGCCAACACCTCAGTGACCTCATCCCAATGATCCGAGATAAGGAAGTGGCTGAGGTGAAGGCCTTCTTGATGGACAGGAACCACAAGCATATCTCCATTGTGTTCGATGGGACCACGCATGTTTACGAGGCAATGGCCATTATTGCGCGGTGTATTGGAGCTGACTTTACGATACACCAGCGTTTGATGATCTCACTGAAGCTTGCTGCGGAGACTATGACGGGAGAACAGATTGCTCATCGACTTCTCCATACCCTCGCAGTAACATTTCAGATCAACTCGCCTCATCTTGTCACCAATATGCGTGATAGGGCTTCTGTAAATGACGTAGCAGTGAGGACAATCAAGTAGCAGTGAGGACAATCAAGCAGTGAGGACAATCAAGCAGTGAGGACAATCAAGCCGCTGTATCCCCAGGTGATGGACGTTGGCTGCTTTAGCCACACCTTGGACAACGTGGGTCGTGCAATCGGAGGTGATACCCTGAAAGGCTTCGTAATGGATTGGATTACCCTATTCTCCCATAGCCCTAAAAGCCGTATACAATGGAAAGCACAGACAGGCGTTAGCATGTGCTCCTACAGCCAAACCCGCTGGTGGAGCAAGTGGGAGGTAATGCAGCAGATGCATAACCTCTTTGGGGATGTGATGAAGTTCATCAGTGATGTGGAAGACAACAGTGTGACGAAGAGGCATCTGAAGCAGTCCATCGCAGATCTTGAAGCGAGGGCCAGGATTCAAATTCAGCTTGCTGTCACTGTCGAGTTTGGCGAGCCGTTTGTACAAGCTACATACAGGCTTGAAGGCGATGCGGCGCTGTGCTTGAAGGCATATGAGGAAGTGAGTACCTTGACGCTGTTTACCAACACAGACCCTCTTCAACTGCCCTCTACAGCTGCTGTTGCGCGCGTCCTGGCTAACGGCAATGTAGCTCATTACCAAGCATGGATGGAGGTGGGGTATGAATGTGTTCGCCCAGCTGTTTGCTACTTCAACGCTAGATTTGGAAATGGTGGTGCTCTCTTTCCTGTCGTCCAGGCATTCCGCGCTGCTCGGCTCTTCCACCCAGGCAAAGTGAATGAGATGCAACCAGATATGGAGGATGTTGAGGCGCTGGTTGCATTCCCCTTCATTTCCCAGGCGGAGGTCGAAGCAATGACAGCAGATTTGCCAGGCTATCTAGCTGCATGCGAGGATACACATGCTGGAATTTATCCTCTTCTTTGGTGGCGAGGCCATACTGATATCGAAAGCTGGTGCAATGCACTGCGCAAAGTGCTACTAGTTCAACCCAGTTCAGCTGCCGCAGAGCGAGTCTTCAGCCTGCTGCAAAACTCCTTCATTGATAGGCAAGAGCGAGCATTGGAGGACTACATCGAGGCGGCGATTATGTTGCAGTACAATCACTAGGTCCTGGATGGAGAAGCCTAGAGAAAGTGGATTGTGTGGACAGAGCAATGCAGTCGTGGTACATGCACATTTTGTTTTACAGCTTGTCTTTCCTCCTCAGATACAGTACAGGTATGCACTGGACATGTATTTGCTCCAATTCCGCGGCTTCAATGTCCTCTTTTTTCTTTTTTTCTATGCCCTCCTCTTCTTCTTCTTTCTCTTTAGCGATCGATAAAACCATGTGTGATAATGCTGATGTTTAGCCTTCAGTCCTGTCTTCCCAGCCTACTTCAAAATAGCTTGTATTGTTTACATGTGCATGTACGAGAGTATCCACCTGCTGATCTCGTAATATTGTGTGATCATACTGTATTGAAATCGATAAAACCGTGTGTGATAATGTTGATGTTTAGAGCATTCAGTCCTGTCTTCCTAGCCTGCTTCAAAATAGCTTGTATTGTTTGCATGTGCATATACGAGAGTATCCACCTGCTGATCTCGTAATATTGTGTGATCATATTAAATTTTAATACTGTATGGTAATAGCAAAGTTTAAGAATTCTTCAATCAACTACATCAACCATCGATATTCCCACTAATCATGAATCATGATCGCCTTTCAGTGTGACATGAACTGTTGCTTGCTTTCACAACATGCCTGTTCTTAGCTGCTCTGAGGCCTTGTCTTTTTCTTCTCATGTCACTACATGTAGTATGAGCGATTTGGAACTCCAATGGAAATACGGGTTGGACTTTCTTTCGTATTTCAAGAATGTCAGGTGCTGGTACACACCGGCAAGTCTTGCCAGCACTAGAAAAATACCTTTGGCTTTACAGTTGTAGCTTTAAATACACAACTCTTGCAAAACGTGTAGTTTTTGAAGAAAATCTGGCAAAAATCAGGAAAGATGCATTTTTATACCTGGGATTCATTTTTACCCCAAAGATGCAAAAATTGTGCAAAACATAATGTGGAAAACCCTACTCACCATCCGAGTTACAATAATCATGATAATAATAACTGTGAAAAGAAGAAGGACAAAATGTTACGAGTTCTAACGAACTGTCCACCAACGAAACTAGATCTTATACAGTCAGCGAGTGCGACAAAATGGCACAAAACTGATAAGGAGTGCTGAGACATTCGACAACCTGACACCTATCTCCAACACTTCTCCAAGGCGCAAATCAACAACCTTCCAATTTGCTGACTGTATAAGATCTGGTTATGTTGGTGGACAGTAAGTCATAACTTGTAACATGTTGTCCTTCTTCTTTTCACAATAATTTTATTGGCTAGCCATCCAAGTTAAATAATAATAACAACAACAAATTGTCTTGTGCAAAAGACCTTACTTTGAATGCCGCATGCTCCACAGCAACCTCTCGTTTCTTGAGAACAGACTAGCTTTTCACATGTTGGATTGTGGGGGCAATAGGCCACTCCGCTCTGTCCGCAATCAGCAAAAAGAGAAGAACAATAAAAGTACTGTAATGCCTTAATGGCTCATGGCTGAAAAAAGGACAAAATGTGTTTACACGTTACGACTAACTGTCCACCAAACTAACCACATAATATCTCTTAAACTGTCAAATCCTATATATCGGATTTTGGAAAAATTTCCATTAATCCTAATCATGCTTCTGCCCGGGATAAGTTGTTTTCCTAAATTGCATTGTAAGGTGTTAGGGCAGTATCAGTAGGCTCTGTTCAGAAGTTTTCAAAAGTGCCAGTATTATCACTTGACTTATAGGGCCGTTTTAGTGAGGACCTGTCAGTTTTTTCTTGGATCCTATATATATATATATAGGATTTGAGTATTCTGCATTATCGAGAGTGTTGTAATGGATGCAGATGATGATAGAACTGGCAGGGAAAGTAATATAGAATGCCTAGTATGCTGAATAAGTACACAGATACCATGAATAGAAGTTTGTGATTGATTGGGGAGCACTACCACAGTTTGGCATATTTAGTGCTTTTAACCGTACTGCAGCAGAAGCTTCACCCCGAAAATTGGCCGATCTGCTTGAAGGTTGGATTATTCCTACGGATGTATAAGGAAACAGTTCCAAACACCTCATGAAACCATTTCATCAATTTTCATAGGTTCTTTAGCCAAATCCTTTAGCCAGAAACCTAATCCTATAATATCTAGGATTTGCTGGTGACACTTAAAAAATACTTCAGTAAAAGAGATACAGCTAGAGAGTGGTACAACAAGGCACCACACTGGTAGGAAGTACTGAGACACCCAACGGTTACTAGCTCAGTGTGGTTTAGCCTAGCCTAAGCATGCTGCTAGCTATTAGATGTAAATCCAACACAGTCAATGCAATGATACCACCGTAGGAGCACCCCACCATCTCGTCCTTTCGCAGTAGTATTGTGCGGGTGGTGTCCTGCCAGTAAGTCATAATATTATTACACGAACCTATTACACTTATTGCGCGTTCTGCAGTCAATCCGTACTCAATTCACCTTCAAGCGAACACGAGCTCTGGCCAAGTCTGACCTTAGCATACTAAGGTTCTCACGCCGTACAAACTTCATTGCACTCTGCCATACGATTTTCCTTTCCTTGGCTGTGAAATCAAGGTGGGGCGCTCACGCGAGACTGGGCGCTCAGGCGGTACTTTACGGTAATTGCTTGTGCATGACTGTGTTACCCTACTTCAACTTCAATGGTATCCTATTGAGTGTTGTACAAACCCAGGCATTATTGTTTCAATGTTTTTGCCAGCAGATTTTTTACTGAAATAGGGAAATAGGGAATTTGGATGGACACACCCATTCCCTTAGTGCTGCACATCCGAACGAGTTGTGTTATTTCGCAGCGTTTCAGCACTTCGCCATCATCAGGTAACTGAACAATGATTGTTCTTATTACCTGATGATGGCCATGTGCCAAAGCATCTTGCAGTAAAGGTCTGGTCAGACTACGGCAAATTGTTCGTCCCTGACGAAAAAAGAAAATCGTTCAAGATTAGAATCGTGACCACGCTGGACAGGGGGGAGAATTATTATCTTTATTCTCACGATGGCCGTAGCCAATCAGAGAGAGGCAGTACTATGTGTTATCAATCAGCGTGGGTGCAATAAACCGGGAGAAACGGTGGCTAGTGGGAACCGTGGTTTGGGTGCTTCATTTAAGTAAAGACGAAGAAGGAAGTATATGCATTGCGAAGGTAGGTAGGCGATAGAGAATGGAAACCAAAACACATTTCAAGCGTCAAGCAGCAATCTCCACGAACAACATCAAATTCCCTCACCTCAGTCATCGCGAACACCTTCAGTGCAATCTTTGCAACCATCCTTATGAGTTTTGTTGTTGTCCGTGGCCAATTAGTTCCTCGATATCGAGATGAAAAATCAGTGAATATCAGCGTCAATGGCGTGTCAGCGTTAAACTCCTGTCTTGGAGCGGAAAAGCGTCGTCCGTTCTTGCTTCCTTTTCTTTGGAGCGTCTACTCTCGATTTCACCGCTCTGGCATCAGGTTTCCGTGGCATTATAATCAGTGGATTGTTTTGTTTTTGCCTCAGTTTGACCAGGCCCTTAAGGACCTGGTTTGGATGTGCAGTGCTATAGGAAGGGTGTTTCCACACGGATTCCTTATTTCAGAGACGAAGCTGCATGAAGCCTAAGCCCTTCTTCAAATTTCTGACTGGCCACCGTTTCACCTTTCTGTTCCTCCACTACAGTTACCTGAGCAGCGCCAATGGTACAAAACGTCGCCTGTGTCAAACTTATTCGTTTCCATCTCCCATGCGGCCTTATTTGTCTCTGGGTGTGTATATTTCAGGTATAACATGTACTTTGTAGAGTAGAAAAGATGCAACGAGAAAGAAGATGGCATTATAAGATTGCATCCACGCACACCATGACCTGTGTCCAGAGCAAGGAGTGGTGCTTTCGTGAAGGCGTTCCCTGTTGGAAGATTCAAGGAAGTCCTCCTGTTGTCTGGATGGGCAGTCATGAGTAAGTCGAGTTGCAATCCTAGTCTGCAGGAACAATGAGTGCTTCCACCTAAGTTTTAGCAAACAACTCCATAATTGCTTGCATCCACATACTGTAAAAGCAGAAATTTTCGGTGGTGTTTTATTTTCGGTAACTTCGGTGCCGACAATTTTTACCGAAAATAAAACGCACCGAAATTGTCGGTACACCCGATACTGTATACATGTAGTACTAGTACACTTACCTGGAAAATTGGTTTTACCGAAAATTTCCCGCTACCGAACCGCCGATTTTGGCGAATACCGAAAATATTACACCACCGAAAATTTCTGCTTTTACAGTAGGCGCTTTACCAGCTTCTTCGCTTATTAGTGCATTAACTATGCGTTCTGACCTGCAGTTTTCAGACTGTTTTGATATTATCTGTGCTGCCTATTCTGCAGTTGCATGCGTATAAGCACGTCATTAACCCCGCTTGTTCCTCATTCTTCGTTCCACTTGACCTGAGCGAAGACTAGCCAAGCTTGCCTGGTGAAGTCAAAGCGACAAGGCTGATAACAATAATACATTCTGACCCGCTGATGGGGTGTCGTTTTCGGTTGGAGTTTTTTTCGATGGGAATGTGTGCTAGCCTCCCACATTGGAGCCCCATTTTTACAGTTAATCATGGGCATAGCCATTATGGGTTGCAACCAGCTGAAGCATGTCTTAGAGTGAAATTTTCAAATTTTGTTTTCTCGTGAAAACAGTTTTTGGGACGTAACTAATTACTTGACCTCTTGAAGGCCCCAAAGTAGTCTAAAAGTCCCCCAAATACCGCTTTCAAATTATTGTACTTTGAAATAGAAAATTACAGTTTTCATACAGTCGGACACACAGATACACAAGTGGCTTTTGCGAAGGAGCACAATACAATGGATAACGTTTTTGAGCAAGTCAACGACATCAGTTCTAAGTCATGGACCAAGCTTTTCCTGGAAAGCACCACGATCCTCTGGGGAAGGGGGGGGGGATGTTGTTGCACTTGCCGCGATGATACTCTTTTGAATCTGACAGTGACAATTTTGATCGTCACCTGTACTCCCGACACTGCGTCCTACGGCTCATGAGAGCTGAGCGCAGTGAGCGGTATGTAACGTCGCAAGTTAGTTCGTCATCCAATGTACTCGCCCGCAAGGCTTCTTCACTACTGGGGACGATTCAGCTTGTTGTCAACATCAACATCAGATCCAAGAAAAAATTCGTCGCTCAGCAGACCCGCTGCCACGCCCGCCTTGTTGACAGCCTGACCAAGCCCGGGCCAAGCGATCGTCTGGCCCTACGAGCTGCTCTAGTATCACTGGACACGGATATTGTCAGTGCTTGCTTGACAGCTACTTGAACTACTTGAACTAGACGGCCAAACAAGTGTTTGAAAGAATGTGAGATGATGATCGCCACCGGTTCATGAATGAAGGGGAGCATAAACGGGCTCAACAAAAACATGTTTTCATTACGTCATTTCTCCATTTTTTTTGTTCGAAAACCCAAAGTAATGTTTTAGCTGACCGCGGCCCATATTAAGATATTATTAAACAGTTCACTGGTAATAAAAATGAATAGTTACTCACCATACATGTGCAACGTGAAAATCCACAGTCATTATTAATAACATTGTTGTCGTAAATATAGCGTCCCATGTAGTTGCACCAATCTGCCGTCCACAGGAAAGGCCACATCAATAATTACAAAGTTGACGTTCACAACAATACACTGACCGTCTGCTTAAATTTTCAAAGTGAATTTAAGCGTCAATGCATTAATGGTGCATCAGCGTCAAACCCGGGGCCCTGTTTTGGAGCTGAAAGACGTCATCCGTTCTTGCTTTTTTGGACCGTTAACTCTCGATTCCGCCGCTCTGGTGTCAAGTTTTTAAGGAGATTTGGATTATAATGACAGGTTTATTTCTGAGCAGCGCCAATGGTACAAAACATCGCCTGTGTATAGTTGCATGAAAGGCCACATCAATAATTACAAAGTTGACTTCCACGTAGATTTTCCAAATACGTTTCCCCTCTGATAAGCACCCTAATCAGGTGGTGGTGGTGGTGGCGGCGGGTGCGGTGGCGGTGGTGGTGTTGGTGGTGATGGTGGTTGCGGTGGTGGTGGTGGTGGTGGTGGTGGTGATGTTCATTACCACTGACAGTCACCGAAAGGGTGTCCGGTAGACCGAAATGCCCGAAACTGGATATGTATATTCTTGTTGTTATTCTCGTATCTGTCCCGAAGAGGACTGACGACAAAAGAATTGACTTTGAGCAATTGTATATGCGTGAGCACACATGTGTGTGAGGGTGTGTGTATGTGTGCGAGTGCGTGTATGTATGTGTGAGCATATGTGTGGGCGTCCATACATTCGTACGTGCGTGTGTGCGTGCACAAATACGTATATATTTCCGTGCATGCATGTGTGTATGTGTGTATATGTGTGTATGTGTGTGTATGTGTGTGTGTAAGCATGCGTGTGTGCATGCGCGTGGATGTGCATGTGCATGTGTGTGTGTGTGTGTGTGTGTATGTTTGCATGTGCGTGTGCATGTGCATGTGCGTGTGTATGGGTGTGTGTTTGTGTGTGTGTGTGTGTGTGTGTGTGTGTGTGTGTGTGTGTGTGTGTGTGTGTGTGTGTGTGCGTGTGTTTGTGTGTGTGTGCGTGTGTGTGTGTGTGTTTGTGTGCCAGCTAGTTTGGTTGGTGGGTACACTTATGCCTGGTTGTGTTCGGTCTGTTGCCAACAGGGTCAGTTGCTTGAAGGTGTACTGTTGTATCTGCTGCATTTGTTGGTTTCAGGGTTCATGTTCTTTCTTTTTGAAGTATACATACCTGTTGACCGTGGACTGCTTCTCTAGATTAACTCTTGTGTAATCAATGGTGCTAGTGAAGCTTTTATCAGATCCACTCTGATTTAGCTACGCACCCTAGTAGCAAATATTACCTTCACTGGGGGCAGGCCGGGTAACTGCAGTTGGATCCCGGGACGGATACCTTGATGCCGTCAATCCTTTTCCTTTACCTTGTCCTCACCCATTTACTGAGACGTGGTGAGCCCATAAGTGGGATCATTTTCAAATCCACCCAGAGTTTTGGGAATTTCGGAAGGTGTCGGCCGTTGGGTGGTTCAATAGCCAATTGAGTCATCTTTCCAAGATTCCTTTGAGTCTCTCTCCCTTCTCCCGGGGAGACCCATGTGACCAGTTTGGCAGTGAGCAACAAGGACCAGTAAGTTTGTGTGTGTATGTGTGTGTGTGTGTATATGTGTGTGTGTGCACGTTTGTGTGTATGTGTGTGTGTGTGTGTGTGTGTGTGTGAGTGTGTGTGTGTGTGTGTGTGTGTGTGTGTGTGTGTGTGTGTGTGTGTGTGTGTGTGTGTGTGTGCGTGTGTGTGACCTGTACTTACTGGGAATATAGAATACTGCTTCCATGGAGAAAGCAGCTTGACCAAAGATTCCGTAAGCCGCAGGACTTGACACGCGAACCTTGTAATGGCGACTGGACCTCAAGTTTACAATCCCTTCTATTCGGCTGACTGACGTATTGACCAGCTGGGAATAATTTGCGCCAAATTTGCCGAATTCAACGGTCAGATTGGGAGATTCTGGAACAGCCGGTAATGGTACCATCAAGTGCTGCGGGGTGCGTCTTGCGATGGCATTGGGGAGTGGCGGCGTGGACCAGCGATAGGTGGGAAGGCCTGTTGCATATGGGAAAGGGACAAGAAAATGGGCATGTAGAGATAAGGTGCAACTTTTACATGAACCAAGTAAAAAATGCAATATCAAATTTGGACTTCACAGAGAATTTCAAAGTTTTAGGAAATTAGAGGCAAAGTTTTAGGAAATTAGAGGCCACATGCCACGTACTGCTCCTTTCTCTCCGAAACTCAACACTTGCAAGCCAGATATGAAAGAAAGAAAAAATCATCAGTCACAAAACCGGGACTCGAACCAGGGACCTTACTATTCGCGAGCAATGCTCTAACCAACTGAGCTACAGTATGACTCTTATCCACAGTGATGGTAAATCTATCCTTCTTCGATCAATCCATATCTGGCTTGCATCATACTGGCAACTCACACCAATCAAGAGGGCCCTCGGCCATTCGCTTGCTATCATGGGGAGCGCATCAAACTATGTCCACTGCGAGCAAATACAAATTGCAATTTCAAATTTGGACTTCACGGAGAATTTCAAAGTTTTAGGAAATTAGAGGCCACATGCCACGTACTGCTCTTTTCTCTCCGAAACTCAACACTTGCAAGCCAGATATGAAAGAAAGAAATACTCATTAGTCACACCACCGGGACTCGAACCAGAGACCTTGCTATTCGCGAGCAATGCTCTAACCAACTGAGCTACAGTATGACAGCATATTTCACTCCTTAGCTCCTTAGTGCTATATTGACTGCTTATATTTGACTGCTTATGGGTTGCGCAGTTGAACGGTGCCTAGTGCAGCATGGTCACTGTATGAGTAGGTGATGGTGCAACGGTTTTGCAATCCTACAACCGGGATTCATGAGGTAATCGTTCGGGAATTTGAAATACCGACTGTTTGTCGTGATAAATCTAATACTGTAAAAGCCATTATTCTAACGAGGCGCATATATACGACGATTTCCCAAAATTGATTAGTTTACGTGTACCAAAGAAAACGGTTCTCACTCATTCTCAACGCTCAATAGGACAGTCTATGTATCGATTTCTGTATAACAGATTTCTCCTCGTTAACTCGTTAGAGTTAGCACTTCGTTATGGCTTTTACAGTATTGACATCGTACTTGGTCAGTAAAGGAAACAAGGGAGCTTGGAAACTCAGGGCCCTACGCTATGCTTTTTTTGCCTAGCTCATCATGCATGTTATTAGAACTGATGGAAATAACTTTTCCGTTGATTCGCTTCATCATTGTATTGCAAAACCGTTTCAACCAGTTTGAATATGAGTTAGGCAAAAGTAATTGCAGATTTTATTGAGGATTGTGATTTTCTCCTACTTCATCCACTGTTGGTTCGCTCCTTCTTTTCCTTTTTATCTCCTTAGAATCGGATTTTGTGGCTTTTTTGTAGAAGTACATTGACCTGTTGAGCCAATGAGGTCAAAGTATATTCCATACAATACGATACAATACAATAATACATTAATTTCCTGGCCTTGATAGTGTGCTTGTGCTTAACTGTTGCTGACGGCCGAATTCATGGTTGCCTGTGGAGGACATTATATCACTTTACAGTCTCCTATAATACTCATCCTGTCCGACGGCAAAAGAGGGTGCAGATTTAGTTTTTCAGCACGTTATCAGCAATGACTACTGATCTCTTTCAATCAAATGAACCCCTCGATAGGCACATTGCCTTTGGGTCATTTCATAATAATAATAATAATAATCTTCAGCAACTTGGGTCTCCTATTATACGCATCCTGTCTTTGCTTTTGTAATGCTAAAATAATGCTCGGGATAGCACTCGCTACTGCTCTTCAGAAACTTGGCCTGACTCTCACTCACAATAAAACTGTTGTGATTTTCATTGTTTCCAAGCGGTCGCTGGTTTCTCCCACAATTTCATCCGACTGTTGTATGACATGCTATGCGACATCCTTATACCGTACAACACCGTATTGATGTCGGGCTGTCTGACTGGCTGTCGTTGATGGTACAGGACAAGTACGGGATAGCGCCAGACATGCCGATGACACAAACAAACAAACACGGAATTAAAGCTGTGTAGACCCTGGCTAGCGTCTGACATTACTGAAGTCCCTCCTCAATTTCATTAATTACTGCTTTCTATCTGCATCCGCCATCTTTTCATTGGGCAGATCTGCCCGTTTGGTTTGCGAATTAAAATATGCACAACAACAACAACAACAACAACAACAACAACAACAACAACAACAACAACAACAACAACAACAACAACAACAACAACAACAACAACAACAACAACAACAACAACAACAACAACAACAACAACAACAACAACAACAACAACAACAACAACAACAACAACAACAACAACAACAACAACAACAACAACAACAACAACAACAACAACAACAACAACAACAACAACAACAACAACAACAACAACAACAACAACAACAACAACAACAACAACAACAACAACAACAACAACAACAACAACAACAACAACAACAACAACAACAACAACAACAACAACAACAACAACAACAACAACAACAACAACAACAACAACAACAACAACAACAACAACAACAACAACAACAACAACAACAACAACAACAACAACAACAACAACAACAACAACAACAACAACAACAACAACAACAACAACAACAACAACAACAACAACAACAACAACAACAACAACAACAACAACAACAACAACAACAACAACAACAACAACAACAACAACAACAACAACAACAACAACAACAACAACAACAACAACAACAACAACAACAACAACAACAACAACAACAACAACAACAACAACAACAACAACAACAACAACAACAACAACAACAACAACAACAACAACAACAACAACAACAACAACAACAACAACAACAACAACAACAACAACAACAACAACAACAACAACAACAACAACAACAACAACAACAACAACAACAACAACAACAACAACAACAACAACAACAACAACAACAACAACAACAACAACAACAACAACAACAACAACAACAACAACAACAACAACAACAACAACAACAACAACAACAACAACAACAACAACAACAACAACAACAACAACAACAACAACAACAACAACAACAACAACAACAACAACAACAACAACAACAACAACAACAACAACAACAACAACAACAACAACAACAACAACAACAACAACAACAACAACAACAACAACAACAACAACAACAACAACAACAACAACAACAACAACAACAACAACAACAACAACAACAACAACAACAACAACAACAACAACAACAACAACAACAACAACAACAACAACAACAACAACAACAACAACAACAACAACAACAACAACAACAACAACAACAACAACAACAACAACAACAACAACAACAACAACAACAACAACAACAACAACAACAACAACAACAACAACAACAACAACAACAACAACAACAACAACAACAACAACAACAACAACAACAACAACAACAACAACAACAACAACAACAACAACAACAACAACAACAACAACAACAACAACAACAACAACAACAACAACAACAACAACAACAACAACAACAACAACAACAACAACAACAACAACAACAACAACAACAACAACAACAACAACAACAACAACAACAACAACAACAACAACAACAACAACAACAACAACAACAACAACAACAACAACAACAACAACAACAACAACAACAACAACAACAACAACAACA
The DNA here is from genome assembly GCF_964019385.1 of Sycon ciliatum. Taxonomy (NCBI): domain Eukaryota; kingdom Metazoa; phylum Porifera; class Calcarea; order Leucosolenida; family Sycettidae; genus Sycon; species Sycon ciliatum. The sequence continues at coordinate 36,787,260 of NC_088646.1, forward strand.
ACAACAACAACAACAACAACAACAACAACAACAACAACAACAACAACAACAACAACAACAACAACAACAACAACAACAACAACAACAACAACAACAACAACAACAACAACAACAACAACAACAACAACAACAACAACAACAACAACAACAACAACAACAACAACAACAACAACAACAACAACAACAACAACAACAACAACAACAACAACAACAACAACAACAACAACAACAACAACAACAACAACAACAACAACAACAACAACAACAACAACAACAACAACAACAACAACAACAACAACAACAACAACAACAACAACAACAACAAGTACCCAAGCCTGGGGACCCAACCAACAAATTATAGACCCATCTCTCTCTTGAGCATTACATCAAAAGTCAAAGAAAAAAAATGCACATCAACTCCTCTACAAGCACATCACACCCCACCTGCCCAACCAGCAGTCCGGATTCCGTGAGAAAGACGGCACTGAGCAGCAGCTCGCCCGTCTCGTCCATACCCTCTCCACTGCGAGAGACGACGGGAAACACGTCAATGCCTGCTTTTTTGATCTAAGCAAGGCCTTCGATCATGTGTGGCATGCAGGCCTTCTAGCAAAACTCTCCCACTATGGTGTCCGGGGCAACGCCCTGGAGTGGTTCCGACGGTACCTGTTGGGGCGTCGGCAAAGGGTCCAGGTGGATGGCGACCTATCGCCTTTCCTCGAGATCCATGCCGGCGTCCCTCAGGGATCTGTTCTTGGGCCGCTTCTACTCCTCGTCTACACCATAGACCTTCCACACGCATGTGAGAATCCCGGCACCACCTGTAGCCAATTTGCAGATGACACCGCTCTGATTTCCATAGCGGGAACTCTTCAAGACTGCACTCGAAACCTACAACAGAGTGTCACAGCAGCTGGAGACTGGCTTCAAAGATGGCACCTGCTGGGTAACACAAAGAAAACAGTCATCTTCCCGTTTTACCACAATAACCGCCCCCCTGAACAGCCACCCCAGATCACCCTCAGGAATAGTCCGCTTACCGTAGCACAAAAACACAAACACCTCGGAATAATCTTTCAGCATGACCTCCGTTGGACGGAGCATGTTGAATACATAGTCAAAAAATCACTAAAGTCTTTCAATATTCTTTTTAGACTAAGGTCTACACTCACCAGTGATTTTTTATCTCACATCTATCAGACATACATACTACCTATATGCTCATATGCGAGCAATGCTCTCACACCGTTGTTCCACACTTCCCTTGACAGGCTAGAACGACTCCAGCGGAGAGCCGCCAGAATATGTCTCCACCTTCCCTTTACACACACTTAGAACACTCCCACCTTTTGCATCGCATCAAATGGCCAACATTATTTTCACGCTTTAAAGTTAAACATAATATTATACTCTTCGCGCATTCTCTGCGCCACAATTATGCCCCACCACATATACTCTCGCTGCATACTGCTAGCAACGTGCAACCGTCGTAACATTTACGTCGCTCTCGTACTTGGCACTTGCCAACTCCGGACTGACCGCTGTCTCCATTCTCCCCTGTACAAGGCCCTTCATTACTTTAATTGCCTGCCCACCCAGCTTCGCGAAATCCCTTCTCGTACTCCCTTCAAATCCGAGATATCCCTGCTGTTGCACAACTCTGTATGCTCGTGTAGCGACCACCCCTGCCCGTACACTTAAGTACACAACTCTGTATGCTCGTGTGGCGACCACCCCTGCCCGTACACTTAAGTAGTCATTAACCCCTAGGCCCTGCCCACCCAATTCTTCCTCACTCTTTCTCCTTTCTTACACTATTATCTCTTATTGGCCACTGGCTATCGTGAGAATAAAGATTTGAAACAACAACAACAACAAGTTATGTCTTTTGCATAGCTACGGGAATAAAAGCCTCGTAAAAGACGTCAGCTTCGCCTCGGTCTTTTACTCGACTTTTATTTCCTATATTGACCTCATAGTCTGTCAATATTAGATACGTATTATGAAACATTCCTGTTTCTTTTGACCAGCATTTGCACATACACACACATACACATGTATGTACATATACACATACACACACACACACATACACACGCAAACACACACACACACACACACACAAGTGTAATCCAGCATGCACTTGCTGTCGATAACCATCCAGGAGAATGAAAGAAAACACACACACACACACACACACACACACACACACACACACATACATACATACATATGAACGCAAAAAGAAACAATTGTATACTTGAAATCTCACCGACTGGTGCGACTCCGGTTGACACGATTGACAGAGTCGTGATATGAGGTCTTTTCGCGTTGATTCGAGATCGGAAATAGGTTCCCGTTTGTCCATCGTTCATCACAATTAGGAACGGCGTTTGTTTCAGAGCCGTGAAGTGTTTTGTCGAGTTCCATTTATTCGAGCCTTGGTCAAAGAACTCAACGTCTATTACCAAATCTGTCATGGTGGTGGTTGTGAATGTACTTCTGCCAGTATGCTTCATCACATCTATCACACACGATGGGCAAATGAACGTGCACGCACACCAGTGACACACAGAGCAGCTCTGAGAGTCTAGCACGAAGTAGTGACGGTCAACTTAAGCGACCAGGCAATGTCTGCCAAGTGAACAATGCTGTCATGCCGGAAATAGGATTTTGGGAGGAGACATTCAAAACAAACGAACGTAGCTACGACGTTCAGTTAGACTCTCCTAGCTCTACACACCCGAAGGTATTTGCTAGTATTTCTCACTGTCTGCACAGGTATTGGCTAGTATTTCTCACTGTCTGCACACCCTCAGGTATTTGCTAGTATTTCTCACTGTCTGCACACCCGCAGGTATTTGCTACTTCGAAGTAGTATTTCTCACTGTCTGCACACCCGCAGGTATTTGCTAGTATTTCTCACTGTCTGCACACCCGCAGGTATTTGCTAGTATTTCTCACTGTCTGCATACCCGCAGGTATTTGCTAGTATTTCTCACTGTCTGCACACCCGCAGGTATTGGCTAGTGTTTCTCACTGTCTGCACACCGGCAGGTATTTGCTAGTATTTTTCACTGTCTGCACACCCGCAGGTATTTGCTAGTATTTCTCACTGTCTGCACCCATGGAACACCTCTACATCAATATAGATCAAAATTGGTTTCTTTTTCGAAAGAGTCTGTTTCCCTACTGAAGAGCTTTGAGCTGACTTGAACAGAATTCCTTGTTTCCTCTTCACCACTCACAACAATAGGGGGAATTCCCCACCCGACAACGACACCAAGCAAGGTGCACACACCCTTATCCCCCATACACACACTCACGTACACACACGAACACGAGAACACACACACAGACACACACATACACAGACACACATTATTATCATAACAGGGATGAAGATAATGTCATATGTTTGGATAGCAGTTTATGTTATTCAAAAATTACAATTGTGTAGCAGTCTTTGATTTTGTTAACAGCAATTTTTTCAAGGTTGACTGTTTTGGCAGTGTTTACCTGTCTTTGTTGAGAGTGATGCCTGAAAGCCAGTTTGCAAAAAAAACCGATTGAAGCATACATTATACATGTGAACGCAGATTGAGAGCACCTGCAACATGTGCAACACACTGTACGATGTTCATGTTACTTCATAGCGCAGGCTAAGCATGGTATTCATTGCAGTATTCATTGCAGTTTTCTGCGAGTCATGGTGACGTTGGAGTAGCAGTAGATCGTTTTTGCATCGCAAACTGCGACGCGATACAGGATAAATTTATCCTTAACATAATAATAATATGTACAAAGAGAAAGACCAAGGAAATACAAGTTACACTATACTGTCCACTAACACCACCAGTTCAGTTAGTTTAGTACTAAACAATTAGCTCATGCGATAACACACAGACACACACACACACACACACACACACACACACAGACACACAGACACACACACACACACACACACACACATGTGAACACGCATGCATACCATACACACACACACACACACACACAAACACAAAAAACACACACAAACACACGCACGCACACACACACACACACATAATATTAAATATATACACACACACACAAAAACACAAACACACACACAAAAACACAAACACACACACACGCATATACACACACATATATATACACAAACACATACACACAAACGTGCACACACACACAAACACATACACACACACACACACACGTGCACACACACACACACACAAACAGGAAGCATGACAGCAGTGCGCTAACTTACATCTGCAACTATCTCCAGCTGGCGAGAATACGCATGTCATTCCCAGCGTGCAAGTCCCATTGCACAGGCCTTGAAAACACAAACGTATGGACACGGAATAAACACTTGTTGAATTGCTGGTTTACATAGCAAACTAAAAACTCTTTGTTTGATGGCAGGAGGGCACGGTGGGTTGGTCTATGACCATGATTGAGAAACGACAGGTAGCAAGTTATAGTCTTGTTGTGAAGCTGGAAGTTTTCCAGCCGTGCCCTGGCACGAGGAAAACAGGCGCAGCAATGCATATTAGGTGGTCAAGGAAAACTGCTGACTCATGCCGTGTACTTGGCTGCCATAAGTAGTTCCACTGATTCACCCCGAATACTTTATAAGTAGAAATTTGCGTAGGTCAATAATTTCGTCCAACTCCAAAGAAAGGGAGTTTGTGGGGTCGTCCATGGATCATAAGAGTGTATTGAAAAGCTGGACAAATCGACATTAGCCCGGCATTTGATTTGGTCCGTAAGCTCCTTGGACGAAGAAGATGAAATTTAGTTCCAAACGAATACTTCTGCTTGTACAGAATTCCAATTTTTTCTATTTTTTTCTTTTCTTTTCCTTTCCTTTCCACTTACCCCGTTATCGGCCCTCTTAATAGTTGTGTGTATCACTGTTGAGGCATCCGATGGTAAATAAAATAAATACTACTACTACTACTACAGTACTTATGTCCTATAAGCGGTTTCACTCACACACCCTGTAAACTGATCGCCCAGAAGCGGTTCCGCTCGTTCGCCACTATGACATCATTCGGCTAAGGCCGCGGTCACAATTGCACATTTTTGGGGCGTTGCCTAAGCGTAACTTATGCTTTCACCGTTGCCTCGGCAACGGTAGAGGCCTAAGTATCTCTGCTCAATTATAGGTTTCATGTATATCCTGCTGGTTTGTCTCCTCCTTTGCCTTCTTTGCCTCTTATTTGTATTCTTTTATTATTCTGTTTTACTGCTGTGGTTGGCTTTCACCCTTGTCTCAGTTTTATTGGCCGTCATCATGATGTGCCATGAGATAATGATATAAATACAAAATACAAGTTACGCTTTGGCGGAAAGTTTGGATTTCGCTACGCCAAAACATGTGAGCGGAACCTCCGTTTTCGCGGACCCGCTTTGATGGTTGCTTTGCATGGTGAAGGCTTTGGAGTTTGGTGTGCTACTTCTGCACCCGGAGTTCTGGTGTTGTTTGGTTGCCGTTTGGTATTCAGTTTTCATATTGTTCTTCTTGGCCAATGTACGAAACACTAGGACTGCAACCAGGGAGTACCGTAAAGTCTGCTGCAAACGCCCACCCCAGTTTTGCAAGATCTGCTGGCCTATACGCACTGACCACATGCACTTTCACGCCTACTGTACGAAAGTGCATCTCACACCGTACCGTAGCGCGAGGAGTGCTTTGCTACGGTAAACTAAGTCCATTTTCCGGGTTTCAAAATGTTTTTGGGCACTAGTTACTAGCTAGCTCCTAATGATTTTATGATGTTGGTTGTTAAATTTCGCAAATCCAAACGGGAGTTACTTCGGAATTATTATAATATTATTATTATTATTATTCTCAATTCATGGATGACATGGTGTCAACCAATATTATGAATGAGGGCTACCAGCCATGGAATAAAAGAACAAGAAGAGGCAAAAATGCACACGCAAAATATGGCAAGTTAAATGAAAATGAAAATGAAATAAAAAGTAAATCAATCCAAAACCAAAATCAATTATAAAAATCAATCCAAAACCCAAATGAATTGTACAGGTAGCGTATGTGAATAACCAGGTAGCGAAGAAGAGACTATTGCAGGAACCAAAATACACTTCTGACGGTGTTACAAGCCATCATTTCCAAATCACGGAAAGCTCAATGGCAAGTGTTTTTCTCGAGCACTTCAGAGTTTTCAACAAGTTATCAGCGACTTTGTAGGTGTAGCTTCTGTGACATCCCCCCTGTTCGACTTGCAACTGCAATACTGCGACCGGTCAAGTCGTTGAATGACGCTTCGTCAGAACAATCACCGTTCCATTCTGAAATCGCTACATCGTGGCACTGCAGAAATTTCATGATTTGAAAACCAGATGGCTTCTACGGCATTATTTCGTGGAGAATGAACTAATAACAACGACGACTCGTTCATGGTATGAAAGGAAGTCTCGACCAAAGTTATTTTTTCTTTGCAGCAAGATAATGACAATCGCTTTTGCAGAGCCTCTTGGTAAGACATAGCCAGTTTGTAGGCATTATAGTCGTTCTCGTACGCATTCGACCTTCATATCATGCCAGTTTTCTACAACTACATGTATATATTGACATGAAAAAGCTGAAAATAGTATGGACCCGCTGGGGTGGGTGTTTGCAGCGAAGTGGGCGTTTGCAGCGGACATTACGGTAGTAGAGTACTCTGCCACA
>NC_088646.1:36798971-36852471 GCF_964019385.1 Sycon ciliatum
TTTCAGCTATCACATTTCGTTAATTTCTTACTTTTTAGACTGGGTCCATGGACTAGAACACAATAACCTTTTTTAGAAAACTGCCATAAAGCAGTTTTTATTGCTATAATTTCTTTTGTTTTTTCTGTCACCAATCAATGGAATTCCCTATATCAATATGTAAATGATGGCCTTCACATCATATCAATACCATATTATACGCATTGATGTGCAAGCCTTTTCTTGCAGAAAATGGCACTAGCATAATGCATGTTCTTCTGCGGGGAAACATGTGAGCAGTGGTGGTGATACTTTTTTTATACGGAGGTCATTCTGTGCATGTTGATGTTGCAGAATTTCATGACTCTGTCATAAAATTGTCTTGCCTTTCAGATATTTCAGATTTCTCCACCCTCAATCAGATTTATTTGAGAAATGTAGCCATGCGCCAGGTGCGTGTCGCAGATGTTTTTGTTGATTCTGTGTTTATAATGGTTTATAGTCATGGGTTATCGTGATAAGGTCATCCAGCATCATATTGAAACTGAAATCGTAATCCTGTTGATGTCGATACAACTTTTGAAAGTAGTTCAATGACTTCAAACTGTTAGTCCACGATTGTCTAAAACAACACAGCAAAGGAGGAACAATAAACATGTATTAAAATGTAAACAAATACATTGCTGAGTCCGACACCTCGTTCCAACAACTACACTGATCCTGAGGATAAAAGGGGCAAGGCTATGGTTGGAGGTACTGAGAGATAAACAAGGCACTCCACAATGATAAAATCTTACATATCTTTTGGTGAGTATGAATGATATCCAGTCGAACCTCTTTAGGACGAACACCAAGGGACCGATGGCATTTATTCTGTGAGTTTGTCTTAACCTATTTTATAACCAGTGAATACAATTATTTCTCCAATAGACATACGAATAGATTTCTTCTACAGCGAAAGATGCTAAGCCACACCGACTCATTGACTCGTCTCGTATGAAACAATTGAGTCACTAGAGAGATTCTGCAAAACGAAAATGCGTACAAACTTTCGCTCTACATCATGAAGTGCGAAACTTCGCACCTTTGGACGCGAAACTTGCAGGGAACGCGAAATGAACTGTCGTAGGAAATTTCGTGAGATCGGGTCATGGCGTACGTGCACTTGGCCCGCGCAAACGAGATTTTCACGAGACGGGACTGCACCCATTGGCTTGTTTCGTATGAAACAAACAAGTTACTGAACCTCTCCACAATAGAGATTTCCCCTGATATGCGAATTTATTTTTCAAACTCGGTCAATTGGTACTTGAACCTTTCCCTCCAGATTGGGAACTGCCAACGATAGTATGCCACTGACCAGTGCCTTACTTGTAACGTACCAATGTACAATGAATATGAGTATTTCGACAACACATCTAACATAAGCCTTACCGTCAAGAAGTTGAACTCGCGTTCTTCGCACACTGTAGACAAGGGCAAAGAGATAAAAATGGATCTAAATCCGAATAAAATCAGCACACGTTTCCGTAAATGAAAGGTGAACATAAGCAAATGAATCGAAGGAAACCGGTAAACTTAGAGATCACCTGTCATCGAGTATTCCGTAAAAGGAGGCCTCGCAGCTCGGCAGCAGAAAAGCAAAATTTAGAAAAGAGATCCTGTCAACTTTTCCATTATTTATTGCATTCCGCCCCAAAATCAGCACACTTTTCCTGAATGAAAGAGTCAACACAAGCAAATGAATCAAAGGCAACTGGTCAACTCACCTGTCATTGAGTAATATTCCACGAAAGGAGGTCTCAGCAGCGCCGAAACGAAATAAGCCAGGCCATGAGACGAAATATCCGAAACAGCTCATGCAAGAAGCAGTTCCAAAGAAGGAAGTTCCTCGCGCATGCACATCCCAACACGGATCCGCGGACTGCATGCATGTGCACTGAACACAATGTATGCCGTGCACGTGCACAGCACACGGCTACCACGCGTTGGTAGATCTAATACCGAGCACGTTACGTAGAGACTTACCTAGCCTAAGTGAAATACCGAGCACCTTACGTAGAAACTTACGTAGCATAGCGATGTCGTTTTTTCTGCCATGTGAACACAATAATAGAAAAGCTGACAGGATCGCTTTTCTAAATCAAGCGCTAAAGGGGCCGCGATCTTGCGTGCCACGAATGTGGTGTGGTATGCACTGTGCGTATGCGTGCACTCATGGTCCACTTATTATTCAGTTCGCCGTGGTTGGCTACCATGTACTCATATACTCTAATTTCAGAAATTTTCGGTGCTCAATATTTTCGGTATGAGGGCAAAAGGCCAGGTTAGGTGAACAGAAATTTTCGGTACAGAGAAGCAGTTCACTATTGGACTATGTGTGTTAGTGTTTGTTCGGTGTATTGAAATTTTAGGTATGAAACAGATGCACCGAAAGTACCGAAAATAAAAGTACACCGAAAATTTGTGAAAATACAGTACATGTATATTGGCAGTCTTCTGACGAGCCAGGAGATTTTGAATTAATAATAATAATAATAACACGTGGCTTTTAGCCTAGTTCGCATGCGCTGAGCCCAAACCGCGGGAATCTCCAAGTTTCAACCACCCCCGAAGCTTGGAGAGCTCTGGAGAGCCTCCTAAAATTCGGAGAGGATTTAAGAACAGCTCTCGAACTTTTCGGAGAGTCTCCTACTTTTCCGAGAGGAGTTAAGAACGCACCCTAAGGTTCTCACGCCGTACAAACTTCATTGCACTCGGCCACACGATATGTACATGTACATGTATAGGATATTGACCTCGACTTTGGTCTATATGGGAAATATAGGCCGAGTAAAAGACCTCGGCGGACCTCGGTCTTTTACTCGGCCTATATTTCCCATATAGACCAAAGTCGAGGTCAATATCCTATTTATCACGATTCCTTTGCCATAACCCCAAAATTTGAACCTTTAGGAGCTATTTTAACTAGGGCTGAAACGATCGTGAATTTTCACCTATCGATTTGTCTTTAGCTTAACGATCGATTAATCGATTATAATCGTAAGCAAGTAGTGGCAGAATTTTGTGAAAAATACTCTGTTTCCAAAAGCTAGGCCTTCGTAATACCAAAAATCTGCATTAGTGATAGGGTAGCTCCGAAACGTGGCAGTTTTGAAGCCAATTTAACATCAGAATATGCACCATGCCCCTGGCAATTGCATACTGACAGTGGAAACTGATTCAAACATCACAAAACGAGGGTTTTCAGTACTTTTTGCACTCAAAATCCCTAACGAGTAATCTATAAAATGGCAATAAATAAGATAAATTGTGCACTCATAACAACAGCAAAAATGAAGAAAGTCAAGTTCCATAACGTTTTCTTGTGACTGTCATCAGTGGAACGCTACATGTATATAAGTGTGTGTTTTAGTTACTCTAATTTCAGAAATTTTCGGTGCTGAATATTTTCGGTATGAGGGCAATAGGCTAGGCTAGGTGAACAGCAATTTTCGGTACAGTCTAGCAGTTCCCTATTGGATTATGTGTGTTAGTGTTTGTTCGGTGTATTGAAATTTTAGGTGTGAAACAGACGCACCGAAAGTACCGAAAATAAAAGTACACCGAAAATTTGTGAAATTACAGTATTACATTTTTATGTGACGGCGTTCCACTGATGACAGTCACAAGAAAACGTTATGGAACTTGACTTTCTTCATTTTTGCTGTTGTTATGAGTGCACAATTTATCTTATTTATTGCCATTTTACGACTATTGTCTCCTCGTCGATTGAGTAATCTATAAGATAACGATTACTTGATTGAAACTCGGGTATTGAGCCAATAATAAAAGTAGAAAGGAAAAGGACATAATTATGGAAACGAGTTAAGAGTAACTCTCCACCACTGTAACTAGATACTTTATACAGTCAGAAAGTCCCCCCCCCCCTTCTTAACTTATCTTTGATATTTTTGACCCACCCAAGTTGGGTGGTGTGCTGCTTTGCTGCTTCGAATTGTAGTTAGACCGCTTTGTCAAATCGGCTCCCAAGATAACACAGAGCCACTTCGATACTTTGTATTGCGGTGAAGCCACCATCGATAATATGGGGCGCAGAGGACAATTCGCGCGTTGTGGACAATACCAACAGAAAGAAGTTCGAGCAGGATCATGAGTCAGTGAGTGAAGCGGAGCTGGAGGAACAACTCCGCTCACGGGACGAGCAGCTAGCAAATGGGAGACAAGTGGTCTGTACAGAAACGGAGGATGAGACAGGTGATCAGAGGATAGAAGAGCAAGAAGAGCAATTGGATGACGAAACGGTTGGTGAGGAGACAGAGGACGAGGCAGAGGATGGTAGTGATGATGATCGTGAGGATGACGAGCGGAACGAGGAAGAGAGTGATGAGATGGACGAGGAGGAGTCGGGTGGGAAGGAGCGAGATGAGGCGGATGAATGTGTTGATCGTAAGAAGTCAGCTGTGTATCTACACTTGTTATCTCGTCCTGACTGTCTTAGTGTGTATGATGACTCTCATTTTTCTGTACTGTGTCGTGCGCGTTATGTCCAACAGTTGAAAGTCCTTGAGGCAGTCTGTATACGTATTCATAAGCCTGTTTTGTGTAAGCAGAAGGAGCACGTTGTTGCACTGAAGTTGTATTCGTAGGTTGACACTTCATTTAGCGCCTTCTCGCCTTTGGTTACGTAATCTTGTTACCTTTTTGCGTTTCCTCTAGTGGTTTTATTGCACTTGTATTTTGTTGTTATTTCTAACACATTTCTATTTACAGTACTTAAATTCAGTTTCTTTGGTTGTATCCTTAGTTCCGTATTTTTTCCCACTGATGATAGGAACAAGAAAATCGATTATGGGTTTTCAATAATATTTTTGTTATAAAATACACAGTAAATACATGTCGAACAAGTAACGTAGTTGCGTGATGTCTGCGGCCTTCATCCTATTCATAGCTGTATTTTATTTAGTAATGTTTTATGTATGAGAACACAGAGGTGGTACTTATGTCGAGTGGAAAGGGGACTGATCTTGGCAATTTCGTAAAGACTAGCGGAGGGAAAGCGACGATCTTTGCTAAATAAGATTTTAAGGAGCATGCGGTTATGGGTTTCTAGCTTGTTCAATACAGTAGTAGTTATGCCAGACCAAGCAGCATCACAGTAGTCAAGTAAGGGCAATATATAGCAACGATAAAACAAGCGTTTGCAAGAAAGAGGAAGATGTCTCGTAACGAAGCACAGAAGAAACGGGCCTATCTACAACGTGTGATTGATGTTGAGCGAGGCACCTTCACACCTTTGGTTTTCGCGACCAATGGTATGTGCGCTTCCGAATGTTCCCGTGCTCTAAAGAACATTGTTCAGCTCATTGTCGAGAAGCAGCCAGAGCTTATTTATGCAATGGTAATGTCACATTTGCGCTGCAGGATCTCTTTTATTTTGCTCCGCTGGCTGATTACTTGCTGTCGTGGGTGCAGAGCTTCATACTGCCGAAAGCGTGTAGCAATTTCATTCCTGGACCAATGTCGTTTGCTCCAGTTGTGAGTGGGAATATAATTATAAGGCCCTCCATGTGCTGTGCGCGGAAGCCTTCGGTTAATTTCAATATCTTCCTTTTTGGCCGGCTTTCCAAGTTGCGCTATTGTGAATAATGATTTGCTTTGACAGTAGTGACTGCTAATAATTGCCTGGATTTGACTCGAGTTTGGATTTTTCTTCAATCATCTTTCCGATCACATTATCATGGATTTTCAATAAAGTTCTTTGACTACTACTACTACTACTACTATTACTACTACTACTGAACTTCGCCTTTATTTGAAAACAAACCGGGTATCAGAAAGAAGAAACTGAAAAGCGCAAGCAAGAAAGGCAATGGTGACAAAACCATTCAAGAAATTAGCAAAAATCAAATCAAATAAATAGGAAAATCCAATCAGAAAATAAAATAAAAGAATCAAGCCAACTAGGGAATACAAAAACAAAGAGCAAGCCCGCAAACACCATCCAAGCATCGCTACTACCAGTACGATGACGTTTCCATTCACGCAACCGCTTAAACGCTTTTAAAACGAAAACAAATACAACAGAACACTCTGCGACAGAATGAAACCAATGACAATATTATGGCAAGTCCATTGATGCCCGTCAGCGCGGCATATGAGCCAAGGTACGGCACTCCGTCACAAAGCAATGTTGGCCAATGCCGGATCCACTGCGTAGGTATGATGCACGTGACCCCCGGGAGCAAGTAATCTGCCACCGCATCAGAGATAGACTGATTCTGGAGCGCAAGTGGCTGATGATGAGACGATATGGTATGTCCGAGTTCTTATGGTGCAGTTGTGTTGCGAGGGTCTTCAGGAAGATGCCACATTCGGGAGCACACTGTCCACTGGTGGCGAAAACAAGCGGAGTGAACGATCCTCGATCCACCTGATTGATTCAATCGGAATACTGACGTTTCTTCTGACGCTCGTGTTGGGATAACTGCCTCGACACTTATGGTCCAGACAGCAAAGACGGCCTTGGGTGCGTGACCCGTACATCAAAAAAGGCGTTTTGCTGCCTGGTCCAGAAGCCACGAGCCCGTATATCCACACGAGCACCGTCAGCTGAGCTTCCCGAGACGGCTTCACCGCCCAGCGGCATCAGCGGTGGCTCAATCTCGACATCGCAAACAACACTAGCGAGTGCGTCCGCCAGGAGGTCGCGAAGTTCATTATGTCTCTGGGTAGGGTATCCCCCGCTTGGGCACGTGAGGGCGTGATGAACCGACATGTCTTGGCCACAAACACAGGATAATAATATGCCATCAAGCGACAGGCCATACCTCAGGCACAATGCGTCTCGAAAATCAGACTTGTTGAATATAGTTAAAGGGAATGAAGCCGAGGGAGGCGTAACCAGCCACGTTGACACACCGCCGTCACCCGCGACATCCACTAGTAGGCGCTGCTCATCCGTCAGAGCGGGCTTGATCTCCTCCAATGCAGCATTGTGCTGCGCACGGCGTTCCCGGCGAGCCTGCGTGGCCAAACCCCTGTGGAGGTAGCGATGATATCGGCAACAGGACCGTCGATAGCATCAGGACCATCGACAGCACCAGTCAGCACGCAATCCACCATGGGCATTATCGACGTCCGGCAAAGGAGGTACTCAGCCTCCGCACGCAAACTGCCAATGCGGATAGCCAGCCCTCCATTCCTCACAGGCATTGCAAATAGCTGACGGAGTACACCATCAGCCGCAAGAGGATGGCTTGTTAACGCTGGCAGCAGATGTTTGTTGATGACGTCATCCAGTGGCGTATACAGGGCAGGGTCCACACAGACTGCACGCTGCAGATAAGTCCAACGGGACTGCAGAGAGGCAGAGAAGACGCGAAAGGCTGCCTGAGGCTGGGTGACAGCCAGACCAGCAAGGCGCCTAACCAATGTGGACACGAGTGTAGTCTCATAATTTGAATCGAAAATAAAAGTTTGCATCGCTGAAGCCATTGCCGTATTCACTCTCCCAGCAGCAGCGAGAGGGAGCGCAGCGATGGCCTGAAATCCTCGAGGCAGGTGAAGTTCTCACCAAGTGACTATTCACTCTACTCTCAATCACCAATGCACCCGCTCGATGCGAGCAGATACTAGTAAGCGAAAAGTACATGTCCAGATTTGACAATTTTTTGATGAAGTTGGGTATCTGATATATACTACGCAATATAGCTCTTTTCCGTCCATTTTGGTATTGTTCAAGCACGTAACTGGCTGTACACTAGAGCAGTGATCTCTTGTCGCTTTGTGTCAAACGGCCAAGGCTATCAAGTCTGTACACGATCCCACCAAATACACTGATCTAAATTGTCAGAAATATGGACAATTGACTCACAAACAGGTATTAGGTATGGCCTCTATCAAGAGTATGTTAAAACCTTGCCTCTATCTATAGTTGTGAGCTGGGCCAAAGTATTTTCTTACCTGGAATGGATACATTGATACCACCAGATCAGAAACAAATTGCACATACAATTATGTAAGTATTGGGTTCTGATTTTTGCCCCTTTTTATTTTCAAGATTTTTGAGCGTTTCCGTGATCATGTTAAAAAGAATCCTTCGACACCTTCGTTCGCCTTAATAAAGAAGGTTCGAATGGGAATTTGAGACCTTCGTTTCACCCCTAATTATAATCATTAGCAAATAGTGTCATAATGCTGTGCAAACATTACTCTGTTTCCACAAACTATGCCTTCATAATACCAACAAATCTGCATTAGAGAAAGGGTAGCTCCGAAACATGGCAGTTTTGAAGTCAATTTTACCTCAGAACATGAACCATACCCCTGGCAACTGCATACTCCCAGCGGAAACTGATTCAAACTTCATAAAACGAGGGTTTACAGTACTTTCTGGACACAAATAAAAAAACGCAAAATAATCGTAATCGGTAATCTAAGCGATTGCTCGATCGTTAGAGTTATCAAACGAGTACTCGATTATTCGGTATAATCGTTTCAGCCCTAGAAATTATTAAAAAAGGAACATTGAAAATATGAGATGATTGGTGAGGTGACTGCAGCCTCAGCTATTTGGCCAGCAAAGTCATAATTGTTACAGTAGGCCAGCTATTACATGAACAAGGGAGCTACTGTGCCGCAACATAGAGCGAGGGAGAGTATAGAAGCTAGCGAAAAAAGACACTGTCTAGGACGCGGTGTGTGCACTTTGGCTGAGGTGGGTGTGAGAGGTCTGCTAGAGGCTCTCAGTCGCCCAGCTCCAGTGGTGCAGCTGGAGGTGACGCGGACACGGCACTTAAAGGCTTGCAGGCCCTCCAGGTGTGGGGGTCTCAGCAGTATGCTTTGGGGCAGAGCATTCCATGTCTGCACAGCGCTGGCAGGAAATGCGCGAAGACAGCTGTTTCGGGTGCGTGCTGGCAGGTTAGTCGATAGCTGGTGTGGGTGCGTAGGCTGAGCAGACACGCGGGTGGGCTGTATGTCCTGAGGTCGACGTTGGGCACCAGGGCAGGGGGGAGGATCTTCTTTAGCGGGCTGTCCGCATCCAGGCAGAATAGCTTGTACAAGTATGCAAGCGAGGCCACTGTCCGCCGCAGAGATAGACTACATGTAGGGAGCCAGGAGCCCGATCCGATGATGTGGATGGCTCGTCGCTGGATCTGGTCTAGCTTGGCCAAGTGTGAGGGTGGCGCACCAAGCCAGACCAGGGGACAGTACTCCAGCACAGGTCGGACAAACCCATTGTAGGCTCGGAGTCGGCCAGGGGGCTCTAGGATAGCAGAGGCCTTCCGCAGGAAGCCTAGGTGTTGCTGTGCTCTGGAGCGGATCGTGCGGATGTGCTGCGCATATTTCGAATGCACTGACTGTGGACAGTTGTGACTTTTTCAGCTCCGTAGTGTTTGACAGCCCAGCCGGCAACAGGCCGGTCTGGAAGTAGGACAGTAGTATTAGTGTGAATAGTGGCAGTGTAGGGTAGCATAGGATAGCAGGGTAGCGTAGTGTAGGGGTGTAAGCAGTCAAAATCAGGGAGAACCTCTTCGCCATGGGCGAGCTCGCAGGAGAGCCTGCGATGAAACTGCTCTGCTCCCTCCCGGGCATAGAGCAGACTCTGCTCAGCGTGCTGCAGACCCTGACGTCTCATATCAGCGAGTCGAGGGATCGTGAGGGTCGTCTCCATCAGCGTGTGGACGATCTCTCCACGCATCTCCTAGCCCTACGTGAGGAATTTTGTTCACTGCAGAAATCCGCCATTGTTGTTCCCGACAAGGCCCCTGCACGATCTACTCAGCACCAAGTCCAAGGCGACAAATCTCGTACCCGTACGAAACCTCGTAACCGTCCTCCCCAGCAGGGCCAGCCTGACCCAGCTGCAGCAGCAAACCAGCTCGACCCAGCCGATGCAGATGCTGGACAACAGTCAGGGCAGATCGACGTGGCCTCTGGCTCTGCACAGCACGAAACCCGTACCCGTACGGACGACCCCGGCTTTGTCGATCCTGAGCCTGTGCAATCAGACTGCGAGAAGAGCCACCCTATCATGGCCGTCATCAAGGATGACAGTTGGAAATTAGTTGCGGCGGGCCCGCCAAGAAAGAAGCGATCTGTGTTCTTTGTGGGCAACTTGAGCCACGACTGCACAGTGGACAGTCTCACTGAGTTTGTACACCGTAGGTCGGAAAGCGTAGGGACGCCTGTCAAAGCCCACCAATGCAGCCTACATACAGCCGGAAACGGGCAAGTGTCAGCCAGGATATCGGTTGATGCCACCTCCAAGCTGACAGTGACGTCCGCCAATTTCTGGCCAAGGCCACTCTACTGCAGGCCGTGGAGATTCCACACCTCCACAAATGCGAATGCAGCCAACAGCACCAGCAGCAGCAAGAGCAGCCGCCACAACAAGAACAACAACAGCACCAGCAGCAGCACCAGCAGTCGCCGCAGCAGCACCAGTAGTCACCGCAGCAGCACCAGCAGTCGCCGCAGCAGCAGCAGCACCAGTAGTCACCGCAGCAGCACCAGCAGTCGCCGCAGCAGCAGTAGCGACAGTAGCACCAACCAGCTGGAAGCACAGCAGCATGATCAAGAGCAACAGCAACTTGGGATTGCCGCCACGATAAATGACTTCCTGAGCGCGAGTCGTGGCCTGTCCGCTGCCGCTGCCGGCACACCTGTAACCACGCCACACAGCCACAAACGTTCTTCTGCCGAGCGGTCACCTGATTCGCTGTCGCATGATGCGAAGCGTCCTGCCCAGCCTGGTGCGCAGCCACCCCGGCAGGATAACCAATCCTCACAATGATGGCTCCAACACGTGCACGGCAACCACCTAGAATGCTCCGCCTCATGCTGACAAATGCTTTCGGTATCTTGTCAAAACTTGGGGAGTTCCAAGCTTCTCTCAATGCCCACCACCCAGACATTGTCATCGTCACGGAGACAAAAGTCACGGAGGACAAGGCCACACCTGCTGACCTCACATTCCCTGGATACTTCCCACCAGTTCGAAGGGACCGTACGGCCCAGGGGGGCGGTGTTGCTATCTGGATTCGGGCCGACCTGGCTTTCACAGAACTAGAATGTATTGATATTGGTGGAAATGAAATCCTGTGGGTTCGCCTCAAGACAGCAGCTGGCCCATCCATTGGAGTATGTGCTGTGTATCGCTCAGGTTCATCCGCTGATGGAGACATCTCTGCCCTAAACAGCATCAGCTCTGGCATAGATGATGCTAGGCAATGCTGCCAGAATATCATCGTTGCAGGTGACCTAAATGTACACAACCGGGAATGGCTAGGCAGCAGTAGAACTTCCCCTGCTGGTGAAGCTGCTGAAGATCTGTGTTACCACCATTGCCTCGATCAGCATGTCCATGAGCCAACACGTGGCAATAATATCCTCGACCTCATAATGTCAGATATCCCTGGAAGCGTCATCTCAACTCTCCATCCACCTCTAGGGAAATCTGACCACGCAGTTGTGGTAACTGACTTTGAAGTTGCCCCCTCCTGTGACCGTCCCAGTAAGCGAACCGTGTGGCGCTACCAGCATGCTGACTGGCCTCGGCTACGGGCTTTCTTTCGGTCCACAAACTGGGTGTTGACTGATGACAACAGCATTGACGTCTCTTGTGTGAAACTCACACAGAAGATCAAAGAGGGCATGCAGATATTCATCCCATCCAAAACCCTGAAGCTACACCAGGGAGACCCAGCCTGGTGGTCACCTGAGTGCCAGGAAGCTGTTGACAGGAAGCAACGTGCCTGGCGACGTCACCGATCTTCGCCCAACAATGCACACCTGCGGCTGGCCTACTCTATGGCAACAGGTGAAGCAACAAACTGTCTGCACAGAGCCAAGCAAGCGCACACTACCAGTATCCGCCGAAAGATAAGAGAAGGTGCCCTTTCCAGCCGACAATGGTGGACAACCGTCAAGCGAGCAGGTGGGCAAGGACACCGCTCTGCAGACATACCTGTTCTGCGTGCGTCGAACGGAACTGAGCACACCACCTGCAGCGAAAAGGCCGAAGCATTCGGGCAGTATTTCTCCGCAAAGTGCAGTCTTGGTGACAACGACTTGCAAGCCAACAGCCTCCCTCCAGTCCGCCCCCGATCTCAAGCCCAACTCCGCAATGTCCACTTTCGGCCAAGCACGGTTGAGCGGAAGCTGAGGCAACTCCACCCCGCCAAAGCCACGGGTCCAGATGGCATCCCCGGGCGTGTACTCCGGCAATGCAGCAAAGAGCTGGCTGCACCAGTGTCGCGGCTCTTTTCGCAGGCCTTCCACCAAGGTCGGCAACCTACAATGTGGAAGACGGCAATGGTTGTGCCGGTGCACAAGAAAAAATCCAAGTCTGATGTTAAGAACTACCGCCCGATCTCCCTCCTCTCTATTCTGTCAAAAGTCATGGAGGCCATTATTAACCACTCAATCCGACAGTTCCTGGAGGCACACAACATCTTATCGAAAAGTCAGTATGGCTTCCGCAGCCAACTCGGCACCCAGGACATACTCACGCTACTCAACTACCAATGGAGTCGCGTTGCAGCCAGAGGTGGTGTAGTTCGAGTCATTGCAGTTGATGTGGCTGGCGCATTCGACCGCGTCTCTCATGTAGGCGTTTTGCACAAGGCACAATGCTATGGTGTAACTGGTCCACTTCTCGCTTGGCTGAGGGATTACCTGACTGATCGTCACTTGAGGGTTGCAGTTGGAGGTGAACTTTCCAGTCCGTACCCGACCAAAGCTGGCGTGCCGCAGGGCAGTATCCTTGGCCCCACCCTGTTCATCCTCTACACCAATGATGGCGAGGATCACCTCCCACCAGGTATGGAGCTAGCAGCCTACGCTGACGACACCACTCTCTTCCACTGCCTCACATCAAGAGCTGACATTGACTGTGGCTCCGAGCTCCTCCAGCAGGGCATTGATGCGTTTTCCCGTTGGGGACATAAGTGGAGGATCAAATTTGAGCCCTCCAAGACGCAGGCTATGTCTATAGGCCACCATCGCCAGCCCTGGGAGCTCCCTCGAGCAACATTTGACGGCACACCGGTCAGTGAAGAGAGTCGGCTGAAACTCCTGGGAGTCACCTTTGACGACACCCTGAGCTACTCCTTCCACCTCCGCTCCCTAGCTTCCCGTGCTAACCAGCGGATTGGCTTCCTGAAGCGAGCGTCTCCCATTCTGGATGCCGAGAGCTGCCAACGCGTCTACAACGGCTTTGTGCGACCCACACTCGAGTATAGCCCCTTAGTGTGGATGGGCTCACCCTCGTCCCATCTGAAGAAGCTGGACCAGATCCAGCGAAGGGCCCTCCACATCATCGGAGCAGGTACTTGGCTCCCTAGCCTGGCACTCCGTCGCCTGGTAGCTGCACTTGCCTATACCTACAAGCTCTGCTATCTAGATGCATCCAGCCCTCTGAAGCAGATGCTGCCTAAACCAGCCACTCACCGTGCCCCCGAGATAAGACCTACCCGTCAGTCTCTCCAGCTGCAGGATTCCCATCCATACCAGATGACAACTGGCCTGCCTGCCAACACCCGGAATAGCTGTCTCCAAGGATTCCCTGCTTGCACCGTTGCAACATGGAATGCCCTGCCACCAGACCTGTTCCACCACCCACCCGCCCAGCCTCACATGCAAAGCTTTAAGAAAAAGGTGTACCGTCACCTTCTTGCTCAGGACTGGCTCTCTGCTACTGATGCACTTTGAATCTGCTCGCCAACGCTTTCCCTGTTCTTATTAGTGTTCAACTGCTTACCTTATAACCCTGCTGTCATCATCACCAATATTCTGATTCTCATGCACATATCCCAGAACCTGCTATCCTTCGCAGTCCCCATCATCAAGAGCACTGTGCTCTTCTATCTCCCAGCTCTCTCTCTCTCTCTCTCTCTCTCTCTCTCTCTCTCTCTCTCTCTCTCTCTCTCCCTCGCTCTCTCGCTCTCTCTCTCTCTCTCTCTCTCTCTCTCTCTCTCTCTCTCTCTCTCTCTCTCTCGCTCTCTCTCTCTCTCTCTCTCTCTCTCTCTCTCTCTCTCTCTCTCTCTCTCTCTCTCTCCCTCTCTCTCTCTCTCTCTCTCTCTCTCTCTCTCTCTCTCTCTCTCTCTCTCTCTCTCTCTCTCTCTCTCTCTCTCTCTCTCTCTCTCGCTCGCTCTCTCTCTCTCTCTCTCTCTCTCTCTCTCTCTCTCTCTCTCTCGCTCTCTCTCTCTCTCTCTCTCTCTCTCTCTCTCTCTCTCTCTCTCTCTCTCTCTCTCTCTCTCTCTCTCTCTCTCTCTCTCTCTCTCTCTCTCTCTCTCTCTCTCTCTCTCTCTCTCTCGCTCTCTCTCTCTCTCTCTCGCTCTCTCTCTCTCTCTCTCTCTCTCTCTCTCTCGCTCTCTCTCGCTCTCTCTCGCTCTCTCTCGCTCTCTCTCTCGCGCTCTCTCGCTCTCTCTCGCTCTCTCTCTCTCTCTCTCTCTCTCTCTCTCTCTCTCTCTCTCTCTCTCTCTCTCTCCCTCTCTCTCTCTCTCTCTCTCGCTCTCTCTCTCTCTCGCTCTCTCGCTCTCTCGCTCTCTCGCTCTCTCTCTCTCTCTCTCTCTCTCTCTCTCTCTCTCTCTCTCTCTCTCTCTTTCTCTCTCTCTCTTTCTCTCTCTCTCTCTTTCTTTCTTCTCTTCTTCTTCCCCCATCTCCCGATAATTATTAGCCCCCGTTTTCTTTCGACGCGTTTGCTGTGCAGTGAAGCCGAGACCCTAGGTCGGTGGAGCACATCAGACCCCGTCACCACGTCCACGATTCATGCCTGCGATGCTGCACCGCTGCTTTGCATGTCATGATTGGAAGCTGTGGCCTTAGTAAAAAAAAAAAAAAAAAAAAAAAAAAAAAAAAATATGTCAGCTGGGAGTCAAAGGTGACCCCCAGGAGCTTCAGGTGGCCTGCCTCGCTGACTGGCGTAGCGTCGAAAGTGGTTCCCGGGAGCTGCCAAGGCTGGCGATGATGTGCGATTGTCATGGCTTGGGTCTTGGAGGGCTCAAACTTGATTTTCCACTCCACGCCCCAGCGAGACAGTGCATCCACACCCTGTTGCATGATAGCAGAGCTGCCAGGTATGGACACTCTTGAGGTGATGAAGTTGAAGAGCGTAGTGTCATCGGCATATGCTGCGAGGTCCATTCCAGGAGGGAGATGGTCCTCGGCGTCATTTGTGTACAGGATGAACAGTGTCGGTCTCAGGATGCTGCCCTGGGGGACGCCAGCTCTCACCAGGTAGGGCTGAGATAGCTCCCCACCAACAGCTGCGGTTAGGTCCCGGTTGCCCAGGTAGTCGCAGAGCCAGCCAATCAGGTGACCAACTAGGCCATAGCACTCTGCCTTGTGGAGCACTCCGGTGTGCGAGACACGGTCAAACGCACCAGCCACATCCACTGCGATCACCCTTACTGCACCACCGCTTGCGGCCACCCTGCCCCATTGCGAATTCAATAGGGTGAGGATATCCTGGGTGCCAAGTCTGCTGCGGAACCCATACTGGCTCTGGGAGAGGATATTGTTTGACTCAAGGAATTTTCTGAGGGCACGGTTGACGATAGCCTCCATCACCTTGGACAAGATGGGGAGGAGTGAGATAGGTCTGTAGTTGCTCACATCAGATTTCGATTTCTGCTTGTGGACGGGTACAACCATGGCAGTCTTTCATAGGGTAGGCTGGCGTCCTGCCCGAAAGGACTTGACGAACAGTTTCGACACAGGGACTGAAAGTTCCTTGCTGCACTCCTGCAAGACTCGGCCAGGCAGGCCATCTGGTCCTGTGGCTTTTGCAGGGAAGATCTTCCTGAGCTCGCGCTCGACCGCACAAGGTCGGAAGTGCACTGTGTGGAGCTGCGCATCTGAGCAGCGACGAACTGGTGGGAGCGCGTCTGCCTGCAAGTCATCCGTACCCAAACTGCACTATGACGAGAAGAACTTTCCAAAAGCCTCAGCTTTCGCTGCGCTCTGCCTGACTTCGACACTGTTGGCCTGGGTCAAGGTCGGGGTCTCCGAGGAACGGCTGCCATGGCCACCAGCACGTTTGATCGTAGTCCACCACTCTCGGCTGAAGAGACCTCCAGCGCTGATCTTGCGCCTTACTGTCGCAATGTGGGCCATCTTTACTCGATGCAGAGTGGCGACTGCGGCAGTTGCTGCCTCCTTGAAGATTGAAATGAGTTTTTTTCATGGAAAACAACCACATATCCATGCTACTCAAAATACCAAAGTTTCAGGGCAGTCTGACCGCTCCTTGCGGTTATATGAGGTTGTTTGTCTAGGACACTCCAGTGCAGAATTTGGGAAAATAGCCCAAAAATTGCTGAGGTTTTCTGCTTTCGTGATGCTATTTTACAGGCAATGAGAGAAGAAAAATAACTACTGTTGACATGACAATGTCGATACGAGTCCAATTAGGGCTCTTCCGGCAGTGAAGCACCTGCTGCTAGCTCTGGGCAGGTAATATCTCTATTCTCCTCATGGCAGTGTTGTCGAATCTGCTTGTAGAGGTATTCTGCACGTTGGTTGGACAATCCTGCAGGCGGGTTACTTGGAGGCGGACCAGCAGGCAATAAGGAGGCGACATGAACAGTAGACTTCAGTACAGTAATTGTGTGGTCATCCAGAGTGGTCTATCCCAACTGGACACTCTTGATTGTATGCTCTGTCGCGTGATGTGCATAAATAAACAGAGCTTTGCACACTGCTGTTCCAGCAAAAGCATACTCAAGCGTAAATTCGTAATCCGATCGCTGACGCCAGCTTGGGCTGCCGCCACGTGATGAGACACTTCACCACGTCTCCCTGAGCTTCCAGCTTTCCCAGCAAGCAGCACAAACTGTCGTTGCTTAGCTCCTAGCACGCCGCCAAGTTGCGAACGCGCAGCATGTCGTCAGGTGCGACGTTGGTGAAGCAGTTTGCACCCCGACACCCACAGCCTTTCTCAACGCGAGCGACAACGTCTTCAAGTGTTGACACCAGCGCAGCTTGACCTTTTTGCTTTCGCTTACCGGGACCACTTGCAGCTAGAGGCTGATCAGCCTGCGCTGGCGCCGCTTCATCAAAATTTTCCTCCGCATCACTCTCTAGCGTTTCTGCCGTAGCGAGCTCAGTTGGCTCGTCATCAGGACTCTCATCTGAGCACTCGATGTCGCTCCCAAAAAATAAGAGATCATCGTCCATGGTCCAGGCGGGCAAAAGTATCATCCACCGAGAAGCCTATAACGGTTTGAGCCAGCGATCACCGTCTTCCACCTTCCGCCATCGTGACTGTCCAAAGACAACCTTCCGCCATCGTGACTGTCCAAAGACAACCTTCTGTCAGAGTTTGCGCTCGGTCACTAGGGTCCAGCGGATAATGCTCCGAAAATGATCGTATAATGCTAACCATAATGCTCCAAAAACTGCCTTATAATGCTGATTATAATGCTTCAGCAAGGGATATAATGCTCTGGTTTGGGACAAAAATGGAAGAAAGTCTGCACATTGTCAAACTTCCAGGAAATTATGCATATCGTCGATCTGCATCTGAAGTTGCCACCTTATCTCTCACGAGCTCCACTACTTCTTAGCACTATATAAGACATGATCGCTTCTCCATTGATTGCGCTCCATTCCAACTTTGATGCAGGATTGTGGCAGAATAGTCGGTGTATCAAATCCCTCCCCTAAATATCCATGTAGTGAGAGATGAAACCATTATTGCAGGTAGTCATTCATTGTTGGGATGAAGTTAATCTTGGCAAATAGTATTCCTGCCTGTAGACAAGCTGTCACTGCGTCCACTCTGTGAATCATGTCTTCATCTGAAACACCAGACGTGAGGCCAGCTCCTGAGATCCGATCTCAGATGGAGAGCCCTCCCATTTGCGGAAATCCTGAAAACACGTGGTCAGAAGTTATTTTGCCACTCTACATCCTTTGCTTGTGCTCTCATCTTCTCCTTGAGATGGTGTGTAGACGTATGGCTTGCCACAATACTCTTCCTTTCTGATAGCATTTGACTGTAGGCCTGGCATTACAACCGTCCACAACTAACTGTACGTGCTTCATGAGGAAAGTAAGACAGGCGCTGCTGAGCAATCGACTTGGTACTGAGTCCATGAGAAATTCTAGTTCTTTTCGAGCCTTCTGAGCTGGACTCGGCGAAGGCAGTTCTTTTTGAACGAGCTTTTTCTGTTTATAGCCGCTACTTCATCCTGGTCCAAATTTAGCAATGCATCAGTGTCTACTTCGGTATCGCTAGAGATGCTATTGCCAGAGCCTCAGGCACAACTAGAAAACTCTTCTTCGTCTGTTTGATATTCACTTCGCGTATGTCTCCTCCATAGCTCTCCATTATTCTAAAAGTAAAAGAAACCTCGTAAATAATATCTCCGGATTTGTGTCACTTGAACTGCCTCGGCCTCGGTTGGGCATGCTTCACAAATGGCTTGTATACATTTACCTGAGCTGACCACATCGCTACAATCATAACGTTTTTATGTAGCAATAGTTCTGTAGCGTTAGTGCTAAAGGTGTTACGTGTCTACAAAATCACAAAGTCATGTGCCGGTACAATGCATAGTGCTCAAATGGGCGGAATGGGCGGAGCGTAGTACGCAAGAGGTACACAAAAGGAGTCAAATAGGGCTGTTTTGTTATTACTCGGAATTAAATGGCAAAAACCAATCATCAGACAACATCTCGTGATCATGATTGTAGCCGATTGTTGCCAAAACCTGGGATTTCCCGATATTATCCACTATGAAACTCGTTAGGCCGCTCAAACCTCACATAATGCTCGTTTTGTTTCTTTCTAATGCTCCACAATGCTCTGATGCTCGGATAGTCGTATAATGCCGAATATAATGACGGCATTATCCGCTGGACCCTATTGGTCACGCTTCAGTGATCAATCTTTAATCGCGATTTTCTCGAAAAATTTACATCTCACCGAAGGGTGATTTTCGCAGATCGCCGGCCATATGATTAGGAATCCTTGCTTGGTAGTTGAACGTGTTTTTCGATTTTGATAGCATGATACAAGGCGAGGATGCATAGTGCTCCTGGCTTCAACCATAACCCCGTTGGCAGAGTATTCAGATACCGTATTATCTCTAATATAAGCACGGTCCTTTATTTTTTCAATGTACCTCCGCTAGGGGTGCGCGGATTATGCTCGCACGCACCCGATATTATGCTTTCGGGCATTTCCCGCGGAACTTCGAAAGTATTCTAGTAATTCTCCCAAAACATCGAAAAAATTCTCCAGAATTCCCCCAAAAAAAGAACCCCAGCACGAACTGTGCCTTGCGCATGCTCTTTAGTATGCAAAATGGACGGTCAGGCACGTGATTAATGCATGCAGGATTGCAGGATCTACACTACATGATTGTACTACTACTACTACTACTAGATCTGTACACAGCTACTCAGGCTGCGTCCATGGATCCGGATGCGCGCTTGTTCTCTGGTCTCTGGGCCTCTGGCAGGTCAAAATTGACAGAATTCCCCGAAAACTCTTCTGAAGGTCAATAGATCTCGCAAAAGATCGATAGAATTCCCCTAAAATTCCCAAAATTTTCTCAACGATAGTATTCCCAAATTATTCCGGGAAAAATCCGCGCACCCCTAACCTCCGCCCCGTGCTATTAATTGAGACGTTCCTTTATTGGAGACTTCCATTATTATTTCAACCTCATTTCAGAGGCATGTTTCCATGCCAAATTCATGTCAGACACACACATTTCAGGGGGTTTTCGCCGGTACAGATAATGAATTTACACAGTGTGCTTATAATGGAGACTGAGCACTTTATTTTTTGAATGCCGCCCCAAGGTGTTCTATTATTGGAGACGTGCTATTATTGGAGACTGTGCTTATATTAGAGATAATACGGTAGTACAATGCATTATCTTCCCAGCAAAACCTCCCTACAGTCAGCCTTGCGAATAATGTTTTTTTTTGTTTGGGTTTGAAATTCTTTATTTTACACATGCATTTTTCTGATTTCGATGCTGTGTCAATTGCTACCCAGGTCAAGTTGGGCGCTGCAAGAATTTTGGAAATTTGGATTTGCATGATGTTGGTGGATCAGAGGTGCCTCAAGGCCTTTCTGCTGGTGATCCGCCGGCCTGGAGCGGACGAAGAGTGCAGCCTTATCGATCGGGTGAGTCCGCTGCTGGCCGGAACGGTGGTGTGCCTCGCGAGGTACGGACTACTTCGGTATCCAGGCCCCCGTCGTTGGCCGCCGAACGCTCGGGTGCGGCACCGGCGCCTGGAGTCGCAGGATCTTCACAATCTTCTGTGTCTGCGACTGCGGTTCCGTCTGTGGAGTCACCACGGGTGGACTTGCCTGTTCCTGTGTGCTCGGGGATGGTTCCTGATTGCGCTGCCGCCCCTTCGCCCGTGGGTGCTTCTGCTGATCCCACTGCAGCTTCCCGGGTACCTGCGTCTGCAGCGCCGACCTCTGTGGGTCCCGGCTCGTCTCGACAGCCTCAGTTCATTGATCTGCCACCCGAGAAATGTGATTCTCCAGAACCCGATGGCTTTTGGAATTTATAATCGATTACTCGATCGTTTAGCTAAAGAGTAATCGATACGTGAAAATCCACGATCGTTTCAGCCCTAAAGAATAGTAAGAAAAATTGCACTGGTAATAAAAACTATACAGGTGAGAAATGATAGGAAATTCAGCAAGTGCAGTGTGACAATGTACATGCATGTGCAAGTGTGTGAGAGTGCGAATTTACTGGAAGAGTGTACATGTACATGATGTAGAGGAGACGGCTCGATACCGGAACGTTTTGACAGCCAAATTTGTATAGACCCAAAACGATCATCAACGTTGATTTTTCACTCGAAATATGTTTGTGGAAGGAAACTGGCATGTTGAAGTTTGCTCTGGGGCCAGAGTCAATCGAACTGAGCCACTCCTTTGTGTTGACCCATTGCCTCCAAGTTGCCCAATTTTTGGCTTCAAAAAAGTTCAAATCAGAGGTGGCTCCAAACCGGACACGTTTTAGAGTGCCCGTCAAATTCACTCTGGGTCTGAAATTAGGTAATTGCTATCGCTCCACGACGGCCAGTACAGAGTAACAATAAGCCTTGTGTGTGCTTCCATTAGTTTTGATTGGTATGCGGTGCTTTATTGTCGAGAGGCGAGCCGCTGTTTACCTGCGACAAGAAGTTGATTTTTCGAAAGTCGTAAAACTCAAGTCGCAGTGCGAAGCAACACGTCAAAAACTCACCTGCTTGATATGGCGCTTCTGGTCATCGCAGAGCCATGAAATTTTGGCTCGGAGTATAACACATCGTAGTCTCACTGTGACATATGTTTTCTAATCAAAATACCAAGAGAGAAAGTGAATATTGAGTCCGTTCCGGTTTGCAACCTATTTCCTATTTGAAACCGTCGCCTCTACATGTAAGTGCGGAGACATTTTCTTTTTGTTTACAAAGATTTGGATCACGAATGCGAATGTAGACCATGCATGGTAGACTGCTTCTAGAACTTTCAATGGACCGTATGCGTGTTAAAACAAAATGGCGTCACGATTTATTGAAAGTGGTATAGTTGGTGGTACGACTACGAGTGTTCAAACCAGGGAGTCGCATCCTGGTTCAAACCCATTTGAACTTCATATTGTTCGTCTTCTTTTTGACATGCTCTCTTTCCATCGTCCTTAGCTTTTGTTTGTTGAGAGCTGTTTTGGCTTTCTCCTATTCCTCTGGGGGATGCCAAGTGATGGTTTTGAGAGGCTGGTGATGGCTGTGAGCGAGAGTTTGCCGATCGGCGTCGTCCTCGCTATAGCGATGAAAATACTAGTTACTGCGCACCTGGCAGATATCACAACACGTCGGAGCGTCCAGGAGCAAAGGAATCTTGGGTTTTCACTGGAATCTAGTTCCTCCAGCATTGTGTAGCCCGCAGTTGGTGAATGGCGGTCCAGAAAGGTCGAACCTGGTCTTCTGCAGCATCTCGCAGTCCTGCAAGGCACACTGAATACGCCTGTCATGTATTCTACAAATAAAAATCACGAAGTAGTGGACTTTACAGTGATGAGTCTATCCTGTATGCTGCAAAAGACGCAGGAAATGTGACTGGTGTCCGTACACTGGACGCCAATATCATCCCAGTCTTCTCCTGCAGGATCTGTTTGACATTGACATACCGGTATG
This sequence comes from Sycon ciliatum, assembly GCF_964019385.1. NCBI lineage: Eukaryota > Metazoa > Porifera > Calcarea > Leucosolenida > Sycettidae > Sycon > Sycon ciliatum. Next base: position 36,821,115 of record NC_088646.1, read on the forward strand.
CAGTGGGTCGACATTGGCCTGGTTTGGCAGCTATCTGCCTGGGTGGATGTAGCAGGTTTGCATTGGCGCGTCGTCCAGTCCGACATTTTCTTGTAACTGGGGAGTACCGGCAGGGTTTGAGAGGTTGCTCGTTCTGTGAACACATCTCTACTGCCTGTCTCGTCCTGGAAGTGCCGTCTCGCCGCTTCCTTGCTCTACAGTCACGCCGTTATTTCGCTTTGTTTCGTGGTGCAGCTCAAAACCTGCCCAAACAACTGTGAGCTCGCAACATGGTATGGACAAATTGCACCACTCGTGCTGGTTAACTAAAACCGGGATAGTCGAGTAAGCGAGTTCACTCCCTGGGCAATGGCAGATCGATCCATGCGATGGTGGTTGACCTACAAAGAGCCAAGGTCTACGAGTACTACTATTGGATGCTGTCTACATGCAGTCAACAAAATCAAAGTACCTCAGTATGCCCCAGAATAGGGCATGTGCATTTATAGCATGACACAACAGGGGTTCTGGCGGCACCTGTCAAACAAACAGTAGCGACTAGTGCCAGCTACCTATTGGAGGCTAGCCGCTACAGTCTGTCACTGGAGATAATTATTATGTTCACTGTTTAGACTGAGCACAATCAATGATGCCCAATCAATCTACCCAATGTGTGTTCTGTTCCACCTAATTATAACGTCCCATCGCATCAACCCTACTACACGCACATGTCGTCACTCTAGCACGACTTGTGTTATTATTGTTTATTTTGATTCGCACGATAAATAGAGCACAATAAACGTTAACTTGACCGAAGGTTAAAGGTGACTGCAGATAGAGGAACACATCGAGGTACAGGTACCGGCATCAATACAGTATCAGAGAGAAACAAACAAAAATGAGAGGTACGCAGAAAAAACTCTCGTAAGCCCAAGGGGAAGTGGTTGATGAGGGATGAATGCACTCTCCACGCTCATCTACACTGTTCGTGGAAATGCACAAGTACATACAATAATATACAACATAGCAATAGCATGCACAGAACCGAACAATTTCATGTTCACACATGCAAGCACAGACCTGAACATTAGTACCAAAAGCCGATACAGACAATATCCCCATACACAGACGCGCACACACACACACACACACAATGTCCCATGTATGCGCCCGTGGCAAGAAAAGCACGCAAATCTACAAATGCACTGGATGTGAACCCACAGATTTTCTCTTATAGCAACGATAGCGGATCTGATTCTGAATGAAACACACACACACAATACAATCATTGAATGCCCATCCGCAGATGATGACAGGTCCTGAAAGAACAGGCAGTGTTCCAGTGATGGGGAACAGAACTTCGAGTGGCGAGTGAGGTATACACACACACACACACGTGCGTGCGCGGGCACACACTAAAGTATTCAGAAATAGAATCGACATCGTAGTATTCATTAGTTGGGGAATGGAAAGGAAAATAAAACATTGCTGTAGGTTATTGTTGTAAGGACACTGGGAGCACAACAGAAAGGTAAGTAACTTGCTTTGAAGCAAAGAAAGTTATTATTCCACGTATCTCAGAAGGAAGGAACGTTCCAGAATGCTGCACTGGCAACAGGCGGCCTGCATGTGCGCGGCCCCTGCAGTCGGTCCAGCTGCCGGCCTTGCAGTGCTGAAAAGAATGTGCAGTACAGCATGTCACATAGTATCGCAGCCTGGACAAATAGGCGCTGGGAAGTCCTAGTTATGTGCTCACCTACACCACGATGCGCCAATCTTCTGAGCTACTTTGGCAACAACTTTGTCCACTTGAGACTCCCATGGGCTGAGCCAGTTGTTGAGGGCTGCACCAAGGTGGACGGCAATGACCGCTGATGGCAAGGCAATCCATGACACACAGTCACTAGGGCATCGTCAACATGGCGCTGAGGCTGGATCGATAAAATCAACCTTTAGGCTGCCGCGGGGTTGACAACGAGGCCGCTGTCTCGAAGCTAGTCAGTCAGCCTGGTCACCGCCATTGACGAACCAGTCGCCACCGCCAGCAGTGGCGGTAGGTTGTGACAAGTGTGGTGCAATATTGTCAGCAAATTCAGTACTCAGGATAAGATGAGTGACAAAGGGAACGTTGTGTTTGAAAATATTGAAGTGAACAGGGATGATCACAAACCCTGCGCGTACTCCACCGTGAGTTACAAGAAATTTCCGGACTGGACGACGAGCAAACACCAACCTGCTACATCCAACCAGGCAGATACTATTACGATAGCTGCCAAACCAGGTCAATGCCGACCTACTGCATAATGTCAATGTCAAACAGATCCTGCAGGAGAAGACTGGGGTGTTGGCGTCCAGTCACTGAGTGTACAGACACCAGTCACATTTCCTGCGTCTTTTGCAGCATACAGGATAGACTCATCACTGTAAAGTCCACTACTTCGTGATTTTTATTTGTAGAATACATGACAGGCGTATTCAGTGTGCCTCGCAGGACTGCGAGACGCTGCAGAAGACCAGGTTCGACCTTTCTGGACCGCCATTCACCGACGGTGGGCTACACGATGCTGAAGGAACTAGATTCCAGTGAAAACCCAAGATTCCTTTGCTCCTGGACGCTCCGACGTGTTGTGATATCTGCCAGGTGCGCAGTAACTAGTATTTTCATCGCTATAGCGAGGACGACGCCGATCGGCAAACTCTCGCTCACAGCCATCACCAGCCTCTCAAAACCATCACTTGGCATCCCCCAGAGGTATAGGAGAAAGCCAAAACAGCTCTCAACAAACAAAAGCTAAGGACGATGGAAAGAGAGCATGTCAAAAAGAAGACGAACAATATGAAGTTCAAATGGTTTTGAACACTTGTACCACCAACCACTTTCAATAAATCGTGACGCCATTTTGTTTTAACATGAATATCGCGGATTGCTTGAAACTATTTTTTCGAAGTTTGTGCTATTTTTCTTACTATGTACATGTATCAAAGTAGTGGTTGCGACTTCGGCGATGATTTGTAAGAAAGGGTTTGCTCCCCACACCGGAGCTCGCGCTATTCCGCCGACTTTACTTGACACTTGACTGACTCACGACTGCCATCCAGAGCACACGAGAAGTCCATCTAGCCTTCGACTCGGCAAACCTGCAAGAAGGCACCACTCCCTGCTCAATACACAGTGTTTCGGGGAATTCACCCCTCATCAGTTGAGCTTGAGTAGGCTGAGGAAGATTGTGCCTGAAGAGCACCACTTATAATACATTAATAGTGCTCTCCAGGCACAAACATCACCAGGGATACAAACTTACAGAGACGCTCCGTTTCCAGCGCGACAAACACCTCGTGAACACCAGATAGCAGCGTGAGTCAGTGTCGCTCCTGGACGGTGAGACAGACGTCGAGGTCCCTCGGTCATTCGCAACGCTGTCACCTCCAAACCAACTAGTCGCAAGCCCGCGCTGGGCACAACAGTACGAAGTAGTGGTTGCGACTTCGGCGATGATTTGTCAGAAAGGGTTTGCTCCCCACACCGGAGCTCCCGCTATTCCGCCGACTTTACTTGACACTTGACTGTCAAGTAAAGTCGGCGGAATAGCGCGAGCTCCGGTGTGGGGAGCAAACCTTTTCTTATACTACTTGTATCCTCGTGTTTTCACTCCAAGTGTATAAATCCTATTGATAGTATTGTAGTTTCATCATTCTCTATCATTTTACTTCAAGTTTTTTCAGTGGAATTCAATGTCACGGCGACATCCGATCAGATCGACCATCTCGCGGTACATGTAGCTCCAAACTCTTCGGAACTAGTCCACCTCTCCCATCGGATGAGGTTGTGGCGTTTCGAGGAGTTTCGTTTTCTGAAGCAACCTCTTCAGAAAAACGAAACTCCTCGAAAAGTCAAAGTGTGACAATTCGAACGCGCCCTAAGTTAGTGTCAGTGCTGCTTCTATCAAGCAGTGTGCCTGTGTGGTCTTTGTGGTCCACTTCACAACAATAACACACACAGAAGTCTCTGCTGTGAGCACGGTGGCTCGGCAATGGCTTTATTATTGATATTATTATATCTCCATGAAGTTGATTGTTCCAACTAAGAACACACGCTTCTTGCCGAACTTGACACTTGACTGACTCACGACTGCCATCCGGAGCACACGAGGAGCACGTCGCACCTTCCACTCCGCAAACCTGCAAGAAAGCACCACTCCCTGCTCAATACACGGTGTTTCGGGGAATTCACCCCTCATCAGTTGAGCTTGAGTAGGCTGAGGAAGATTGTGCCTGAAAAGCACCACTTATATACTGCTCTCCAGGCCAAACCATCACCAGGGATACAAACTTACAGAGACGCTTTGTTTCCAGCGCGACAAACACCTCGTGAAGCTCCAGGTAGCAGCGTGAGTCAGAGTCGCTCATGGAGTGTGATAAACAGACGTTGAGAGCCAGTATAGCTATTCGCAACGCTGTCACCTCCAACAACTAGTCGCACGTCCGCGTGAGGGACAACAATACGAACTTAGAAGTTGCGACTTCGGCGGTAATAGTCATGAAGTTGATTGTTCCAACTAAGAACACACGCTTCTTGCCGAACTTGACACTTGACTGACTCACGACTGCCATCCGGAGCACACGAGGAGCACGTCGCACCTTCCACTCCGCAAACCTGCAAGAAAGCACCACTCCCTGCTCAAACCCCGGTGTTTCGGGGAATTCACCCCTCATCAGTTGAGCTTGAGTAGGCTGAGGAAGATTGTGCCTGAAAAGCACCACTTATATACTGCTCTCCAGGCCAAACCATCACCAGGGATACAAACTTACAGAGACGCTTTGTTTCCAGCGCGACAAACACCTCGTGAAGCTCCAGGTAGCAGCGTGAGTCAGAGTCGCTCATGGAGTGTGATAAACAGACGTTGAGAGCCAGTATAGCTATTCGCAACGCTGTCACCTCCAACAACTAGTCGCACGTCCGCGTGAGGGACAACAATACGAACTTAGAAGTTGCGACTTCGGCGGTAATAGTCATGAAGTTGATTGTTCCAACTAAGAACACACGCTTCTTGCCGAACTTGACACTTGACTGACTCACGACTGCCATCCGGAGCACACGAGGAGCACGTCGCACCTTCCACTCCGCAAACCTGCAAGAAAGCACCACTCCCTGCTCAAACCACGGTGTTTCGGGGAATTCACCCCTCATCAGTTGAGCTTGAGTAGGCTGAGGAAGATTGTGCCTGAAAACTGGGGACTTTTTTTCAAAAATGGAGGCGGGAGGCCAAAACCGAGCTGCAGTCTCTACTGCATTTGCCTTCAAGCTTGAAGATGACCGGCCAAGTCAGCACATGTTCTATATAGACAACCTCATGAGCAGCGGAACTAAGTTGCGGTCTCTGACATCCTGCAGATCGACCTCCACGGCCGTCGTGGATTTTGTTCTGTCTCGAGCCTGGCGGTCCGGGATCGTGTGCTTTCCCAAGGCATCTCTGTTGCTGGTAAGCCCGTTCAATTAACTATCAGTGGCGCTGACGTTGTCAGCGTCCATGTATTTGGATGCCCCCATTCCCTGTCGGATAGTGCTGTCGCAACCTCATTCCTGAAATTTGGCTCAGTGATAGGGGTCCCTCAGCGAGGAAAATTCTGGGTTGAGAACTTCGAAATTGAAACCGGCACCAGGTACGTCACCGTTCTACCGCGTACAGTCGTACCTTCGTGTGTAGCAGTCGGCCAGCTGAAACTGCGTACATGGCACAAAGGACAGGCTAAAACATGCTGGCACTGCAACAAGCCAAGTCATGAGGCAAGGGACTGCCCCGTACTGACTGAGTACGAAGGGAAAGAAGCGTGGCTGGGAGAAAACTTCCAGTCCGGAAATTGGTCTCAGTGACGACACGCAGCAGCAGCAGCAGCAGCAAGTGGCGTCCGCGGACATTACTGCTGGAACAGCGGACGCACATGGCATTACTGGTGCGGCAACTCCCCACAGCGAGGCACGTCATGCACCAGCCCAAGGACAGCAGGCCGATCCCCAGCAGCCGCGGCTACCACTGCCTAAGCAGCAGCAGCAGGAACAGCAGCAGCAACCAGAGCAGAAGCAGGGATCCAGGATTCCCAGTAGCCAAACTACACCTGTTATACCAGCGTTCCGGCTGGCATCCCGGGGCAAAGGGGCCCATGCGTCTCCGGATGAGGAAGGTTTTACCCTGGCCTCAGGTAAACACACATTCCATCCCCGCGTCCTCACCCGTGAGCAGTATCCCCAACCGACAACCGCAGCAGTCAACATGATGATCCGCTGCCGCAGAGAAAGCTGCTAACGGCCACAGTGTCCTGCAAGGTAACTATTCTTGTATATCCACGCTATAACTTTCTTATCATTATTCTCACCTATGTCTGACCTTAATCCTAATGCCGCCCCCTTTTTTCCGGGTCTTTTCACTCAATCCCGTAATCCTTTGCATCATCATCATAGTTTAGGTACTAGATCTCAACCACCCCCGATCACCAGTGCTAGTAGTGCTTCTCAGTCTGAGATAGCGGGCCTCCAGATTAGTTTCCTCAACATTTGTCACTTGCTTAACAAGAAGGACGAGGTCGAGGAATTCATCCACAAGCACAACATAGACATAATGTGTCTTGCCGAGACATTCCTGACCTCAGAGACCCCGGACAGCCTTGTCAACATCCCAAACTATAAACTTATCCGTCAAGACAGACCTGGCTTCGGTGGTGAAGTAGCGGCCTATGTACGGAGCTCACTTCATGTTACTCGGCTAGAGGACTTTGCTCGTGGTGATCTTGAACTTCTCTTTCTCCTCGTTCACGGCCTCAATGGTAAGCTAATCCTCGGCACAGTCTACCGACCTCCTGGGTCGCAGGTCTCGTACTGGGACAAGCTGACTGACGCTGTGGACTCAGTCCACGCGCGGCACGCCTATTGCTTTGGTCGGAGATTTCAATATCGACACATCGTCTTCCAGAGCCGCCCAGCTGACGCATCTCCAACACTTCTGCGGTAACTTTTTGTATTTTGAACCACGTCACTGAATCGACGCGTGTTGGACGTGGTGGGTCCAGAACCACCATAGACCTCCTATTGGCTGAGGACGGTGCAGTGGGCTCTTGCCGCGTTCTCCCGCATAGCCTCAGTGACCACCTCCCCATCTTGGCTACCCTTGCCTTCGAAATGCTAACCGTGCCAGTACTCAGATCTAGCCGAAACACCAGAGGAATAAATCTTCCGCAGCTCTGCCAGGACTTGGTCAACTCTCGTCTAGAAGATTTCAGCACGGCGAAATCCTTGGAAGATATGTGGCAGCTATGGTATGACAAGGTCACCTCACTCCTTGACAGGCATGCTCCTGTCCAGGAGCACCGCTTATCCAGCTCTAGACATCAGATTCTCACAAGATCTCCATGGAAAACGGCCGTTTACCATGATGCAGTCCGCGAACGAAATCATGCCCACCATCGTTGGCTCCGAAAACCTACGGGCACGGAACTTTACGATACATTTTCAGATGCCCGCAAAGCAGCAAAGCAGCTTGCTCGTCAGCTGAAATCATCCTACTACACACAACTACTGGACACGTGTCAATCCAACCCCCGGAAAGCTTGGAAGGTCCTCAACGACCTCTGCGGTCGGAAGAAATCGTCAACTCCTACTCGGCTCACTGCGTCTGCCCTCAATGCCCAATTCAGTTCAGTTGTCAGTGATCCGCAGCGACCTGATGTCCTATCCCAACCTGAGGGACCGGGTATAGCAGATGGCTTGAACCGCTTCGAACCAGCCACATGCGAAGAAGTGCTTGCTCTCCTACTGAAGGTAGACGAGAGGAAGGCCACGGGTAGCGACGGAATTCCCTGCTATGTGTTGCGACACTGCGCTCGGGTCCTGGCCCCGTCACTGACTATCTTGATGAACGCGTCACTGGCCATGGGAAAGGTTCCAATGATGCTGAAATTGGCCCATATTCGCCCCATTTTCAAGGCAGGAGACCCCGAAACTGCTAAGAACTACCGCCCTATATCTTTGCTCCCGGTTGTTTCAAAGATCCTGGAAAGGATTGTGCATAAAAGGCTCTGTGTGCTCCTAACCGAACATGACCTCCTTCCTGCCGAGCAATTCGCTTACCGAGCCCACCACTCCACAGAGGACGCAGTCTTGTTGGCTGTGGATCAATTTTACGAAGCCGCAGACCAGCACCTGCATACCGGCGTGGTGCTCATTGATATGAGCAAAGCTTTCGACAAGGTCCAACATCAGACCTTGCTCCAGGATCTCTTCGAACTTGGTGTCTCCTCTACGGCACTGGACTGGTTTGCGGACTACCTCAGCGCACGACGCCAGTGTGTGGTCACTGCCAACGGTACACGCTCAGAGGAAACAGCTTGCACGTGCGGTGTCCCCCAGGGAAGCGTGCTTGGTCCGATATTATTCGCGATCTACACGAGATGTGTCGCATCAGTAGCTGACCCGGTGCGTACACTAATGTTCGCGGACGACATCATGCTGTACCTGAGCCACGCTAGCGCTCACGCCATCAACATCACCCTTTCCGCAGCAGTGTCGGCTGTCGCCAGGCTACTCGATGCCAAAGGGCTTATCCTCAACACCGGAAAGACGCGAGTGCTTGCAATCAAAGCTGGACGGCAGGCACACCTCGACCTCCACATTACTTGCACTGGCACGCCTCTTGCCCAGACCAGTACGGCTCGCTACCTCGGAGTCACTCTGGACGAAAATCTTCGCTGGTCACCGCAAGTCACCTCTATCGTCCGACGCACGGCTATGAAGCTGCGGATCCTCCGCCAGATCCGGCACTGCCTAACAGTGCGGCAGGCGATGCTGTATTACTCTGCCCTTGTCATACCGGATATTCTATATGCGTCGAATGCGTTTCTCCCAGGACTGTCCGCTGAGCAGCGGAACACAGTAGCCAAACTGGATAAACGTTGCATCCGTTGCGTGGCCGATGAGCACCCATTGGCCCACACTCTTCCCCTGTACACCAGGCTGGGTGTCTGCCCAGTGCTGGAACGAGGGGAATGCAAGCTCCGACTCCTGACATTTAGAATCCGTTCTGGAATCGTCAGTGAGCTGTTGTCGTCCCGAATTGTATTGCAAGGCCCGCCGACAGGCATGACCACTCGAGGTCAAGTGGGACGCAACCTTCCCCTCCCCCTGGCCCACAGTGCTTCTGGCGCATGCCGACCGCTTCTAGCCAGCTGCCGACTCTGGAATGGCCTGCCCGACTGTATGAAGTCCATAGTATCTGTCCGTGAATTCAAACGCATGCTACGCGTATTCTACTTCGGTTAAATGTAATGGCTTTCGTAACCTGCTGATGAGACTCGATAGAATCATGCTACGATGACCCGACTTGTAAATTTGAGATCCATTTTTTCTGCTCGTCTTGACCCTGCCTCCCCTCATTGCTACTTCCGTTTTCGTATTTTTATTTTCATTTATTTTCTCTTCATTTCTGACTCTTAACTGGTTGTCATCGCTTTCATAATATTGGGCAGAACTGCCCGTTTGCCATGCGATGTAAAATAAATAAACAACAACAACAACAACCACAACAAAAGCACCACTTATATACTGCTCTCCAGGCCAAACCATCACCAGGGATACAAACTTACAGAGACGCTTTGTTTCCAGCGCGACAAACACCTCGTGAAGCTCCAGGTAGCAGCGTGAGTCAGAGTCGCTCATGGAGTGTGATAAACAGACGTTGAGAGCCAGTATAGCTATTCGCAACGCTGTCACCTCCAACAACTAGTCGCACGTCCGCGTGAGGGACAACAATACGAACTTAGAAGTTGCGACTTCGGCGGTAATAGTCATGAAGTTGATTGTTCCAACTAAGAACACACGCTTCTTGCCGAACTTGACACTTGACTGACTCACGACTGCCATCCGGAGCACACGAGGAGCACGTCGCACCTTACACTCCGCAAACCTGCAAGAAAGCACCACTCCCTGCTCAAACCACGGTGTTTCGGGGAATTCACCCCTCATCAGTTGAGCTTGAGTAGGCTGAGGAAGATTGTGCCTGAAAAGCACCACTTATATACTGCTCTCCAGGCTAAACCATCACCAGGGATACAAACTTACAGAGACGCTTTGTTTCCAGCGCGACAAACACCTCGTGAAGCTCCAGGTAGCAGCGTGAGTCAGAGTCGCTCATGGAGTGTGATAAACAGACGTTGAGAGCCAGTATAGCTATTCGCAACGCTGTCACCTCCAACAACTAGTCGCACGTCCGCGTGAGGGACAACAATACGAACTTAGAAGTTGCGACTTCGGCGGTAATAGCCATGAAGTTGATTGTTCCAACTAAGAACACACGCTTCTTGCCGAACTTGACACTTGACTGACTCACGACTGCCATCCGGAGCACACGAGGAGCACGTCGCACCTTCCACTCCGCAAACCTGCAAGAAAGCACCACTCCCTGCTCAAACCACGGTGTTTCGGGGAATTCACCCCTCATCAGTTAAGCTTGAGTAGGCTGAGGAAGATTGTGCCTGAAAAGCACCACTTATATACTGCTCTCCAGGCCAAACCATCACCAGGGATACAAACTTACAGAGACGCTTTGTTTCCAGCGCGACAAACACCTCGTGAAGCTCCAGGTAGCAGCGTGAGTCAGAGTCGCTCATGGAGTGTAATAAACAGACATTGAGAGCCAGTATAGCTATTCGCAACGCTGTCACCTCCAACAACTAGTCGCACGTCCGCGTGAGGGACAACAATACGAACTTAGAAGTTGCGACTTCGGCGGTAATAGTCATGAAGTTGATTGTTCCAACTAAGAACACAGGCTTCTTGCCGAACTTGACACTTGACTGACTCACGACTGCCATCCGGAGCACACGAGGAGCACGTCGCACCTTCCACTCCGCAAACCTGCAAGAAAGCACCACTCCCTGCTCAAACCACGGTGTTTCGGGGAATTCACCCCTCATCAGTTGAGCTTGAGTAGGCTGAGGAAGATTGTGCCTGAAAAGCACCACTTATATACTGCTCTCCAGGCCAAACCATCACCAGGGATACAAACTTACAGAGACGCTTTGTTTCCAGCGCGACAAACACCTCGTGAAGCTCCAGGTAGCAGCGTGAGTCAGAGTCGCTCATGGAGTGTGATAAACAGACGTTGAGAGCCAGTATAGCTATTCGCAACGCTGTCACCTCCAACAACTAGTCGCACGTCCGCGTGAGGGACAACAATACGAACTTAGAAGTTGCGACTTCGGCGGTAATAGCCATGAAGTTGATTGTTCCAACTAAGAACACACGCTTCTTGCCGAACTTGACACTTGACTGACTCACGACTGCCATCCGGAGCACACGAGGAGCACGTCGCACCTTCCACTCCGCAAACCTGCAAGAAAGCACCACTCCCTGCTCAATACACGGTGTTTCGGGGAATTCACCCCTCATCAGTTGAGCTTGAGTAGGCTGAGGAAGATTGTGCCTGAAAAGCACCACTTATATACTGCTCTCCAGGCCAAACCATCACCAGGGATACAAACTTACAGAGACGCTTTGTTTCCAGCGCGACAAACACCTCGTGAAGCTCCAGGTAGCAGCGTGAGTCAGAGTCGCTCATGGAGTGTGATAAACAGACGTTGAGAGCCAGTATAGCTATTCGCAACGCTGTCACCTCCAACAACTAGTCGCACGTCCGCGTGAGGGACAACAATACCGCAGGATCATTACGTGAAGCAACTTGGGTAGAACGTTTTCGGGGAAGCGTGTAGACTATAGAGAGGATGCATGCAGGGCGATAGTGTGTGTTCGAAGCTCATCTTTTTAAATTGTGGAATTTTTTTAAGAAAATTTATGAAAATTTACGCACTCTTAAGTTGCCCATGCTCAGAACTGCCTTTGCCCGTCATGGCGCTTCCTTCCAATGTGCTAAGCTGTGGAATGATTTGCACCCTCTAGCTCGCTGTGTGGATAACTCCGCCCGTTTTAAGAAACTGTTACCCCAATGCCTTGCTTTTTCACGCTAGTAATTATGACTTTCAGCTATGCAAAATGCGAACATGATCACCTATCCAATACCGGTAGTCTATTATATTAATTATTCATATCTTTTTGCATCTTTCCCTCGAGTGGGTCTATTGTTATTAGGCAATCGTCTGTTATAGTCACCACTATAAATAAAAATCCAATCCAATCCAATCCAAATACGAACTTAGAAGTTGCGACTTCGGCGGTAATAGTCATGAAGTTGATTGTTCCAACTAAGAACACACGCTTCTTGCCGAACTACTCAAGCTCAACTGATGAGGGGTGAATTCCCCGAAACACCGTGTATTGAGCAGGGAGTGGTGCTTTCTTGCAGGTTTGCGGAGTGGAAGGTGCGACGTGCTCCTCGTGTGCTCCGGATGGCAGTCGTGAGTCAGTCAAGTGTCAAGTTCGGCAAGAAGCGTGTGTTCTTAGTTGGAACAATCAACTTCAATACTATTACCGCCGAAGTCGCAACTTCTAAGTTCGTATTGTTGTCCCTCACGCGGACGTGCGACTAGTTGTTGGAGGTGACAGCGTTGCGAATAGCTATACTGGCTCTCAACGTCTGTTTATCACACTCCATGAGCGACTCTGACTCACGCTGCTACCTGGAGCTTCACGAGGTGTTTGTCGCGCTGGAAACAAAGCGTCTCTGTAAGTTTGTATCCCTGGTGATGGTTTGGCCTGGAGAGCAGTATATAAGTGGTGCTTTTCAGGCACAATCTTCCTCAGCCTACTCAAGCTCAACTGATGAGGGGTGAATTCCCCGAAACACCGTGGTTTGAGCAGGGAGTGGTGCTTTCTTGCAGGTTTGCGGAGTGGAAGGTGCGACGTGCTCCTCGTGTGCTCCGGATGGCAGTCGTGAGTCAGTCAAGTGTCAAGTTCGGCAAGAAGCGTGTGTTCTTAGTTGGAACAATCAACTTCATGACTATTACCGCCGAAGTCGCAACTTCTAAGTTCGTATTATATCTCCTTCCTGATATTTTTTTCTTTTTTTTCTTTTTCTTTTTTGAATAATTGTACGCATAGGACCGAGACGTCCAGCTGCTTCTGCCCGGAGAGTCGGAATATGCAGATGATGTGGACTTCATCAGTACCGACCAACAGTATCTAAAAGATTGCCTTCCTACAATATCCTCTTCGTTAGCAGAGTGGAACTTGAAGATGAATGAGGGGAAGACGGAACACACCATGATAAGCAGACAAAAGGATCGAATAGAGGAACAGTGGCGACACACAATAAAGCTGGGCTCGATGCTTGGAGTGGATGAGGACATAGGCCGACGAAAACGGTTGGCTACAAGCGCACTTCACCGGATGTGGGTGATATGGCTGAGAGGGCAACACATCAGAGAGTCTCTACGAGTGCGCCTCTATAATAGCTTCATTCTACCAATCCTGCTTTATAACTGTGGCACGTGGAGTCTCACGGGGACACAGGAGCGGAAATTGGACTCGTTCCACAGGCAGCAGCTGCGAACAGTGATAGGCATTAAATACCCGCTCATAATAAAGAACACTTCCCTGTATAAACGCACAGAATCTCGTCCCGTGAGCCAAATCATCAGAGATGCTAGATGGAGGCTGTTTGGTCATGTGCTGCGTTTGGAAGAGGCAGCCCCAGCCAGACGTGCCATGGGAGCTTACTTCTTAGGGGGTAACGGCCCCAGCTTTAGGGGACGCCCAAGAACAACGCTCCCGCGAACGCTCAATAATGATCTCAAAAAGCTGAAAAATAATACCGCCCTAGAGACTGGCGATGACTTGAACATGCTGCAGCAGCTTGCCCAAGACCGTCGACAGTGGCGGGAACTGGTGAAGGCTGTATGTAGCTGCTAATGAAACAATGGACATAATTTATACCTTTATATATAGATAATGGAGATGACTGCAACAGGCTGCAGCAGCTCGCCCAGGATCGCCCTCAGTGGCAGGACCTGGTGAAGGTTGTATGTAGCCGCTAATGCAACAATGGACATAACTTTGCGTTTCCATCTTGTCTTTTTTGTGATTGTGATGCTTGATGTGCACTGTGCTTCCTCGCATTCACTTGCTCCTTCTTGCAGCTTGTCTCTTTTTTCTGTTTTTTGTTTTTTGTTTTGTTTTGACGCTCTGTGTGCATTGCGCTTCCTCGCGCTCACTTGCTCCTTCTTGCGGCTTAAGCGAAGGCTATATGTGAGCTTTATAAGCTCACTGATGCTAACGCGAATAGAGCATAATAATAATAATAGGGCCTGATATCATAAGAAAAATTAGCACAAGACACTGCTGCTACTGTAGTCGCACAGCAAAATACACAGAAAACGACAAAATGTTACAATGAATGTAACAACACCCGTCCAAGCTAAAGGACCGACATCCCTGCCCCAGGACGGCATCTCGAAACCCCCACACACTCACCACACGGTCATCATCCAGCTTCAGTTCAATCACTGTATTCTTCCCCTGCAGACTCAACCCCCCTGTCACTAGCCATACAATCTGAAGCTGTATGTAACCATACAATGGCCCACGACGCACACACCACCCCTACGTTTTTTAACTAAAAAAGAAAAGCAGTCGTAACTGCAACAGCCACATGGCCAATAAGAAAAACCAATACGATAATATATCGATAAACACACACCCAGAAGTCAGGGGTGGGAGGGTGGGATACAAACTGCACCAACGAAAAGCCACTGCGAAGTGACAGGAATGCGGTCCAGCACAACATTTTTGCGGACGCAAAAAGTTGTGGGGAAATCCCAAAATCGGTGCGATTTTGCATGAGCCCAAATGTTCAGGTTACCCACAAAGACACAAGCTTTCCAACTCTCTTTGGCCGTTGGAAAGCGTACCCTTTCTATACCGTATACGGGTTACCCCAGCAGAATTTTAGTGTAGGGTGTGCATAGATAGATAGCTATCTTGGCCGCCCTGTTCCATTCCAATGCTCCGTTCGGTGTAGACCAGTTGTGCATTGGGGTCGATTCACATGGCTTCGCCAGTTGTGCGGGTTGCGCAGTTATCTGTCTGGATCTGTTTCACTCGGATTGGATGTAAACAGTCTAGTCATGTAGAGGAGACGGCTCGATACCGGGACGTTTTGACAGCCAAATTTGTATAGACCCAAACCGATTATCAACGTTGATTTTTCACTCGAAATATGTTTGTGGAAGGAAACTGGCATGTTGAAGTTTGCTCTGGGGCCAGAGTCAATCGAACTGAGCCACTCCTTTGTGTTGACCCATTGCCTCCAAGTTGCCCAATTTTTCGCTTCAAAAAAGTTCAAATCAGAGGTGGCTCCAAACCGGACACGTTTTAGAGTGCACGTCAAATTCACTCTGGGTCTGAAATTAGGTAATTGCTATCGCTCCACGACGGCCAGTACAGAGTAACAATAAGCCTTGTGTGTGCTTCCATTAGTTTTGATTGGTATGCGGTGCTTTATTGGCGAGAGGCGAGCCGCTGTTTACCTGCGACAAGAAGTTGATTTTTCGAAAGTCGTAAAACTCAAGTCGCAGTGCGAAGCAACACGTCAAAAACTCGCCTGCTTGATATGGCGCTTCTGGTCATCGCAGAGCCATGAAATTTTGGCTCGGAGTATAACACATAGTAGTCTCACTGTGACATATGTTTTCTAATCAAAATACCAAGAGAGAAAGTGAATATTGAGTCCGTTCCCGTTTGCAACCGGTGTCCTATTTGAAACCGTCCCCTCTACATGTACGTCGTCAACATGCCATGCATGGTCGCGTGCCGTCTTCGTTCTTCGCTAGCATGCACTGCGAGTGCGAGCTGAGTTAGAGCGTCACACGTGCATATCCCATGATACCCGGCAGCGGAACAGGCCGGACAACGGAGGGAAAACGTCGGCGGAAAAAGAAGTAAGTTAGTTGCCTGTTGGCATCCACCAGCCGTTCCGGTAACTGGACACGTTTCTCAACGCACACATCACGAAAGGGCGTCCCACAGTGAAGGCAACAAAGTTCTCCGAGTCAGCTTTGTCACTTGATAAGTAAGGTTTCTGCTCCAGATGTGACAATCCCTGTAACTCCAGACAGTATCCAACCCTGGTGCATGGTACTATTATATTCGGAGTTACACGTCGTAGACCGAGACAACGGCCGGGTGGCGGGCTTAGCGCTAAGTTAGGTATCTGTCAGCAGGGGCAACATCGACTCCCGTAAAGTTATCGCAGCTAGCGCCAGTTTGCGCCAATACAACGGCCCTTCGTCTAGGCCACGACTAGTTGACTTCTGGTCAGTTTGAGTCGAAATATCTACAGCTGACACTAGTATGGTAACAGTTAGTGAGTTAGTAGCAGTAGACCCACTACTACACTCTACAGTACAAGAGCCGAGTTTTACATCTCATTTTGTCAGAAGCAGGTGAAGTAGGCACGTCACTTAGTCTTTGCAGCTACATGTAGCTGCATGCACACAGCATTTCGAAATAATTATTTGAAATAGAGACGGAAGCTGTTGTGTGCGTAAGCGAATCAAGGCTACTAAGTACTAGTAGTAGCGCAAGGACATGGATGTTGTAGTGGAGTACTCCGAGTAACAGTGGTTGGTAGAGCACCGCAGAGTGGGATACTGAGTACCGCACGCTGTCAGCCAGCACGGCGCACAGCAGGCGTAGGAAGTAGAAACGGAGGCACTTAGCATCAGGTCGGGGGACACACAAAGATAATAATTTTTGGTCACTCCTGCACCAGAACTTCTTGCTACCCTGGTGACGTGTCGTTCCTGAGCAGTACTCTGTCTCTGCGTGTCGTCTCCTTCCCCAAGAAAGATGTTGATTCTACAGCATATGTACCTGCTTGCGGCGCTGTTGGCGGGGTCGTCGACACTCACACCAGGCCTGGCATCTGTTGATGATGGTGAGTGGCCTTCTGTCTGACTGCGTTTGTGGTACTCATTGTTCCGGTCCGGTGTGTGCCTGTGTGTGTGTGTGCGCGCGCGCGTGTGCGCGTGTGTGTGTGTGCGTGTGTTAGAAGTTAGTTAGTTGTGCCTTGGACTTTGAGTACAAACATTGCACCGGGATGGTTAATGTGTAGGAACGGCATTGTTTCAGCATTTGCGTTCCCTGCCACTGGCATACTAGTACACAGTAGAGTGTGGTTGGCAAATCCCAAGGCTGGCTGACATACCGTGTAGGGTGTACATGAACAATGCGTGGTTGGCCAATGTCCGTACTCTACACATCCATGCATGCATTAAAGTATTAGTTTTGTCACAAGTCCCACCAGTGGTGGTCTACAGCTCAGCAAGGGAGTCCACAGTATTTTGTGGAGTGGTCCTCTTCGTGTAACACAGGAGGTTGCTAACACCTACCTCCTAACATTAGGGTCACTCTGGGACAGTATTTGCGCAATGTGGGGAGTCACAGTAAGTAATTAGTTCAATCTCTCTCTGTGTCTTCGTGACTTTGTTTGCAGCAGCATAGGGAAGCCATTCAGTAGAGCACACATACTGTCTATTTTGTGTGCATACCGCTAGTACTAGTAGTAGCTACTACCTTGTAACTGTACTAGTCTGTAGTACTAGTACAGTAGTAGCATCACGTACACTGTATGCATGTCTCTCATGTATACTAGTAGTACATATGTACTACATACAGTATGTACATGTACCGGTATGCAGCAGATTTACACGGACTGGATTTAGGTATAATTGTGAATCAAGTATAAAGTCATGCTTCTTATGGAGTGCCAGACCAGGGCTTGTGATGCCACTCCATGCAGGCGCCTCAAACGCAGACACGGCTGCATAACCTCTATCATACAATGTATTGTAGTCCATCTCCTGGGCTATCCGACACTAGTGTTCATTCCGGTATACTAGTACCCCGTTACTAGTATATCTTGAGTTTTAACTGCATGGCAGTATTTTAAACAGTCCAGGGTCTACAAATCATTACAGTACAGTGTCCGGTACCGAAATCCACATACATCACATTGACAATGTACACAAGGGCTGGTAGATCTACAATATGCTCCCTGGGTCTTGTTGCAAACCAGGTGCTCTAGCAGTACCATGCGGTGTTTCCAAAGCTGGCCTTTCATTAAGTTTTGCCATCAACTTTTAAGTGCTAGTGGTCCGCACAGCCAGAGGAACTGGTACTTGGTAGTGAAGAGTGGATACTAAGGCCAGTAGCACTCCAATGTCGAATCATTGAAGTGACAGGAATTGGCTCTGGACTAGGCAAGATCCTGAACAAATGCCAGCTTACAGCTGTACTGTAGTACGTGAGACCAGGTCTCCTCCATTGAAAGCTTTGTTTTTATGTTTACAAAAAGTAGCCGTGGATGAAAAAATCGTTGTAATTCGGAGTTTCACGCACGAGGCGATCATCAGACAGCAGTTTACGTGCAACTGCAACTTCACTTTTTAAAAGAAAACATAGGTTCAAGTCCATTCAAGCCGCATACAGACCACGTGGTTGGCTTGAGTGGCCTGATTTGTCGCCAACATACATGCAAGTACATGTAGGTGTGTAAACAACCCCTGATTCGTCCATAGTAACTGTTAGCTTGATTTAGCCTGGAGATGGACCTGGTCCAAACATTTTTAAGAGAAGAGCAAGCAAAGCGAAGAGAACAGCAAACCTGGGCAAAACATTGACCAGAACGAGTGCTCAAGACAAGTCACCAGCAGCCATGGGTGTACGCCAGCCTTCAGCATTCACCATACATGTAGGTGCACCCTGCACCAATGACTATGTGCATGCAACCAGGGTGCATGCCAGGGAGCCAAACGACCCAAAGCACATGCCAAGGAATAGCTTGTCTAACCACTTGCCCAGGCTGCATCACCACGTAGTGCACTGTGAATGCGACACTATAATTATTATTAATAAGTTATGATAACATGGCCTCCGTAGGTACAATCACGGACTCAGCACGTGTACCTAGTAGATGGGTTATTGGCGGTGGTCCCCCCCCCCTACTGCAGCACTTAAAAATGGTGTATAATTACACTCCTGTAAAACCGGAAAGTCTAACGAGTCGCAAAGTCTTTAACGACCAATTTTTTCCGTTATTTGAAGAAACGTTGTGGGGAGATGTCTGTGCATACAGATGGGTACGGGGTGGCCGGCCAGGTAGCCATCGTTAAACGTTCTGCACGTTATCATGCCGAAATTACAAAAACATTAAATTTTTAAAACTGTTTGGTTTTACAGTGCCGCTGGTATTTGCCATCACAGACAACGCATGGCATCAAACAGACAACGAATGACATCATCACAGACAACGCATGGCATCATCACAGACAACGCATGGCATCATCACAGACAACGCATGGCATCATCACAGACAACGCATGGCATCATCACAGACAACGCATGGCATCATCACAGACAACGCATGGCATCATCACAGACAACGCATGGCATCATCACAGACAACGCATGGCATCAAACAGTAAAATGACAGCACCACTGAAGTACATGCACATACATGTACATGCATGTAGTTACCGGGGCATGTGTATTGTTGTTGTCTTTACTCGACTACATGACTGCTGCTAGTAGTAGTTGAATAAAAACCTCTCCCAACCCTGAATATTGGGTTCTCAATTCCCACAGTTCACAGTCTGCTCATTTGTCTATGACAATAATAAATAGAGTTTGGTGGGCAATGCTCACCAAAATAATCATCTTAGCCTCTCCAAGTTAGCCATCTGGAATAGCCATCCGGAATAGCCATCCGGAATAGCCATGAAATAACAGCGGCTGAGAGATACAGTAACATGTGGCAGTATGTGAATGTACAATGTACAATGTAGGTGCTTCATGGCAACTCGTACTTCTCCCTTCCTCGATGATGTGCAATAATGCTTACGTTGCCTGCATGTGAGCCAAAAAAGAAAGAACTACTTGATGCAAGGCAATAAAGCAATGAAACATCCAAACTGAGCCGATGTTGCGACTTCAGAGGATATTAGAAGGTGACTGCTCCAAGCTTCTAACAGTGCAAACGTTGGAGATGGCGCTTCCTACTGTCTTAGTAACTGAGTCAAGTGTCACTACTCTAGTGTCAGTTGGCGGGAAGCGCTAACACGCACATTTCGAGCAACCACCTTCTTCTACATGTACATAATTGTACAATTGTAACAAGCAACAGCCGTGTATGACATACAGTCATGTAAGTCATTGTTGTGGCGGTCTGGGGACTCTGGGGCTCCTGCACCACGTGAATTGCGGGAACTAGCCGGGAAGACTCCGAAATTCGGGTGGATATGCCGACGTCACGCCGTAGATCTACGGAACCTTTCAGCTGGCAGCGTCGCGCGATCGCTTGCCCGATTTCTGAACCGTGCGCCCCTGCGGATAGGAGTACTGTCAGGGCCTGGGCGGCCCGGGGAAGCCATCCAGTCTCAGTCTGTTGCTTTCTGACGAGTCTGCCAATGAGTATTGTGGAGAATTGTTTTACTTTTAGGATTGTTGTTGCTTGAACTGTCTATCAGCGCACTTTCGCTTCGATAAAATACTTTACTAGTACAGTCATGTTGTTAGTACTGTATTGGGTTATTATTATACTAGTATAGTCATGTACAACACAGTGATTAGGTCGACCCTCCTATCGACCGACACGCAACACTAACAGAGCTTTTCGCGACACTAGTAATACTAGACTGCATGTCAATTGTCATGTTCTGACATGTAAATGCTCTAAATAGGCGGTCAGCCTTTGGGTCATCCTAATAAAGTTATTATTATTAAAACTACAGTACTGGGTTGTAAATTTTAATGTAAGTGGTTGGACCCATGAGGTCTCCCCTGCTGCCAAATAAGCCAGCGTTAGCGACAAGAGTCACATGACCTCAATCATCGATGATCAACATCATGCACATGTACTACATACCCGGGCCGTAGTCATTACAGTGTAGAATGACAGCAAGAACCTCCCCTGTGGACAGCGGCATTGTGCACTTTGCGCAGATGGGGAATTACGACGCCAGTTTCTCCGGTGTCTAGTTTCCCAGCCAGCCACTTCATCTTCTACTCGTACATGTGCATACAAGAGTCCATGGACACTCTTAACGTGCACCGACCGTAGTTCTGAGCAGGGAGTCGTATAGACCTTGTATACGACTCCCTGGTTCTGAGACGGCTCGAACTCTGCAAACGATGGAAAGTAGCAGACAGTAGTCACAGTACTAGCGGTCATTGTGTCAGATACATGACGTACTGATATTTCGAAGTTCGAAGTATACAATCATGTACATGACTTGATTGTACATGTAAGCTGTTATTATGTAGATGTGTACTTCAGTGGTAATACGATAGTGGGATGTGCATAATTGGTACAATGTACAATGTTTACGCCATTGTGTAATAAGATACATGTACTGATACTTGGAAGCATGCATGTAAGCTGTTACAATGACTGTAAAATGTGTAATACATGTACCGGTAAATAAACGACAGTACCTCACATTTTCTCCTAGTTCTTCTTTTTGGCTATTTCCTTATCTCGAATGGTTCTTTACAATCTGTATCACAATAATAATATTATTTGTGGGTTCAGCAAAAAAGGATATACAGTACATGCACATGTACATAATCATTGGTTACCTCCCCTACATTGACATTGTAGTACAATGTACAATGTAGTTTCGATGCAACGATAACCACTGAGGTGACCCTGGCCTGGGAGATGGCTGCGTTCAAATCACCAGCTGTAGTACATGTACCTTGGTCTCATCCAAGCTACAGAATGATAAACATCATCCTGTATTGCTGTAGCTTGGATGAGACCAAGGTGAGATCCTTTCTCATTCGCTTCTATGTAGAAATGGATTGTAGCCCCTGCGTACTTTCGAAAACAGGTGCAAGATCGATCCCCGTGTTACCAATTTTGTGTTACGACGACTTGAAACATGCGCGATGTTCTCGGAACGCTGATTGTGGCCGGTATGCTTGAGTGTGACAGATTCCGAGGATGTGTGAAGTGTCCAATGTAGACTGGAAAGCGGAGCTGAGTAGAGCTAGAGAGTGGAGTAGAAGACGAGTATTCCAACACTGTCAAGTGGCTCACTTAGCATAGCTCAGCTGCATACTCACTCCTTAGTAGTCTACTTAGAGACTCGGAAATGCTCTACCACACAGGTTGCATGCGGTGTCATGTATCTGCATTATTGTTGTGGCATTTTCATGGCACAAGTCGACACAAGCTCTTCATCCCAACCAATACGTAGTAATTATTATTGTCTTTGGATAGTGGAAGGCAGGAAACCCCTGCTCTGGCCTGTCGTGCTCCTTCCAAACTACAGACGTACAGTGTAACTGAACACGCAGTGCACTAGTGTTGCTTGGCGTGGCGAACACGTGTCAGAAGTGTGCTCCCTGCGGCTGTGCCCTACCACGTACTTCATCGCAATGAGGGAATTGAAAGGCTTTGAGGGTAGCGCAAGTGACATTAGGAACGTCCCCTGTAACCATTTTTCTTGATGGGACACGGGCTCTAGGGTTTGTGTTTCGTCGGAAATAGGTCACGGGTTGGTAATCATGGTAATACAATCATGTGACTAACTGACTAGTACCAAGAGTATACATGTATACCCCCCCCCCCCCCGTGGGGTTATTATACCCTTGCAGATTGAGTACTCTTGCTATGTATCAGGAGTCTGGACCGCCGGAAGCAGTTTTCAATTGGTCTGGTCGTATGACAGTCTTTCATACTTTATCATGTATGCCATGGCGGGTACATACATGTATGCTATGGCGGGTACATAATTATGCTCTCCTCAGCAGTAAACATGCGTTGGTAGCCACAAAGTTGACCAACCGGACCGGTTCCGGCTGGCCCGAGTACGTTACCACTTTACATGGTGTCCAGAGCATGCTTGGGGTAAGTATGTAGAGACATTTTTTTAGCTGCCATAGGTGCCGGGGAAGGGCATGGTAGACAGAGACAAGATGCATTACTCCACCGTCAATCTATACAAAAATAGGAAGAGGGGGAAGGGGAGAGGGAGACAGGATTGTGAAGATGGATTTACATGTATACAATTCGTTCAGATAGTTCAAGATAATTTTAAAATACATTGATAAAGTATGTTCTAAGTTGTTCGGAAGTGATTTTCAATTCAAACTAAGGGACGATATTATTATGTGTTGTGCTGCGATGCAAGCTTAATGAGAAATGGAGATCAAACCTAAATTGTACGTATTCATCAGTAAATGATTGTATCAATTAGTCTAAAATTACTTGAGAACAGGATTATTCACACAGCCAATCGCGTGAAACTATAAAGTAAGAATCGAAGCAAAAATACAACCCAAATTCGGCAATAAATAGAACACTCAATTGAAATCCGAGTGTATTCTAAATTGAAATGTTTAAGATAGAACACAAAAGCTTGGGAAGAAACAGATACCTACAGTCAACTTTGCGTATAACGACACTCGGCCGGGCATCAGAAAATTGTCCTTATTCGCGAAGTGTCGTTATACCCGAAGCCTCATTATATGCATACAGGTAGAATGGCCTTTGCTCTGGGCATGGAAATTCTGTTGTTATTCGCGAATTGTCGTTATGTCCACAGTCGTTATTAGCGAAATTGACTGTACATATAAATAGCCTACCGCGATACCGGCATGCAAATGTGAAGTCACGCCTCTGCACAGTCGGCGGCAATATGCTGAAAAGGGGAAGTCCCGGCCGTTCGGCGGATGTAAGAGGCTCTGCAACACCTAAAACATGTGACTGCGCATCACAGCAGGAAAAATCACACACGGGTGCATTGCTCACCCATCACGGCAGAATACATCAAGTCTATGTTTTTGTCTACAACCAAAGCAGCCGGTGACTTCAGAAATACGGTGGTTTCCTTGCCCGCCACACCTGAGGTAGAAAACAACAATGGGGTGAATGATGCTCTCTCCACCTGGTCAACTCCGGCACCATACGCCGCCTTCTTCATTCGCTCATGTGTTCTCTGGTGGCTAGGGGTTTCCGGACGAGACAGCAAGAACGACCCAAGGTCTGTGACCTGGTGACCATTACATAAAAAAGGCATGCTACTAAACCCCTAGCCCAGATGTCCAGATGTGCCTCTGGCTGACGATTAGCCGAGGCGGCAGAGATGTCCTCACCGTGTAGTGGGAGCAAACGTGGCTCCATCTCGACATCTGGCAGCCGCCTGCAGTACGCCGGCCAGAAGGTCCCAAAGCTCGTTATGGCGAGACGGCGGATAACCGCCAGTCGTGCACGTGAGGGCGTGGTGGGTAGTCATGGACTTCTGACAGACACAATGATGACATACACTTTCAAATGTCAGACCATAGCTTACACATAACGTGTCTCTGAATTCGACTTCTTCAGCACGGTGCGGCTTTTTCAGGATGGGTATGCTGTCAAGCACATTGACGTACCCTTTTCGTCTGCTACTGCGAGCAACTGCCACTGGACTGGTGAAAGCTCCGACGCAGCAAGGTCTGTCTGCTACCGTCAGTACCCACTGACTTTTCCCTGGCGCTTTTGTCGGGCGATGCCTCGTGCCTTGCCAACGGCTTCAAGAACAGGATTAGCCATACCCTCCGCGATACTCGAGAAACTTTGCGAGTTTTGGTCCGGGCTGGTAGCTGGGCGGCGTCTTGGTTTGGGTGGGTGCGGAGCATATTTTCACTATTGGCGCTGTGATAGCAAGTGATGCCTGATGCTCTGCCTCTGCAGACTTTGCCACCATGAGGATTGCAAAAGCCTCCGGAACGGATCGG
This sequence comes from Sycon ciliatum, assembly GCF_964019385.1. NCBI lineage: Eukaryota > Metazoa > Porifera > Calcarea > Leucosolenida > Sycettidae > Sycon > Sycon ciliatum. The sequence goes on from NC_088646.1 coordinate 36,845,815, forward strand.
GAGGGACAGAAGCCATCTCTATGAGCCTTGGCCAGGGATCGCCCTGACAGGTTCCTTCTCGGGAGAGAACCTCGCAGCCGCCAGTCACAAAAAGTCTGATCTTGTCTGAGTAGGTTTTCTGAAATATCCTTCCCAGAGCCGGACAGATCCTGGGGATGTTGTGACTGGGGAGCATTCTGCACCACCCATCTGCATCAACACCAGATGGGCCAGAAGAACCCTTCATTTCTTGGGACATCTTGCGAATCAGTTCGGGCGTTATTCTCTGGAATGAGATGGGATTGCTTGTTGCTGCATCGCCTTCTAGTAGGGTTTTTTCTTGTGGAGGGTCAACAGGTGTGGGGTGATTTGATTGCAACACATGTCTAACTGTTTTGTGGAAGATTCGTCCAGACGGTCATCTAGGTGCAAGACACCGGCATCGGCTGACTCTGGAGAGAGATACCGGGTTGCTGAGTGGGATGTTACCGCCACACCTCTACTACCTATCCAGTGTGCGACTGTACTGGTGTTACACAGTTTTAAGTCCATACGTGTATGTCTGCGGCTCTAGAAGCTACGTCTGCTTTGGCCTTGCTTGCGAGTTGGTGTTGCTCTACCCAATATGAAGATGTGGCTGGATCCCAAGCATATTCCAGTACCTGATAAGCGAGGACATTGGTTTGAGACATGGAGTTGCCATGGAAATGCCCGCAGGGTCCAGGAACAAGAAGATGACCACAGCCTCGGAACAAGGTGCTACGGTCAATATCATTTCCGATCACTAAAATACTTTATATTCCTAACACTGGCAGAAGTTTAGCTCGGAAGGTGAGCCAATGTAATCATGGATAAAAAGGAGAAGGACAAAATGGTATGAGTTATGACTCTCTGACTCGCCGACTGTATATGATCTGGTTACGTTGGTCAGTGGACAGTCAGTCATAACTCGTACCATTTTGTCCTTTCCTTTTTACTTACTTGCGACTTCGGCGGTAATAGTCATGAAGTTGATTGTTCCAAAGTGTCAAGTTCGGCAAGAAGCGTGTGTTCCTAGTTGGAACAATCAACTTCCTTTTTACTTGTAGAAGTAAAATGGCAATGAATAAAACAAATTTTGCAGTCATATTAAACAATGTCAAAGATGTCAAAGTACTAATTTCCAAAACGTGTTCGCATGATATTCATCAGTGGAAAGTCATCCCTCAATTAGGAATAACCAAAAACAACCAACATATAGAAGTAAACAGTTTTCGTGGAGACAGAAATGAAATCAACGTGTAGAAAGTTTTAACTTGTAGAAGTGCCGAGCCAAGTTCTCGCAGCTTCATAAGTCAAGAAAGGAGCAGTGTGTACACTGAGGAGTACTAATAAAACGGGTTTTTAGTACTCCTGGTGTCCACGCTAATTCCTTTCTTACATTACGTCTCGTTCTGATTGCAGCTCTTCGTATTATACTGTAGCTAGCTTGTGCGGTTGAGCCAAATCAGTCAGCACTGCAATACATTGTCACTGCATACCGGCAAATAAGTTCCTGGGTTATTATGTTCCACTATTTCAATGCAAAGCAAAGTCTGCATAATTATGTCTTCATCATCGTGTTATGCCAATATTGCGTGGTTTTCCCTCTGTCTCCAGAAACCTGCAGAGATCACCTGTCGTTCTTGTGCAGCGACGGCACTCAGTGCATACCACGGCAGTGGCATTGCGACGGTGCTGTGGATTGCAGAGATGGCTCTGATGAGGGAGTGGACCTTTGTGGAACTACCGTCCAACCAGCCCCAAGTAAGGCAAATATGCTCCGCTTGTAGACTAGCGATCATTGTACATATGTTGCATACTCACTTGCAATAGATGACTTGCACAAAGATCCGAGCCGCGAGTGAGACGGGGCAAGTGCACCCTGTGCACCCAGGCTACACTGCGGGCACCCTGCACCGTCTGTACTGTAGTGTACTTTTTTTGTCAGCATGAATGAACGGTGCACGGCATGTACAGGTACATGTACATGCCGTGCACCGTCGTTGTCTTCAGCAGCTCATGAGTCATGTGCACTGTACTTGTAGGGTTAGTGGAAGTACATGACTCACTGTATAATTATTATGTGAAGAGAAGCCAGGCGTCCAAACCAACCCAAAATACTCTTGCCTTATTCTTCGATGAAATATTTATAAAAAAATTTGTCTTACTAAACAACAGTGAGCATAGAAGCAACCTCGATGCACCCAATAATATGGCATCTGGGAACAGCAAGTGTTGCACGAGGATCCCAAGAACACGTCAAGTTCCATGCTACCCGCCGCCATCAAAAGGACGAAGGATAACTGTGCTAGCCTAGTTCATATTCAATGTAACGCTAACTGTACGGGATATAGGAGCCTGTTGGGAAGGCGTGGGTGAGCTGTAAAATCTTGTACGGTTCGCACAGCACAACATACATGCAGCAGGTATTGCGACGGTTAACGTCGATGTACGAGAGTCATAAAGCACAGTCCATGGGGGTTGACGTTTCTGGGCTTCCTTTCCGAAAGGAAAGTTTTATTTCTTCTCAAATAAAGCAGAATCATGCTGATTATAGCAGTCTGTTATGAAGACAAGGAAGCAGCCATGGACATTGTGCCATTCTAAAGGAACGACAGGTAAAGGTAAAAGATGAAGCACTTCATCTGAAAACTCAAGGACTAGCCATAAATACAGCAAATGATAATCCTAGCCTGGTAATGTCCAACTCCGTCATGTGAGCCATTCGATGGGAAGCATAATGTTCGAAATGCTGAAATTTGAACAGTTGCAGTTGTGTTCGTCGCCACACAATGCCATCGCCAGTTCACATTCGAAATGTAGCCATTTTTACGTTTGTGTCCCTGTACACGGCATGGACGGTTGAACAGATTCAACTCTTCCATCGCTTCCTGATCTGTACAATAGTGCGGTTGCGTTCCCGTTCCTGACACTCACATCCGCCTCCGCTAACCAGCATCATGAGCACTCCAATGGTTCCCGCCGCTCCTTCCGTATCGTCCCAGCGCGCCCCGTCAAAATGTGAATTACTTTAGGCAACGGAGCCAATGTATGATGAAGGCGAACGCACTGTTTGATGATGCTCCAACAAATCCTTTCACCGGAATTTGTAAGAAGAGTAGTGGCTCAACTGTAGGTCCAACGCAGAAGGTACCTCACAGCGCAGTTCTGTTACGTCCACAATAATGAACATACTCAGCAGACTGTGATGTGTATCAGACACACTCTGGCATTATTTGTTCCACATTCTCCCAGGAGGAGATAAAATGTAGTTCAATCATGTCTTCAGCACATGGGGTACCGTTGCCTCGTTGCAACTAAACAGGTATCACGGCAAGTTACTTTCCCATGAGACCCAGCCGGAGCCGCATCAACGTCATTACCAGCTAATCATGGAGAGGTATAATGTGACTTTCCACCACTCCCTGATTCAATCATAGTTTGCGAGCCTGCGCCAAACTGCTTTCTCACTAGAGCCAGGCATTGGATACATATGGCTTCAGTAAGGTTTACAATGCTATGTCTCTGGCCTAAGTCCAAGTCTAGATACAGCTGCTCAGAGTCAGGGCTGATGAAGTGTTCATATTGGAACAAGTGAGACTTCAACAGTAGCTAGTACACATCAGGCCTGAGGACTTCGCAGCGTTTCTCCAGCACACTTGTTCTCTCCTTCAACTCAGATACTGCTTGAAGTACTACTAAAGGCCATCTGGCTCTCACACTCAGTCCTTCCACCCTTCATTTTCGTGGTTTGGGCTTGAAGCCTTCCCCTCGTGACTCGGCAGGTTCCTGGCCTCTCCACAGTCTGTCCTCAGGAGAGGGTCGCTCTGGAGCTAGTGCAGCCGAATCAAAGGGAATCGAGTTCTTTCTCAGACGTCCACAAACTTTCGTTGTGCTTGACTTCGCTTCCAGTGCGGGAAAGTAGTCACACTTCAGGACCACGACGTGCTTGTTGCAGCCTACACCAACGATACTAAAATAATATTCCCTCATTTGTCTGCCTCCCGGCTCGGAAAGGAACGTATGGAATGGGAGCCTCAGTTCCATCTCTCGTCTGCTAGTGCATTCAGGAGCGCAGCAGCGCTTCGGCATGACGATACAAGCCGAATCAAAACAACTCTACTCTCTAGCCAAAAAAAACTAGCTCAGCGTTCGTCAGGCAAAAAGCGAAACTTCGAAAGTCACGAACTCAAAAGGTGGGGAAGTCAGAGTCAGAAGGTCCACTTGCCCCGTCTCGAACCCAGACAATCTTTGTGCAAGTCATCTATTGACATTGGGTGACCCCAATTAAATCGAGTCTACAGCAGCTCAACTTGAATGCGGTTACTATGGCTGCTTTATTCAACAAGATGAAGAGCCGCTTTATTCTGTTGTGCAATAAACTTGTGGCCAATAACGGTAGTGTATACATCAAAAAGGTTACAGAACAGAACAACAAGGGCAATTGAAGCTTGTTTGCTGCTGCTTCAAGTTTCATGCTCTCGCAATCATCAGGCAACAAAAAGGTTACAATAGCCCCGTCACTAGAGCCATACTGCGCCTTTGATCCTAGAGGGTGGTGGCGTTCCCACGGCGGATGCGGAAAACTCGGCTTCCAGCCGAGTCTCACGCGAACAGTGAAATTTATTTATTTATTAGAGCCATAGTTTTGCCCTCCGTACACATTGCTTTTGGCTTGCACTCAGTTTCCTTTGTGGTGGCAGATCAGTGGAATGCTCTTCCCTTGGACTGTTGCCAAGCATAATCTCCCGATGTTTTTGTTCGTCAGACCAACCCCCATCTAGGGTTCCTTGCAATAAGGCATCGCCTGTCTGAACCCCCCCAGGATATAATTCTACCACTGCTTCTAGTGCTTGCACATACATACTACAATGCTAGCGTGGTCCAGCACAATGACGGGCCATGGAGTAGAAACGCTCACAGTGTACTACAGTCCATTCAGAAAAAGATGGACTTCTAGCTTTTGGCCATAAATGGGTCAAACTTTGAGTTTTTTTAGAATTTTTTTCTGCAATCCCCTATGGAATCCTCTTCCAATTATGTTTCTGAAGTCTATTTGTCCAAAAAGCAAGCCATAACAAGAATAGGATATTGGCCAGGTTTTGCCCCAGAAGCATTGAATTGGAAAAAACCATCAAAATCCAGGCCGTTTGACCCTGCCTGCAACAGTGCATTGTGGGGTTCGAACCCCAGTTCAGGTACCCTTTTTGGACTCTTTTTCAAAGTTCAAATTTCGCAGAACTGCACTGTGTACAATGAAATCACGAAAAATCGCCAAATACGGGAGCTCGCCAGAGCCAGGGCCCATCTTTTTCTGAATGGACTGTAGAAAGTAGAAACGTGTTTGTATGACACAGCTCGCAATGGGAGAGTAGTAAAAGAGATTCTGAGTATCGGCGACGGGAGCTGTGAGTCCATCAACATTCAGTGTCGTGCCTTTCTATTTCTATTTGTGCAAGGCAATTCTGCCACGTGCCTAATATGCGGGATAGTTCTGCACGCATACCAGGGAGTCGTAAAATACCGGTATGTTACGACTCCCTGACGCATACAGGCCAGGGACTAGCTGTTTTACTGCTCAATCATTGGGCCTTGGTTCATAGTTTAAAAATTATGCATCATGCAGCAGATCGAGCTGTTTAAAAGGGTGCATACCGTAATGGGCCGTATAAAAGCATGAACCGTATAGAAGCACGAGTCGAATAGAAGCCGAATTCTCGCAGTGCACCGTGATACAGAAGCATGATTTGTAGAAGCAGGTCATTACATGCGTGACGGTACGCACTGTTGAGTGTGCAAGTAGACTACACTGTGCAGTTCACAGTGCAGGGAATGCATCACTGCATGCTAGATGCAATGGGCGCACTACGTAGAAACATGTTTTGAATAGAAGCATAACTTGGACAGAAGCATGGTTCAAACCCCAGCTTATACGGCCGTAAGCACCTACTTTTATACCCGGCATTGCGGTATGTGTGACCATTGTGTGTGTTGTGTTCTTTGCACTGTGTCTAGATTGCCCCACAGACTTCCTGAAGTGTGGACAAAGCCAAACTAACCCTGGACAATGCGTTCACGAAAAGGACTGGTGTAATGATGTGCCAGATTGTGACAATGGCGTTGACGAGGACTTTTGTAGTAAGCTTGATCTATTGATGGGAGGGGGGGGGGGTTATCCCTTACTCAAGCTGTGCAGGGGCGTCGCACACGGTACGGTCACTACGGTATTGACCGTACCACAATTTGCCCCAAGTACCCGGTGAATCAATAAAATGCACTGATTTGGGCTCTAAATTTCCAAATTTTTCGGCTCAGCCATCCCTCCCCCACGAGTAAATTCTACTTCAGATGGCTGACTGTACCACACTAAAATACCCTGCTGTGAAATGTTCGTTTTTATGCGGTAAGGGGCCGGTCACACTGAGGGAAAATTTGAAAAAAAAAAGTGGTTTCCATGGATATTTGCCGCTGTGCAGGAGATTTGAGAGATTTAATCCACTCGATGAAAATCAGCTCGAGGCCTCGCTTTTCCGCCGAAGATTATAATCATCCGCGGCTTCCACTGGATTTCTTTGAGTTTCCTTGTTTTTTATTGCGTTATGAAGTGGAGCGATAATATGGAGGCTGTGCTGATGCAGCTCTGGCCCAGGAGCGGGG
>NC_088646.1:36852671-36942671 GCF_964019385.1 Sycon ciliatum
TACTACTACTACTACTACTACTACTACTACTACTACTACTACTACTACTACTACTACTACTACTACTACTACTACTACTACTACTACTACTACTACTACTACTACTACTACTACTACTACTACTACTACTACTACTACTACTACTACTACTACTACTACTACTACTACTACTACTACTACTACTACTACTACTACTACTACTACTACTACTACTACTACTACTACTACTACTACTACTACTACTACTACTACTACTACTACTACTACTACTACTACTACTACTACTACTACTACTACTACTACTACTACTACTACTACTACTACTACTACTACTACTACTACTACTACTACTACTACTACTACTACTACTACTACTACTACTACTACTACTACTACTACTACTACTACTACTACTACTACTACTACTACTACTACTACTACTACTACTACTACTACTACTACTACTACTACTACTACTACTACTACTACTACTACTACTACTACTACTACTACTACTACTACTACTACTACTACTACTACTACTACTACTACTACTACTACTACTACTACTACTACTACTACTACTACTACTACTACTACTACTACTACTACTACTACTACTACTACTACTACTACTACTACTACTACTACTACTACTACTACTACTACTACTACTACTACTACTACTACTACTACTACTACTACTACTACTACTACTACTACTACTACTACTACTACTACTACTACTACTACTACTACTACTACTACTACTACTACTACTACTACTACTACTACTACTACTACTACTACTACTACTACTACTACTACTACTACTACTACTACTACTACTACTACTACTACTACTACTACTACTACTACTACTACTACTACTACTACTACTACTACTACTACTACTACTACTACTACTACTACTACTACTACTACTACTACTACTACTACTACTACTACTACTACTACTACTACTACTACTACTACTACTACTACTACTACTACTACTACTACTACTACTACTACTACTACTACTACTACTACTACTACTACTACTACTACTACTACTACTACTACTACTACTACTACTACTACTACTACTACTACTACTACTACTACTACTACTACTACTACTACTACTACTACTACTACTACTACTACTACTACTACTACTACTACTACTACTACTACTACTACTACTACTACTACTACTACTACTACTACTACTACTACTACTACTACTACTACTACTACTACTACTACTACTACTACTACTACTACTACTACTACTACTACTACTACTACTACTACTACTACTACTACTACTACTACTACTACTACTACTACTACTACTACTACTACTACTACTACTACTACTACTACTACTACTACTACTACTACTACTACTACTACTACTACTACTACTACTACTACTACTACTACTACTACTACTACTACTACTACTACTACTACTACTACTACTACTACTACTACTACTACTACTACTACTACTACTACTACTACTACTACTACTACTACTACTACTACTACTACTACTACTACTACTACTACTACTACTACTACTACTACTACTACTACTACTACTACTACTACTACTACTACTACTACTACTACTACTACTACTACTACTACTACTACTACTACTACTACTACTACTACTACTACTACTACTACTACTACTACTACTACTACTACTACTACTACTACTACTACTACTACTACTACTACTACTACTACTACTACTACTACTACTACTACTACTACTACTACTACTACTACTACTACTACTACTACTACTACTACTACTACTACTACTACTACTACTACTACTACTACTACTACTACTACTACTACTACTACTACTACTACTACTACTACTACTACTACTACTACTACTACTACTACTACTACTACTACTACTACTACTACTACTACTACTACTACTACTACTACTACTACTACTACTACTACTACTACTACTACTACTACTACTACTACTACTACTACTACTACTACTACTACTACTACTACTACTACTACTACTACTACTACTACTACTACTACTACTACTACTACTACTACTACTACTACTACTACTACTACTACTACTACTACTACTACTACTACTACTACTACTACTACTACTACTACTACTACTACTACTACTACTACTACTACTACTACTACTACTACTACTACTACTACTACTACTACTACTACTACTACTACTACTACTACTACTACTACTACTACTACTACTACTACTACTACTACTACTACTACTACTACTACTACTACTACTACTACTACTACTACTACTACTACTACTACTACTACTACTACTACTACTACTACTACTACTACTACTACTACTACTACTACTACTACTACTACTACTACTACTACTACTACTACTACTACTACTACTACTACTACTACTACTACTACTACTACTACTACTACTACTACTACTACTACTACTACTACTACTACTACTACTACTACTACTACTACTACTACTACTACTACTACTACTACTACTACTACTACTACTACTACTACTACTACTACTACTACTACTACTACTACTACTACTACTACTACTACTACTACTACTACTACTACTACTACTACTACTACTACTACTACTACTACTACTACTACTACTACTACTACTACTACTACTACTACTACTACTACTACTACTACTACTACTACTACTACTACTACTACTACTACTACTACTACTACTACTACTACTACTACTACTACTACTACTACTACTACTACTACTACTACTACTACTACTACTACTACTACTACTACTACTACTACTACTACTACTACTACTACTACTACTACTACTACTACTACTACTACTACTACTACTACTACTACTACTACTACTACTACTACTACTACTACTACTACTACTACTACTACTACTACTACTACTACTACTACTACTACTACTACTACTACTACTACTACTACTACTACTACTACTTGAGAACGGTTTTATTCACAACACCATGAAGTAAGAGTCAAAGCAAAAAGACAACCCAATTTCGGAATAAAATAGAACACTCAATTGAAATATAAAACTTTGAACTCAAAAGCTTCACACGAAATCATCACCTGATAACAATGCCTACGGGCATGCAAAGGCGAACGGTCAGAGCTCTGGCCGTGTCAGCAGAGCCGGCGGCAATAAGCTGCAAAGGGGCTCCCGACCCTGCGGCGAATGTAAGAGGCCCTACAGCCCCTGAAGCACGTGACTGCCCATCGCAGCAGGCAAAATGAAACTCGGGTGCGTAACTCACCCATCACAGCAGAATATACCAAGTCTTTGTTTTTGTCTACAACGAGAGCAGCTAGCGACTTCAGAAATATAGAAGTTTCCTTGCCCGCCACACCCGAGGTCGAAAACACCAGTGGGGTGAATGATGCCCTCTCGACCTGGTTGACTCTGGCACCATACGCCGCCTTCTTCATTCTCTCATGTGTTCTCAGGTGGCTAAGGATTTCCGGACGAGACAGCAAGGACGGCCCAAGGTCAGTGACCCTTACATCTGTTCTCAGGTGGCTAAGGATTTCCGGACGAGACAGCAAGGACGGCCCAAGGTCAGTGACCCTTACATCAAAATAGGCGTCCTGCTGCCGCGACCAGAAACCCCTAGCCCGTATGTCCAGGCGTGCCTCTGGCTGACGATTCGCGGAGACGGCAGAGATGTCCTCACCGTGTAGCGGGAGCAGATGTGGCTCAACCTCCACATCGGGCAGTACCTCCTGCAGCACTCCCGCCAGGAGGTCCCGAAGCTCGTTATGGCGAGCCGACGGATAGCCGCCGGTCGGGCACGTGAGGGCGTGGTGGGTGGTCATGGACTTCCCACAGACACAATGATCACTTACACCGTCCAGTGGGAGACCATATCGTATGCATAGCGCATCTCTAAAATCCGATTTCTCATCCGCTACTGCGAGCAGCTGTCGCTGGACAGGTGAAAGCCCCTCAGCCAACTCCGTCTGCATCCGCCGGCATCCACCGATTTTTTCATGGCGCTTTTGTCGGGCGATGCCTCGTGCCTCGCCAACGGCTTCTTGAACAGGATTGGCCATGCCCTCTGCGATGGCCACGATGCTCTGCGTGTTTTGGTCCGGACTGATGGCTGGAGAGTCTTGGACGCTCATGTTACGGTGGGCGTCGATCAGGTTCACCATTGACGCCGTGATGGCAAGTGATGCTTGATGGTCTGCCTCTGCAGACTTTGCTACCATCGGGATAGCCAGGCCCCCCCGAATCTTGTCGGGAGGGACAGAAGCTTTCTCAGCGAGCTGTCAGCTGCCATTCCCTGGCCCAAAAGAGCAGGAAGAAAATGGTAATCCAATGCCTCATCTAGAGGGGCCAGGGTGACAGAGTTTATCGATGAGGCTCTCAAATGATACGACCATTTGGACGATAAGCCCTTTGTTAGCACAGTGTAGGCGGCCTGGGGTTGCATTTCGGCCATTGCAGTGAGATTCATCAGCTCCCGTCGCCAGTTGTTGACGTACCTGTCTCCGACACGATGGCAATAATCTTCATCGCCAATGATCCCACCAAGATATTGATGACCCGCCGCCGTGACGCAGACTCCCGTCCCCTGGAACACTTCCTCAGCCCGGTCCAGGTACTGAGGCTTCACCAGGAGAGTTGTCTTGGTGGGATTGGGATTGTATCCATACTCGGGTCCGATAATGTTCACATCTTTCCAGTAGCTGGCGAGGGAGTTAATATCACCGCCCGCTGCGTCGTCGTCGGCATACCACTCCTGGTCGACATCGGGGTTTGCCTCCTGCAACCTCTGCACTAGCGGTACAGTTGCTACAGCATAATAGGCCATGGCCAGTGGATCGCCCTGACAAGTTCCTTCTTGGGAGAGAACCTCGCCGCCACCAGCCACAAACAGTCTAGTCTTATCCGAGTAAGTATTCTGAAATATTTTTCCCAGAGCTGGACAGATCCTTGGAATATTGTGAAGTGCTGCAGTGCGGTTCAGGGAGTTAAATGCATTTGTTGCATCCACGAAGAGAACCGCCTCTGTATCATCACGGTTGAAAATCTTGCGCATAGCGTGTACAGCAGCTTCGCAGGCAGACGGCACACCCACACAGAGCTGCATGGGGGCGACAGCACGTAGAACGTCGGGCTTGATCACAGACATTACTGCCCGACCGATCAGACGACGGAACACTTCGCCGACCGCAATAGGGCGAACACCAGACGGCTTCTTGGCCAACGGGATGAGCCTAGATGCGGTAAATGCACTCACATCGGAAGCCGGTATTGCCTCTGTACACAAGCACTGCGCTGCGAGCGCCAATGCTCGACAGAGGTGATCGGATGCAGCTTTGTAACTGGTGAGCATTCTACACCACCCATCAGCATCAACACCGGATGGGCCAGAAGAACCCTTCATCTGTCGAGACATCTTGCGAATTAACTCCGGCGTTATCCTCTGGAATAATATAGGGTTGACTATTGCTGCATCGCCCTCCAGTAAGATGGATTCCGGAGGGTCAACGGGTGTGGGGTGCTTTGATACCAACACATCTCTAACTGTTCTTGTGGAAGATTCGTCCACCGGGTCATCTAAATGCAAGACACCATCGGCTGACTCTGGAGATAGATACCGAATTGCTGAATGGATTTTACCGCCAAACACTAGATTAGAGAACACAACATCACTCTTGTCGGACGCCTCATTGGAACAAGACGTGTGCATCGGCGGTAAATGATTCTGAATGCATGCACCCTCCGCCACCAGATCCACGATCTTGTTGTCCTTCCAGAGCTCTAACCGCCGAAGAAGATGAGCTGACTGATCCGCCATGATCTTGGAGTTGTGCGTGTTCTGCAGCAGTACGTGAGAAGCGACGCAGACTGCCTTCCACGCTATGCACCGAAGTGGAGAGCCATCCGCAAAGTTCTGAATATACTGCGCCAACAATTCAGTGAACTTCTGCCCTGCCGAGCCAAATGGGATCATGAAAAGGTTCCGCCTCCACTTCACGACGACTTCGTACGCGGTGTTAATCTCGCGAATAACTTCAGAGGTTACATCCTCAACCGGCGGTGTGTTTGTTGTGGGCGGTGATTCCGCATCCTGGGCTTGAGATGTAACGACTGATCCGTGCCCTTGCGGTGGGTTATCCGATGATGCTGGCTGGGACTGGTCCAATGCTGCCAACAAATTGACATCGCTGTTGTAGGATCCATCCAGCGAACTGCCTCCTGACGTTGTCCCTGCCGTAGTCCCTTGTAATGGAGGGCAACTCAATGGCAGCTGCACATCACCTACTGGCGTCGGTGAGATGCCCGGCTGAGTGACTGGCTGGCTGGAGGAGACTGAATGACATACTGTGGTGGTGAGATTCCTGCACTTTGATTTTGCACTTGGCACACAGTTAGTACATTTTCTGTTGTTCTTCACACAAACACAAGCCTGGCAAGTTCCAAGAGCACTGCAGGTGCAACATTTAGGCATCGCTCTCTGGCATGAGGCAGCTGGAAGTGCGGACGATGCATACGATGCAGGTGAAAATGCTAAGATTGAAGATTCGGCAACAAGAGAATACCGCAAAGTAGGGCCAATTAGACAGCCAGCTAGGCAGCAAGAGAATAGCAGAATATTGCAATGGCGTGCTATATAGCGCGATATATAATGGTACGTTATAAACCTAGGAGAATAACTAACACAGGCCACTAGGACCGTGAGGCAATAACCTATCAAAATAAGCGCAGGAATAACAGTGCTAATGCCAACGAAACCCACCAAGAAGGTGAGACAATGAAAACCCAAACCCCACAGGAGAATGCTGCAGGGCACACACTGAATGCAACCAAAGGTGAAAACGCTGGACAGCCCCAGCAAACAGGTGAGAAACATGAAATCAAAAGGGTCTGAAGCGCAGAACACAACACAACTCAACACAGCGAAGAATAAAAAGCAACGTACCATGAACAATCCTTCAGAAAACCGTCCAAGCTTCCTCATCAGCCAGAGCTCCCAAATCACCAACCGTCCTCCACCAGCGCAGCGCTACAGTAGTAGTAGTACTACTACTACTACTACTACTACTACTACTACTACTACTACTACTACTACTACTACTACTACTACTACTACTACTACTACTACTACTACTACTACTACTACTACTACTACTACTACTACTACTACTACTACTACTACTACTACTACTACTACTACTACTACTACTACTACTACTACTACTACTACTACTACTACTACTACTACTACTACTACTACTACTACTACTACTACTACTACTACTACTACTACTACTACTACTACTACTACTACTACTACTACTACTACTACTACTACTACTACTACTACTACTACTACTACTACTACTACTACTACTACTACTACTACTACTACTACTACTACTACTACTACTACTACTACTACTACTACTACTACTACTACTACTACTACTACTACTACTACTACTACTACTACTACTACTACTACTACTACTACTACTACTACTACTACTACTACTACTACTACTACTACTACTACTACTACTACTACTACTACTACTACTACTACTACTACTACTACTACTACTACTACTACTACTACTACTACTACTACTACTACTACTACTACTACTACTACTACTACTACTACTACTACTACTACTACTACTACTACTACTACTACTACTACTACTACTACTACTACTACTACTACTACTACTACTACTACTACTACTACTACTACTACTACTACTACTACTACTACTACTACTACTACTACTACTACTACTACTACTACTACTACTACTACTACTACTACTACTACTACTACTACTACTACTACTACTACTACTACTACTACTACTACTACTACTACTACTACTACTACTACTACTACTACTACTACTACTACTACTACTACTACTACTACTACTACTACTACTACTACTACTACTACTACTACTACTACTACTACTACTACTACTACTACTACTACTACTACTACTACTACTACTACTACTACTACTACTACTACTGAACTTCGCCTTTATTTGAAAACAAACCGGGTATCAGAAAGAAGAAACTGAAAAGCGCAAGCAAGAAAAGCAATGGTGACAAAACCATTCAAGAAAAATCTAATCAAATAAATAGGAAAATCCAATCAGAAAATAAAATAAAATAAAAGAATCAAGCCAACTAGGGAATACAAAAACAAAAAGCAAACCCGCAAAAACCATCCAAGCATCGCTACTACCAGTACGGTGACGTTTCCATTCACCCAACCGCTCAAACTCTTTTAAAACGAAAACAAATACAACAGAACACTCTGAGACAGAATGAAACCAATGACAATATTATGGCAAGTCCATTGATGCCCGTCAGCGCGGCATATGAGCCAATGTACGGCACTCCGTTACAAAGCAATGTCGGCCAATGCCGGATCCACTGCGTAGGTATGATGCACGTGACCCCCGGAAGCAAGTAATCTGCCACCGCATCAGAGATAGACTGATTCTCGAGCGCAAGTGGCTGATGATGAGACGATACGGTATGTCCGAGTTCTTATGGTGCAGTTGTGTTGCGAGGGTCTTGAGGAAGATGCCACATTCGGGAGCACACTGTCCACTGGTGGCGAAAACAAGCGGAGTGAACGATCCTCGATCCACCTGGTTGATTCGATCGGAATACTGACGTTTCTTCTGACGCTCGTGTTGGGATAACTGCCTCGACACTTCTGGTCCAGACAGCAAAGACGGCCTTGGGTGCGTGACCCGTACATCAAAAAAGGCGTTTTGCTGCCTGGTCCAGAAGCCACGAGCCCGTATATCCACACGAGCACCGTCAGCTGAGCCCCCAGAGACGGCTTCACCACCCAGCGGCATCAGCGGTGGCTCAATCTCGACATCGCAAACAACACTAGCGAGTGCGTCCGCTAGGAGGTCGCGAAGTTCATTATGTCTCTGGGTAGGGTATCCCCCGCTTGGGCACGTGAGGGCGTGATGAACTGACATGTCTTGGCCACAAACACAGGATAATGATATGCCATCAAGCGGCAGGCCATACCTCAGGCACAATGCGTCTCGAAAATCAGACTTGTTGAATATAGTTAAAGGAAATGAAGCCGATGGAGGCGTAACCAGCCACGTTGACACACCGCCGTCACCCGCGACATCCACTAGTAGGCGCTGCTCATCCGTCAGAGCGGGCCTGATCTCCTCCAATGCAGCATTGTGCTGCGCCCGGCGTTCCCGGCGAGCCTGCGTGGCCAAACCCCTGGAGGCAGCGATGATATCGGCAACAGGACCGTCGATAGCATCAGGACCATCGACAGCACCAGTCAGCACGCAATCTACCATGGGCATTATCGACGTCCGGCAAAGGAGGTACTCAGCCTCCGCACGCAAACTGCCAATGCGGATAGCCAGCCCTCCATTCCTCACAGGCATTGCAAAGAGCTGACGGAGTACACCATCAGCCGCAAGAGGATGGCCTGTCAATGCTGGCAGCAGATGTTTGTTGATGACGTCATCCAGTGGCGTATACAGGACAGGGTCCACAAAGACTGCACGCTGCAGATAGGTCCAACGGGACTGCAGAGAGGCAGAGAAGACGCGAAAGGCCGCCTGAGGCTGGGTGACAGCCAGACCAGCAAGGCGCCTAACCAATGTGGACAGTTCCTCAACACGGCTCTTCACAAAATTCTCTCGGAACTGTTGGTCTCCAATGGCCCCGCCAAGGTAACGAACGCCGTCGCTCCGGATACGGACATCAGTGCCGGCAAATACCTCCTGGGCCCTTTCCATTAAATGTGGACGGACGAGTAAAACCGTCTTCATGGCATTGGGGTGGTAGCCATACCGGGGCCCCTCCTCCACGATGCAATCCCAATACCCACGCAGCGGCAGGAGCTCTCCGGCTGCGGCATCGTCATCCGCGTACCAAATCTGGCTGGTGCTTGGAAGTCGACGCGACAGCCGAGATGCCAGGGGCACAGTCGCGAGAGCGTAGAACGCCATGGCAAGAGGATCCCCTTGGCATGTACCCTCCCGGGAATAAATGACCTCTCCGCCATTGAGGTATAGAGGGATGTCGGCCTGGTAGGTGTTAATGAAAATTCGCCCAGCGGCAGGACAGATTCTTGGAATGTTGTGTAGCGCCGCGGCCCTGTTCAGAGAATTGAAGGCGTTGGACGCATCCACCAGCAGAATACCTTGAGTCGTCTCGCGGTCATAGAGGCCGGTCAAAGCCTGCACCCCGACCTCGCAAGCCGACGGGACGCCGACGCACAGCTGATGAGGAGCAGTAACCGCAGCCACATCCCTCTCGATAACCGACATGACCACTTTCCCGATCACGCGGCGAAACACCTCCCCGATGGCTATAGGCCTTACCCCAGGCTGCTTATCCAATGGAATGAGCCTTGCTGCCAGGAATGAGCGGAGATCCCGCGGCTCAATTGCCTCAGTGCAAAGACGCTTGGCAGCACGAGCCAGAGCCGAGCACAGGTCGTCAGAAGCTGATGTATACATTGAGGCCATCCGACGCCAGGCAGCGGAGTCAAGGCCTGACGGACCCGCTGCCCCCTTCATAATCATGCAGGTCTTGCGGATTTGAGCTGGTGTTATTGAATCAAACAGCACATTCTCCTGGACTGTGGCTTCATCATCGAGTAGAATCTCTGGTTCTGCATCAGCCGGAACAGGATGCTTGTCTCTCAACAATTCCAGTACCGACTTGCCACCCACAATCTTGTCCAACGGGAGTACGCCACCACCACCATCATCCTCCAGGTAGTGAGCAGCTGTTCCAATGCGGTCGCTGTATACCATTTTTGCGAACTCGACGTCATCCAGACCATTAGCTGCTGTTTTGCCAGGTGTTGATCTGGGTAGATGGGCTTGAATGCACCGTGCCTCACGCAGCAATGCCGCCATGTCTCCGCACATCCACCAGTCAAGACGCTTGCGTAACGATTTCTTGTTGTCAGAGGCATTGGATACTACAAAAGGCCGCTGCAAAATCAGATGGCAAGCAATGACCACAGCCGACCATGCAAAAGCTCCGTCGCGAGTTCCGCCGCTGAAAAGACCAATCAGGCGAGCTAGTTCTTTGACGAACCGACGACCCTCATCCCCGAAAGGTATGATAAATAGATTCCGTTGCCACTTGACTATTTCTGCATGGGTTTTGTCCATTAAAATGATTATATCGTCTGTTGGCAACGACCAAAAGCCATCAGGTTCTGGAGAATCACATTTCTCGGGTGGCAGATCAACAAACTGAGGCTGTCGAGACGAGCCGGGACCCACAGAGGTCGGCGCTGCAGACGCAGGTACCCGGGAAGCTGCAGTGGAGTCAGCAGAAGCACCCACGGGCGAAGGGGCGGCAGCGCAATCAGGAACCATCCCGGAGCACACAGGAACAGGCAAGTCCACCCGTAGTGACTCCCCACACGGAACCGCAGTCGCAGACACAGAAGATTGGGAAGATCCAGCGACCTCAGGCGCCGGTGCCGCACCCGAGCGTTCGGCGGCCGATGACGGGGGCCTGGATACCAAAGTCGCCCGTACCTCGCGAGGCACACCACCAGTCCGGCCAGCAGCGGACTCACCCGATCGAGAAGGCTGCACTCTTCGCCCACTCCAGGCCGGCGGATCACCAGCAGAAAGGCCTTGAGGCACCTCTGATCCTCCAACATCATGCAAATCACAATTTCCAAAATTCTTGCAGCGCCCAACTTGACCTGGGTAGCAATTGAAACAGCATCGTCCATCCCTATTGCACGAACATGCTCCGCACGTTCCAGTTTTCTTGCTGCAGGAGCAACAGGGCCCAGCCGACGCCCCACGCCGTGACATGCCATGCAGCCTGCAGCACGGGCGAAGAGACGCGAGGTGTGAAGACTAGAAGAGCACCTCGCATGTCACTCGCCACAGACCATGTGGGAAAACACTCACTGTGACTCAGCCGCGAAGCACAACACAGCAAGCCATCTCACCCACGGCCCAAAGGCGAAGGCACCGAAACTACAGCACAATGGCCGGTTCGCCAGGCAATACGACACCAGCTGGATGTAGGAATAGCAGACTGGGCAACTCCACAGCGGTAAAACCTACTGGAGCCGACTCCTGAAACCTAGACGAAAGTAATGACGTAGGATAAACAACCGGTTGACCTGGACAGTGCATAAAACAATTAAAAAACTGCGGAGGAGCAAAATCTCCATCCGCACTCTATGAGCCGCACTACTACTACTACTACTACTACTACTACTACTACTACTACTACTACTACTACTACTACTACTACTACTACTACTACTACTACTACTACTACTACTACTACTACTACTACTACTACTACTACTACTACTACTACTACTACTACTACTACTACTACTACTACTACTACTACTACTACTACTACTACTACTACTACTACTACTACTACTACTACTACTACTACTACTACTACTACTACTACTACTACTACTACTACTACTACTACTACTACTACTACTACTACTACTACTACTACTACTACTACTACTACTACTACTACTACTACTACTACTACTACTACTACTACTACTACTACTACTACTACTACTACTACTACTACTACTACTACTACTACTACTACTACTACTACTACTACTACTACTACTACTACTACTACTACTACTACTACTACTACTACTACTACTACTACTACTACTACTACTACTACTACTACTACTACTACTACTACTACTACTACTACTACTACTACTACTACTACTACTACTACTACTACTACTACTACTACTACTACTACTACTACTACTACTACTACTACTACTACTACTACTACTACTACTACTACTACTACTACTACTACTACTACTACTACTACTACTACTACTACTACTACTACTACTACTACTACTACTACTACTACTACTACTACTACTACTACTACTACTACTACTACTACTACTACTACTACTACTACTACTACTACTACTACTACTACTACTACTACTACTACTACTACTACTACTACTACTACTACTACTACTACTACTACTACTACTACTACTACTACTACTACTACTACTACTACTACTACTACTACTACTACTACTACTACTACTACTACTACTACTACTACTACTACTACTACTACTACTACTACTACTACTACTACTACTACTACTACTACTACTACTACTACTACTACTACTACTACTACTACTACTGTGAACAACTTCACGGCGCTACCGCTAATCGTGCTGCAGAGGCTCGATTGGATATCCGTGCAAGGGGCTTTTGGTCGCCACAGCAAGATGCATTCTTTGATGTGAGGGTTACTCACCCCTCGGCGTCTTTGCTGTCGCGACAGGAAGTCCTTGCACAGATTTCCCGGAATGAACATCAGAAGAAGCGGGCCTATCTTCAGCGTGTTGTCGATGTCGTGAGGGGGTCATTCACTCCGCTCGTATTCTCGACAAACGGCGTATGTGGCACGGAGTGCTCTCGTGCATTGAAGAACATTGTTCAGCTGGTGGTTAACAAGCATAGTGACCTCCAGTACGCTGTTGTGATGGCACAGCTACGTTGCAAAATTGCATTTGTTTTGCTGAGGTGGTCAATCACGTGCCTCCGTGGTTGCAGAGCGTCTTACTTGAGGAAGAGAATAGGCCCATCTTTTCTCGACCAATGTCGCCTTCTGTCCATGTAACCGCCTTCGGTATTCATATGTTGGCCTATTTAACATTGGCATGCTCTGCGGATTTGTATGCATGCTAGGCAATTTAAATATTATCCTGCAAAGTATTTTGTAGGTGCTTGATTACTATACTACGTCATGTATTACAATTGGTACATGACTTAATAATAGCCGTTTGGCATGGTACAATAACCTTTTTTGTTTTATTTTTTATTTTTAATGGCTTTCTCTTCTTCCTCGGATGGTTTACAATTTGTATCACAATTATTTGTGGGTTCAGCAATAAAGGATGTGACTACTACTACTACTACTACTACTACTACTACTACTACTACTACTACTACTACTACTACTACTACTACTACTACTACTACTACTACTACTACTACTACTACTACTACTACTACTACTACTACTACTACTACTACTACTACTACTACTGAACTTCGCCTTTATTTGAAAACAAACCGGGTATCAGAAAGAAGAAACTGAAAAGCGCAAGCAAGAAAGGCAATGGTGACAAAACCATTCAAGAAATTAGCAAAAATCAAATCAAATAAATAGGAAAATCCAATCAGAAAATAAAATAAAAGAATCAAGCCAACTAGGGAATACAAAAACAAAGAGCAAGCCCGCAAACACCATCCAAGCATCGCTACTACCAGTACGATGACGTTTCCATTCACCCAACCGCTTAAACGCTTTTAAAACGAAAACAAATACAACAGAACACTCTGCGACAGAATGAAACCAATGACAATATTATGGCAAGTCCATTGATGCCCGTCAGCGCGGCATATGAGCCAAGGTACGGCACTCCGTCACAAAGCAATGTTGGCCAATGCCGGATCCACTGCGTAGGTATGATGCACGTGACCCCCGGAAGCAAGTAATCTGCCACCGCATCGAGCGCAAGTGGCTGATGATGAGACGATATGGTATGTCCGAGTTCTTATGGTGCAGTTGTGTTGCGAGGGTCTTCAGGAAGATGCCACATTCGGGAGCACACTGTCCACTGGCGGCGAAAACAAGCGGAGTGAACGATCCTCGATCCACTTGATTGATTCGATCGGAATACTGACGTTTCTTCTGACGCTCGTGTTGGGATAACTGCCTCGACACTTATGGACCAGACAGCAAAGACGGCCTTGGGTGCGTGACCCGTACATCAAAAAAGGCGTTTTGCTGCCTGGTCCAGAAGCCACGAGCCCGTATATCCACACGAGCACCGTCAGCTGAGCTTCCCGAGACGGCTTCACCGCCCAGCGGCATCAGCGGTGGCTCAATCTCGACATCGCAAACAACACTAGCGAGTGCGTCCGCCAGGAGGTCGCGAAGTTCATTATGTCTCTGGGTAGGGTATCCCCCGCTTGGGCACGTGAGGGCGTGATGAACCGACATGTCTTGGCCACAAACACAGGATAATAATATGCCATCAAGCGACAGGCCATACCTCAGGCACAATGCGTCTCGAAAATCAGACTTGTTGAATATAGTTAAAGGGAATGAAGCCGAGGGAGGCGTAACCAGCCACGTTGACACACCGCCGTCACCCGCGACATCCACTAGTAGGCGCTGCTCATCCGTCAGAGCGGGCTTGATCTCCTCCAATGCAGCATTGTGCTGCGCACGGCGTTCCCGGCGAGCCTGCGTGGCCAAACCCCTGGAGGTAGCGATGATATCGGCAACAGGACCGTCGATAGCATCAGGACCATCGACAGCACCAGTCAGCACGCAATCCACCATGGGCATTATCGACGTCCGGCAAAGGAGGTACTCAGCCTCCGCACGCAAACTGCCAATGCGGATAGCCAACCCTCCATTCCTCACAGGCATTGCAAATAGCTGACGGAGTACACCATCAGCCGCAAGAGGATGGCCTGTTAACGCTGGCAGCAGATGTTTGTTGATGACGTCATCCAGTGGCGTATACAGGGCAGGGTCCACACAGACTGCACGCTGCAGATAAGTCCAACGGGACTGCAGAGAGGCAGAGAAGACGCGAAAGGCTGCCTGAGGCTGGGTGACAGCCAGACCAGCAAGGCGCCTAACCAATGTGGACAGTTCCTCAACACGGCTCTTCACAAAATTCTCTCGGAACTGTTGGTCTCCAATGGCCCCGCCAAGGTAACGAACGCCGTCGCTCCGGATACGGACATCAGTGCCGGCAAATACCTCCTGGGCCCTTTCCATTAAATGTGGACGGATGAGTAGAACCGTCTTCATGGCATTGGGGTGGTAGCCATACCGGGGCCCCTCCTCCACGATGCAATCCCAATACCTACGCAGCGACAGGAGCTCTCCGGCTGCGGCATCGTCATCCACGTACCAAATCTGGCTGGTGCTTGGAAGTCGACGCGACAGCCGAGATGCCAGGGGCACAGTCGCGAGAGCGTAGAACGCCATGGCAAGAGGATCCCCTTGGCATGTACCCTCCCGGGAATAAATGACCTCTCCGCCATTGAGGTATAGAGGGATGTCGGCCTGGTAGGTGTTAATGAAAATTCGCCCAGCGGCAGGACAGATTCTTGGAATGTTGTGTAGCGCCGCGGCCCTGTTCAGAGAATTGAAGGCGTTGGACGCATCCACCAGCAGGATACCTTCAGTCGTCTCGCGGTCATAGAGGCCGGTCAAAGCCTGCACCCCGACTTCGCAAGCCGACGGGACGCCGACGCACAGCTGATGAGGAGCAGTAACCGCAGCCACATCCCTCTTGATAACCGACATGACCACTTTCCCAATCACGCGGTGAAACACCTCCCCGATGGCTATAGGCCTTACCCCAGGCTGCTTATCCAATGGAATGAGCCTTGCTGCCAGGAATGAGCGGAGATCCTGCGGCTCAATTGCCTCAGTACAAAGACGCTTGGCAGCACAAGCCAGAGCCGAGCACAGGTCGTCAGAAGCTGATGTATACATTGTGGCCATCCGACGCCAGGCAGCGGAGTCAAGGCCTGACGGACCCGCTGCCCCCTTCATAATCATGCAGGTCTTGCGGATTTGAGCTGGTGTTATTGTATCAAACAGCACATTCTCCTGGACTGTGGCTTCATCATCGAGTAGAATCTCTGGTTCTGAATCAGCCGGAGCAGGATGCTTGTCTCTCAACAATCCCAGTACTGACTTGCCACCCACAATCTTGTCCAACGGGAGTACGCCACCACCACCATCATCCTCCAGGTAGTGAGCAGCTGTTCCAATGCGGTCGCCGTATACCATTTTTGCGAACTCGACGTCATCCAGACCATTAGCTGCTGTTTTGCCAGGTTTTGATCAGGGTAGATGGGCTTGAATGCACCGTGCCTCAGGCAGCAATGCCGCCATGTCCCCGCACCTCCAGCAGTCAAGACGCTTGCGTAACGATTTCTTGTTGTCAGAGGCATTGGATACTACAAAAGGCCGCTGCAAAATCAGATGGCAAGCAATGACCACAGCCGACCATGCGAAAGCACCGTCGCGAGTTCCGCCGCTGAAAAGACCAATCAGGCGAGCTAGTTCTTTGACGAACCGACGACCCTCATCCCCGAAAGGTATGATAAATAGATTCCTTTGCCACTTGACTATTTCTGCATGGGTTTTGTCCATTAAAATGATTATATCGTCCGTTGGCAACGACCAAAAGCCATCGGGTTCTGGAGAATCACATTTCTCGGGTGGCAGATCAATGAACTGAGGCTGTCGAGACGAGCCGGGACCCACAGAGGTCGGCGCTGCAGACGCAGGTACCCGGGAAGCTGCAGTGGGATCAGCAGAAGCACCCACGGGCGAAGGGGCGGCAGCGCAATCAGGAACCATCCCCGAGCACACAGGAACAGGCAAGTCCACCCGTGGTGACTCCACAGACGGAACCGCAGTCGCAGACACAGAAGATTGTGAAGATCCTGCGACTCCAGGCGCCGGTGCCGCACCCGAGCGTTCGGCGGCCGACGACGGGGGCCTGGATACCGAAGTAGTCCGTACCTCGCGAGGCACACCACCGTTCCGGCCAGCAGTGGACTCACCCGATCGATAAGGCTGCACTCTTCGTCCGCTCCAGGCCGGCGGATCACCAGCAGAAAGGCCTTGAGGCACCTCTGATCCACCAACATCATGCAAATCCAAATTTCCAAAATTCTTGCAGCGCCCAACTTGACCTGGGTAGCAATTGACACAGCATCGAAATAAGAAAAATGCATGTGTAAAATAAAGAATTTCAAACCCAAACAAAAAAAAACATTATTCGCAAGGCTGACTGTAGGGAGGTTTTGCTGGGAAGATAATGCATTGTACTACCGTATTATCTCTAATATAAGCACAGTCTCCAATAATAGCACGTCTCCAATAATAGAACACCTTGGGGCGGCATTCAAAAAATAAAGTGCTCAGTCTCCATTATAAGCACACTGTGTAAATTCATTATCTGTACCGGCGAAAAACCCCTGAAATGTGTGTGTGTCTGACATGAATTTGGCATGGAAACATGCCTCTGAAATGAGGTTGAAATAATAATGGAACAGTCTCCAATAAAGGAACGTCTCAATTAATAGCACGGGGCGGAGGTTAGGGGTGCGCGGATTTTTCCCGGAATAATTTGGGAATACTATCGTTGAGAAAATTTTGGGAATTTTAGGGGAATTCTATCGATCTTTTGCGAGATCTATTGACCTTCAGAAGAGTTTTCGGGGAATTCTGTCAATTTTGACCTGCCAGAGGCCCAGAGACCAGAGAACAAGCGCGCATCCGGATCCATGGACGCAGCCTGAGTAGCTGTGTACAGATCTAGTAGTAGTACAGTGGTCCCTCTATAATCCGGCACCATTTGTGCCACGGAAATCTGCTGGATTAGGGAGGGTGCTGGATTAACAAATCTGATCTACTGCTGCAATGTGCATGAAGAGGACATTTGGCTACTGAAAATTGTGCTGGTTTATAGAGGGTGCTGGTTTATAAAGTGCCGGATTAGAGAGGGACGACTGTAGTAGTACAATCATGTAGTGTAGATCCTGCAATCCTGCACGCATTGATCACGTGCCTGACCGTCCATTTTGCATACTAAAGAGCATGCGCAAGGCACAGTTCGTGCTGGGGTTCTTTTTTTGGGGGAATTCTGGAGAATTTTTTCGATGTTTTGGGAGAATTACTAGAATACTTTCGAAGTTCCGCGGGAAACGCCCGAAAGCATAATATCGGGTGCGTGCGAGCATAATCCGCGCACCCCTAGCGGAGGTACATTGAAAAAATAAAGGACCGTGCTTAGGCCAAGTAAAAAAAAAGCTAGATGATCGTCCCCGTCCGCCCCAGTTTTTGTCAGCGCCCCAAGAAATATTTTATTTTTTAAATCGTGAGTTTTTGCCGAAATCGTTGGTTTTTTACCGATCGCGGATGCAGGAAACATGTGCACGCTTTGTTTAATACTTTCTTTACTATATGGACCACATACTACTAGTATATCACAACGTCAGTATCGATCTGCTGAAGAAAGAAAAAGAAAAAAAGAAAAAAAAAGAAAAAAAGAGAAAAAAAACCTTGATGTTGTTGTGTACACTGTGTGCATGAGAGGGTAAAAAGTAAAAAAATAAAAATAAAATCCTCCCGCCCTCCCCGATTTTTCCAAAAAAAAGGACGATCATCTAGTAATTTTTTTTACTCGGCCTTATATTAGAGATAATACGGTATCTGAATACTCTGCCAACGGGGTTATGGTTGAAGCCAGGAGCACTATGCATCCTCGCCTTGTATCATGCTATCAAAATCGAAAAACACGTTCAACTACCAAGCAAGGATTCCTAATCATATGGCCGGCGATCTGCGAAAATCACCCTTCGGTGAGATGTAAATTTTTCGAGAAAATCGCGATTAAAGATTGATCACTGAAGCGTGACCAATAAATAGGGTCCAGCGGATAATGCCGTCATTATATTCGGCATTATACGACTATCCGAGCATCAGAGCATTGTGGAGCATTAGAAAGAAACAAAACGAGCATTATGTGAGGTTTGAGCGGCATAACGAGTTTCATAGTGGATAATATCGGGAAATCCCAGGTTTTTGGCAACAATCGGCTACAATCATGATCACGAGATGTTGTCTGATGATTGGTTTTTGCCATTTAATTCCGAGTAATAACAAAACAGCCCTATTTTACTCCTTTTGTGTACCTCTTGCGTACTACACTCCGCCCATTCCGCCCATTTGAGCACTATGCATTGTACCGGCACATGACTTTGTGATTTTGTAGACACGTAACACCTTTAGCACTAACGCTACAGAACTATTGCTACATAAAAACGTTATGATTGTAGCGATGTGGTCAGCTCAGGTAAATGTATACAAGCCATTTGTGAAGCATGCCCAACCGAGGCCGAGGCAGTTCAAGTGACACAAATCCGGAGATATTATTTACGAGGTTTCTTTTACTTTTAGAATAATGGAGAGCTATGGAGGAGACATACGCGAAGTGAATATCAAACAGACGAAGAAGAGTTTTCTAGTTGTGCCAGAGGCTCTGGCAATAGCATCTCTAGCGATACCGAAGTAGACACTGATGCATTGCTAAATTTGGACCAGGATGAAGTAGCGGCTATAAACAGAAAAAGCTCGTTCAAAAAGAACTGCCTTCGCCGAGTCCAGCTCAGAAGGCTCGAAAAGAACTAGAATTTCTCATGGACTCAGTACCAAGTCGATTGCTCAGCAGCGCCTGTCTTACTTTCCTCATGAAGCACGTACAGTTAGTTGTGGACGGTTGTAATGCCAGGCCTACAGTCAAATGCTATCAGAAAGGAAGAGTATTGTGGCAAGCCATACGTCTACACACCATCTCAAGGAGAAGATGAGAGCACAAGCAAAGGATGTAGAGTGGCAAAATAACTTCTGACCACGTGTTTTCAGGATTTCCGCAAATGGGAGGGCTCTCCATCTGAGATCGGATCTCAGGAGCTGGCCTCACGTCTGGTGTTTCAGATGAAGACATGATTCACAGAGTGGACGCAGTGACAGCTTGTCTACAGGCAGGAATACTATTTGCCAAGATTAACTTCATCCCAACAATGAATGACTACCTGCAATAATGGTTTCATCTCTCACTACATGGATAATTAGGGGAGGGATTTGATACACCGACTATTCTGCCACAATCCTGCATCAAAGTTGGAATGGAGCGCAATCAATGGAGAAGCGATCATGTCTTATATAGTGCTAAGAAGTAGTGGAGCTCGTGAGAGATAAGGTGGCAACTTCAGATGCAGATCGACGATATGCATAATTTCCTGGAAGTTTGACAATGTGCAGACTTTCTTCCATTTTTGTCCCAAACCAAGAGCATTATATCCCTTGCTGAAGCATTATAATCAGCATTATAAGGCAGTTTTTGGAGCATTATGGTTAGCATTATACGATCATTTTCGGAGCATTATCCGCTGGACCCTAGTGACCAAGCGCAAACTCTGACGGAAAGTTGTCTTTGGACAGTCACGATGGCGGAAGGTTGTCTTTGGACAGTCACGATGGCGGAAGGTGGAAGACGGTGATCGCTGGCTCAAACCGTTATAGGCTTCTCGGTGGATGATACTTTTGCCCTCCTGGACCATGGACGATGATCTCTTATTTTTTGAGAGCGACATCGAGTGCTCAGATGAGAGTCCTGATGACGAGCCAACTGAGCTCGCTACGGCAGAAACGCTAGAGAGTGATGCGGAGGAAAATTTTGATGAAGCGGCGCCAGCGCAGGCCGATCAGCCTCTAGCTGCAAGTGGTCCCGGTAAGCGAAAGCAAAAAGGTCAAGCTGCGCTGGTGTCAACACTTGAAGACGTTGTCGCTCGCGTTGAGAAAGGCTGTGGGTGTCGGGGTGCGAACTGCTCCACCAACGTCGCACCTGACGACATGCTGCGCGTTCGCAACTTGGCGGCGTGCTAGGAGCTAAGCAACGACAGTTTGTGCTGCTTGCTGGGAAAGCTGGAAGCTCAGGGAGACGTGGTGAAGTGTCTCATCACGTGGCGGCAGCCCAAGCTGGCGTCAGCGATCGGATTACGAATTTACGTTTGAGTATGCTTTTGCTGGAACAGCAGTGTGCAAAGCTCTGTTTATTTATGCACATGACGCGACAGAGCATACAATCAAGAGTGTCCAGTTGGGATAGACCACTCTGGATGACCACACAATTACTGTACTGAAGTCTACAGTTCATGTCGCCTCCTTATTGTCTGCTGGTCCGCCTCCAAGTAACCCGCCTGCAGGATTGCCCAACCGACGTGCAGAATACCTCTACAAGCAGATTCGACAACACTGCCATGAGGAGAATAGAGATATTACCTGCCCAGAGCTAGCAGCAGGTGCTTCACTGCCGGAAGAGCCCTAATTGGACTCGTATCGACATTGTCATGTCAACGGTGGTTATTTTTCTTCTCTCATTGTCTGTAACATAGCATCACGAAAGCAGAAAACCTCAGCAATTTGTTGGGCTATTTCCCCAAATTCTGCACTGGAGTGTCCTAGACAAACAACCTCATATAACCGCAAGGAGCGGTCAGACTGCCCTGAAACTTTGGTATTTTGAGTAGCATGGATATGTGGTTGTTTTCCATGAAAAAAACCTCATTTCAATCTTCAAGGAGGCAGCAACTGCCGCAGTCGCCACTCTGCATCGAGTAAAGATGGCCCACATTGCGACAGTAAGGCGCAAGATCAGCGCTGGAGGTCTCTTCAGCCGAGAGTGGTGGACTACGATCAAACGTGCTGGTGGCCATGGCAGCCGTTCCTCGGAGACCCCGACCTTGACCCAGGCCAACAGTGTCGAAGTCAGGCAGAGCGCAGCGAAAGCTGAGGCTTTTGGTAAGTTCTTCTCGTCAAAGTGCAGTTTGGGTACGGATGACTTGCAGGCAGACGCGCTCCCACCAGTTAGTCGCCGCTCAGATGCGCAGCTCCACACAGTGCACTTCCGATCTTGTGCGGTCGAGCGCGAGCTCAGGAAGATCTCCCCTGCAAAAGCCACAGGACTAGATGGCCTGCCTGGCCGAGTCTTGCAGGAGTGCAGCAAGGAACTTTCAGTCCCTGTGTCAAAACTGTTCGCCAAGTCCTTTCGGGCAGGACGCCAGCCTACCCTATGAAAGACTGCCATGGTTGTACCCGTCCACAAGAAGAAATCGAAATCTGATGTGAGCAACTACAGACCTATCTCACTCCTCCCCATCTTGTCCAAGGTGATGGAGGCTATCGTCAACCGTGCCCTCAGAAAATTCCTTGAGTCAAACAATATCCTTTATTAGAGCCAGTATGGGTTCCGCAGCAGACTTGGCACCCAGGATATCCTCACCCTATTGAATTCGCAATGGGGCAGGGTGGCCGCAAGCGGTGGTGCAATAAGCGTGATCGCAGTGGATGTGGCTGGTGCGTTTGACCGTGTCTCGCACACCGGAGTGCTCCACAAGGCAGAGTGCTATGGCGTAGTTGGTCACCTGCTTGGCTGGCTCTGCGACTACCTGAGCAACCGGGACCTAACCGCAGCTGTTGGTGGGGAGCTATCTCAGCCCTACCCGGTGAGAGCTGGCGTCCCCCAGGGCAGCATCCTGAGACCGACACTGTTCATCCTGTACACAAATGACGCCGAGGACCATCTCCTTCCTGGAATGGACCTCGCAGCATAATGCCGATGACACTACGCTCTTCAACTTCATCACCTCAAGAGTGTCCATACCTGGCAGCTCTGCTATCATGCAACAGGGTGTGGATGCACTGTCTCGCTGGGGCGTGGAGTGGAAAATCAAGTTTGAGCCCTCCAAGACCCAAGCCATGACAATCGCACATCATCGCCAGCCTTGGCAGCTCCCGGGAACCACTTTCGACGCTACGCCAGTCAGCGAGGCAGGCCACCTGAAGCTCCTGGGGGTCACCTTTGACTCCCAGCTGACATATGCGCAGCACATCCGCTCCAGAGCACAGCAACACCTAGGCTTCCTGCGGAAGGCCTCTGCTATCCTAGAGCCCCCTGGCCGACCCCGAGCCTACAATGGGTTTGTCCGACCTGTGCTGGAGTACTGTCCCCTGGTCTGGCTTGGTGCGCCACCCTTACACTTGGCCAAGCTAGACCAGATCCAGCGACGAGCCATCCACATCATCGGATCGGGCTCCTGGCTCCCTAGTCTATCTCTGCGGCGGACAGTGGCCTCGCTTGCATACTTGTACAAGCTATTCTGCCTTGATGCGGACAGCCCGCTAAAGAAGATCCTCCCCCTGGTGCCCAACGTCGACCTCAGGACATACAGCCCACCCGCGTGTCTGCTCAGCCTACGCACCCACACCAGCTATCAACTAACCTGCCAGCACGCACCCGAAACAGCTGTCTTCGCGCATTTCCTGCCAGCGCTGTGCAGACATGGAATGCTCTGCCCCAAAGCATACTGCTGAGACCCGCACACCTGGAGGGCCTGCAAGCCTTTAAGTGCCGTGTCCACCGTCACCTCCAGCTCCACCACTGGAGCTGGGCGACTGAGAGCCTCTAGCAGACCTCTCACACCCACCTCAACCAAAGTGCACACACCGCGTCCTAGACAGTGTCTTTTTTCGCTAGCTTTTATACTCTCCCTCGCTCTATGTTGCGGCACAGTAGCTCCCTGTTCATGTAATAGCTGGCCTACTGTAACAATTATGACTTTGCTGGCCAAATAGCTGAAGCTGCAGTCACCTCACCAATCATCTCATATTTTCAATGTTCCTTTTATTTTACTTTAATAATTTCTAGGGCTGAAACGATTATACCGAATAATCGAGTACTCGTTTGATAACTCTAACGATCGAGCAATCGTTTAGATTACCGATTACGATTATTTTGCGTTTTTTTATTTGTGTCCAGAAAGTACTGTAAACCCTCGTTTTATGAAGTTTGAATCAGTTTCCGCTGGGAGTATGCAGTTGCCAAGGGTATGGTTCATGTTCTGAGGTAAAATTGACTTCAAAACTGCCATGTTTTGGACCTACCCTATCTCTAATGCAGATTTGTTGGTATTATGAAGGCATAGTTTGTGGAAACAGAGTAATGTTTGCACAGAATTATGACACTATTTGCTAATAATTATAATCGATTACTCGATCGTTAAAGGGGAAGTATACCCTAAAATCAAATTTTCACCAGTTGTAGTCTTCGGGGTGCTGAGTCGAATGGTCTTGGTCCGAGGAAGCTGAGACGCTCCCTTCCTACTTGAATCCCAATCGAACTCGCGCACTTCCACCGAAACTGGGTGACTGCGCCCTACTAGATGGGGATTTGTATGCAAAATGTCACTAAAAGCGCCATTTCGTTCTTATAAAAGCACGGATGACCGCGATTGGCCCATATGTTGTAGTCTTTTGGACGCTGAGTCGACTGGTTTTGGTCCGAAATGGCTGCGATGCAGCGTTCCTCCTTTATTCCCAATCGAACATGGTTGAACAAGCGGTCACGTGCTCCTGCGTACACCAGTCACCTGGTCACCGTGCCTGCAGGGTACAACTTACTAGCCTGTTTGACCTTTTTTGGGTGCAGTCCTGTCACTCGAGTTGAACCTTGGTGTGAAAGTTGTCGCCTGCTGGCGCGGTGACCAGGTGATTTGGGCAACCAGGACCACGTGACCGCTTCTTCAACCATGTTCGATTGGGAATAAAGGAGGAAAGCTGCATCGCAGCCTTTTCGGACCAAAACCAGTCGACTCAGCGTCCAAAAGACTACAACATATGGGCCAATCGCGGTCATCCGTGCTTTTATAAGAACGAAATGGCGCTTTTAGTGACATTTTGCATACAAATCCCCATCTAGTAGGGCGCAGTCACCCAGTTTCGGTGGAAGTGCGCGAGTTCGATTGGGATTCAAGTAGGAAGGGAGCGTCGCAGCTTCCTCGGACCAAGACCATTCGACTCAGCACCCCGAAGACTACAACTGGTGAAAATTTGATTTTAGGGTATACTTCCCCTTTAAGCTAAAGAGTAATCGATACGTGAAAATCCACGATCGTTTCAGCCCTTAGGGCCGTTTCACACGAGGTACAAAATCGCGTACATGTCACGTTTCCGGTTATGTTCCCTAGGAGATGGAGCACTTTTGGCGCGAAATGTGAAACGCATCGTGTACGTTTTCAGCAAGACCAGGAGGGGTGTAGAAAGCAGGATATACCCAGCGTTCTACTGACAAACTTCGTTTTCCTTGCATTGTGATCTGTCGTCGTGTTTGCTTTTTTTGCTTCTGTTTGCTTTCATTGCTGGTTGCTGGTTGTGCCTTCCGTTTCGGACAATGCCTCGCCAAATATTCTCTGATGACCTGGAGGCTAGACTTATTGAGTTGTGGGCCGACTATCAAAAGTCAAAAAGTGGCCAGATGGTGAAGCGTATTGTGAGGGAAAGGGAGATCGCCGAGAAACTCAATGCTGCGTTCCGCTCAGGATGGTTGAATCCAGAGAAAAACTTGAAATTACACTTTGAACAAGCGAGGGCAATGCAGTCCTTCTACGCCTCGCCATCCTTTGCAACCTCTCTCGTCCGTTCATCTTTCTCTCCTTGTGGCGATCAAAGAAAACGAGAATCAGGGAGAGAACATCTCCTTGCCAAACTAATAATAATTATTATTATTTTGTGTTCAAAACTCCCGCGTTCGCGTGCGGATTCCGTATTTTACGACTTCTGTGCGAGGCAGGTCAAAGCTGCCATGGCAACTGCTGCTTGAATAGCATGTTGCGACACTTGTGTGAAATCACGCGCGCTGTGTACTGTGCCTAGAACGCCCATTCGTGAAAAGCCATGTATACCTCGTGTGAAACGGCCCTTAAAGGGGAAGTTAAGGCAAAAATTAAAATTTCACGAGTTGTAGTCTTCGGGGTGCTGAGTCGAATGGTCTTGGTCCGAGGAAGCTGAGACGCTCCCTTCCTACTTGAATCCCAATCGAACTCGCGCACTTCCACCGAAACTGGGTGACTGCGCCCTACTAGATGGGGATTTGTATGCAAAATGTCACTAAAAGCGCCATTTCGTTCTTATAAAAGCACGGATGACCGCGATTGGTCCATATGTTGTAGTCTTTTCGACGCTGAGTCGACTGGTTTTGGTCCGAGAAGGCTGCGATGCAGCGTTCCTCCTTTATTCCCAATCGAACATGGTTGAAGAAGCGGTCACGTGGTCCTGGGTGCCCAAATCACCTGGTCACCACGCCAGCAGGTGACAACTTTCACACCAAGGTTCAACTCGAGTTCACCTCGAGTGACAGGACTGCACCCAAAAAAGGTCAAACAGGCTAGTAAGTTGTACCCTGCAGGCACGCCGCTGGCACGGTGACCAGGTGACTGGTGTACGCAGGAGCACGTGACCGCTTCTTCAACCATGTTCGATTGGGAATAAAGGAGGAACGCCGCATCGCAGCCTTTTCGGACCAAAACCAGTCGACTCAGCGTCCAAAAGACTACAACATATGGGCCAATCGCGGTCATCCGTGCTTTTATAAGAACGAAATGGCGCTTTTAGTGACATTTTGCATACAAATCCCCATCTAGTAGGGCGCAGTCACCCAGTTTCGGTGGAAGTGCGCGAGTTCGATTGGGATTCAAGTAAGAAGGGAGCGTCTCAGCTTCCTCGGACCACGACCATTCGACTCAGCACCCCGAAGACTACAACTGGTGAAATTTTAATTTTTGCCTTAACTTCCCCTTTAAGAATAGTAAGAAAAATTGCACTGGCAATAAAAACTATACAGGTGAGAAATGATAGGAAATTCAGCAAGTGCAGTGTGACACATGTACATGCATGTGCAAGTGTGTGAGAGTGCGAATTAATTTACTGGAAGAGTCTGCATGATGTACATGAAAGTGCGGCGACATTTTCTTTTTGTTTACAAAGATTTGGATCGCGAATGTAGACTGCTTCTAGAACTTTCAATTGCTTGAAACTATTTTTCCGAAGTTTGTGCTATTTTTCTTACTATACTTGTATCAAAGTAGTGGTTGCGACTTCGGCGATGATTTGTAAGAAAGGGTTTGCTCCCCACACCCGAGCTCGTGCTATTCCGCCGACTTTACTTGACACTTGACTGACTCACGACTGCCATCCAGAGCACACGAGAAGTCCATCGAACCTTCGACTCGGCAAACCTGCAAGAAGGCACCACTCCCTGCTCAATACACAGTGTTTCGGGGAATTCACCCCTGATCAGTTGAGCTTGAGTAGGCTGAGGAAGATTGTGCCTGAAGAGCACCACTTATAATAGTGCTCTCCAGGCACAAACATCACCAGGGATACAAACTTACAGAGACGCTCCGTTTCCAGCGCGACAAACACCTCGTGAACACCAGATAGCAGCGTGAGTCAGTGTCGCTCCTGGACGGTGAGACAGACGTCGAGGACCCTCGGTCATTCGCAACGCTGTCACCTCCAAACCAACTAGTCGCAAGCCCGCGCTGGGCACAACAGTACGAAGTAGTGGTTGCGACTTCGGCGATGATTTGTAAGAAAGGGTTTGCTCCCCACACCGGAGCTCGCGCTATTCCGCCGACTTTACTGGACACTTGACTGTCAAGTAAAGTCGGCGGAATAGCGCGAGCTCCGGTGTGGGGAGCAAACCCTTTCTTATACTTGTATCCTCGTGTTTTTCACTCCAAGTGTATAAATCCTATTGATAGTATTGTAGTTTCATCATTCTCTATCATTTTACTTCAAGTTTTTCAGTGGAGTTCAATGTCACGGCGACATCCGATCAGATCGACCATCTCGAGGTACATGTAGCTCCAAACTCTTCGGAACTAGTCCACCTCTCCCATCGGATGAGGTTGTGGCGTTTCGAGGAGTTTCGTTTTCTGAAGAGGGAAATAAGCAACCTCTTCAGAAAAACGAAACTCCTCGAAAAGTCAAAGTGTGACAATTCGAACGCGCCCTTAGTTAGTGTCAGTGCTGCTTCTACCAAGCAGTGTGCTTTCTATGGGTTACCCCAGCAAGACTTTAGTGTAGGGTGTGCATAGATAGATAAATATCTTGGCCGCCCTGTTCCATTCCAATGCTCCGTTCGGTGTAGACCAGTTGTGCATTGGGGTCGATTCACATGGCTTCGCCAGTTGTGCGGGTTGCGCAGTTATCTGTCTGGATCTGTTTCACTCGGATCGGATTCAGACAGTCATGTACGTCGTCAACATGCCATGCATGGTCGCGTGCCGTCTTCGTTCTTCGCTAGCACTGCGAGTGCGAGTACTCGAGTGCGAGCTGAGTTAGAGCGTCACACGTGCATATCCCATGATACCCGGCAGCGGAACAGGCCGGACTACGGAGCTGGAGGGAGAACGTCGGCGGAAAAAGAAGTAAGTTAGTTGCCTGTTGGCATCCACCAGCCGTTCCGGTAACTGGACACGTTTCTCAACGCACACATCACGAAAGGGCGTCCCACAGCGAAGGCAACAAAGTTCTCCGAGTCAGCTTTGTCACTTGATAAGTAAGGTTTCTGCTCCAGATGTGACAATCCCTTTAACTCCAGACAGTATCCAACCCTGGTGCATGGTACTATTATATTCGGAGTTACACGTCGTAGACCGAGACAACGGCCGGGTGGCGGGCTTAGCGCTAAGTTAGGTATCTGTCAGCAGGGGCAACATCGACTCTCGTAAAGTTATCGCAGCTAGCGCCAGTTTGCGCCAATACAACGGCCCTTCGTCCAGGCCACGACCAGTTGACTTCTGGTCAGTTTGAGTCGAAATATCTACAGCTGACACTAGTATGGTAACAGTTAGTGAGTTAGTAGCAGTAGACCCACTACTACACTCTACAGTACAAGAGCCGAGTTTTACATCTCATTTTGTCAGAAGCAGGTGAAGTAGGCACGTCACTTAGTCTTTGCAGCTACATGTAGCTGCATGCACACAGCATTTCGAAATATTTGAAATAGAGACGGAAGCTGTTGTGTGTGTAAGCGAATCAAGGCTACTAAGTACTAGTAGTAGCGCAAGGACATGGATGTTGTAGTGGAGTACTCCGAGTAACAGTGGTTGGTAGAGCACCGCAGAGTGGGATACTGAATACCGCACGCTGTCAGCCAGCACGGCGCACAGCAGGCGTAGGAAGTAGAAACGGAGGCACTTAGCATCAGGTCGGGGGACACACAAAGATAATAATTTTTGGTCACTCCTGCACCAGAACTTCTTGCTACCCTGGTGACGTGTCGTTCCTGAGCAGTACTCTGTCTCTGCGTGTCGTCTCCTTCCCCAAGAAAGATGTTGATTCTACAGCATATGTACCTGCTTGCGGCGCTGTTGGCGGGGTCGTCGACACTCACACCAGGCCTGGCATCTGTTGATGATGGTGAGTGGCCTTCTGTCTGACTGCGTTTGTGGTACTCATTGTTCCGGTCCGGTGTGTGCCTGTGTGTGTGTGCGCGCGCGCGTGTGCGCGTGTGTGTGTGTGTGCGTGTGTTAGAAGTTAGTTAGTTGTGCCTTGGACTTTGAGTACAAACATTGCACCGGGATGGTTAATGTGTAGGAACGGCATTGTTTCAGCATTTGCGTTCCCTGCCACTGGCATACTAGTACACAGTAGAGTGTGGTTGGCCAATCCCAAGGCTGGCTGACATACCGTGTAGGGTGTACATGAACAATGCGTGGTTGGCCAATGTCCGTACTCTACACATCCATGCATGCATTTAGTATTAGTTTTGTCACAAGTCCCACCAGTGGTGGTCTACAGCTCAGCAAGGGAGTCCACAGTATTTTGTGGAGTGGTCCTCTTCGTGTAACACAGGAGGTTGCTAACACCTACCTCCTAACGTTAGGGTCACTCTGGGACAGTATTTGTGCAATGTGGGGAGTCGCAGTAAGTTCAATCTCTCTCTGTGTCTTGGTGACTTTGTTTGTAGCAGCATAGGGAAGCCAGTCAGTAGAGCACACATGCTGTCTATTTTGTGTGCATACCGCTAGTACTAGTAGTAGCTAGTACCTTGTAACTGTTAGTACTAGTAGCATCACGTACACTGTATGCATGTCTCTCATGTATACTAGTAGTACATATGTACTACATACAGTATGTACATGTACATGTACCGGTATGCAGCAGATTTACACCGACTGGATTTAGGCATCATTGTGAATCAAGGATAAAGTCATGCTGTGTATGGAGTGCCAGACCAGGGCTTGTGATGCCACTCCATGCAGGCGCCTCAAACGCAGACACGGCTGCATAACCTCTATCATACAATGTATTGTAGTCCATCTCCTGGGCTATCCGACGCTAGTGTTCATTCCGGTATACTAGTACCCCGTTACTAGTATATCTTGAGTTTTAACTGCATGGCAGCAACAGTCCAGGGTCTACAAATCATTACAGTACAGTGTCCGGTACCGAAATCTATATACATCACATTGACAATGTACACAAGGGCTGGTAGATCTACAATATGCACCCTGGGTCTTGTTGCAAACCAGGTGCTCTAGCAGTACCATGCGGTGTTTCCAAAGCTGGCCTTTCATTAAGTTTTGCCATCAACTTTTAAGTGCTAGTGGTCCGCACAGCCAGAGGAACTGGTAGTGAAGAGTGGATACTAAGGCCAGTAGCACTCCAATGTCGAATCATTGAAGTGACAGGAATTGGCTCTGGACTAGGCAAGATCCTGAACAAATGCCAGCTTACAGCTGTACTGTAGTACGTGAGACCAGGTCTCCTCCATTGAAAGCTTTGTTTTTATGTTTACAAAAAGTAGCCGTGGATGAAAAAATCGTTGTAATTCGGAGTTTCACGCACGAGGCGATCATCAGACAGCAGTTTACGTGCAACTGCAACTTCACTTTTTAAAAGAAAACATAGGTTCAAGTCCATCCAAGCTGCATACAGACCACGTGGTTGGCTTGAGTGGCCTGATTTGTCGCCAACATACATGCAAGTACATGTACATGTACGTGTGTAAATAACCCCTGATTCGTCCATAGTAACTGTTAGCTTGATTTAGCCTGGAGATGGACCTGGTCCAAACATTTTTAAGAGAAGAGCAAGCAAAGCGAAGAGAACAGCAAACCTGGGCAAAACATTGACCAGAACGAGTGCTCAAGACGAGTCACCAGCAGCCATGGGTGTACGCCAGCCTTCAGCATTCACCATACATGTAGGTGCACCCTGCACCAATGACTATGTGCACGCAACCAGGGTGCATGCCAGGGAGCCAAACGACCCAAAGCACATGCCAAGGAATAGCTTGTCTAACCACTTGCCCAGGCTGCATCACTACGTAGTGCACTGTGAATGCGACATTATAATTATTATTGATAAGTTATGATAACATGACCTCCGTAGGTACAATCACGGACTCAGCACGTTTACCTAGTAGATGGGTTATTGGCGGTGGTCCCCCACCCCCCCCCCCCCCCCCCCACCTACTGCAGCACTTAAAAATGGTGTATAATTACACTCCTGTAAAACCGGAAAGTCTAACGAGTCGCAAAGTCTTTAACGATCAATTTTTTCCGTTATTTGAAGAAACGTTGTGGGGAGATGTCTGTGCATACAGATGGGTACGGGGTGGCCGGCCAGGTAGCCATCGTTAAACTTTCTGCACGTTATCATGCCGAAATTACAAAAACATTAAATTTCAACTGTTTGGTTTTACAGTGCCTGGTATTTGCCATCACAGACAACGCATGACATCATCACAGACAACGCATGGCATCATCACAGACAACGCATGGCATCATCACAGACAACGCATGGCATCATCACAGACAACGCATGGCATCATCACAGACAACGCATGGCATCATCACAGACAACGCATGGCATCATCACAGACAACGCATGGCATCATCAGATTCATCACAGACAACGCATGGCATCATCACAGACAACGCAAGGCATCATCACAGACAACGCATGGCATAATAATAATAATGACAGCACCACTGAAGTACATGCACATACATGCACATGTACATGATTGTATGTAGTTACCGGGCATGTGTATTGTTGCTGTCTTTACTCGACTACATGACTGCTGCTAGTAGTAGTTGAATAAAAACCTCTCCCAACCCTGAATATTGGGTTCTCAATTCCCACAGTTCACAGTCTGCTCATTTGTCTATGACAATAATAAAATAGAGTTTGGTGGGCAATGCTCACCAAAATAATCATCTTAGCCTCTCCAAGTTAGCCATCGGGAATAGCCATCCGGAATAGCCATGAAATAACACCGGCTGGGAGATACAGTAACATGTGGCAGTAAGATACAGTAACATGTGGCAGTATGTGAATGTACAATGTAGGTGCTTCATGGCAACTCGTACTTCTCCCTTCCTGGATGATGTGCAATAATGCTTACGTTGCCTGCATGTGAGCCAAAAAAGAAAGAACTTGATGCAAAGCAAAAAAGCAATGACACATCCAAACTGAGCCGATGTTGCGACTTCAGAGGATATTAGAAGGTGACTGCTCAGTCCAAGCTTCCAACAGTGCAAACGTTGGAGATGGCGCTTCCTACCGTCTTACTCTTAGTAACTGAGTCAAGTGTCACTACTCTGGTGTCAGTTGGCGGGAAGCGCTAACACGCACATTTCGAGCAACCACCTTCTTCTACATGTACATTGTACAATTGTAACAAGCAGCACAGCCGTGTATGACATACAGTCATGTAAGTCATTGTTGTGGCGGTCTGGGGACTCTGGGGCTCCTGCACCACGTCAAGTGCGGGAACTAGCCGGGAAGACTCCGAAATTCGGGTGGATATGCCGACGTCACGCCGTACGGAACCTTTCAGCTGGCGCATGGCAGCGTCGCTTGCCCGATTTCTGAACCGTGCGCCCCTGCGGATAGGAGTACTGTCAGGGCGGCCCGGGGAAGCCATCCAGTCTCAGTCTGTTGCTTTCTGACGAGTCTGCCAATGAGTATTGTGGAGAATTGTTTTACTTTTAGGATTGTTGTTGCTTGAACTGTCTATCAACGCACTTTCGCTTCGATAAAATACTACTTGTACAGTCATGTTGTTAGTACTGTATTGGGTTCAAGTATTATTATTATACTAGTATAGTCATGTACAATACAGTGATTAGGTCGACCCTCCTATCGACCGACACGCAACACTAACAGAGCTTTTCGCGACACTAGTAATACTAGACTGCATGTCAATTGTCATGTTCTGACATGTAAATGCTCTAAATAGGCGGTCAGCCTTTGGGTCATCCTAATAAAGTTGAATTGTTTGCAGGCAACCTGCCTACACTCAAGAGAGCACTGCATTTCACACAAATCCATTGGTATCGTTACAACGTTTCGGTCTTTATGACCATCATCAGGAATGAAGTGGACATGGAAAGAACAGCAGTATAAAAGAAGGAGGCAAGCAAGCAAAGCGCGGTACATAGTGACAGCGCGCGTAGAGAAGTGCAAAGCGCGTCATGGCGGGTGTGCATTACTACATATACATGACAACACAAGCACAAACGGTGAGGAAAGTAGATACTGCGCTACAGCAGTGATAACAGCCCAGTTCCAGTCTCACACCACCAGTGAGGTGTCTAGAGCCCCGCGCCACTCGCAGTAAGGTGGTGTTAAAGTTATTATTATTAAAACTACAGTACTGGGTTGTAAATGTAAGTGGTTGGACCCATGAGGTCTCCCCTGCTGCCAAACTAGCCAGCGTTAGCGGCAAGAGTCACAAGACCTCAATCATCGATGATCAACATCATGTACTACATACCTGTACGGGCCGTAGTCATTACAGTGTAGTATGACAGCAAGAACCTCCCCTGTGGCCAGCGGCATTGTGCACTTTGCGCAGATGGGGAATTACGACGCCAGTTTCTCCGGTGTCTAGTTTCCCAGCCAGCCACTTCATCTTCTACTCGTACATGTGCATACAAGAGTCCATGGACACTCTTGCTACGTGCACCGACCGTAGTTCTGAGACGGCTCGAACTCTGCAAACGATGGAAAGTAGCAGACCGTCACAGTAGCGGTCATTGTGTCAGATGCATGACGTGCTGATATTTCGAAGTAGTTCGAAGTACATGTATACAATAATGTACATGACTTGATTGTACATGTAAGCTGTTATTATGTAGATGTGTACTTCAGTGGTAATACGATAGTGGGATGTGCATAATTGGTACAATGTACAATGTTTACGCCATTGTGTGATAAGATACATGTACTGATACTTGGAAGCATGCATGTAAGCTGTTACAATGACTGTAAAATGTGTAATACATGTACCGGTAAATAAACGACAGTACCTCACCTTTTCGCCTAGTTCTTCTTTTTGGCTATTTCCTTGTCTCGAATGGTTCTTTACAATCTGTATCACAATAATACTATTATTTGTGGGTTCAGCAAAAAAGGATATACAGTACATGTACATGTACATAATCATTGGTTACATCCCCTACATTGTACATTGTAGTACAGTGTAGTTTCGATGCAACGATAACCACTGAGGTGACCCTGGCCTGGGAGATGACTGCGTTCAAATCACCAGCTGTAGTAATTACATGCACTGTCATGTACCTTGTCCTTGGTCTCATCCAAGCTACAGAATGATAAACATCATCCTGTATTGCTGTAGCTTGGATGAGACCAAGGTGAGATCCTTTCTCATTCGCTTCTATATAGAAATGGATTGTAGCCCCTGCGTACTTTCGAAAACAGGTGCAAGATCGATCCCCGTGTTACCAATTTTGTGTTACGACGACTTGAAACATGCGCGATGTTCTCGGAACGCTGATTGTGGCCGGTATGCTTGAGTGTGACAGATTCCGAGGATGTGTGAAGTGTCCAATGTAGACTGAAAAGCGGAGCTGAGTAGAGCTAGAGAGTGGAGTAGAAGACGAGTATTCCAACACTGTCAAGTGGCTCACTTAGCATAGCTCAGCTGCATGCTCACTCCTTAGTAGTCTACTTAGAGACTCGGAAATTCTCTCCCACACAGGTTGCATGCGGTGTCATGTATCTGCATTATTGTTGTGCCATTTTCATGGCACAAGTCGACACAAGCTCTTCATCCCAACCAATACGTAGTAATTATTATTGTCTTTGGCTAGTGGAAGGCAGGAAACCCCTGCTCTGGCCTGTCGTGCTCCTTCCAAACTACAGACGTACAGTGTAACTGAACACGCAGTGCACTAGTGTTGCTTGGCGTGGCGAACACGTGGCAGAAGTGTGTTCCCTGCGGCTGTGCCCTACCACGTACTTCATCACAATGAGGGAATTGAAAGGCTTTGAGGGTAGCGCAAGTGACATTAGGAACGTCCCCTGTAACCATTTTTCTTGATGGGACACGGGCTCTAGGGTTTGTGTTTTGACGGAAATAGGTCACGGGTTGGTAATCATGGTAATACAATCATGTGACTAACTGACTAGTACCAAGAGTATACATGTATACCCCCCCCCCCCCCCCGGTGGGGTTATATACCCTTGCAGATTGAGTACTCTTGCTATGTATCAGGAGTCTGGACCGCCGGAAGCAGTTTTCAATTGGTCTGGTCGTATGACAGTCTTTCATACTTTATCATGTATGCTATGGCGGGTACATACATGTATGCTATGGCGGGTACATATTATGCTCTCCTCAGCAGTAAACATGCGTTGGTAGCCACAAAGTTGACCAACCGGACCGGTTCCGGCTGGCATGGCCCGAGTACGTTACCACTTTACATGGTGTCTTGAGCATGCTTGGGGTAAGTATGTAGAGACATTTTTTTAGCTGCCATGGGTGCCGGGGATGGGCATGGTAGACAGAGACAAGATGCATTACTCCACCGTCAATCTATACAAAAATAGGAAGAGGGGGATGGGGAGAGGGAGACAGGATTGTGAAGATGGATTTACATGTATACAATTCGTTCAGATAGTTCAAGATAATTAATATTAATTATGATGTATGTTCTAAGTTGTTCGGAAGTGATTTTCAATTCAAACTAAGGGACGATATTATGTGTTGTGCTGCGATGCAAGCTTAGTGAGAAATGGAGATCAAACCTAAATTGAACGTATTCATCAGTAAATGTATCAATTAGTCTAAAATTACTACTTGAGAACAGGATTATTCACAAAGCCAATCGCGTGAAACTATAAAGTAAGAATCGAAGCAAAAAATACAACCCAAATTCGGCAATAAATGGAACACTCAATTGAAATCCGAGTGTATTCTAAATTGAAATGTTTTTAAAAGATTGAACACAAAAGCTTGAGAAGAAACAGATACCTACAGTCAACTTTGCGTATAACGACACTCGGCCGGGCATCAGAAAATTGTCCTTATTCGTGAAGTGTCGTTATACCCGAAGCCTCATTATTATATGCATACAGGTAGAATGGACTTTGCTCTGGGCATGGAAATTCTGTTGTTATTCGCGAATTGTCGTTATGTCCACAGTCGTTATTAGCGAAATTGACTGTACATATAAATAGCCTACCGCGATACCGGCATGCAAAGGTGAAGTCACGCCTCTGCACAGTCGGCGGCAATATGCTGAAAAGGGGAAGTCCCGGCCGTGCGGCGGATGTAAGAGGCTCTGCAACACCTAAAACATGTGACTGCGCATCACAGCAGGAAAAATCACACACGGGTGCATTGCTCACCCATCACGGCAGAATACATCAAGTCTATGTTTTCGTCCACAACCAAAGCAGCCGGTGACT
Source organism: Sycon ciliatum (assembly GCF_964019385.1). NCBI lineage: Eukaryota > Metazoa > Porifera > Calcarea > Leucosolenida > Sycettidae > Sycon > Sycon ciliatum. The sequence continues at coordinate 36,890,038 of NC_088646.1, forward strand.
TCAGAAATACGGTGGTTTCCTTGCCCGCCACACCTGAGGTAGAAAACAACAATGGGGTGAATGATGCTCTCTCCACCTGGTCAACTCCGGCACCATACGCCGCCTTCTTCATTCGCTCATGTGTTCTCTGGTGGCTAGGGGTTTCCGGACGAGACAGCAAGAACGACCCAAGGTCTGTGACCATTACCTAAAAAAGGCATGCTACTAAACCCCTAGCCCAGATGTCCAGATGTGCCTCTGGCTGACGATTAGCCGAGGCGGCAGAGATGTCCTCACCGTGTAGTGGGAGCAAACGTGGCTCCATCTCGACATCTGGCAGCACCTCCTGCAGTACGCCGGCCAGAAGGTCCCAAAGCTCGTTATGGCGAGACGGCGGATAACCGCCAGTCGTGCACGTGAGGGCGTGGTGGGTAGTCATGGACTTCTGACAGACACAATGATGACATACACTTTCAAATGTCAGACCATAGCTTACACATAACGTGTTTCTGAAGTCCGACTTCTTCAGCACGGTGCGGCTTTTTGAGGATGGGTATGCTGTCAAGCACATTGACGTACCCTTTTCGTATGCTACTGCGAGCAACTGCCACTGGACTGGTGAAAGCTCCGACGCAGCAAGCTCTGTCTGCTACCGTCAGTACCCACTGACTTTTCCCTGGCGCTTTTGTCGGGCGATGCCTCGTGCCTTGCCAACGGCTTCAAGAACAGGATTAGCCATGCCCTCCGCGATACTCGAGAAACTTTGCGAGTTTTGGTCCGGGCTGGTAGCTGGGCGGCGTCTTGGTCACTCTCGTTTGGGTGGGTACGGAGCATATTTTCACTATTGGCGCTGTGATAGCAAGTGATGCCTGATGCTCTGCCTCTGCAGACTTTGCCACCATGAGGATTGCAAAAGCCTCCGGAACGGATCGGGAGGGACAGAAGCCATCTCTATGAGCTGTAATTTGCCTTGGCCAGGGGATCGCCCTGACAGGTTCCTTCTCGGGAGAGAACCTCGCAGCCGCCAGTCACAAAAAGTCTGATCTTGTCTGGGTAGGTTTTCTGAAATATCCTTCCCAGAGCCGGACAGATCCTGGGGATGTTGTGACTGGGGAGCATTCTGCACCACGCATCTGCATCAACACCGGATGGGCCAGAAGAACCCTTCATTTCTTGGGACATCTTGCGAATCAGTTCGGGCGTTATTCTCTGGAATGAGATGGGATTGCTTGTTGCTGCATCGCCTTCTAGTAGGGTGGTTTCTTGTGGAGGGTCAACAGGTGTGGGGTGATTTGATTGCAACACATGTCTAACTGTTTTGTGGAAGATTCGTCCAGACGGTCATCTAGGTGCAAGACACCGGCATCGGCTGACTCTGGAGAGAGATACCGTCGGGTTGCTGAGTGGGATGTTACCGCCACACCTCTACTACCTATCCAGTGTGCGACTGTACTGGTGTTACACAGTTTTAAGTCCATACGTGCACGTGTATGTCTGCGGCTCTAGAAGCTGCGTCTGCTTTGGCCTTGCTTGCGAGTTGGTGTAGCTCTAGCCGATATGAAGATGTGGCTCAGTGGATCCCAAGCATATTCCAGTACCTGATAAGCGAGGACATTGGTTTGAGACATGGAGTTGCCATGGAAATGCCCGCAGGGTCCAGGAACAAGAAGATGACCACAGCCTCGGAACAAGGTGCTACGGTCAATATCATTTCCGATCACTAAAATACTTTATATTCCTAACACTGGCAGAAGTTGAGCTCGGAAGGTGAGCCAATGTAATCATGGATAAAAAGGAGAAGGACAAAATGGTATGAGTTATGACTCTCTGACTCGCCGACTGTATAGGATCTGGTTACGTTGGTCAGTGGACAGTCAGTCATAACTCGTACCACTTTGTCCTTTTCTTTTTACTTACTTGCGACTTCGGCGGTAATAGTCATGAAGTTGATTGTTCCAAAGTGTCAAGTTCGGCAAGAAGCGTGTGTTCCAAGTTGGAAGAATCAACTTCCTTTTTACTTGTAGAAGTAAAATGGCAATGAATAAAACAAATTTTGCAGTCATATTAAACAATGTCAAAGATGTCAAAGTACTAATTTCCAAAACGTGTTCGCATGATATTCATCAGTGGAAAGTCATCCCTCAATTAGGAATAACCAAAAACAACCAACATATAGAAGTAAACAGTTTTCGTGGAGACAGAAATGAAATCAACGTGTAGAAAGTTTTAACTTGTAGAAGTGCCGAGCCAAGTTCTCGCAGCTTTATAAGTCAAGAAAGGAGCAGTGTGTACACTGAGGAGTACTAATAAAACGGTTTTTTAGTACTCCTGGTGTCCACGCTAATTCCTTTCTTACATAATACGTCTCGTTCTGATTGCAGCTCTTCATATTATACTGTAGCTAGCTTGTGCGGTTGAGCCAAATCAGTCAGCACTGCAATACATTGTCACTGCTGATACCAAATATATTCATGGGTTATTATGTTCCACTATTTCAATGCAAAGCAAAGTCTGCATAATTATGTCTTCATCATCGTGTTATGCCAATATTGCGTGGTTTTCCCTCTGTCTCCAGAAACCTGCAGAGATCACCTGTCGTTCTTGTGCAGCGACGGCACTCAGTGCATACCACGGCAGTGGCATTGCGACGGTGCTGTGGATTGCAGAGATGGGTCTGATGAGGGAGTGGACCTTTGTGGAACTACCGTCCAACCAGCCCCAAGTAAGGCAAATATGCTCCGCTTGTAGACTAGCGATCATTGTACATATGTTGCATACTCACTTGCAATTGACATGGGGTGACCGCAATGAAATCAAGTCTACAGCAGCTCAACTTGAATGCGGTTACTCTGGCTGCTTTATTCAACAAGATGAAGAGCCGCTTTATTCTGTTGTGCAATAAACTTGTGGCCAATAACGGTAGTGTATCCATCAAAAAGGTTACAGAACAGAACAACAAGGGCAATCGAGGCTTGTTTGCTGCTACTTCAAGTTTCATGCTCTCGCAATCATCAGGCAACAAAAAGGTTACAATAGCCCCGTCACTAGAGCCATACTGCGCCTTTGATCCTAGAGGGTGGTGGCGTTCCCACGGCGGGTGCGGAAAACTCGGCTTCCAGCCGAGTCTCACGCGAACAGTGAAATTTATTTATTAGAGCCATAGTTTTGCCCTCCGTACACATTGCTGATGCCTTGCGCTCAGTTTCCTTCGTGGTGGCAGATCAGTGGATCACTCCTCCTTGGGACAGTTGCCAAGCATAATCTCCCGCTGTTTTTGTTCGTCAGACCAACCCCCATCTAGGGTTCCTTGCAATAAGGCATCGCCTGTCTGAACCCCCCAGGAAAATAATTCTACCACTGCTTCTAGTGCTTCCACATACATACTACAATGCTAGCGTGGTCCAGCACAATGACGGGCCGTGGAGTAGAAACCGGCTCTACGTGTACTAGAAAGTAGAAACGTGTTTGTATGACACAGCTCGCAATGGGAGAGTAGTAAAAGAGATTCTGAGTATCGGCGACGGGAGCTGTGAGTCCATCAACATTCAGTGTCGTGCCTTTCTATTTCTATTTGTGCAAGGCAATTCTGCCACGTGGCTAATATGCGGGATAGTTCTGCACGCATACCAGGGAGTCGTAAAATACCGGTATTTTACGACTCCCTGACGCATACAGGCCAGGGACTAGATGTTTTACTGCTCAATCATTGGGCCTTGGTTCATAGTTTAAAATTATGCATCACGCAGCAGATCGAGCTGTTTAAAGGGGAAGTTAAGGCAAAAATTAAAATTTCACCAGTTGTAGTCTTCGGGGTGCTGAGTCGAATGGTCTTGGTCCGAGAAAGCTGAGACGCTCTCTTCCTACTTGAATCCCAATCGAACTCGCGCACTTCCACCGAAACTGGGTGACTGCGCCCTACTAGATGGGGATTTGTACGCAAAATGTCACTAAAAGCGCCATTTCGTTCTTATAAAAGCACGGATGACCGCGATTGGCCCATATGTTGTAGTCTTTTGGACGTTGAGTCGACTGGTTTTGGTCCGAAAAGGCTGCGATGCAGCGTTCCTCCTTTATTCCCAATCGAACATGGTTGAGCAAGCGGTCACGTGCTCCTGCGTACACCAGTCACCTGGTCACCGTGCCTGCAGGGTACAACTTTCTAGCCTGTTTGACCTTTTTTGGGTGCACTCCTGTCACTCGAGTTGAACCTTGGTGTGAAAGTTGTCGCCTGCTGGCGTGGTGACCAGGTGATTTGGGCACCCAGGAGCACGTGACCACTTGTTCAACCATGTTCGATTGGGAATAAAGGAGGAACGCTGCATCGCAGCCTTTTCGGACCAAAACCAGTCGACTCAGCGTCCAAAAGACTACAACATATGGGCCAATCGCGGTCATCCGTGCTTTTATAAGAACGAAATGGCGCTTTTAGTGACATTTTGCATACAAATCCCCATCTAGTAGGGCGCAGTCACCCAGTTTCGGTGGAAATGCGCGAGTTCGATTGGGATTCAAGTAGGAAGGGAGCGTCTCAGCTTTCTCGGACCAAGACCATTCGACTCAGCACCCCGAAGACTACAACTGGTGACATTTTAATTTTTGCCTTAACTTCCCCTTTAAAAGGGTGCATACCGTAATGAGCCGTATAAAAGCATGAACCGTATAGAAGCACGAGTCGAATAGAAGCCGAATTCTCGCAGTGCACCGTGATACAGAAGCATGATTTGTAGAAGCAGGTCATTACATGCGTGACGGTACGCACTGTTGAGTGTGCAAGTAGACTACACTGTGCAGTTAACAGTGCAGGGAATGCATCACTGCATGCTAGATGCAATGGGCGCATACGTAGAAACATGTTTTGAATAGAAGCATAACTTGGACAGAAGCATGGTTCAAACCAGGGAGTCGTAAAAGCCCGGGAGAGGACACGGCACACATTCCCAGAAAACATCTTTGCCTCGCGCTGCCGGGGAACGCTGCCAGGGAACGGTGTTGCGAGGCAAGGAAATTATTATTTTCGAAAATTGTGATGTCTTCTTGAAATACTAATTGGGACATTCTCCGATTTCTCTTAGAGCACGGAGACGATTGCTCCGTCGAGTCTTCTGATCTCTATTTTCATCCTCAATTCTTCCAGCTGCCTCACTCATTCTCTCTCAGTTTATCGAAGTTAATTTATTCTGAGGCGATGGAAATGCAAGATAAATCCCTAATTGTACTTCAATTTTATTTGAGTTGGGGTGAACGAAATGAGATTTGTGGAAAATGACGCCACTTCCCGTGTTAGCCGCTGGTCGTATCATACAGCCCATATTCCATTGCAGGTGATGGGCGAACGTTCGTGTTGAGATCCGCTGAGTTTCCTCGTACTCGTGGAGTTGAATTTGTGGCAGAAATTGCACTGAATTGCAGTCAAATGGTTGTGAATGAAACGAGATTTGTGGAAAATGACGCCACTTCCCGTGTTAGCCGCTGGTCGTATCATACAGCCCATATTCCATTGCAGGTGATGGGCGAACGTTCGTGTTGAGATCCGCTGAGTTTCCTCGTACTCGTGGAGTTGAATTTGTGGCAGAAATTGCACTGAATTGCAGTCAAATGGTTGTGAATGAAACGAGATTTGTGGAAAATGACGCCACTTCCCGTGTTAGCCGCTGGTCGTATCATACAGCCCATATTCCATTGCAGGTGATGGGCGAACGTTCGTGTTGAGATCCGCTGAGCTTCCTCGTACTCGTGGATTTATGAATTTGTGTCAGAAATTGCACTGAAATTGCAGTCGAGTGGACTTCTGTGCGTGTGTTGTGAGTGAATCGCAAAGGCTCCCTTCCTTCAGCATCGTCAAAACGCAACATAGAGCATTATTACGCACTCGTTCCATGATTCATGATATTGCCTGGATTCTTTTAAAAACAATCAATGTGTGTTCCCTATCTATCTACATTGTACATGGTTGCAGGTCGTTATTTATTATGTAGATCTTGTTAAAATTTTCTACACTTTTCTACTCGTATACTGAGTACGCGGTGACTTTAGCCGTTTAGGAAACGGAAGGCTCAGCCTCCAGGTTGGCCAGAAAGGTTCTCAGTGAATCTAACCGAAGTCTTGGCGAGTGTACAAAAGGTAAACCTATCATTTGTACTTCATAACGGAATTGTGCACAAAAATGCACACGCACGCGTGCGCGCACACACACACACAAACACTGTACAAACACACAGAAAAGTACAAGCACATGTGCACATACACACGCCTCCCCCCACACACACACTCAACTCCCCACCCCCTGTACCATGTGTACTGAGTCTGACAGACAGACACACAATCATGTTTATGCTTCCTTCGCCACCAGTTTCGGATAATGGTGTCAACAACGAGTTGTAAAATATTGGTATTTTAGGACTCCCTGCCCCGAAGACGAGCACAGCGCCGTGGATCGTGCAGATCCGGCCGCGCCGGCCTACCGTGCTTCACTTTCTGGCCGAGGCAAACATCGTCCGCGTGCGCGCATCCCGTGTCCTCTCCCGGGCTTTTACGACTCCCTGGTTCAAACCCCGGCTTCGGCCGTAAGCACCTACTTTTATACCCGGCATTGCGGTATGTGTGACCATTGTGTGTGGTGTGTTCTTTGCACTGTGTCTAGATTGCCCCACAGACTTCCTGAAGTGTGGACAAAGCCAAACTCATCCCGGACAATGCGTTCACGAAAAGGACTGGTGTAATGATGTGCCAGATTGTGACAATGGCGTTGACGAGGACTTTTGTAGTAAGCTTGATCTATTGATGGGAGGGGGGGGGGGGTTATCCCTTACTCAAGCTGTGCAGGGGCGTCGCACACGGTACGGTCACTACGGTATTGACCGTACCACTATTTGCCCCAAGTACCCGGTGAATCAATAAAATGCACTGATTTGGGCTCTAAATTTCCTAAATTTTCGGCTCAGCCATCCCTCCCCCACGAGTAAATTCTACTTCAGATGGCTGACCGTACCACACTAAAATACCCTGCTGTGAAATGTTCGTTTTTATGCGGTAAGGGTCCGGTCACACTGAGGGAAAATTTGAAAAAAAATCCGTGGCTACCATGGATATTTGCCGCTGTGCGGGAGATTTGAGAGATTTAATCCACTCGATGAAAATCAGCTCGAGGCCTCGCTTTTCCGCCGAAGATTATAATCATCCGCGGCTTCCACTGGATTTCTTTGAGTTTCCTTGTTTTTTATTGCGTTATGAAGTGGAGCGATACTATAGAGGCTGTGCTGATGCAGCTCTGGCCCAGGACCGGGGTTGACAGACAGCCAGAAGCGAATGGTGACAAAAAAATTGCTCGCGTGAGTGAGATTATTTTCATTGTGCGTATGCAGTGTGGCCGTCATGAAAAGCAGAACAAATTATTCCCGGTTTATAATCTGAGGATTGTTCCCTCAATGTGACCGGCCCCTAAGCACCAAACGAAAATTAAAAATTTAGAATTGTTTCACACGACGATCAGAATTGTTGCTTGGAAAAAGAGGAAAAAAACGAATTCAACCGCAGTGAACAGGATTCGAACCTGTGCGGGCAGAGCCCAATTGATTTCTAGTCAATCGCCTTAACCACTCGGCCACCACTGCTTGCACACTTTGTGACCAAAAGTACCCCTTGACCAGCAGAGTGTCAGGTAGCCACACAACCACACAATGTGCGGCTACTCAAAATTAGTATGTCAGAACGACTAGCATGTAGAACATGTGCAGATAGTAAAGAACTTTCTTTATAGGGTGTACAAAGAAATCACTGGTTTTATCAATCAAGTGTGATTTCAGCATCCGTGGGACATTCATGATGCGCACTGTCCACATAATCATGCTTGAATTAAAACTGTAACTATACAGTAACAGTGTAAGAGCTGCCAGTACACACTGTTGGATAGCCGTCTTTCCGGATAACTAACTGTCGGAGAAGCGACATGTAATTGTACATTGATATGTGTAATACTAGCATAATGTTGGTCATGCTATACATGTATGTGACTAGGAATAAGAGTACATAACCCCTCAGAGTGTGCAACGCCTGGTCCAGCTCTGCATAGGGTCTTGGTCGAGCGTAATCGGATCTTTGCGTCATAATACCGTACACATCTGAGAGGAACCCGGGGAGTCGCTGGTACTCTCGGATCAAAAGCAACAGTGCCCTGCCTCGAGACCGGCCTTGCACTGGTGTGGAGTGTACGCTTGGCATAAGAAGATCTGATTACGCTCGACCAAGACCCTATGGAGAGCTGGATCAAGCGTTGTACACTCTGCGGGAGGGGGGGGGGGGGGTATAATATACTCTTGGTAAAATGTGTGAATGTGTGTGTGTGTATGTGTGTGTGTGTGTGTGTGTGTGTGTGTGTGTGTGTGTGTGTGTGTGTGTGTGTGTGTGTGTTTGTGTCTTGCAGTCCATGGCCCTGAGGGGAACACAGGGCACTTGTACTGCTACCTTCCGCGGAACTTCCGATGTGCAAAGCGCGATATCGGCCTATTCAATAACTGTGTCTTTCCCTCACAAGAATGTGATGGGGTGGTGGACTGCACTGATGGCACAGACGAGCTGCCAGGGCTGTGCAATAGTTCACGTAAGACATCCGTGATATTCTGTGAATGCACCGAGTCCTTCGTTTGCTCGTTGCTATTTAAAAAAAAAATTAATAGAATATGAATTAAGACCGTCACCACCAGGATTCGAACCAGGAACCTTTATTTGAGGCCAGCAATGCTCTAACCATCGAGCTATGGTGTAGCTGTCATCCCAGCAGCGTCTGTTCAATATTTTCTTCAGACTTTGTAACTCACGCTTCCTGTGAATCCACACAGGCGGGTTGGAATTAAATATAGCCAGTGCGTTTTGGTACCATGGTGATAGTAGTGGTAGAATCGAATCCGCGTGTTGCAGAGCAGTCTCTCTTGTACAGCCCTCAGTGTGCTGTGTCAAGTCTTGTCTATTCACATAAGATAGGTCCTTAGCCCATCTAGCTGGTCACGGTCTGAGCCCAACCTCATATCTTTATTAAAATTAGGCTAGGAAAGACCTTGTCCACATGCTACCCGACTTAGTCGTTCTCTCTCTCTCTCTCTCTCTCTCTCTCTCTCTCTCTCTCTCTCTCTTGTCCCTACTGTTGTAATGTTACAGTCCGGACCACGACACCACCAAGCACAACAGCTGTACCTATCTGCAACGGCTTCAGATGCCAGAATGGCCGATGTATTAGTGCAGCTAGTGAATGCAATGATGTAGACGACTGTGGAGACGGATCAGATGAACTGAACTCGCTGTGCAGTAAGCTATGCCTTGGAGAGTCTGTTGGTATAATCGTCTGCACTTTTGTTGTAACGCGCAATAGTATAAGAAGTGGACTCCGTCCCCTCCTGCAACGTTACAGCTCCTTGCACTCTTACATCATGCACAACAGGTCCATGAGCATGTACTCGGGGATCTTACTACTGTAAGTCAACAAATATTCAGCGCATGTTTATTTTTCGGCCTGGTCATGTTTGGCCGAAAATTTCTAGCACCCCAAATTTTGTTTTGCAAGGTTCAGTGTGACAGTGTATACAGGCGGCAGCAGTACAGGGCGAAAATTTGATGCGGCCAAAATGGGTTTTAGCCCCGGGAGCGGGCCGAAATTTGAATGGGCCAAAAATGTGTAGACTTACAGTATGGTGCGATGTGTGACCTACGCATCAGCTCCTACGCATCAGCTCCTACGCATCTTGGCAGCTCCTATGCAATCTCTTGGTCACGTGGTTCATACAAACATAGAAGGCTCACGCATACTTGTTAAAGGGGTACACACACATACAGTCAACTTCGCTTATAACGACACTCGGCGGGGCATCAAAAAGGTGTCCTTATTCGCGAAGTGTCGTTATACCCGAAGTCTCATTATATGTATTACAGTGGGATGGGACTTTGCTCTGGGCATGGAAATTCTGTCGTTATTCGCGAATTGTCGTTATATCCGCAGTCGTTATTAGCCAAGTTGACTGTACAAGATAACACTACATGCGCTAAGCTCTGGCCACACCGGACATATTACATTGTATGTGTGACATCACTTTGGCCTGTTACACGTCCGGCTCAAGTGGAGTTTCTCTGGACATGCAGGGGATGTCACCTCCAAGCCAATATGTGCTACAGCCACCAGGTGTTGCATGGGATGCATGTACTGCGTACTAATAGTATTTTATATGCGTGTGCGTTTGTGCATGTGTGTGCATTTGTGTATTATGTGTGTGTATGTGTGTTTTTCGTGTGTGTGTGGGCTTGCTTGTGTATGTATGTGCAATTGTGCATGTTCATTGGGCACGGGCAGCTGGTCATGACTGTGGAGATCCATCACGCATACCCTGCACTCTTGCCAGCACTGGTCAACTGGGCTGTGTCAATGCATCACTGGACTGTGATGGTCACAGTGACTGCGCCAATGGTGCTGATGAAGACCCCATACTTTGCTGTAAGCACTAAGCACTAGTACCTACCATGCACTGTTCCTTGTATTGCAGGTCTGTACATCAGTACAGTACTTCTAAGGTATTCTTTCCAATTTTTTCTTCTTCTTTTTTGGTACTTTTGCCATGGCTGGGTATCGCCCTCATATTTGGCTGGGTATCGCCCTCATATTTGGCTGGGTATCGCCCTCATTATTTGGCTGGGTATCGCCCTCATATCTGGGGTTGCTCCGCATATTAGCGTTGCTTGCATATGTTATGAGATTGGGTTGAATAAATAAATAATAAATAAATAAAATATGGGCAAGGACTTCTTGTGCACAGGAGTCCAAAGAAATACCATGCAAGATGATAGTGAAGGGTATTTCCAACACATTGTACGACTCGTAGAACATTATAAAATCAGTTCAAGGACTGCTTGATAACTAGTACCAATGCTTATGCATGACGCAGTAAGATCGTGCTTACGTTGTCAGCGTCGGGAACGTGCCTGTGCATTGTTATCTTTCTTTCCTCTTTCCTCTACCCCCCCCCCCCATTCTCTCTAATGTATTGATCTAGATGTGTAGATGCATCCGCTGTTGGCCCTCCCCCCCCCCCCCCCCTTCCCCGATCTCTTTCCGACCCATGCACACCAGACTTGTCTCCATGATGGACATTCTCTTTCTCCATGATGGACATTCTCTTTCTGTCCCACAGCATCACAAACATGCTCGTCGCCGATGGTCCGGTGCAATGACACCGGCAGTTACCGGTGTGTGGCCAGGTCGGCAATCTGCGATGGTGTGCAGGATTGCCGGTCTGGAGGAGATGAGAAGGCCTGCTCCAGCCCAGTCGCACCAACTGAACGCCAGAGTAAGTATCAACATGTAAAGTAGCCGAAATCAAGTTGCTGAGTACATGTACTAGTGAAGCAGTTGCTTATATCACCTACACAAACCATGGCATCATGTATGCGATAAGAGCTCCGTGACGGTGGACAACTCGGCGTGGTTAGTGACTTTCATCCGATGGCTCGTCCTTTCTCATATGGCAACTCAACACTACAGGCCAATGCTGTAATATAGCATAATTAAGTAGCTGTTGTCAGTGCCACCTTTCGTAAATATACATGTATCTCTCTTAGCTCGCATCACACTTCCATACCATACCACAGCATTGACGTCAGCTAGCTTCTAATTCCTGCAGTTTGATCATGTCATGCTTCATCACAATGTCGCGCCCGGTCAAGTAGTCGTGAAAGGAATGCAGTGCTTTGCCTCCGGTACTTATCATGCAGAAGTGTTTAATGGCTTAGCGTGTGAGCGTTCAATTGTCAAAGTTGAGGCTCGGGAGAGAGAACAATACAGTGTTGGCCGTCCTCTAACTTCTTAGAGAGAGTTCCAGTAATGCACATGTTGTTGTTGTTGTTGTTGTTGTTGTTGTTGTTGTTGTTGTTGCTGTTGCTGCTTTTGTTGTTGTTGTTGCTGCTGCTGCTGCTGTTGTTGTTGTTGTTGTTGTTGTTGTTGTTGTTGTTGTTGTTGTTGTTGTTGTTGTTGTTTTAAATCTTTATTCTCACGATGGCCTGTGACCAATAAGAAAGTTGTTGCTGCTGCTGTTGTAGTTGCTGTTGTAGTTGCTGTTGTAGTTGCTGTTTTTTGGCGGTGATGGTGGTGTTGTCTCCTTCGCCGTCGTCATTGTTGAAGCACATACTTCGAAGTAGTTCGAAGTAGTGTGCAAAAGTATCGCCTGGTGCTGTGTGTTGCTTGTCTATGGCTTAGATCCTACAGTCCATTTCAAAACTATAGACGCACACCTAGGCAAAAATCGTTATGCCAGCATTTATACCACATAAAATCTGTGATCACTTTGTGCATACATTTTTCCAAATTGGGCGTCTGTTATCCAATCGTTTAGAAACTATAATTATGAGAGTAATTGTGGAGCGGTCCTGAGCAATATTCCGAAAACTATTCTCAAAAAGTTCCAGCCAAATTTGAAATATTTCAAAAACCCTACGCGTCTATAGTTTTGAAATGGACTGTAATGCAGCTGCCGGTTCTGGCAACGAAAACGGTAAGCTGTGCCAGGTACATTGAATTCCAGCTCAGCATGAACTGGCTCGTGGGCTTCTACTAAGTTCTAGTTTAAAATAGAACACTGCACAGTCAACATCATCATCATCATCATCATCATCATCATCATCATCATCGATGAGAGCTTCCTAACGTACCAGTACTACAGTACTCTCTAGCACATGACTGTACTTCCTTCAAGATTGTCTTAATGCTGGTGTTCCTGCGGATGCGGAAAAATCTCGGTCTATAAACTGAGTCTCACGCGAACCGTGACTTTTTTTGTTTTGTTGTTGCTTGGTCGTCGTCTCTTAGATCCCAACCCAGTTCCTGTTACCGACAACACAAGTGGTAAGTGTTCCACACTACTACATGCAGTACTAGTGTAGTGTGGAAGTGCCGCCGCATGAAACTGCACTCACACACACACACACAAACACACACACACACACACACACACACACCTGTATCCCGCTGCACGTGCACAAGCGAATGCTGCAAGAAAACCCCTGGGCCAGTCACGGGGTCAGTGAATGGCTGTCTTCAAATAAGTAGAGATTTTATTCCCGTAGCTATGCAGAAGACGTTACTTCAGTAACGTCTGGCGCTAGCCAGGGTCCACACAGCTTTAATTTGGTATTTGTGTGTTTGTTTGTTTGTTTGTTTGTGTCACGCCTGGCGCTATCCGTATCTGACGCCAAAAAAGCATAGGATGTTATAAATTTTTCAATTTTTCCTAATTTTTTCAGGCAAATCCTGGGATCCGAACCCGCACTATCGCCCTACATGCATTCCCCCATACACTTCGCATTCATACCCATTCTTCCAAGTTGCTTCACGTTATTATCTTGCGTTTGAAAGCCCTATTTAAATATTGCGGGCAGCTGTATGTGGCCAGCTGTGTTTAATGGTACGGTACGGTATGGGAGACGGTGTCGTATTACCCTCGATCGTACCTATCCCCTACCGTACCGTGCCATCAAAGACGGCTGGCCACAATGCATATTAAAATAGGGCTTTCAAATGCAAGATCACAATGTGAAACAACTTGGAAGAATTAGTATGTATGCGAAGTGTATCGGGGGGATGCATGCAGGGCGCGCGATAGTGCGGGTTCGAATCCCAGGTTATGTCTTAAAAAAGGATTTTTTAAAGAATTTATAACATCCCTATGCTTTTTTTTGTCTAGGTCATCAAGGCAAAAAAGCATAGCGTAGGGCCCTGAGCTTCCAAGCTCTCTCGTTTCTCGTCCCCGTAGCTATGCAGAAGACGATACTTCAGTAACGTCTGTCGCTAGCCAGGGTCCACACAGCTTTAATTCCCGTAGCTATGCAGAAGACGTTACTTCAATAATGTCTGGCGCTAGCCAGGGTCCACACAGCTTTAATTCCCGTAGCTATGCAGAAGACGTTACTTCAGTAACGTCTGGCGCTAGCCAGGGTCCACACAGCTTTAATTTGGTGTTTGTTTGTTTGTTTGTTTGTGTCACGCCTGGCGCTATCCCGTATCTGTCCCGTACTGTACCGTACTAGCAAAGACAGCTGGCCCCAATATTTTTGTTTGTTTGTGCCATCGAAATGCCTGGCGCTATCCCGTACCCGTCCCGTACCATCAAGGGTACGGTACCAACAAGAGAATGAGTATATATGCGAAGTGTTTCGGGGGAATGCATTCAGTGCAGTAACATTTTGTGTGGATTTGTGTGCGAGGCCGAGATCCCACTAGCAGGCTGGCTGGGCCGCCTGTCGACCAGCCCGGGAATCGCATGTAGGCCGATAGCATAATAATTATAACGTATATACAGTCATGTAGATCTATAGCAGGGAGTCATATTATGCAAACGACTCCCTGCTGTATGGGGAGATTTTCTGAAGAAAAAAATACGAAGTAGGGAGACGAGTAAATGCAATCAGAATGGATGTTAGTTGCCGTCAGTATAATAATAATAAGAAGAAGAAGAACGCCCGTGATCGGCAGAGTCAGCGCCAGTCCCAGGAAACGTCAGGACAGACATCCCGTCGACTCCAGAACGCCCGTGATCGGCAGATTCAGCGCCGCTCCCATAGCTATGCAGAAGACGTTACTTCAGTATCTCATTGAAACGTTTTTGCAATACAATGATGTAGCTAATCAAAGGAAAAAGCATTTCCATCAGTTCTAACAACATGCACGATGAGCTAGGCAACAAAGCATAGCGCAGGGCCCTGAGCTTCCAAGCTCTCTCGTTTCAGGCCACACCGCCAACAAAATCCGTCCTCGCCGCTTGCCAGGACGCAGTCGGGAGGGCATACCCGTATTCACGCGCATAAAAAGGCATGCACTTATATTCGAATACAAGGGCGCCTTCACATAATTATAAAGGCATGAAACAAAACTCAAGACCCAAGAGTTTATTTTGAAAACTCAAGTACTCGCATTGAAAGAGGTGCCCTTGTATCCGGAACATTTATTTCCTGGCGAAATGAAAAAAAAACGCAGTTTTCGCATATAAGGGCATGCGGGCACAATGGATGCCTAGTTGCCCTGGCAACCAAGCCAGACTATGGCTCACTATTGCTAAGAGCATGTCTTTCAGCTTTTCACGTCTTGGGGTATGAGGCCACGGAGCACAACATGCTGGTAGAAGTGCAACTGTGCAACAACATGTTGGTTGGTGGGTGGGTGAGACTGTGTGTGCACGTGCATGTGTGTATGTGTACATGTGTGTTTTGTTTTCCTGCAGACAATCTAGTGGTGATTATTTCATGCACTGTTGGTGGAGTAGTATTGATTGCGCTATTCGTGGGAGCAATGGTCTATATGAGTCGGTTAGTATTCCATGTCCAGGAGTAGTATTATATGTATTTCTGTGTAAGAATGCACCTCTTGAATACCCCAACGCGGCTCAATTTGAGAATAGCAGTAAAGACAAGGGTGTTTTTTTCTGGATTGCATTGTACTACTCCTGGATATGGAGTACGAATATGGAGTGTGTGTGTGTGTGTGTGTGTGTGTGTGTGTGTGTGTGTGTGTGTGTGTGTGTGTGTGTGTGTGTGTGTGTGTGCGTGTGTGTGTGTGTATGCGTGTGTATGCGTGTGATGGGTGTGTGTGTGTGTGTGTGTGTGTGTGTGTGTGTGTGTGTGTGTGTGTGTGTGTGTGTGTGTGTGTGTGTGTGTGTGTGTGTGTGTGTGTGTGTGTGTGTGTGTGTGTGTATGCGTGCATATGTGATTGTGTTTGGCTGCTGTAGGCGCAAGACAAAGGCCAGCACACTGGCGGCAGTGTACAATGACAACAGAACGCTGGTAAGGATAATTCACTTGCACGAGCCGCAAGATCTTCCTCCTACATGTATTACTGTAAAAGCCATAATTATGTATAACGAAGTGCTAACTCTAACGAGTTAACGAGGAGAAATCTGTCGTTAAAATAGAAATCGTTATACAGAAATCAATACATATACTGTCCTATTGAGCGTTGAGAATGAGTGAGAATCGTTACCTTTGCTACACGTAAACTAGTCAATTTTGGGAAATCGTTATATTATATGCGCCTCGTTAGAATAATGGCTTTTACAGTATTATTGATTTTGATTTGCCAGTAAAACGTCTGATGAGATGGCCAGGGAAACATTCTAAGAACATCACTACATGACATGTAGTATCTACCTATGGTGTATTCATGGCGTTGATATCGTTCTGATCTCCACGGAAACTAAATATTTACCTGCACAGTACATGCACAATCTTTCAACATTAACTGTAATGATAGGAACGTTGGCTGTGGAGATGCTGGTAGTGCAGTTGTGATGTCACTGCATGCGATACGGCATGACTCATTAGACGCATTGCTGTTTAGTACAGCATACGAGCTGAAGAACCAGTGACATTGATAAGGTGGATTTAACTAAAAACTTAGTAAAAAGCAAACAAGTATTACAGTATGACTAGGTGTAATAAAGTGTCAGCAGAGGGCTAACCGTTCAGTGTACTAAAGTATGGAGCACATGCAAACCGGTATAAGATAGGGAGGGGGAAAGGGGTACAGCATGCGCCGAGCTTATCTCTCTTCCTAACACACGCTACAGCACGCCTGCCATCCATGTCGATCAGCTGCGCTTAATTCAACGATAATATGAGTATCGCAGCATGCAAGATGATCTTGGACGTGCTGTGTGTTGTTTGTGTCTTTGACTGTATGTTTGTAACTTTGACTGTATGTTTGTGTTCACCTTAGGTCCGTGACAACAGCATTGTCAGCGGCACCAGCGCCGTTAACAATACCAGTATGGCGGCCAAACCAGCTGAGGTACGGTGATTCTCACTGTGACAGTGCAATGTACTGACGAATTGGCGACTGTTCGAAAACCTAGGCCGACTTTCCTCTCGACCTGTGGCGTTTTCCCCAAAACACATATTTGGTTCTGAAATATAAACGAACCCTGAAACCTCTTGCAAGTAAAAATACTTGACATGCGATGTGCACAGTATACCAGTGAGTGGTATACTAGGAACCGACTTCCAGTGGTACGGTTTCGCGTGAAAGCACATGTTGTTTAAAATGACAGAACACCAAAAGGGAAAACACGCAGCGGACTTTGGCAGCTGGAAATTCACAGTAAATAGCAGCAGTGTGAAGAAGCGTGTGTACAGTACGTCGCAGAGCGCAGCAGTACTGTACTTGGAGAGCAGTCAAATTATATGGTTTAATATAATCACACCGACTCTCTACGAACACCGAGTAGACCCAGGCCACTGCCGGTATTAACTCCAAGTCGATTCTATGCTCTATTTTCTACCGTAGTGTCTCATATTAAAGCCGGCCTTATTCCTGTAGAAGCCGATGTCAGGGCTAGACTTCTATTCACACTCAGGCTTCAATTCAAGCCAGGTATTTCTATGTGTGTCAACACAAAAACCAGGCTTATGTGCCGACAGCGTATCTTGAAAATCAGGCTTGTATTCAAAACAGGCTTCTATAGTCCTTATGCACATTGTACAGATGTACGAAGTTCTGTACTATGGCCGTAGGTGTGTACATACCCGGTTGGGTGTTCATTGTGTGCTATACATGCGCGTTTGACCCATTTAGCCTCACAATTCATGGCAAACGATCACTTTTCAAGCCTTCTTCACTTTGGGATTGAACTAACGACTAGCTAGATCTCTGCCGGAAAAAGATTTCGTATGAAATGCCTTCATGGCCCATTTCATAGTGGAAATAGCAGTAAACACAATAGGGTCCTGCACATTCAACACCCAACCGGGTCTACGGGATTCTACAAGATTATACGGGATTTCGTGCATCTGTACAATGTGCAGGAGGCCTATACGAGATAGGCTTTAATACAAGACACTACGGTATGTTCTATGTCTTTACTCTGTGTCCTCTATGTCTTTACTCTGTGTGTGCAGACTGACCCTGGGACTGCAGTCTAGCAGCTTGTCTAGCAGTGTTGATCACGGTCAAAACACTATTCTAATTATTCGCTTGCTTTAATACATGTACATCATGCAAAAACACCATACTAATTATTCGCTTATTTACATCATGCATTGACTCATTCCTTTGCCTTATTTGTCGCTACTGATTGCAGAAATTCATAATAAATCCGCGTTCTTTTACATTCGCCACTACAATGCACTAAGAAGCATATCGGTGGTACCCACAATTCACGAACAGCTGATATTGTTGGCCTGCTCACGCATATACTGGTACTAGGATGATGTATTTATCCAAGCCAGTAAAGTCAGCAATATATTTGCCAGTGTGTTCTTTTTTTCATTCTTATCAGCTTTTCTGCATTCAAAACCATTATTGGAATGAAAAACATCATTCTGTGGGATGTACGCATGCAGTGTGTACAGCTTGTCTCAATTTTATCTACTCTGTACTACTGAGGAGGATTGTGCTGGTACGACAATTCTGAAACCCAGCTTACTCAGTGTTTGTTGTTGTATACTCTTTAAGGTGGTGATCAAAACAGGCACAAGCCTCGTTGCATTGAACGTCTGAACATTCGATTTCCCTGCGTATTAATACCAATGGGATGCGTACACCGGACAACAAGAACAGACTGAGCATGACAATGCAGCACTGTAGAGGATGCATGCAACAGGAAACCAACCAGCATAATGATAGGCCTGGTACGGTACACTCGATCTCTGGACAGCTACTTTAGCTGTTTCGACCTTCTTGGGTCTCATCAGCTGAGATCATAATGACTGGTTGAACTGATCACAATGAAAATGGCCCAACGCAGCAAAAATCAGAGTACATGACATACATAGTGTTAATTGTAGTGTAATGAGTAGCATCATGACAGAACTCTATCCCTAGGCATATCAATGTCTGTCTCCAGGTTTCTCCTGCCTACTCCCCACACTCACTCGCATTGATCTAACGTGTGTACTTGTATAAGAACCGCAGCCTGCCTGCTGTACCAATGACTCATGCATTCATGTACCGCTGCACTTGCTGGCTGCGCATCACTAACCCTTCCCCTTCCACAGTCCCCGCATGCACTGAACGCAGTACTCGGGTGCGCGTGCGTATTCATGTCTGAGTGCACTGCCCTCGGGCTCCATCTCTACATGGCATCTCGTACTGGGCACGCTGCTTCCGGTCGCTGCTGTGTGCACGCAGCACCGCCGTCCATTCCGCTCTCTGTCTTCTTTACTCAGTGATTCCCGATTGGAATCACTCTTCGTTTCTGCTCTCCTTACAGTTAGTTGTGCTTTTCCGTGTCCGATAATGTTCCCCCTTCTGCAATAAAGATTCAGGCGAAACTACTCTAAGTAGCTACTGCTACATGGCGCAGTGAACAGGATCAGTGATTAAAAAAAATAACATTGATCCGCAACGAACCTGGTCTGCAACTTCAGGATCTAGGATGGCTCGCGTTCGACAACGCCGGCGATCGCGATAAATCTCAGGAAGTGGAGACGAAACTCTCGGCGTACGTCACGCCCGTGGCCAACGTCGTCCACGGACGAACGATGTTCGAACGCGACACACAGTCGCCATCCGAGACCGTGGACGAGTCACTTCTGCGTCGTCTCTACGGCGGCGCGGACAACGGCGACTTCAAGGACGCTCGCGATGACCGCATCCGCGATCGCTTCACGATCACGACACACCACTGCAAGCCAACGACCCACTGCAACGGCTTACTGCAACAGCTTACTGCAACGGCTCACTGCAACGGCTCACTGCAACGGCTCACTGCAACGGCTCACTGCAACGGCCCACTGCAACGGCTTACTGCAACAGCTTACTGCAACCGCTTACTGCAACGGCTCACTGCAACGGCTCACTGCAACGGCTCACTGCAACAGCTCACTGCAACGGCTTACTGCAACGGCTTACTGCAACGGCTTACTGTAACGGCTTACTGTAACGGCTTACTGCAACGGCTTACTGCAACGGCTCACTGCAACGGCTCACTGCAACGGCCCACTGCAACGGCTCACTGCAATGGCTCACTGCAACAGCTCACTGCAACAGCTCACGGCTACCGCTACATTAATCACACACTTTTTTTCTTTTTCTTTTTGGGTTACATTTTTTCCTTTTCTGGTTTTCTGGGTTTGCATTAAATTTGTATTGCATTTTCATCCATTGTGTTTCTTTTGCTCGTAAAAGAGGCTTCGTGTATGCAAAATCAGAGTGCTGCAACCTGTAGTATTACCAGGACAACAACGACATTTCGGTCCATACCTTCGTGACAAGGTTTACTGCACCAGTGCATCGAACTACATACAGTGCACAGCCCCGTGTTTGCAGGATGCACAGCGTCCGATGCTTATTGACTCACAACATTGGATTTCATGGATACAGCCTCTTGTATGGGCAAGAACGAAGTAATACAGCTAGCGTGTGTTGAAGAAGAAAATGAGCGGAAACGTACTATGCTGTGAAACACGCATGAGGCATGATCAGGGCAAATGACAGCTGAAATGGTTGAAAAAGGAAATGGATTTCATTGAGCAGCAGTCATGTACACTGTTTCCTGAATATTCCCACTCCAGGTACACCATGGTATACGTGCTCTAGTGCTGAAGTAATTTTTCCCTCCCTCCTGATCCTCCTTGTCCTGGAGCCTATCCACAGGCCGCCAAGGCATCCATACAAGGCATCCATACAAGGCATCCATACAAGGCATCCATACAAGGCATCCATACAAGCTCCAAAATGAGTTAATGCTAGTACAGTAGTACTAGTAGTACGGAACTTTACCTGACTCTTACTAGTCTTAGTATAGCGTATATTTAGTGTATCCCCGTGCGTTAGCGTACGGGGTCTGTTGCATAAAAGCTGCTGCGCATTTCTGTTTTCATGAGAATTTACAACAACAACAACAAAGCCGAACAGAGGAGCTGTTCAACCTCCAGGTGTGTACCGGAGAAAGTTCTTTTTATTGCCGCTTCTCTTACTTATTAACTGGTTTGAGGGAAAGAGACAAACGGGAAAAGTCTGAAGAAAAAATTGACTGTCACCACCAGGACTCGAACCAGGGACCCTCGCTTGTAGCCAGCGATGCTCTAACCACTGAGCTATGGTGTAGTCGTCATCTCTTACTTATAATAGTTATATATATTCCAGATGTGTACCTGAGAGAAATTTGAGTTAAAACGGCTAACTCGTGTTGATTGCACCGTGCCTCCACTCGGCTACCCACTACACTTGTACTATTACTTTTATAGTTCACAGTTTATACCTTCTGGTTATTCTGCTCTTGCTGTACAAAGTCGTGTACAGTACCAGTACATGTATGTCACACGGCATACCTTGGAAGTGAAGAAATCAGCTTATTCCACAGGCAATCTGGAAGGGCCTCTTCAAAAAGATTCTTTCAGTCCTGCTTGCACTGCTGACTGTGCCCACAGCCAAACTCTTGAGGCATTCCTACAAGTTAATGAGTGCAGCTTGGCTACAGCAGCGCCCTGAACAATTAATATTTCAATGAATGAATCCTGACTACAGTACTACCGACCACTCCAGGGAGTACAATCATGTACAATAGTCCCTGAGTCTGATACTCCTGGGTATGTCTACTAGGCTCAGTGACTTGACAGTTGTGTCGTTTGTGATTATGAAGTACACTGTAGTTGTGAGCAAGCTCAGCAATTGGCAAGTGAGGACATTGCTAGATGCTGCACATGACATGACTGAAATGATGAACATGAATGTCATGATGTCAAGTCACATTTGCCTTTTTGATGTCATAATGATTTGACGTCATTAGCACTTTTCAAAGCACAAAATGACGTGAGCTGTATGTATGTGCAAAACCAAAAAATACAACAGCTGGTTCAGTGGTTGGGGTCGCGTCGCAGCTCGCAGAAAGATCCGAGTTGGCTGAGAGAAACAGCCTTCCTTGGAACTATTTTTCTTGCTTTGTGTCCTTCCCAAGCCATAATCAGAACATTTGCACTCCAGTTTTGCTATAGTTCGTCTGGGTGCTGTGTCGGGGCAGGATGAGCCTTCTTGCCGCCCCCTTGCTTGCGCCGCCGCTGAAGCGGTCCGACAAAGTTGATTTGAAGAGTCCCTTTCGAAATTTTATTTTTTCGACTTATGGTCAAGACGCAGACAATTACACCCAAGCCGTTGGTGAATTGCAGACAGCACGAGATTGGTGTTGCAGTGGATCGCTGGACAAGCACGAGTCATCCATAGATGCAGTTACTAAGTATGATGATGGTGTGCTTTTCTCTAAACTGAGTGTCTGACATTTTCGTATTAGAATTTTGAACTGGCATTCTGGGCAAAATTTATAAAGGCTACAAAATGTAATAATGTACTTTAAAAAAATAATGTGTGTGAATGGACCGAAGTATTGGAACCATGTTCTAGTCGCCTGCCACCAAAATGCAATTGCGACACACGCGTGCAATGGACACAAACATAGGTGTAATTGTTTGAACATCTACACACACACGCGCGTGCGTGCGCGAGCGTACGTGCACGTACGTGCACACACACACATGTTAGCACACATGCCCCATGTTTTACTCACTGATGGGTCGTAGTTACTACAATGGGGTGCATTCGTACCACGCCCAGGGTGTCAAGGTTCGTGCAAGTTGACGGCGCCAAATATGCACTTTGGGTCGGATTTCACCGAGCGTTAGTGCATATACTTGAGATTATACTGGAGCATATGTGACTCAGCTCGTTCATGTATTTCAAACAGAAGATCTGCTAGTTGCACGTGTCCACTATGATGTCTAGGCCTCGGTAGCACCATGTTGCGCTGTTCCAGCAATTAGGATTGCTGTTGTTGCTGCCATTTCTGTCCCAGGTTCTATGATCAGCTGGTGGCAATTGAGGCCAAGCTGCCTGTTGGGGAAGGCCAGGTGAGAGGATGTTTTCAGTATTTGTTGTGTTAGGGCTGCCATTGCTGTCCTGCAAAGGTGCAGTTTTGCTATTTGACCGTGTGGACCGTCATTGTCACTTTACGCAGTGCAACCATGGACTAAGGTCCATTATTTGCTGCAACTCTCAGTTTTGTGCTCATAATGCAACCATCAGACATTAGGGAGGTTTCGCTCTACGGAATTACGTATGAAAATAACGTATGAACTGCACGGAATTTTCATACGTAAAA
Source organism: Sycon ciliatum (assembly GCF_964019385.1). Classification (NCBI taxonomy): domain Eukaryota; kingdom Metazoa; phylum Porifera; class Calcarea; order Leucosolenida; family Sycettidae; genus Sycon; species Sycon ciliatum. The sequence continues at coordinate 36,913,125 of NC_088646.1, forward strand.
ATCAGAGCTGTTGGGTTTCACTCTACGTGATTTCTCCACGACTGCTCAACATGCGTTGTTGCTTTGGAGACGCGTTGGCTGCATGCGCCCACCGCATGCGCCATGAACCGAAACCGCGTTTTCCATGATATTTTGCGCGTGGTGTACGGTGTGTGTACCTTGTGTTTCGCGCGGCTTTAATGTTGCCATGGACAAATGCGGAAAATGCGAAAAAAATATTTCAAAACGTCCTACGGAGGACCCAACGTAGGAAAGAGCTTTCCTACGGAAATCCGTAGAGAGATTTACGTATGAAAGTTGCCCTCGCTCCCCGGCGCGTACGACATGCGGATTTTCATACGTAATTACGTAGAGCGAAACCTCCCTATTGTGGGGGTTTGTCAGTGTCTCGGCATGTATATAATGTAGTGTTTGTGCATCGCAGAGTGTGACCATGTCAGTATTTACGATTTATGTTAGACTATACAGCTCGCATTTGAGTAGCAGTGGTGCCATATTAGGCTTGCTCTGTTTGTTTTTTCTCTCGCTAGATCCCGCTCAAGTACACATGGTATGACTGCTTCAATCGCAAGGAGGGCTTCTTTTCCAGCTCCTCAGTAAAGCAAGGTATGCAGTTGCGTCTCAGCTTACCTGTCTTTGTTTTCTGTGCGGGAAAGGAAGGTGCACATAATTATACCTTGAAAGCGCCTGGCTTTTTCCTCAGTGCTGCAATATTTGCATGGTACGGTGTGAGTAACTTCAAGCGGACCCGTCTTTAGCTGCAGTGTCAGGACGACATACCTTCCGAACACCTGCATCCATCAATTGTAGCAATACCCGTACCAATGTACATGTACGTGCTCTGTGCTGTTTAGCTGTGGTGAGCCTCCTCTATGCCAATTGTATTTGTGCCGTATGTGTGCGTGTGTGTATGTGTACACGTGTGTGTGTGTGTGTGTGTGTGTGTGTGGTGTGCGTGCACGTATGTGTACACGTGTGTGCGTGTGTGTGTGTTTTGGCTTCATGCCGACCCTGTCTGCCCAACCAGGCCTGAATAGTGGCGCCTATGAGCGTATCTGTGTCCTCTTCAACCTGGCGTCCGTCCATGCCATCGTCGCCGGAGCTCAAAATCTCGAGACTGATGTTGGTCTCAAGCTGGCAGTCAAGTCGTTCCCTGTGAGTGGATTTGGAGTATTGTAGGTGTTTTGTTTTACTGTCACGTTAGTCCATGTATTGCAGTGTGAAAACCCGAAAAGCTTGCAAATCCTTTTTCCCTCAATTTGTTGGAAACCTTCGTGAACAGGAGCCTGGAGGGAATTTTGATTGTACAGTGTAGAACTAAATCCTTCTTCTGCCTGTGGCAGTGTTCGATTTGTTAAATCCGGATTAAAGTGGTCGGACTGCATGGATCTCCTCAAGCAAATCTAACACCAGTTAGCACGAGGATGCAGCTCGCGTTGGCGCTACCTGGTGACCATGGTGATCATGGCGGCGGCAAGGTGTGAAGGAAGAATTTTGGAACTGTTTTGTGGCATGTTGCTCAGGTGGGCATGCGGCACGGGGAAGGGAAACCAATCTAACACACTCGCTATCCTGTCCAGAATGAGGAAATGATGACGAAAAAGATTCCAAGCAATCCTAGATCAGGAGGTGGATTGCTTGGATTCGGATCCGTCAGATCCTGGTCTGGATTCGACAAATCAATCATGCACACATCCCACCAATCCATCGAATCTTGGTTGGGACTCTACAAATCCAACACGGTGTGCGTGTATATGTGTGTGTGTGTTTTCTTCTGTGCTATAGATGGCAGCAGCGCTTTTCCAGCATCTGCGTGATCAGGTGTTTGCTCAGCTGCCTAAGGTACCTACGCCGGATCTGAGTGGTGATACCGCCATCGCATTGTCAGCGTTGATGCTTGCCCAAGGACAGGAATGCTTTTTCCACAAGGCTACATCGGGTGAGTTTCCTCATGCAGAACTTCTTGCTGCAGATCTCAACCACATGTGGGGATTTTTCCAGTGTTAGCTGGCTTGTCCTATTGTTGCCATGAAACACTTCGGAGTCGTCACGAAAGTGTTTGTGTCGTCCGTGAAACGACTATCGTTCATTTTGCGCTCTGACCTCTCTTTCTCTCCCCTCCCCCCCCCCCCCCCCCCCCGTCAGAATTGCTTGGTGTTTCAAGTTTTTCATCGGATGTTCATCTATTTTCATGCATACGAGTCGTGACGAACCGCTCTTGTCTACTGTTGTCCTGGTTACTGTATCCAAGCTCTATCACTTAGGTATTGACCGCACGTTGGCTTCACTTGGAGCTACCCCAGCGTGGCTGTGTACTACAGGTATGTTTCCCTTGTCTGTATGTCTCCTATACAGACAATATGAAGGCGGCCATTGTGACAAAGGTTGCTGCTCAGGCAGCCGACTACTATGGTGATGCAATGCGTGCTATGGACAACTCTGCAATCCGTTCGCAGTGGGACAAGGTATGCCCTACTGGCGGAGATTACCTCCGGACTTTTCTGTACATCGTGAACTCATCTCTCGCTCCATGCTGCCTTTTGAATACAGTGTGGCGAAACTCAATGCGTACTGAGAGGAATTTTTCCTTTTCAAGGTCTTCTATTTTTTGTCTTTTGAAACGAGAAAACTAGTTTAATTCTAGTATCTGTTTTTTATTCACTCCGCAACTAGCTGTTAATCTCCTTTACTTGGGATCTCTCTCTGATGGCTGTATACACTACTAGTACAGCACTATCAGACTGATCCGCTCAGACTCAGCGGGACAAGACTTCAAAGGGTTTCTACTGCTATGGTTGTGTTCGCGTGTGGATGGTGGTGTGCTTGTTTCGTTGCTACTTCTCTTGTTGTTCAGTCGTGGCTACCCATTATCCTTGGAAAGCAGTCCTATTTCCTGGCAATGGCCGACTACTATGATTCTATCGCGCTGAAGGAGGGCAAGAAATTTGGCGATCAGATCGGCAGACTGCGTGTGAGTGCGGAATGATAAGAGAGCTTTGTTGAGAATTCGTTTCATGTCCAAGTAGTATGCCAGAAGATTACCTGCAGTCTAGGGATCTTATGAGGTCGTGTGTGTTGACAGCCGTTGTGCGAGTCATGGTCACATTCAAGTTAGTTGTTTTGTTGGTCGAATTTACTGGACCGTAAATGAAATGTGTTTAAAATTTCTGGTGGCCTTTTGGTGCAGTTCTGTCTTTGAGATGTTGAAGGTGTTATTGGTGTGTGATTTTGTGAATGTGCAGCACGCTGTCCAAATGTTGCAACATGCCAGCAAGCAAGGCGAAGGCCAGCTGAACGTTTCTGTGAGTGGCCATCATACGGTGTTTTAGTTTTAAGCGACTAGCTCGTGCGCCGATTGATGTTTCTGTATTTCCCGGTGTGTATTGCTCGCTGCAGCTGTTTCTGATTTTAACAGGAGTAGTGCAGAGCATGCTGGGCATTGCTGGTAGTGGTTACTCACTGAGCTCTGACTGCATGCTTGGTGAACAGTACAGTATCAATCTGGACTCCTCACATCAAGGCACTCCTATCTACCCGGCACCTTTCCGACCCCTCTAGAGTCACAAAAAAACTGTACAAATGGCATCAAAATTTTAAAAATAAAATAAAAAGGGGCTACTTGCATGCAACCAGTATGTAAGTTATGTTCTGGATTGCGCACAATTCCTAGTTACGGCCAGTGTCCAGTCCCAACTTGCCCGCATCTGGGGAGTTCTATTGTGTGGTCTTGTGGCATGCGCAACCTCTGATCTAATGTGTTGTGTAGAAGTGCGTGTTGTATGAAATTCACTATGAATTGATAACTTGAAGTCGTAGCATACGGTGTCCGTAGTCATGGATGGGTTTGACCGTGAGTTGTATATGTACATCACCACATTCAGCAAAGAAATACAGGTGTCTCATGGAACCCTGTGCTTGGCGCACAGTCAATCATCGACCCCAATTATGAACGCCCAGATCCTAAATTCTGCAACTATCTTCCCGTTCTATTTTCAGAGAGCAATGGATCGCGTGCAGCGTGATCTGGCGACTGCCGAGAAGGAGAACAACATGATCTACAACGCCAGTATTCCGCAGTACGCTGCCATGGCAACCCTAGGTCGTGTGGCCGTGGCCAAAGTACCGCCAATGCCCGCTCACCCGCTGAGTGGAAGTGCATTCAAGGATGCATTCGAAGGTCTTGTTCCACTTCAGGTAATACCAGCGTTAGATTTTATGGAGTCGTGGTTGTTGTGTGCGTGTAGCTGTGTTTTTAAAAGAACATTGGAACGGTTGGCAAACTGAGAAAATATTGACATTCTCTTTAAGAACATTTATGGCAAGGGAAACGATATACTTGGCGCTTTTTAATTTCTCAGCTAGTGACATTGGGCATCAGGTACCTCTATGGCGCTCCGTGTCTTCTCATCAGGGTGGTATGTTTGACCAGCATCAGCTCTAAACGCAACATTCTGGTCACTTTGTGTGTGTGTGTGTGTGTGTGTGTGTGTGTGTGTGTGTGTGTGTGTGTGTGTGTGTGTGTGTGTGTGTGTGTGTGTGTCCCATATGGTGCAGTGGTATGTGCAGCGATTTCCAATCGATAGGTTGCGGGTTCGATTCCCGACGATTATGGTCACACACGTCTTTCTTCTCTTTCTCAGACTCTTCCGGACTTTTCTTTCATTCTCCTGGGTGGTTACCAACAGCCAGTGTATGCCGGAGTATGTGGTGTGGTGTGTGTGTAGAAAAGAAGAAAAAAAAGAGAAAAAAATGGAAAAATGAAAAATAGGGATTCACTGGCCAGAAAAAGTCACTTCAAACAGCTGTGTGGTGGATACCAGGCTAAAAATAGTGGCGGTCAATTCATCAGCCTTGCAAGCTGTTGAATGGTGTAATCCCAGCACAAGTTGCTATGTCTAACATAGCTGTTCGCTATCATCGCTCCCGCGATGGGCATGTCTGAGGTCTGAGGTGTGTGTGTGTGTGTGTGTGTGTGTGTGTGTGTGTGTGTGTGTGTGTGTGTGTGTGTGTGTGTGTGTGTGTATGTATGTACTGGCTGCAGGTACACCAAGCTGCTACAGAGTTTGAGAACAAGCGCAAGTCCTGCGTGCAACAGCTCTGTATGCGTGCCAAGGAAGCCACCCAGAATATGAACAGGTATGCTGAGTGGTGGTGGTGTGTGCATTGTATTGCAGGATTGTTATGGTATTCGCTCCCATTGATGTCATATGCATGATGCCCAGGGTACTTGTGCTGAGTATTGATTGTTGAGCACCGTTGTTGTCAATGTCATTCGTAGTGTTTCTTCACCCCATCCTTTCCCACGTGGCGCGTCCCTTTCCTTATGCACAATCGCCCATTATTGGCCACTACACAGTTGAAGTCATATAGTCCATATCACTATCACTTTGGACGTGCAGGCAGTACGCATGATCAGCAACGCGTGTGCACTGCAGTTGTTCCTGATAACAAACAATGTCCCCGTCTTTATCCCTGCTCTAATCCACAAGCACTAGTCTAGCTTGTGTATGTGTGTGGGCAATGCTTACGTATGGTTTGTTTTCCCATGCTTACACACAGTGAGCTAGCCAACATGAACTTGCCCGCTGCACTGGAGGACACGACAGGCACTGAAGTACCCGCGTCCGTCCTGGAGAAATCGCAGGGTATGCAGGCAGCCGGTGGCTGGCAGCCGCTGTACGACAAGATCAAAGCCTTGCCGGACAACCTGCAGCGGAATGTGGACATTCTGAACGATGTAAGCACCTTATTACATTTATACTCGTAGCCGTTTGCTTGCGTGATGTTTTTCTCGTATGCATTCCATGATGGCACGGTTGTATTGCGTGCAATATTCAACCTCTTGACTTTAAAATATAAACGTGCAGACACCGTATTGTGAGAACCATGGAAACAGTGTGAGTCAGGTGACGTAATCTTTTTGTATGCATAGATTTGGCTTGTGCTTGTGATTGTATACTGCTTTCAACACTTTCGCAACACATCTCCAGTAACGTCAGAGACACTGGGGTGTGCAATTGAATGTGACGCATTTTTTTCATGGATTGGAATTTTCAACAGCTCTTGGAGACCTGTAGCTATGGATTGAGATCTCGATTGTTTCACTGGAGGCACGAATGTGTGCATACGCTCGAACGTCTCTTATCCTGGCGCCTTGGGACCAGGCACTGCAGGATAAAAATTTAAAAAATCCCATTGTTGAAAAATGTTTGGATTACACAAGTTGGAAGTGACGAGAGTTTTCAAAATAAGCGCGTGCGTGCATGCGCTTGAAATAAACACTGGAATCGAAACATTTTTGCCTTGGCAACTCAAGCTGATGGTTCCCGGTAGAGAGAAGTGCCCGTATCTGAGGCGTCCGGATGAGAGGCGTTTGAGTGTACAACCTTCTAGTACTGACACTCTTGCTTCTAAATGCATAATTATGGTGGATGGTGTCGTCATTGGGTGTGGTTTGGCTTGGGTTCTCTGTAGATGACCGGCTCCCTGGACACCGAAGAGCAAGAGGATGAGAAGTTGAGAGCTCGCTTTGCTGGCAAGTGGAACCGAACCGAGTCGAAAAAGCTGACGGACAACTTCCGCCAGGAGATCAATAAGTTCAACACGTTCCTGTCCAGCGCCCGTTCTGCTGACGAACAGGTCAAAGCCAAGTTCGAGAGTCACCTCGGGTCCATGCAGCTGCTATGCTCCTCGCCTGTAAGTGAATCTGATGGAGGGGGTCCACTTGCCTGTGCTCCCTGTTTTGCATGTTGCACGGACTGTGGCCACGCAGGTCATGTATGTACCCAATGCTGTAGACAGCAAGCTGTTTCGGCCATAACGGCCTCATCAGTACAGCTACGAGCTAAATAGGCCGAGCTACCAACCGTGGTGCACTTCGTAAACAGGTCATGTATGTATGTACAGTGCTGCTCAATGAAATCCTATTGCGTGAGCGTGAGCTGCGCCCCTGTACCAGTTCGCCATCCCGGAGTTCGCAGGTCTAGGGCTGCACAGCGCCCCGCGTGGCATTGACTCGCTTGATCGGATTTCATTGAGAAGCACTGAACTTGTTCTTTGTTTTGTTTTCCCCTTTCTCATGTACTGTTCTATTCATTGTTGAGTGGGTGGGTGGGCAGAGATAGAGAGAAATAATGTCTTTACACGGTGTTTGATATCTGGTTGGGTTGTTGACATTGTATCTGACTCGTGAAGATGGCAATATGACTGTTGTGTTGCAGGCGGATCTCAAGGCTCAGCTTCCCAGTGGTGGCCCATCAGCCCAAGCTGGTAGCGAGGTAAGGAGTGTGCGTATGGACTAGTCTGGCCTGGTTATCTTGGACCAACACTTCACTAGTTTGGTGGTGTTGATTCGTAATGGTGAAGTTATTTTGGCTTTGTTGATGGTGTCAGTCTGCCCAGTGGTGGCCTTTCAGCCCAGGCTGCCAACAAGATATGGAGTGTTGATTGGTAATTGTACAGTTAGCTGACTGTGTTAATGGTATAAATCTGTGCTTTTAAATTAAGTACAACCCATCTGGTGTTATGCAATGTGGACGAGCGTGATTGTGTGAGTATTTCTTTGTTTATCCCTGTCTGTGCTGGCTCAGTCGGTGCTCGCTCTTCAGAACATGATGGCACAGTGGACGCAGATCCGAACGGACCGTGAGCGCCTGGAGGCCGACGTTGAACAGACAACATGTGACGTCAGTAAGTCATTCCCCAGGCTATACAGTAGCTTATTAGCTACTAGCTACCACTATTGGCTGTTGCTGTTTGTGGCTGCCCGGTGGTAGCCTTACAGGCGTGTACATGCATGCTTAGGTTGCTACATGTTCTTGGTACACTATAAGCAGAGTATTCGTTTTACACATATTTTTTACTCGTGTACTGATGACTTACTGGAGCAAGTCTCCCCATCGCTACACGTGGACAATCACAACAGGACGGCAGCTCCAACAGTTACGGAGCTAAACACTGCTTCACCATTGGTGTTTCACTGGAGACTTCAGCACTGGTCAGTGTTTGTGACTGGCTGTATAAACAAAGAAAATGGACCAGTGCTGGTGCAATACAAACTCTGAGCCTGTTGTGAGAATATTCTGCAATTTTGCACTGCGTACTCGCTTCTTTTTCTTCTCTACTTTTAGAAAAGCAGAGTTCTGCAGTGTGAACATGCCATGGGCTTCACCTGCTACGGTACCTCGGTTAGCCATTCGTTCGTAACGGCATTGTGTCTACTGCTGCTGCTGCTGTCGTGTGTTGTACTTGCCCGCAGAGTCTCGTTTCCTCTCCGCCATGATGTCTGACGGTGCCATCAATGAGGAGGCCACCTCACCGCAAATTCTAGAGGAGCTGTTTGCAAGCAAGCGTAGTAACCTTGATGAAAGCCTGCAACGGCAAGAGCAGCTTTTGTTCCAGATTAAGGTACATGGATAAATTGTAGGTGTTCCGTCTCTTTGGTAGGATAAACACTTGGTTTCCGGCGACAGTGAATAAAATTGGACCTAAAACTAATACGAGAAACACTATAGTATTTTCAAATTTGGACTTCACGGAGAATTTCTATGTTTTTAGGAAATTAGAGGCCACATGCCACGTACTGCTCTTTTCTCTCCGAAACTCAACACTTGCAAGCCAGATATGAAAGAAAGAAAAAATCATCAGTCACACCACCGGGACTCGAACCAGGGACCTTGCTATTCGCGAGCAATGCTCTAACCAACTGACCTACAGTATGCCTCTTATCCACAGTGATGGTAAATCTATCCTTCTTCGATCAATCCACATCTGGCTTGCATCATACTGGCAACTCACACCAATCAAGAGGGCCCTCGGCCATTCGCTTGATATCATGGGGAGCGCATCAAACTATGTCCACTGTGAGCAAATACAAATTGCACGTTTTGACTCTCCAGTATCATGCTTTGGGAAGAAGAGGTTGGTGCGACTTCGGCGATACTTGGGGAATTGTGTGTTGCTCCCTACATGCTTACCGGTATTGTTGTTACTGTTGGACAAACAACAGATAACAGGTCAACTTTTGGTCCTCTCTTTTTATTTTTTAATCCTTGGCTCTCCATCCTTGTCTTATCACAATGTACTACTGGTATTTCGATGTGCATGTCTTTCAGGCTTCGAATGAATCGTTTGAACATGAGAAATCCAGCAGCAGTGCAGCCAATGAGCGTGAGAAGATGCTTAAGAGCCTTGCAGCAGCGTATGACGTTTTCACAGAGTTGAACGCAAATCTCACGGAAGGCACGAAGTTCTATGCCGATCTGACAACGCTGCTCTTGCAACTGCAGCAGAAAGTCAACGATTTGGTCTACGCTCGCAACACGGAGAAGGAGGATGCACTAAAGTGAGGCCAGAAATAATTGCAAACATGAAACTTCACATGATCTCTCCCTCTCTCTCTCTTTCTCTCTCTCTTTCTCTCTCTCTCTCTCTCTCTCTCTCCCTCTCTCTTTCTCTCTTTCTTTCTTTCTTTCTCTCCTTCTCTCTCAACACGCCAACCCGATCTCACAAGGCTTGGATATTATACAGCCGTTCTCTCATCTTCTCATACTATTTGTTATGTTTTATCCTTTTACATGGTCTGTTCACATTTTTCAATGTAAACAATGCTCTCGCTTTTGGATATTTAAACAGCCCTGGTGTAGATGTGTCAGTCCTTGAATGTTAGACTTGCTCCTCTGTGTGTAGAGGTTATGTCGTTACATCATTAGTTGAGAGCTTTGGCTAAACCGCTTCACAGCGATGCACTAGGTCAAGCCAAACCGCCGGCTCACGCTGTACACTGTACACTGTGTTCTCATAAGCGATTCCGCTGACTCACCCTGTATACTTAGCACCCATATGCGGTTCCCCAAGTTCACCACCATGACATCATTAATATTTTTGTATACCAGTAAGCTCTTATTATGTTGCTGTTCCTGCTCTCTGACCATGTTGCGTGCACTTTTCTTTGGTCCTGTGTACAGAGAACTCCAGAGCAGTATTGCTAGCTCTGAGAATGCTCCAGCTCCAGCTCAGCCATCTTATCAGCAACCTGCTAGTGAGTAGCACATGTCTCTCTCTGTCTCTCTCTCTCCCTCTCTCTCTCTCTCTCTCTCTCTCTCTCTCTCTCTCTCTCTCTCTCTCTCTCTCTCTCTCTCTCTCTCTATCTCTCCCTCTCTCTCTCTCTCTCTCTCTCTCTCTCTCTCTCTCTCTCTCTCTCTCTCTCTCTCTCTCTCTCTCTCTCTCTCTCTCGTGTGTGTGTGTGTGTGTCTCTCTCTCTCTCTCTCTCTCTCTCTCTCTCTCTCTCTCTCTCTCTCTCTCTCTCTCTCTCTCTCTCTCTCTCTCTCTCTCTCTCTCTCTCTCTCTCTCTCGTGTATCCTTGAAATATGGTGTGTGCTGTGGTGTACTTTTCCTGCAGAAGCAGTACCAGCAAGGCCGCCTCCACCAACAGCTGCACCGAGAACACAACGACCAGCCCCCACTCCACCGACGGCGGCGGCAGCAGCACCAGCCGTGACCTCTGGCTTCCCGCAAAGTGCACCAGCACCACAGCAGCATCAGCAGCAAAGCCAGCCGCCACCAGTTGCCGCACCAGCATCCTCTGCTCCTCCGCCGACCTATGGTGGCACTGCGTACAACTACGGTGCTCCGCCGCCTCAGCAGCACCCAGGTGGTTATGCTCCACCTGCGTATGGTGGATACCCATCCTATCCTACTGCTGGTGGCTACTACCCACCAGCGGGTGCACCGTATGTTGCTCCGCCACCTGGTGCTGGTTATCCAGGACAAGCACCAGCACCCTATCAGCAACAAGGAGCTTACCCCACTCAACCAGGTTACCCTGTTCAGCCTGGCTATCCGGCACAACAGCAGCAGCAGCCTCCAGCCAACCCTGGCTATCCGACACAGCCACCGACCTATGGGCACCCGCAACGCTAGTTCCGTGTCTACCGGTACAGTAGCCGGGTTTCCACCTAATCTGACTGTGTGTGTGTGTGTGTGTGTGTGTGTGTGTGTGTGTGTGTGTGTGTGTGTGTGTGTGTGTGTGTGTGTGTGTGTGTGTGTGTGCGTGCGTACGTGTGGCTGTATTGTTTGTGGTCCATTGATTTTTTCTGTATGTGCAGAGGACAGTTTTTGATTTTTTTTAACTCGGCCTTCGTTCATGTCTGGTTGATGTGCTTCTAGTTTCCTGTGCTGCTGCTGTTGCTGCTGCTTCATTGCCTTTAGGTCTGCTAGAGTGTAGGGCTGCTGGACTTTCTAACATTTGTTGCTTTCTCAAAGACTAGGATTAATAAAGATTTCTTGTATTTTTGCCATCCCCCGACATCCCCTGGTTTCGGCTGGATTGGACTTGTAGCGTCATAATATTTCACATGAAATGTCTGTACATAGATTTCCACATCGTGGCTTACCACACAGTTGCATAGTTCTTACAATGTTATTATTTTTTTTTTTATTCTCCCTCACATTTTACAGAAATACATCATACTTATGGCTTTGATATTATCACTAGGACCCCCTGCCTACGATCGCATGGTCCTGTTATCTGTTGTCAGTGCATGTAGACCAACACAACCAAGCTACAAGTAGTGTAGACCAGGAGCCGCAGTATCTAGGACTGAGAAGACAACCCGAGACCATTGTACCTGAAACGATGTGTGTCTTGACCCCCGACAGATTTCCACACACCGTCACACACCACATACCCCCACACACACACACACCTCAGACCTGCCCATCGCGGAATCGATGATAGCGAACAGCTATGTTAGACATAGCAACTTGTGCTTGGATTACACCATTCAACAGCTTGCAAGGCTGATGAATTGACTGCCACTAACTTTAGCCTGGTATCCACCACACAGCTGATTGAAGTGGCTTTTCAGTTCTGGCCAGTGAATCCCTATTCAGTTTCATTTTGTCCATTTTTCTTTTACACACACACACCACACCACATACTCCGGCATACACTGGCTGTTGGTAACCACCCAGGAGAATACACACACACACACACACACACAACAACAACAACAACAACAACAACCGTGACATGCTACGCACGCGCACCCACACACTGCACATTCATACGCCCATGTGCACCCACACACACACTCTCACCATACGCACGCACATACGGGCACACATCCGCTGTGCTGCCTACATCATAGTACAGTCGTCCCTCTTTAATCCAGTACTTTATAAACCAGCACAATTTTCAGTAGCCAAAATGTCCTCTTCATGCACATTGCAGCAGTAAATCCAATTTGCCAGCACCCTCCCTAATCGAATCCAGCAGATTTTCCATGGCACAAATGGTGCCGGATTATAGAGGGACCACTGTACATGAATGGCAGAATGATCATTGCCTGCATCAAGGGTACAATCCAGTAGGTCAGAAATGCCCTTGTATGCCATAGAGTAGGGAGTTCAGTTCCGGTCACAGAAAAGCGAAAAGTGCAGTCACAGCTCGCCTGTACAAAGTGAATGGGCGCCTCGTGACTGCAGTTCGAGATGCAGTTCGAGGCCCAAGTATCTTCTCCCGCGGCCTTTTCGGCCTTGTCGATGCTATTTTTAGGTAGCTGAGGTCATTACCTTTCCAATGGTGCCACACATGCCATGCTTCCAAAAATAATGCCTCCACGCTTGGCGCGGATGCACTTCGAAGTACTAATTTCGACCAGATCCGTACTCGGCCCCACGAAGAACACCCGATTTTCGTGTTCAGCGGCCTCGAATTAGCCTAAACCAAGAGGATTCTAGAACATTGAGGCTCGCGCTTTATCACGGTAGAAGGAAGATGATCACAGAAACCAGCCCACGGCGATTTCCTGGTGGTAGACGAAAAAAATCGAGTGAACTGCGCGCACGCTGTAGAAGCAGTGACGGTGAAAACGTGTGACTTGTGCAAGTAGGCGCGCACGGCATGCGTGCACACTGCATGCATGCACACATCCTGTATCGCCATGTATGTACCAGATAGTGCAGTGCTGGACGGAAACCACACGGCTCACATACATACTTGCATTTACTTCTGTGACTACTTTCTCCCCCGTTTTCCGATCTTCAATCGACTATAACTCTAGATTGCCTTGGAATTTTGGGTTCAAATTTTCACAGGTTGTTTCTCACACCTTCCCGGTTTAGAAAAACTAGCGTTTTATGCAAAACTCGCGAATTTGGTTTTTCAATTGAAGTCCCTACATAGAGCTTCCCCTTCGCCTGCGCAAGTCACCTGATCAGTGATGTTTGCATTGAGCAAGAAACTCGAAGTTGCGATAAACTCTTCTTCGACGTAAAAATAATAATTATAAAATTAATGTAATACTAATAGTAAAAAAACCTCCTTCGTGAACGCGTTATAACGTGGACATAACGTGTACTAGTATTCAGATCACGCATCTACCTGTGCATGCATGACGGCCTAGCATGGCATGCGCATGCATGCAGTCATGTACACGTACACGTACACGTCTACGTCTCGCGTCTGCTTGCACGAAACGCGTGCCCGGGCACGAGGTTGGTATCGGAGGCTTTCTGCTTTTCTTGTCTTTCTTTTTTTCCTTTGAAGCTCTTGAGTTGGAACCAGGTACGCCGGTGCGTTGGGGATCGTGGAAACTTCATGGAATGAGGACGAACGTGTTGTGTCCTATGTGATTTATATCGTTCAATAGACATGGGTGAGCGAGGATCGAGAAACCCCCTCCTTCCCGGAGGGGTATCGCGGTACAGCCGTTCAAAAATGTTTGCCAGACGTGCCTCGTATAAAAAGAGGAAAACGGTGGCACCAGCTGCAAAGAAGCCCGAGTCTCGGTTTGTTAGCAAGCCAATGCGTGGATCTAAGAATGGTACCACCAGGAACATTCCTGTCCGTAGCACTGTGAGTTCATTTGTGGAAATCAATTGTATTCGCTTTGATTTTTACCGGCTCAGTGCAGCTGATTTGACGTTCAGCACATACATAATAAGCACTTGCATCATGCACCCGTAAGCCAACGAACAAATTGTGCTAAACATTTCAATACAAATGCAGTCTTAGCATGAAAGCACCTGCTGCATGTTGGGAACTTGGGGTAGGGTGATCAGCATCACTCACATGCGACGCGTGTGTGGTTAATTGCATGGGCACATCAGATAATATTGTCGCATGTAGTTTTCCCATCACGTTATTATTTGCACAGGTTATTTAGTTGCTGGCTAAATGAATCCCACGTGGCGCCCGCTGCGTGGCCATATCAACAGTTGCTAGTGAAAGTGCATTACGCAGATAAGCATTCAAGTTAATGTTGCACTTGGGCCTGGACGTGGTGCCGCTTGTGACGAAGGGATTGGGGACCCAAACTGTAGGCATACTTGACACTCAACCACACTGCCAGGATGTGCAGATGTCCTGATCAGGAGTTTATATTGTCCTCGTAGTGTAGTGCACCACCTTGTCTAAAATAGGTAGCCGATCAGAAACATGGAAACTACAGTAATGTCAATTACATGACCAAGGCGCACTGGAGCTCGGTGTGCATGTGTTGCAGTAGTAATCCCAAATGAGGATACATTTTCGTAACTTTAGATTGCCCCTTGTAGTGTAATAATTAACTATTATGCAATTGCATAGGTTGTTACAGGAGATGTAATGTGTGTGACTGATGCTTATGTGCTGTTTAATATTTGCCTTGTGTAGCCCAAGATGTACCCTACCGAGGATGTTCGCCCCAAGCTCAAGAACCGCAAGATCAACAAGCCAACTCGCCTGCGCAAGTCTATCCAGCCTGGTACAGTGCTCATCCTTCTCGCCAACGCTCACCGTGGAAAGGTATGCATGCCATACTGTGAGCAGATTGGAAACTTACCTTTCATGGCTTCATACAGTTGCCTCTGTGTGGTGTAACTTCTTTGTCCTTTCACAGCGTGTTGTTTTCCTGAAGCAGTTGAAGTCGGGACTTCTCCTGGTCACTGGTAAGTTGTGGTATTGCTGTTCACATTTCCTCTTTGCCAGAGAAGTGTTTTTTCTTTGGGTATGTTTGTTTGGGATGATCAGGAACTTAATCAAGTGGAGCAAGCCTGTTAGGTTGATCTGCTCTTCAGTTGGAGTTTGTGTTGAAAGCACCACTCACTGAACAATACACAGTCTGTCGGGGAATTCTCCCCTCGTCAATTGGAGCTACATACTCTTCCACTGCCCTGTTACGTGTGCACAGTTATATGATCCGTTAACGAATTCACCTGATGTTGTACAGATTGCCACTGGTTTGGTTAATCAACATGTTTGGATGACTGAAGTTTGCATACTAGTAGCACGAGTACATAACCCCCCAGGGTGCGCAACGCCTGATCCAGCTCTGATTAGGGTCTTGGTCAAGCGTAATCGGATATTTGCGTCATAATACCGTACACATCTGAGGGGAGCCGGGGGGACTCTCGGATCAAAAACAACGGTGCTCTACCTCGAGACCAGCCTTGCGCTGCCGTGGAGCGTACGCATGACATCAGAAGATCCTACTACGCTCGACCAAGACCTTTCCAGAGCTGGATCAGGCATTGCACACTCCGGGGAGGGGGGGGGGGGGGTTTATGTACCCTTGCTAGTAATTGACATGTGATTGTACTTTTGTACTTGGACATGGATATCGAATATGCTTTGTCACTTGCACTGTTATTTCTTTTCAGGCCCATACCGTGTCAATGGCTGCCCTCTGAGAAGAGTTGACCAGACCTACGTCATTGCCACTCAGACCCGCGTGGACATCAGCAAGGTCAACATCCCAGAGCGTGTTGATGATTCTTACTTCCGTCGTCAGACCAAGGCTCGCAAGTCCAAGGCCGAGGGTGAAATGTTCGAGGAGACCCAGACGGTAAGTTTATATTGCTTGCAGTGATGAGATGCCTTCTAGTGTGCATACAGGAAAGGCTGATCTTTTAGGCTGTGATCATTTCATCAGATCCCAGATCGGAATGAATCGCTTACCTTATTGCGTCGTTTTGTCACAGCGCTGTGACCTTGTTGACGTAGAAAGACTGCAGTTGAAAAGTTAGTCCAGGGTTCATACCTATCCTGCTCAGTTGCATGGTGGTGCACTGTTTATCAACGGGCATAATGTACTACATACGTTGTTACCCACCAGATACGTACAAACGTCTTGTTTGGCAAAAATTAATCAGTTGGGTCCGCCCAACCTTGCTCCAGGGGCAGGGTTGCCCGGATCCAAATCAGATCATTGCAAATCTAGTGGCTCCTATGGACTTGGATATGGATTTGACCAAACGATCACAGCCTTCAATACTGTTACAACAAATCAGTCAATGCTAAAGTCTTTGCGTGCTGGATTGTGCACCTTTTCTTTCACAGGCATACCTGCACTGGCTTATATTGTGTGGATTAGCGGTACTTGATAATATTCCACTGCAAACACCTCAGCAGCTTTTCGAACATGCCAGCAGGATGAAATGGCAATGTATCCGCCACTTGGCCACTAGTTCAGGCTACAAGTAGGGTTTACACGGTCAGAGCTAGTCAGTGCTAGTCTCCCCTTTTCACAAATCTGCATGAGCGCAAAGGATCCTTGAAAGTTCTTCATGTCAGCACTTTTATTATCGTGGGAGCACCAATACAGTCAAGTTATTAGTTGACAACACTCGTACGGCACCATTCCTCACATGACAAGCATGCGATCCGTGTGGACGCGCGAAAACGATGCAAACGTTTCGGTAACAGGCCCAACTGTCCATTTTGACTGTTCACATATCCAAATTTATGACGTGCGTTTTCGTCCCCAGTGTTGCTGGGTAAATGTAACCTCCAGCCCGATTCACAATACAACTTTCTGCGACACGACCTGCGGCGGTGACATACTGCTCGCAATCTGTTTGGTGTTTGAGACATTCCTGTGCAGTAGTACTCGTAGTACTGCACGTGCACCCACAGTAAAACACTGTACACCATTCATGTACTGTACAAGCAGAAATATTCGTCTGGAATTTAATTTCGTCTTTTTCGTCCAAGGGGCTTTGGGACTAAATTAAATGACGGACGAATGTTGATTTGTCAAGCGTTTCTATACACTGTTATAGTCCGTGGACTAAATTTTCAACCGGACGAAATCCCTTTCTTTGGAGTTGGACGAAATTATTGACCGACGAAATTTTCTGCCTGTACAGTACGTCGCATGTCGCAAAAGTTGATCTTTCTTCAACTAAGAGTTACTTCTGCGATCGGTACCTCGTGACAGCTCGTGACGGGCCTTTTAGCGTGTAGTGTAAAATTATTGTTAATCCTCCATGCCTGTTTTTTCTGTGAGATAATGCACGCCTTTGTTTCTCCTAACAAAGCTCTTACTGTCTACTCACTGTCTGCTTATCTTCTAGACCTACAAGGCATCTGATGAGCGTAAGGCTGACCAGAAGGCAGTTGATGCTGCCATCTTGGAGAGCGTGAAGAAGACACCAGAGCTTCTGTACTACTTGCGTGCCAAGTTCACCCTGCACAAGGGACAGTACCCCCATGACATGGTCTTCTAACTTCAACAGAATAAAGCTTCAATGAAAAGAGATAGTAAAATGTGCCGTTTTGTCTGGGGCTGATTAGGCTGTTTTGTCTGGGTGGTTCTGGGCTATGCCGTACGGGTTTGACCACTCTCGTGTAACAATTGAATTTCGTTGATCCAATGTCACCGCATGCTTCATGGCGTGGCTGCTGTGTCTCGCAAGACAAATGGTGGTGGTGCGACGACACACTGCTTAGGAGTCATGGCGAACATCTTGAAGCGCATGCCCATTTGCTTAGGGCTCGTCAGGTGCTGCAGTCCACTGATAAGCTGCTTGCGCTGTTCTTCGTTGGATTTCTTTAGCAGCACCTGGTAGCAAGGGCACATGCACAAACACACCAATAGTTAGGTTCTGCCAGAGGTAAAACGTGCCAAAGTACGTATGGAAACTTCGCCGCGGTACGGGATCAAGTTTCATGCTGATTTTTTCATACCGTTTTCCGTGTGAAGCGCGCTTCACACGGACTGGACTCCGTGTGAAAACTGAGCGTACAGAGTACATGTGGCGGGGTGTAACACTGTTCGAGCATGCTACGTACTAATAGAGAGGTTCTGGGGTACGATTTTCCGTGCCAAAATCCGTGTGGGCGCTACGGATTTTTTCCAGGCGTGCTCCATACGATTTTTCGGCACGGAGAATCCGTGTGGACTGGCGCCATGGCTTTCACACGAACCATGTTTCGTATGGAGATTTTGCGTCATCGGGTGCAGAAAGAATTTTCGCGTACAAATTTGGTACGAGAAACATCGATTTTCCGCGGGAAGTTTTGATTTCGGTACAAATTTTCAAAAAAAAGCATGGCGCGGGAATGTGACGTGTTTGCGATCGTAACCTAGGCAATAGAGAGGTTCCGGGGTACGATTTTCCGTGTCAAAATCCGTGTGGGCGCTACGGATTTTTTCCAGGCGTGCTCCATACGATTTTTCGGCACGGAGAATCCGTGTGGACTGGCTTTCACACGAACCATGTTTCGTATGGAGATTTTGCGTCATCGGGTGCAGAAAGATTTTTCGCGTACAAATTTGGTACGAGAAACATGGATTTTACGCGGGAAGTTTTGATTTCGGTACAAATTTTCAAAATAAAAAGGCATAGCGCGGGAATGTGACGTGTTTGTGATCGTAACCTAGGCAATGACGGCAAACACATAAGTTCCGTACTCCGGAACAGTTCACTGCTCGAAAACGACGTATAAAAAATCCGTAGCGCCTCTACGGATTTTGGCACGAAAAATCGTACTCCGGAACCTCCCTAAGGGCCTGGTCAGACTGCGGCAAAATCGAAATAATCCTAGGATTATAATCCGAATCTCCATAGTAACTTGCCGCCAGAGCGGCAAAAGCGAGAGTTGACGCTCCAAAAAAAAAGCAAGAACGGACCATGCTTTTCCGCTCCAAACAGGATTTGACGCTGATACGCCATTGACGCTGATAATCACTGATTTTTTCATCTCGATATCGAGGAGCTAATTGACCACGGACAACAACAAAACTCATAAGGATGGTTGCAAGGATTGCACTGAAGGTGTTGGCGATCCCCAAGGTGAAGGGATTTGACGTCGTTCGTGGAGATTACCACTTGACGCTCGAAATGAAGTTTGAATTTTCGCTCTCCCCACATGTGTAGTGTGATCGCGATTCAAATTCTGGACGCTGTTCCTTTTTCGTCAGGCAACCAAAATTTGCCGCAGTCTGACCAGGCCCTAAAGCGGGATTCACAGAAGCTTTTTTGCGATGCGACACGCGATGCGACGCGATCTGCGATGGATGCGTGCGATGCGAACTCGCGAAATACCATTCACAGAAGAAGTCAGCGATGCGACAAAGTTTTGCTGATTTGGGTACGTCACCATGACATTCGCGCGGTTTGACACAACTTCTAAAAATTTATAGGCAACTCTTGCACCTTTGTACAACTTTGCTGTAGAAAAGGTCAAAATCGTACACCAAATCGCTTGTCGCATCGCATCGCATCGCAAAAGTTGAGCCAAGCTCAACTTCTGCGATGGCCCAGTTGCGGCAGTTGCGTGGGCCGCGACATGGCTGCGATTTGGGGTTTTCCCGGTTTCGCGCCTGTCGCATCGCGTGTCGCATCACAAAAAAGCTTCTGTGAATCCCGCTTTCTTCTGTGAATGGTATTTCGCGAGTTCGCATCGCACGCATCCATCGCAGATCGCGTCGCATCGCGTGTCGCATCGCAAAAAAGCTTCTGTGAATCCCGCTTTATATTTATGACGGCAAACACATAAGTTCCGTACTCCGGAACATTTCACTGCTCGAAAACGACGTATAAAAAATCCGTAGCGCCTCTACGGATTTTGGCACGAAAAATCGTACTCTGGAACCTCCCTATTTTCTGTTTCTGTACTCAGTCCATCCTCAAGCGTGCAAAAAACATATCTCTGCCACTAATCGAGACTTACACTGATTTTTGCGCTTTTGGGCCCGAATAAGTCTTGATGACAGCAAAAAATAATTGTCAACTGAATACGGAAGTGAACGAATTTGGTCGAAAGTGTCGAACCACCTTCATGACGAGCAACCGTTTGTGGCCACTGTTTGTGAACTTGGAGCTTGTTATGGTGTGTGTCGGCAGGAATTTTTTTATGGCGATCAGGAAACGTTTTTCACATCGAAATCAGTGGTTACCCTTTGAAATTGAGATGTTCAAACAGCGAATTTTCTACGTCGAAATGAAGTTGGAGCACCATCGAGTTTGATTATTCCGATTTCCTTGGTGGGCTAAGGTAAGGGTAATTAACAGCTAGACATAAAAATCTCACCTGTTCACGCCCTGTATAATCCAACTTCGACCTTCAAAGTGGGCGTACTCAAGCAACATAAATCATACATGCCGTATACATAAACCTTTGAAGGGAGCATGAAAACACGCAAACGCATAGCTGTGTATACATGTACATTGTAGACCCTAGTTTGTGTTCCTCTGTGTGTCGTCAATGCTGTATTCGACAACCGTAAGCATAAGGAGAAAGTTGCCGCTGTACGCGCTCTTGTGTGTAGTATGTGTGCCGCGTTCAGTTGCTGTCTAGTATGAGATATCGGTACATGTAGCTGGGCTGGTGGTGTGTATTGCCTTGATGTGGATCACCTAACTCGTGGCCTTCTAAAGCCTGTCGAAACGCATGCCGTTTCAGATGTATGGTCTCGTGGTGTGTGTGTGTGTGTGTGTGTGTGTTGTGTGTGTGTGACTGTGTGTGTGTGTGTGTGTGTGTGTGTGTGTGTGTGCATGTGTGCGTGTGTGTCAAAATGCATGCCGTTTCAGATTTATGGTCTCGTGGTGTGTGTCCGTGGTAGGAACCGGTGGATTCTGCTCGAAAAGGTGGCAGATTCTGCTCGAAAAGCAGTGAAATTGGCAGAACCATACAAACTTTATGGCGGGCAATTCCTCGAATTCTGCTCCATTTCTTTATCCACATACCAAACATGCATGAAACTTACCAGAAAAAGTACCGAATTCTGCCAATTTTCTGCCGGCAGAATCCGCCGGACCCAAGTCTGTGGGGGGGGGGGGGGGGTTGTGTGTGCGCTCGTGTGTGCGCGCGCGTGTGTGTGTGTGTGTGTGTGTGTGTGTGTGTGTGTGTGTGAGTCTGTCGCGCTCACAATATCTCGTTTTCTGCTTATGAAGCTACATGTATATGTATGTGTTATTTGTAAGAGATTACAATGTAAAGGTGATTGTCTGCTTTGCGTTCCTCTCTGCTTGGCCTGCATTACCAATTTATCAGTACTGGTTTTTGCTCTTCACACGTACACGTATTTCGCGATTTTGGCCAAAACCCGCAAATTTCTGAAAAGTCCCCGATTTCCCGCGTTTTTTGTTGTTTTCTGCACTTCTTTTTACATTTTTCTGCACTTTTCACGCAGTATACACTATACAGTGCTTTCCATGATCCTGTACGTGGGTTATTTGCACAGTACGCAAATACTGAAATAGCGATTCTAATGATGCAACAAATTTCGTGATTTGGCCCAAATCCGCAATTTCCTGCCAATAATTCCGCGCGTTCCTGGCAAGTTCCGCACTTTTCGCCGCGTTTTTGTTGTTTTCTGCCGCAATTTCTTGCGCAAGTTTTCGATGACTTTTTCCGTAAATTCCCGCAGGGACAGTCTGTACAATGTACTGTATAAAAAATTTTTTTTTAAATTGCTAGCAAAAAAGTACAGCAGAACCGGTGCAACGTACGAAAAATCCCGGGGTTTACAGTCCATTTCAAAACTATATACAATGTATGACTTGTGGAGAAATTTGAACCCACGTTGGCTTTTCGAGCTCTGTAGTTTTCTGTGGATTTTCAGGCCTCAGCGCGTCTCTCCTGCAAGCCCACTGATGCAGAGTGCCACTTGTTGCCGGTGCAACGGCAATGGCACCTGCGTTCGGTGTGAATGCAAGAAGGAGGGCCGCGAGTGTCAGAATTGTCTCCCGGGAAAAAAAAGCAGATGCCGAAACAACAGCCCCTCGACATCCCAACCGTCACCCGTACCCGTAGCAGTGACAGATACAAGTACCGACAACCAACCGTCATCCTCAGTAGCCACCCCGGAAGAGCTGGTAGCTGCTGCACTCACTGAAGCCCTGCTCACGGAATGCCGAAACCCGACATCCACAGGACCACCAACGGCACCATGCTCACAACCTGGTCAGGTAGCCCCCACCACCTCCAGTGACGTCAATAGGGTTGACCTGCATGCCATGCCTGTGTCGAGCTCTCAACAACTAGCACGGGACATACTGGACCAGCAGCATGCAGCAAGCATCAGTGCCACAGATCGAGTTGACAGTAATGACGACACCCTAGGGCATGATGCAGAGTTGCTGGCCAACCTAGCACAAAGCCAATCTGTTACTGAGGAGCCCCAAGCACCGGATCCAGCCCAGCTCCCCCCATATCTGGAAGCAAATTGCAACATCACAGTTGGGACCCACGATTCAAACTCGTCTGCACAAATTGTAGATGCTGCATATGAAGAAGTGGTGCATTTTAGGCCTAACCTACTTTTCCTCCCTTCCGGGTCAGTCGGATCAAAGTTTGTGAAGCTCCTTGCAACACTCTACAAACAGTTTGGTGACAAATGTGCAGGTGAAGGCAAGTCTCTGAAAGCAGCTGCAGTGGCCACTCAGCTGCTCCTGCAATGTCCGCACCGCTCTGCAACCAGACAGGAGCACATCACCTGTCTACAGCGCCGCATGCTACTCTGGGAGGAAGGCAACATCAACGAACTGATGATAGAAGCCCGGACTATCCAATCTCTAGTGCAATCTTCCACAGCCTTCCAAGGCAAGGCTCAGCCGCAGGACCAAGCTCGTACCTTTGCCAACCTCATCACCACAGGCAAAACCAGTGCTGCAATCCGCACGTTGTCTGAAGACCAGAAGGGCGGAGTACACTCCGTGGGCACCACCATCAATGGCCAGACAGTTCTGGACATTCTCAAGAGCAAACACCCTCCCGCGGCACCAGCAAATGCGACGGCGATGATTACAGGAGATGTCCCTCCGTCACCGTATCCAGTTCTCTACTCCAGCATCACCCGGGAGGCCATACGCGAGGCAGCCCTCCACACACAAGGTGCTGCAGGACCCTCTGGACTAGACGCTGCGTCGTGGCGCAGAATGTGCACAGCTTTTCACGGAGCATCTGATGACCTCTGCGATTCACTGGCCAGCTGTGCCCGCCGCATCGCCTCGTCCTATGTTGACCCCACAGCATTGGAAGCTTTCTTGGCCAGCCGCCTCATACCACTAGATAAACAACCGGGTGTCAGACCGATTGGGATCGGAGAAGTGGCCCGTCGCATCATCGGGAAAGCCATCCTGCGATGCGCCTCATCTTCAATACAAAAGTCAGCTGGCTGCCTACAGCTATGTGCGGGTCAAGAGTGTGGCATAGAAGCAGCAATACATGCTATGCAAACAGCATTTCAGGAAGACGAGGCGGAAGGCGTTCTGTTTGCAGATGTGTCAAACGCATTTAACTCCCTTAACCGTGCTGTCTCACTGCACAATATCCAGCACACCTGCCCCACCATTGCTCCGGCACTGATCAACAGCTACCGCAGCCCGACTCGGCTGTTTGTGGATGGTGAATGTCTCCTGTCTTGTGAAGGCACCACGCAGGGCGATCCACTAGCCATGGCTATGTATGCCCTGGCAACCGTTCCTCTCATCCAGGAAGTGTCTCAGAGCGGAGCACTCCAGTCGTGGCATGCAGACGACTCCACTGCCGCTTCCACCATTCGAAAGCTGCATCACTGGTGGTCACTGCTTAAGCAACGAGGCCCAGCATATGGGTACTTCCCCAATGATGCCAAGTCGGTTCTTGTTGTGAAGCCGGAGCATCTTCAGGAAGCAGAATCCCTGTTTGCTGACACGGCAGTCCAGATTCGCACGGATGGCTGGCGGCATCTCGGTGCGGTACTTGGGTCTCCCGAATTCTGCAAGCAATATGTCACAGAGAAGGTAGAGACATGGGCGCTAGAGGTTGGACGACTGGCTGACTTCGCCACCACTCAGCCACAAGCGGCATACGCTGCTTTTATTCATGGCCTCCGCCACAAGTGGTCGTTTGTGGCCCGGACGGTCCCAGGCATCAGCGGACTGCTAGACCCGCTGGAGCACTCCATCCGACAGCGGTTCATCCCTGCTCTAACCAGTCGCCCCGCACCTGGTGACGAAGAGCGCGCCATACTGTCCCTCCCGTGTCGAGAAGGTGGTCTTGGTCTCATTGACCCGAGGTCTTTGACGGACCAATACAATATGTCTGTTGCTGTCACCAACATCCTCGTGAGCCGGATACTGGACCAAGATACCAACATGGACGAAGTGCCCACCACCATCCATGCTGCCAAGCTAACTGCAGCAGCAGCAACCAGGAGAGCCGCTCGAGACCAAGCCAGTCAGCTCTTGGCCACATGTGATGCGCCCACCCAGCGAACCCTGGGGATGGCGGCCGAGAAAGGAGCGTCCAACTGGCTCACTTGCCGGCCCCTGAAGCAGTTCGGGTTTGTCCTCCACAAAGGCGCCTTCAGAGACGCACTCTGTCTGCGGTTCGGCTGGGTCCCTCCCCGCCTGCCATCCACTTGTGTGTGTGGCAAGGCATTTAACACCAGCCATGCTCTTTCGTGCCCAACTGGTGGATACCCGGCTCTCCGCCATAACACGATCCGCGACCTGACAGCCGACCTACTGCGTGAAGTGGCAACGGATGTGAAGATAGAACCTCCTCTGCAGCCCCTGGAGGGTGAAAGGCTCCGGTATCGCTCTGCCATCTTGGAAGATGGTGCTCGTCTTGATGTGGCGGCATCTGGTGTCTGGGGAAGTCGTTTTGAGCGCACGTTCTGTGATGTTCGGGTTTTTAACCCTCATGCGCGCTCGAACACTTCCTCAACTCCCGCGTCCACCTATGCCAAGCACGAACAGCAGAAGAGAAGGGCCTACGAAGAACGCGTCAGGGAGGTGGAGCATGCTTCCTTTCTCCCACTGGTATTCAGTGCATCTGGTGGGTGCGGCAAGGTAGCCCACGCTTTCCTGAAGCGTCTTGGCCATATGGTTTCGGAGAAGCGGCATGAACCCTACTCCTCCGTCATGTCCTGTATCCGCTCTCTTGTCTCCTTTGCTTTGGTTCGATCCTGCAACATGAGCCTCCGTGGTCACCGTGCTTCTCCCTACCGCAGTCGTTTGGATGCTGCCACTCCTGTTGTGCTGGCAGTCAACGACTGTCAGTTGCGTGACTGAGACTCTTGCGGAGTAGCCGTGTCTAGCCACACTTTTATTATCCGATGATCTTGTTTTGTTTGCTATGATTCCGTGATTTTCTGTTGATTGCTTTTCTGCTGTGCGAATAAATGCAGTGTCAGGTCTAAAAAAAAAAAAAAAATTCAAAACTATAGACGCGTGAACTCATACGTACGAGCCGTACGTACTGTAGCGCACGACAGCCGTGAGTTTTGCATGAGTGTTTTCTGGTTTTCAGATGTGTTTTTCAGGTTTTTCTTCGTCGCCGCGGGAAATACAAAAGATGCAAAACACGCAAAGTCGCAAATGAAAAGGTGTGAGGAAAGTCTCAAAAGAAATGAAAGTCTCAAATGAATCTTCTTCTTGTTTGCATTTTCTGAGTGCCCGGCTGTAATGGCTTCCAAGGCCCGTAAGAATCTCAGTGATGCCGAGAAAAATATGATTAGTCGTGTTCATTGTTTCTTCGAACAAGAGCTGGATTTTGATTGACGCTTGAGTATCCGAAATCCTCGTCGTCGAACTCACCTTGCAACTGGCGTGAGTGAAACCACGGTCACTCGTTGTGTCAGGTGAAGGGAACAGGGAAGCTCAAATCAAATCAAAAAGAGAAAATATAATTATCATCTCTACTGTATTTCACCCAACAAGATCCAAAACATGCAGAAAAGAAGAGGAAAAAAGGCAGGAGGCGTGATGGGATTCGAATGCCCCACACTTGTACTGGAAATCACGGATCGAAACCACGAGGCTACCAGGACCCGTACAAAAATGCACCCGCGCGGCCGCGATGGTCTGGGCGCAGCACTGTCTCAGCAGGAGCAAAAATCCGAAACAAACTGGTCAAACCCTTAAAACAAACTGGTCAAACCCTTCAAAACAGAAATTACATGTAAAACCGGAAAACCTGGCCTAAAAATAAACTTCAATTGTAGCGAAAACAAAGTATATAGCCAGAATTGTGAAGCGATGCAGAGACGGAATCTGGAGAAAAAACAAAAAATATTTAAATAAATCCCATCGAATTTTGCAAAACACTACGCGTCTATAGTTTTGAAATGGACTGTAGTACGTGGTTCTGTGTAGCAGAACCTCTCTATTATATATTTAATAGGGACCTTTCGCACCACGCGGACGGATACGAAACAAATGCTGATTCGTCACCTGGGTTCGAGGATTAGTCAGAGTCGCCGCGGAGAGCTCGTTTTCACGAATGGAAGCCTCTTCATTCGTGGCACTCTCCGAATCTGTCAGGTACACATTTTTTTGCCAGGTACACATGTTTTGCCAGGTACACATTTTTTCCCTTGATTCCATGATCCATGCACGTGTGCGCGAACACACCCGTACGCCAAGCTACCGGCCGTATTCGTAGTTGCCATGCACATTTGCATTACGACTTGCGAAACCTGAATTCTGTTTTCAACGAAACGATGACGAGCCGAATCAAACTTTCGTTTCGCATTCGATTCGTAGCAAATGCGAAAGGTCCCTAATATCACAATGAAACTACGAGTGTAGAGCTTTTGTAGAGTCAAGTTTGCAACTCTGCACATAGGTTCAGAATAGAGTACGAGTCTGTCCCTTCGGGAAAACGCAGAAAAAAAATTCCAATTCCATGAGGAAAAGAGTGTTACTCTGTGGCATTTTCTGCTAGTTCGTAGTCTAGACGACATGACCTAGGCTGTGTTTACATGAGAAATTTCAGCCCGGGTTGAAAGTCTGTACGATAGACAAAATAGGGGAGCGTTAACATGAAGACAGTTGGCCCGGGTCTGATATGCCGCCAAAAGTCCACTTCTAGAGCCCTGTATGGTCACGTGAATACTTTCGCGCGAAATTTGCTTGTGCAGTGCTGTTCAAACCTGGCGCGAGATCGTCATGTAAACGCGCCATTCATTTTGTGTACATGGCGGGTTGAAATGCCTCATGTAAACACAGCCCTAGTTACACGCGGGAATACTTTTCACACTACCCTTCGCCTTCACAAACTGAATAGTTTTGGAGAGACCTGCACTCACCTACACTCACCTACACTCACCTACACTCACCTACACTGGCAAGAACAATGTCCTCAACAAGATCAGTGTTCTACCTGACTGACTCACGCTGCTATCTGGTGCTCACAAGGTGTTTGCCGATCTGGAAACGGAGCGTCGCTATACGTTTCTATGCCTGGGATAATCTGGCCCGGAGAGTATTATAAAAGTAGTGCTCTTCAGGCACAATCTTACAACTATCAGCCCACTCAAGCTATAGTGCTCCATGAACATTGGCCATCGTAAAACTCACAGGCCGAAGAAAGCGCGGGACTTTAGTGACGCATATAAAATATTGGGCGGCTTACAGTACTCATACCTGTAAGCGTTCTTTGATTCCCAGAGAGTGGAGAAAGAAACCTTGAGGAACTGGGCCATAGCACTGAACTGTGAACACACAAGAACACACGTACCAATATGAGAGACGGTGGAAGGAGGAAATGGTTTACGTGCTCTACGTAGGTGTATCTTCCGGACCGAGTTTTCGGAATTGTCCAAACCTGCTAGCACATGCCGCCTGTATGTTTTAGCAAGGGGCACGATCATGTAGAGCAATAAAGTATGGTGGTCATACTATTCGTGGCCAGTGAAATGCAAGCCAAGAGAGAGAGAGAGAGACAGACAGACAGACAGTGTGTAAGAGAGGGAGAGGGAGAGGGGGGGGGGGGGGGGGGGAGTGTCGTACAAGTACTAACCATGAGGCTCTGCAATGTGGCGCAAATACGAAAAGTCAACATCGGCTGTCAGGTCTGCATTACCCGGGTCTCGTAACGCATCATGCAGAGAGTGCTGATGGAACGACTGCAGAAAAACAACACCAGCAGCAGAAGCAGCAGCAACAACGACCGCAAGCACCAAAATCAATGATGGGTGTGGGGTGTGCTAAAACACACTGAATAAAGGACTTTGGGAAAACTACAATTTTCGGGAAAAAATCACGGTTCACAGGAGACTCGGCTGGAGACCGAAATTTCCGCATCCGCTGGGACGCTACCACCTTCAAAGATCAAGGTGCAGATGCAGCTCCTAAAGTGGTGGGAGGTGAGTAGATCAGACCCACCACCAAAGTGGTCAAAGACCGAAAATCCCATTCGCTGCATCCATGCTTCCCTCGTGCCAGGCCACGGGTTCCCAAATAACTGTGGGTCGCAGCACGGCAGGAAAATTTCTTCCGCTTCCAAGCAGGACGTGGCCCAGGGGGGAGTATTGACAAGAGCAACAGCATACTTAAACATGCCACCATACACCGTTACTGTACTGCTGGGTGTACTGAGAAAAGACCAAATAGGATAACCTGAACATGGTGCATCCATTGTGAAACTGCCCGTTGGCAGCACCGTGCACTGAACAGGAAGCCTTACTCTGAAAGAGAACTCCGCTCTCGGCTCTGCTTCCCCATAGTCGACTAGTAGCGACATGCCACCAGTGCTGACTAGACGCTCACAGATCTGCTGCGCCACCACCGCCAGCTGGGGACTGATCTCTAGCCGGTCACGTCCGCTTTCACGGTGGAATGTCTAAACATAAGGAGAACATGCAAAAAAAGACACTGTGTCAACGTGTGAAGTTAACAAAAGCTGCCCCGATGTGAAATTTGAAAGAAGAAAAAAAGAAGGTTAGGGACTGTAACTCGGGTAAGCTCATAGTCATAGTCATGAGTTGTCCTGTGGGGCAGATCTTGCCACAGTCATACATTGCTACATTGCAGCTGGGGCTTCGGACACGCTACGGTCACATACCGTATTTCCGCACATATAAGCGCATGTGCTTAGGTCCGGATATAAGTGCTCATATGTGAACACTATTGGTGAAAAGGCGGGAGCGAAATATACCACTAAGTAGTGTGATGACACCATTGTTTAGGACACAGACAAACCTGTATTGCGCATATAAGCGCATGGGCTTCTACCCGAACATGTTTACACAGCCAAAGATTTTTTGCAGCAAATTTTCGCTTACAAGCGCATGCGCTTATATGTGGGGAAGTACGGTATCACTTTTCATCCCAGGCACCCTGTGATTCCATGAACTTCGATTATTTGGTCTGTAGGCTTTCAAAATGCTCAGGGAGAGTCCAAGGATCCTCCACGAAATATGCACTACTGATGGCTGACTGCACCACCCAAAATGCCCTCCGACGCCCCTGTGCAGGCATCCACAGCTTCAACTCAATCACCAAAAGTGGCCGACTCCACAATGATGTGAGCATACAGTGAGGAGAGAGAGAGAGAGAGAGAGAGAG
>NC_088646.1:36947671-37035171 GCF_964019385.1 Sycon ciliatum
TGCAGTACAAGCTCGGCCATGGCCAAACACAGCTGGCCAAGCACCTGGGAAATACTGAAGGCGACTTTCTTTTCCACCGGGTCTCGGTTTAAAATATTTACTAGTGCTGCATGCTGTCGCACACAATGACTTGTTCAGACGCCAGCACACACTATGTGTTCTGATCCTTCCAGTTGGCATGCAAAATGCAAGTACAGTCGTCCCTCTCTAATCCGGCACTTTATAATCCAGCACCCTCGATAAACCAGCACAATTTTCAGTAGCCAAAATGTCCTCTTCATGCACATTGCAGCAGTAAATCAGATTTGTTAATCCAGCACCCTCCCTAATCCAGCAGATTTTCGTGGCACAAATGGTGCCGGATTATAGAGGGACCACTGTATAAATAATTAGGGGTGAGTCGGGTAGCATTTTCTTCGGGTATCAGGTCCGGGTAGTTTTCCACGGGTAGCACGGGTACCCGATCGGGTAATGTTTCCATGGTAAGACCACAATGCACACCGGCCCCTTCCCTTGCGCACTGGGTAGACATGCGTGAATTATTTGTACACGTGCACTGTACATGATGTCATCTGCGACCTCGGGTTTTCGGGTACTATTCGGTACCCGACTACCCGAGGTCCTCACGGGTAGCACGGGTACCCGACTACCCGTGCACACCACTATAAATAATGCACTTAATGGCTCACATGAAAGTCAGACAACCCGGCAATAATCGCTGGATGTGTGGTATAATAATATTGTACATTGTGCAGTAGAGTCGCGCACCCCAAAACATCGCTTCCAAGAGGTCAGGCGGACATTCTTATCTCTGAGGTCTGTGCAATGCGGCTGCGTTCTTTGTAGAACTGCTTACAGCACATTCTTAGTAACAGTTCATGCTGGATCACATGCACAATTTATTACATACATATGTATCGCAAAAGCCGCAAGAAAACCAACGTAGGTGTTCTTTAGTTTACAAATGTAGGCTGTGTCGTTCTTAGTATTTCAGGCTGGACATCCTTGGACTCCACGTTCTTCGGCGCGCAACTCTACTGTATGAAAGCATGACTTGAATAACGGCATGATGTGAAAACAGCATGAAAACGTAATCAGTGCATGCCTTTGCGCATTGGTTAATTATGCATAATCTGGCCATATGATATGAAAGCATGTCATTTTAATTTTATTCGTGACTTTGCAGGCACAGTGCAAAAATATTGCTGAATGAAGTAGGGCATCCATCATGCAATACGACTTTCGAAAGACTGCATAATGCCCACCGCAACATCTGTATGTTTTGAACACTTCCCAGCTGCCTGCATGACAATTAATTACGTAGTGCGGTCATACATTTCCATCAAAAGATTAGAAGAATTAGGGAACGACCTGTGGAAGACGATGGACTCACCTGAATCCGTCCTCGAAGGTACGAGAGCATGGCTCAGAAAGGATGAAAACCAGCAGTGAATCAAGTTAGTTCATAGTATTGGCTTGAGTCAATCCACACTCCGTCCATGACATTTGTAACTGTTTTGCACAGCTTCTGATGAAGACAAGGACTGGACATCGAACCAGAGAAGATGTTTCGTGCCCTTTTTCAAATTTGATAGGGAAATTCCCTGTTGCATTGAGCGCACGTGCAGCACATGTGCAGTGGACTGGAGTTGCATAATCTCGCAAGCTCGGAGAATGATTTGAAATCAAAGGAAGAAACGAGTTTTGTCAAGGCCAGGAAGGAGACAGCCAACAAGGAAGAATTCATTATGTACCGCGCAAGGAGTGCTTCTAGAGTAGTGAGTAGACTCTTCACAGCAGCAAGAGCTCAGCCAGTGAGTACTGCACGCTGCATTCGACCATGCAGCACGATTTCTGGTCCAGCGTTACCTGAGTCAGTTCAAGCTATTGCCAGTAATGGAGAAACTCAGCCCACGACTGGAACGGCCACTCTAGGGAAAATCGATGTTGAACAAGGCCAGCTGATGATGATATTCACGTGCGACGTGTGCAAGACTCGAACTGCGAAGATGATGTCGAAGCAAGCGTACCAGCATGGAGTAGTAATTGCACAGTGTCCATCGTGCAAAAATCGCCATCTTATTGCCGATAATCTGGGTTGGTTCGGAGAAGGAGCGCATACGATAGAGGACGTGCTCAAGAAGAAAGGACAAGAAGTGAAGCGATCCTGGGATGGTGAAGATTTCCAGCTAAGTCCAGAAGATGTGTCTCTTTATCAACAAACAACACAAGAATCTCGAGAATAGTGGATTTGATTCTAGGAGAGGCACATGCACCATGGTTAGGGACTTCAATTGAAAAATCAAATTCGCGAGTTTTGCATAAAACGCTAGTTTTTCTAAACCGGGAAGAATCGAGAAACAACCTGTGAAAATTTGAACCCAAAATTCCAAGGCAATCTAGAGTTATAGTCGATTGAAGATCGGAAAACGGGGGAGAAAGTAGTCACAGAAGTAAATGCAAGTATGTATGGGAGGCGTGTGGTTTCCGTCCAGCACTGCACGATCTGGTGCATACATGGCGATACAGGATGTGTGTATGCATGCAGTGTGCACGCATGCCGTGCGCGCCGACTTGCACAAGTCACACGTTTTCACCGTCACTGCTTCTACCAGTGTGCGCGCAGTTCACTCGATTTTTTCGTCTACCACCAGGAAATCGCCGTGGGCTGGTTTCTGTGATCATTTTCCTTCAACGGCGATAAAGCGCGAGCCTCAATGTTGTAGAATCCTCTTGGTTTAGGCTAATTCGAGGCCGCTGAACATGAAAATCGGGTGTTCCTCGCGAAGGCGAGTACGGATCTGGTCGAAATTAGTACTTCGAAGTGCACCCGCGCCAAGCGCGGAGGCATTATTTTTGGAAGCATGGCATGTGTGGCACCATTGGAAAGGTAATGACCTCAGCTACCTAAAAATAGCATCGACAAGGCCGAAAAGGCCGCGGGAGAAGATACTCGGGCCGCGAACTGCATCTCGAACTGCAGCCACGAGGCGCCCATTCACTTTGTACAGGCGAGCTGTGACTGCACTTTTCGCTTTTCAGTGACCGGAACTGAACTCCCTACCATGGTGTACTGGTGGCATCACGAAATACTAATTATTTATAATACTACACTCCACTGTATGCTGAACTGTCTCCGAAAAGCCTGACAGGGAATGAAACAGACTTGAAATCATAACACATAGACACTTTAGGATCATGTCCAGCGCCTATAGAAGCTGTCGGAACCGCGCAATGACCGACTTCAAAGCATCATTTTTGCTACCAACCATTCTAACCGAAGAAAGTAGCAGAGCAATAATTTTAGCGTAATACTAATAGAATCACTGAAGAATGTGCATGCAGCATTCCGTGTTTGTTCTCACATCAGACTTGATTTAATCTGTTCTTTTATTTACTCTTCAATGGAAACAGCTGTGTTGAATTGAGGGGGGGGGGGGGGGGGGGCATTAGCCAGCCATGGTGGCAAAAGAGGGAAAGTAGACGGAATTTTGAAAATACTGCATTCCCTGGGTCAGTGCTGCACTTATTTTGCACTACACTGGAGATAATTTTAGTTTATACTGCACCAGTACCGGTCCGGCCAGCCAGATATTCACTTTCATGTATAAACTGCAGCCCAACTGTGACATTTTGTCTCTAAGAGAGTGGGCTGGGGGTGTGCAACCTATCCCAATATGTAGCAGGCGAACTAACTTCAATGGAAAGATTGGCGTCAACATAGCACAGTTGAATATGAAATATCCAAACATCTATTGTTCAAAATCGGTGTTGTTAGTGCACAAGACACACATGACACTGTGGCACTGCTCATTCTCATGTTCCCATCCATGTAGCGTACAACATTGTGTGTTATCCAATATCCACACACAGTAGGGAGAGAGGGAATTATAGTTACAACTCCTGAGTCAGCTAACTTCAAGTTAAATTAACTGTATGTTATGTACACAATAGCGAGAGTTCCCAGATTACCAAGAGTGCTCAACACCACAAGGATGGAGCATTACCACAAAGGCAGAAGAGAACAGAGACAGCCGGCTAGGTCATTGTTGTAACGCTGCAATCCTCAGACAACTGATCTCTGTTCTCTTCTGCCTTTGTATGTTACGTACATTTAAATGCCCTATCATCATATGAATCATGAATGTACCCGTATTGACATGTAACACTAATTGGTATTCAACAGTCGTGATCTTCATGTGTTGCGTTATCATGTTGGGACATCAATACAATGTATGTTCAATATTGAGCCCCAGAAGAGTGCGTAGGAGAAAGGTGTCGTCCTTGCTCAGCGCCTTGTCTTGTAAAGTAGTTCGCAACACCATTGAAGAGGTGATGAAGGCCATTATTTCGGTGATGGTTGATGTCCTCCAGCTTAACCCACAAGTCCTTTCACTTTCCCACCAAACATCACAAAACACTGACAGCCCAGTGCTGAACATTTCGCTTCTTTGTAAAGCAGCTCAATATCGATCCTTGGCGCGTTTGATGAGCTATTAAATTGAAAAATATGGAAAATACTGGAAAATTCTGATATTGTGAATAACATCACAAGGGAAACTAGTGGTAATAAGCATGCACTAAAGTTAATGTGGTTGATACAAAGATCGTTTTCACTGCTGCAGTAGTGACTGTTGCATCTGCACATACCTATGTATTTGCTGCTTCAATTTTTAACATCTCAAATATCTCAAATTAATGGAATTAAATCTGAAATCAAAGTCGTTCAGTAGAGTCAGCTATAAAGTTGGCAAGACTTTCCCTGGATTCATCAGGTTGTCAGGATCAAACGCTCTCTTCAGATTCCACATGGCTTCTAGGGTGGCATGGCTGAACTCTTCGCGGAGAAGATCAATCTTGCCCATTCCCACACCATGTTCGCCCGTGCATGTGCCTCCTTTAGCCAGGGCACGCCTAGTATGAAAACACACACACACACATGCGCGCACACACACACACACACATGCACACAAACGCATGCGCACGCACACAAACCGGGATTACGAGTCAGCCACAATTGGGGGGGGGGGGGGTACGTGCATGCAAGTCTTGTATGAGCAAGAGTAAACTACCACATGGCATGTGTAAAGCAGAGTTGGCAGTATACAGGTACATTGTTGCTCAATGAAATCCAGTCGCGTCTCTCAAGTACGCACCGGGCGTTGCGCAGCCCTAGACCTGCAAACACTGGGCGGCGAAATGGTGCAAGACGCAAACTTGAGTGACGCGACTGGATTTCATTGAGCAGCACTGTCCGTTGAAAACCATGCTTACCTGGCCAAATTCTCGGCATAGAGCTTCGCTTCCTTGACTTCTGCTGTGGAATTTTGATCAATAACGAAAGTAACATGGAAGTTTCCGTCACCAACGTGTCCGATGACAATATCTGTAACAGTCAGAAGTCAGTTTGCAGCATGGTTGTGCATGTACACACCACACACACATGTGCACACGTAAACACACATGTGCACATGTAAACACACATGTGCACAGGCAGGCCAACACATGACTACATGTTCTGTATCCCATAGAGAGAGAGAGAGAGAGAGAGAGAGAGAGAGAGAGAGAGAGAGAGAGAGAGAGAGAGAGAGAGAGAGAGAGAGAGAGAGAGAGAGAGAGAGAGAGAGAGAGAGAGAGAGAGAGAGAGAGAGAGAGAGAGAGAGAGAGAGAGAGAGAGAGAGAGAGAGAGAGAGAGAGAGAGAGAGAGAGAGAGAGAGAGAGAGAGAGAGAGAGAGAGAGAGAGAGAGAGAGAGGAGAGGAGAGGAGAGGAGAGGGAGGGAGGGAGGGAGAGAGAGAGAGCTTGTTGCGCCAACTTACATGGAAACGAGGCATGTTTGATCTCCTCTTGTGTTGTGACCAGGACCTCGGTCAGATGTGAAACCGGCACACATACATCTGTGATCACACCCTGATCAAGAACACACAGAGAAAGTAGAACAGTTACTTCAAACACACAGTATGCTGAAAAAAGTATACGGCTATATGGATCATCGCTGGCTACAAGCGAGGGTCCCTGGTTCGAGTCCTGGTGGCGACAGTCAATTTTTTCTTCAGACGTTTCCCGTTTGTGTCTTTCCCTCAAACCAGTGACTACTTATATGGATCAACGTGTGCTCCACTGCTTTTAAAAAAAACCATGGTCGAAAGACTCAATTCTGCGTGCGTTGCGCATTATTACAGCTGTCGCAGCGCCATAGCAAGGCCGATCATAGATATCCGTCAGGCCAAGTATCAAGGCGGTACGTGTATCTGCTAAAGTAAAGGAGCAGGAGGGGGCACATGTTGGTGTTACCTTGACGTTAGCTCCCGGCCGCAGTGCTAATCCAGCGTAGAATGCATTGTGACGCGCCGTCCATAGTTTGTCCCTAGCCGCAGCGTCCGATGCCCACTGATAATCGCCACCGCCGTTTTCCCGCGCAATCTCCCCTGCACAGTCAGTAACACACACAGAGCGCATGATGCAGTGGTAGGGCAACACGGTAATCAGACAGTTGTATTGCCCATTGGCTAGTTTCTACTTGATCCTAGCTGTGCTGCCAGCTACTGTGAGTCACAATCAGTAAATATTTGGCGCATATTTATTTTCGGCTATTTTTGGCCTGGGAATTGTTGGCCTAAAATTTGTTGCGGCCGAAATTTTGTTTTGCAAGGTTCAGTGTGACTGTGAATACAGGCAGCAGCGGTAAAGGCTGAAATTTGAACGTGGCCGAAATGGGTTTTAGCCCTGGGAGGCCAAAATTTACGCCAAAAAAATTGTCGACGTACAGTAGTGGACGAACGCGGGAGGTGACACCAACAACCATACAGCATAACACTGCATGTGATACCAAGAGAACGGAGCCCCAAGAGTACACAACTGCCTGCGAAACGTCGATCCAGTGCTGTGACGATAGAACTTCACATCACGTGACAATGTATTGGTACAGGCTTGTCACGTGATGTGAAGTTCTGCCACCACAGATCCCATAGACTTGAGTTGTTCCACACTCTTGTTTTTTTTTGTACTCTGGATGATTCATGTGCATGCTGAGGCCAGATGCAATGAACACATCACGTGACATGGGTGTCTGTCTATCACGTCACCAGTCGTACACTTACCAGCTACCTCGCTTTGCTCCTCCACCGAAGTCTGGGATCCTTGAAACTCCAGGAATAGCGTCGGTGCAATTGAGTAATTGAGGCCAGAGTAGGAGTTGACCGACTTCAGTGCATTCTCATCCAAGTATTCTGGGCAACACAAAAAGCACAAAGTGAACGTGAATAGAAATTACTTTCATCCTCAAACACAAAAACCATTTCTCCTACAATCAAGTATCGCTGATCCGCCCACTCTCTGGTAGTTAAAATCCAGGAACTGAACAAAACAGTGTCAGTGAAGTTCAACCCAGAAAGCACTGAGCTACGACATGAATAGTTTTGTTTTCTGTGCAAGGGCATACACTGCCACTAGCACTGCGCGTTCAGCACGCTATCAATATGCCCAGGAGGGGGGGGGGGGGACTGGTTTTCCACCTTTCTTCCATGTGGCCGAACAGTCATTTCTGCTTACCTAGACGCGCGATGGGAATCCCTGCCTGTATTACCTGAACACACGTCTCCACAGCGGATCGTACGGATGGAAAGCTGACTACAGCAGCGCTGACCTGGCAGTGGAGCAAAGCACATTGTGGCAAGTACAGTACAGTACACCAATGCTTACTAGGTAGCTGCTACATTATGTACATGTACTAGTAATTGCTCAACACACACACACACACACACGTGCATGCCGTAAGCTGCTGATAGCGACAATGACGACGATAATAATGGTGAAGACGTAAGACAACGACAAGAAACAAGCAAACAAACAAACAACAACAACAACAACAACAACAAAAGTAGCAAACTCACAGCCTCCGGGATGCCGTAAAGGCGAATGCGTGCGGATGTGATGATGCCGAGAGTTCCTTCGGAACCAACAAAGCAGTTCGTCAAGTTATAACCCGCAGAGGACTTTCTGAAACAAGCCACAAGAAGGACAGCGAAGATTAGAGACTTGCCATCGGCAGAACTGACAGCTGATGCTGCAAACCCACGGATGGGACCGCAGCATTGGCCCAGCTCTGGGGACCGCAGCATTGGCCCAGCTCTGGGGACCGCAGCATTGGCCCAGCTCTGGGGACCACAGCATTGGCCCAGCTCTGGGGACCGCAGCATTGGCCCAGCTCTGGGGGCGACACATGGCCTAATAAAGTAATAATGATATTTTTGGGACAGAGTCATGTGCCTACCCCAGAACCGACCCCATGCATACTACTGACCGCATACATACAAATACAAGGGTGATCATTAAAATGTATACTACACGAAACATTGGTGTGAAGCCAGGGAGTACTCGAGGGGGTAACAATCGATGCAGACATAGCCAAACAATATAATAAATTTTTTTCTAGATTTTGGGATACACGTATAGTGATAATAAAACTCTTTTAAGTTTAAACTCAATAACGCCGTTATGTCGTTTGACCATGGCTGTATCGATTGTACTCTTTAGTTAGTGCTATCACTACTAGTATTAAAACGAACAAACATGATCAATCTCTCCTTACCTTGCTCGTCTACCTTTGCCAGCAGTGTGAATGACCTGACCATTGGACAGGACTACTTCAAGATTCAGAACGTTCTCCCGCATGGTGCCGTATCTAGGCAAATGAAAATAAAGGTCAAAGGAAAACACGCTACACGTACCTATGCATTGTAATGCCGCTGTTGCTCCTGCCTATCGCTAACACACTGTTGCATTGGTGTTGTATGATAGATCTCCTACGCCTAGTCATGTTCCTGATGATGTTGCTCTGCATATCTATGCATATCTGTGCTTATCTGGCACACATCAGTACAAGTATTGTTTCTAAAGATGGCATCCGACAAAAGACATTTTTACTGCTACAAATCTACTACCGGGCTGCCCAATAAAATCCGATCGTGTGCGTCAAATTTGCACCCTGCAACCGTGCAAAGGCCCAGTGTCCACAGGTATAGGGCTGCACAATGCACGGCGTTGCATTGACTCGTATAGCCGGATTTCATTGAGCAACACTGTACATGTATAATGCAGTGCAGGTACTCCAAAGTACTTTCTACGCCACATTGCCATGTCGTATCGGAGACCCTACCTGACAGCATTAGTCCCGGACGCACTCGTCGCGGCCATTCCACACAGCGAAGCATCGGCACCAGGATCTGTCACATACGAAAACACAAGAACAAAGCAATATTCGCAGAGTTTCTCTCTCTCCCTCGCGCTGTCTCTCTCTCTCTCTTTCTCTCTCTCTCCCTCTCTTTTTCTCTCCCTTTCTCTCTTTTAATGTTAACAGCTATTAATCACATGACCACATCTGAAGCACAATATTTTAAAGAACACTGTGTCACCAACAAAGCGTGTGCAGAGGAACTGTTTCTATGGCCAGGGGTTGAAGCTGAACACAAGCACTACGCATTGCAGCGCATATGTGAGTACAGGCAGCAGAGACAAAAAA
This sequence comes from Sycon ciliatum, assembly GCF_964019385.1. Lineage (NCBI taxonomy): Eukaryota > Metazoa > Porifera > Calcarea > Leucosolenida > Sycettidae > Sycon > Sycon ciliatum. The sequence continues at coordinate 36,957,190 of NC_088646.1, forward strand.
CAGTCTGCAGCACAGCATGCTAAGCAACATCACAAAGCATAGCACCAGCCCCATGCATGCCAGTACAGTACACTGTATGAGCGCTATACTGTATGTAATGAGTGGTCAGTGATCCTATCTGGCGCTGCCATGTATGTGCCGTGAGATTATGGCCTTGGCTCCTTTCTCTGGAGGCCCCAATGTGTCTTCACACCGAAAGGAAAGAACACACGCTCACTTCCATTACATTACTATCTTGACAAAACTCTAGAGCAAGTGCACAATCATGCTCTAGTGTGTAAAGTTCCGAGAAAGGAGCTAAGGTCATAATATTACGACACGCGAACATAGTAGGACTAAGGTGCTGTGTTCTGCCCACTGACGCAAGAAGATTCAATAACATACCCACGGGGAAGTGAAGGCCAGTAGCGCGGAGATGCTCATTGAGCTGCTTTCGAGTAACTCCTGGCTCCACACACGCATCGAAATCTTCAGCGTTCACCTCAAGAACCCGGTCCATTTTTGTTACATTGATATGCACACCTCCCTGAAGAACATTGACACATCACAATGAGAACGGAAAAAAGGAATCGGAGAGTATCTGATATACCAGGGAGTCGTAAATTACCAGTATTTTACGACTCCCTGTGATATACAAAACAGTATGGAATACTATGCATGCATTCGCGCTCAATTTCCTGCAGCTCCAGGGAGAAACCAAGCGGGATTTGCAGACGATAATTCAGTTGCTGAGACGAACAAACTTGGATATGATAGCTTAGTTACATAATAGTACCTGTCCTATCCTGTATCATGTTATCCTTTCACCCATTCACGGCATAGTCCTTCCCCTGCCTGTCGCCATGTATAGACGGTACGTGACCTCTCACTACCCCCGTGCTACGCACGATACCATGCTCTGCTGGGCATGGCCTCCCTGACTCTTCACTATATCTACACTCATCTGTCTGTAAAATAAACTACTTCCTTATGTCAGTACATGACACAACATGGTGTCAGAAGTGGGATTCGAACCCACGCCTACAAAAAATACCTATGTTGGACACTTTGGGTAAATTTACCCAAATGTTTAATCTGCACTGTGCAGTGCAGTGTTGCACGTCACAAGGGTGCTGTCATGGCAACAGCCAACCGCGAGCTAGCGCATGTGGACTGTAATTTGCGATATTGCCGGCACCGGTCAGTGTTTGCGTTGGTGCCTGAGTGAATGTTTAGCACGGGAGCTGCTGGATCCAGTTCTACAAACAACGAAACACTTCATGATGATCAGAGGAGATGGGAAACATGGAGCCACCATCTTAACCTCCGTCCTTTCCAAACTTTCGCTCGCCTTTACACCTTGCTGGTCACAACTGTAAGTGCAATAGGAATAGCCCGTCGCCTGGGCCACCTCCACTGGACGTGCACCACCTGCACTGGACATGCACCACCTGCACAATCTGCCTGCGAGCACGTACACGGGCGATGCCGGCTCTGACGCTAGTACATGCCTGTGTGCACGGAACTTGTACTTGAGCACCGGATGCCTGTGTATGCACTTGCAGCCATGGTTACTGTACAGCCATGGTTACTGTATCATAGACCCCGGGGAGGGTCATAACGTGTACTAGAGTGTGCCTCAAGCCTCTGAAGCACTATACAAAAGTAGGACAAAATGGAACATATTCTTGGGTGTGGTGGGTTGTACTGACCTGCGGTGCACAAACGCCGCCTTCCAACCCCGTACCGGTCCCAAACGGAATCATTGGCAAGCCATGGCGGCTGCAGCACTTTGCCACTTCGCTGACTTGCTGAGTGGTGCGTGGAAACACCACCGCCTGGGCTGGCGCCGCTCGATGCCAAGACTCGTCGTGGTCGTGCTGGGCCAGAATGCTGGCAGATGTTGACACGCCATCACTGCCGACTGCAGCGGTCAGTTCTGCCAAGGCTCCTGCGGGCAGTTCGCGCTCAGTGCCCGAGCCTGTACATGTAGTGTCATGGAGAAACAAACAAATACTTACTTTTAGAGTCACAGACGACCACTACAGTACGGGTTTTAAAATGGACATGTCATGGAGTCACGGACACGGTCTGACAGCTACCGCTTTTCTTGACATTTCTATGCCAAAATCTGGCCAGATCCCGGCCGAATTGTCGAATTTTGCTCTCCAAAGTGTGTGATTTCCAGCCAAGCCGTGGTGCACTGAAGTGTCATTTTAAAAGGCTACCGAGACCTCAGGTTGGCGGTAATAGTCCAGTTTCGCTACCACAGCTGCAACTGCAGCCACCTTTATCATGCAGTATTCTGTTCTGGAGCTTTGTAGTTTCTCGTTAAAAGGAAAACCAACGACAACAACAACAACAACAACAACCCTTGAAAACTTTGAAAAGTGGACCACCTGCACTGTAGCTGCACACTGGGATCCCAAAGCTCCTGAAATGAACATTGTTCATTTCATACTCGGAACCCCCCCCCCCCCACCCGAAATGAACGCATCTTGCTATGCTGGACGAGCCAAATCGCATGCATGTATAGTGTCAGTTGATTTGTGATTTTGCCCCCCCCCCCCCCCCACACACACAATGAACGATGTTCGGTTTAGGAAAGACATAACGGTTTTGCGACGACGCCCTAGTGGACAGACTTGTGGTATAGCCCAGGCCATACATAATTGTTCCTGACTGCCTCTGCAATGCAGCGGTTGTACTAGTATGCAAGATGCATGTAAATCTAACACAAACTCTGGGCATATGCACCTCTAACGGGGATATGATGTTTAATTGTTATGGATCACTGGTGGAGAAAGTTGGATGGGGAAACTCAGCCGACATTTTGCCTAGTCTGTTTCTCAGGCTCCACTGCCCTACGCCAAGTAAAAGTATAATGTACACCCAAAAACAATACTGCTTGGTGTTCAAGACATGAGTCGACAAAAATTCACATTGGTCACTTACTGAACAAACGGCAATATCTGTGCAATGACGTTGCAGGTGCTCGACCTAGGCACTGCAGACAAACAAAACAACAGCACAAAAAAACTTGCGCCAGAGAAAACCAATGTGCAGTAATGTAGCAAAGCGAGACTTGGTGTCAGCCGCGGCCGCTCGGGGAGTTCTACTTCGCGCACAGTTCGCCGAACACCTAGCATGATGAAAAACTAACATTCCTGTCCAGTTGATGTTTCTTCCAATTGCGTGTATAAGTCAACTGTGACTGATCGCTTGGTGACGGGCTAGACTGGAGTGTAGAGGGAGGACACCTAGTATTATCAAGAGTCAATAATCCCCCAGAGTGCGCAACTTCACAGTATCAGATCTGGGACGGCGAAATCCGTGTTGCACGTCATAGTATGACATCATGAGTAGGGGAAGTGCGGAATGATGCAAGTCTGACCCAAAAATTACGTACATCACGGATTACGCCGTCCCACAGCCCCATCCCAGTTGCGCACTCTGGGGGATTATGAACTCTTGGTATTATGGTAAACTGAAGAAAAAAAGGATAATCTGAACTGAGTAGATCTACAGAATACATGTACTAGTAAACATTTTCGATAATGGTGCATGGTATGCATATTCATGATAGAGACAGTTACGTTTTTTTAAATCAAATCTTAAATCAGTCAATGCAGAGGTCTGGTAGATCTACACTGACGAACCTTGAGGGCAAGCATCATGCCAGTCAGCCAACGAAATCAGGCAGTCAGCCCTGACCTTGATCTCAGCAGACTGCGTCACTCACACATGAACGCCGGAGCTAGACGATGAGTTCTTGCATCCATTCACCACAACATACTCTGAGTCTATCGGAGATAGTGGGTCTGTGTGAGATGCAGAGTTAGAGAAGAAAGACCGTGACTATCACTCTGCCTCACAACAGCAGCAGCTATGTGCACAAGATCACCACTCTTTGCTACCTTGTACCTGCGGATCTGACTCTGAGCACGAGCTCGGACTCGGAGGTACATTATCACGATTTATGTCACTACTGACAGTACTGGTCGCCGTCAGGGAGTAGTAGGATATCGAGTATTTTTCCTGAATGTGATTTACTAGTAGTAGTACGCAGTCTGCTTCCGGACCTTGGTCCTTGGTCTTGACATGATAAAGATGCAAATAACTACTCATCAGTGCAGTCGGCACACATCCGACTTCTCCAGTATCACTAGTCACTATCAGCTAGCTAGCTACGGACATCAGACATCAGTGTTAGTTCGATACACTGGCTTTTCTGGACCTCTTATCGCGTGCCGGACAGCATACGGGAGTTTGGCTTTTGTGAGATTCTTGAGTCTTGTGAGGTCATGTGAGTGAGGGACTTGTTTATTGTTTGTTGCGATCTCGAACTCGTCAGTCACTGAACTGATTTTATTGAAACGAAGATACCTACATGACTGTACTTTATTATGTACCGGTGCTACCAAGAGTCATAAGGTTTATGTACTCTTGGTACTACCGACATACAGGTTCACAACATTTTGTGTGTCTGTCTGTCAAGTACTCTACATTATTGCTTGTACACAGTCATGTACATGTACATGACTGACAACACGATCATGCTGAACGACGTGAGAAACAGTCTGTTCCAAAGGATCTCGGGACACCGTCACACCTACCTGAAATATGGCTACACACTTCAAGTCAAAACCAGCATCGCCGAAGTCGCAACAACCTCTTCTTCACACTTCAAGACAAGTCAAGTTATTTACTAGTCATTTACTTACCGTATGGGCATGTACATGTACATGACTGTAGTTCAAGATGTCAAGAGAGTTGCTGCTGTCAAATATTGTGGCCTGAATCAGCGAGGGAAGTCAGAGTGCATATTATTAACACTCTGAAACTGTCTTGGAATTATAATTATTAATGATGGGGCTTGAGAATGGTTGCTCGAGCTCTTATCGCGGCTTCCATGGTAGACGGCGGAGAGCTGGCGAAGCAGCCAATGTTCGAGCTCGCTTCCACCGCAATATTATGAACATCACCGTCAACAAGAGCTGATCTCGAACTAGCGTTACGTCCACCGCTGTTATACCCCAGCTCGCCTCCTGAGCGGAGAAGATGACCGTGACACACAGACAGACAGACACTAAGTCGTCTAGTTGTGAGAAGGCACCACTGCCTGTTTGGTTGAACAACTATAAATAAAAGCACAACATCAACAACAGCACACGAGAAATACAAATAAAGTGTGCTGGACCCTGGCTTAGCCAGCAGTCCTACAGCATCCGCCTTTCTCAAAAGCTCGGGAATAATGTACCGGTAGATACTGAAAGAATTATTGTAGTAGATGTAACAGTAGTTATAATGTAGTGCCGGACAGTATAATGTCAGTACACCGGTGCCAACAGCTCTCATGCATGCTACGAAGAACACTACTTGCAACATTCTGCAAGATGATCTAAAACTCAAAGAGCATGGAGAGCCCAAACGGCAAAAAAAAACGTGTGATCGACTGTCTCCGGGAGCAAACAATACAACAATACAGTCATACACCCACTTACACAGACACAGAGGTATGGGGAGAAATTTGGTGATATAACATCACCAGCACAGTGTCCTTGCAGACATAAAAAAAGGCATAGTCCAAATTTATGCACTGGATGAGTGTCATCAAACCTCACGCTTCGTAGTCTCCGGGAGAATATTCCCGGACGAAGAATCAACCGTCGGAAAGAAGTCCTTCTGCTTCTCCTGTCTTTCCTTGATCATGGGATACGCAGCATACATGAACAAGAAGATGCTGAGACCTTGGAAGCCAACGCGTGCCCTCATTGCCATTTGCTGCTTAAAGCTATCCTTAGCAATAAACTGGCACAGTCCATAACCAATAGCACCAAATGTACATGCCATAGCTGCAGAAATGTGAAAAGAGAGAGAACAGGACGAGAACATTGTCAGGTTGGCCAGGGCTTTTCCCGAACTTATTCAACTAAAATTCCACACGAGTTGACCAGAATATAAGGGGGACTGTGGTGGTGGAGATAGATAGAGAGAGAGAGACAGAGAGAGACAGAGAGAGAGAGAGAGAGAGAGAGAGAGAGAGAGAGAGAGAGAGAGAGAGAGAGAGAGAGAGAGAGAGAGAGAGAGAGAGAGAGAGAGAGAGAGAGAGAGACAGAGAGAGAGACAGAGAGAGAGAGAGACAGAGAGAGAGACAGACAGACACAGAGAGAGAGAGAGAGAGAGAGAGAGAGAGAGAGAGAGAGAGAGAGAGAGAGAGAGAGAGAGAGAGAGAGAGAGAGAGAGAGAGAGAGAGAGAGAGAGAGAGAGAGAGAGAGAGAGAGAGAGAGAGACACACACACACACAGAGAGAGAGAGAGAGACACAGAGAGACACAGAGAGAGAGAGAGAGAGAGAGAGAGAGAGAGAGAGAGAGAGAGAGAGAGAGAGAGAGAGAGAGAGAGAGAGAGAGAGAGAGAGAGAGAGACACACACACACACACACACACAGACAGAGAAAGAGAGAGAGAGAGACAGATCACATGGCATGGTTCAGTACGCTGCAAGGAAACAACACAAATTGACCACCACCACAAGGGAATTACACCCAAGTTGTACCCAACCAAGACAAGTACAGGTCAGCTCTCTAGTTCCTGCCATAGTGTGCGGGTGGGTGGATGTAGCATGCATGCAGCCCAGTAGCAGCAGCAAAAGCAAGGTGCACAATGCACTGGGCTATCATGACGGTGTGAAAATCTGCCACTGAAGAACAGTATTGGCAAGAGTACATGAAACACAGAGAGCGTGTAGCTCTGGTGGGTTGCCGTCAGTAACGGCGAAATTCCAGGATTACATCATTTTAGTGATGTAGTGCGTAGAAGCAGGATCGAAGCAGATCTCTTTCTGCACAACTGCAGCTCAATTGTACGCGCTAGGCATGCCACTTCCCGCCGCTTATCTCCACCAACTATGATGTAATGCCCGAATTTCGCCGTGACAGACACTCATACAGAAAAATCACAAGCTGCACACTCTGAGTTTGATGTACTCTTGGTGTCAGCCAGAATTACTGACGATTCTTTGGGCATGATTTCGAAGAATTTCAGAAGAAGATATATCCACAACATGCGCAGCATATCAAGGGATTAGGAGAATTTCACCTCAATTCGAAAACACATGCATGTTACCAGAAATCCCACAGGTCGCATAAACGAGGCCGTTGTACTGTACGCATCCCGCACGCAGAGCGCACACACACACACACACACACACACCGCACCATGCATTGCTATACGCATTACATATGAACACATCTGTACTACTACTAGTATTCGGAGCATAGTCCAAGCAAAACCCCGTGAGCCGGGCAATGCCCACTACCGCATCGAAAAGCGCTGAGCAAAATTGTGTGACATCATATCTAGAAGTCTCAGGCAATTTTGGGCTGACACTATTGCAGACTCAGGCATGTACGCAGGGTGGGCGGGAGGGGGGGTTACATGGGGTCCGTTGTCAGGGCTGTAGTAAATAGCTACGTCACGTCAACCAACTCTCGCGCGCGCGTCGCATGTTTCAGCGCATGCGCAGTGCATGAAGACGTCAAGTAGTCGTATAATCTGCGACTTGACGACTCGTTGACAGCACGACGCGACGCCCACACGCAGTGCAGGGCAACAAGAGACGACAAACGAAAAAATCGTTCAGCAGGGGGGGGGGGGGTCGTCCGAACCCTGTGAACCCCCCGGGTACGCGCCTGCAGACTTCATGCTACATGAACTTAGACTTGCGCCCTCTTGCTTTGGGGGTTGTGTACACTTATCATGAAGTACTGGTAGCCAATATCAAGAGTACATGAAAACCAGAGTGTGCAGCTTGGGGCCTTCTCTGCTATGGGTGTCTGTCACGGTGGAATTCCATGATTACATCATTTTGGTGCAGATCTGAGGTGGGAAATGGCGTAGTGCATACAACCAGGGAGTCGTAAAATACGGTATTTTACGACTCCCTGATACAACTGAGCTGCAGTTGTGCAGAAAGAGACCTGCTTGAATCCTGCTTGTACGCACTACATCACTAAAATGATGTAATCACGGAATTTCGCCGTGACAGCAACTCATTCGAGCTGCACACTCTGGTTTTCATGTACTCTTGCCAATATTGATTAGATTTCATGTTTATTTGGCTACATGTATGCCGGACAGGAGTGACAGCACTCACCAAAAACAGCAGCAGGCGCTCTCTGCACCATAGCTTTTGCGCGGGTTTTTGGGGTTTTTGGAGCGTAGTCCTCTCTCCAGGCCTCATTGCCTCTTGCATTTGCCACTCTGTTCCTATCTTCTAAAAGCTGGTCCACTGATACTTCACCACCCTCAGCCTTTTCAACAGCTTGGCGAACATCTGGAGAAACGTAATACTTCATAACAGACCTCGGCGCCTTTGCCTTCTCGGTCTCATTTGGAGACGACATGATAAGAGTGGATATTCGAAGCAGGCCTAATCTCGAAGAAACTCAGCTACAACGTAGAAAATTGCTTCACCAAACAATAAACTCATGCACTGACAAGTCGACTGGTACTGAGCTGCTAGCTGCCACAACACTCCAGACACAAAACTCAAAATAAAAACTCAAAAGTCTCGTCATTTTCCCGTACCTTTTTGATCCCAAAAATCATGACGTCAGGGAGAGATATTTGAGCTTTGCATTAAACTTTTGCAGTTTGACAGTTTTATTTAAAAATTAATTTTGAGTCCGCGGAATATGTCCATACTAGTATTAGAGTGGTTAAAGGGAAACTGAACGCCAAAAATAAGTATGGCTTATCCGAAGGGGAATTGGGCACTGATTCCGATGAGCTATGTCTCGAGCCGATCAGAGAAGAGGAACCGTGTCAAATTTCATAAATAACACCTTCCATATTTGGAAATTGGGCTTGATGACGTGCGTACTGCTTAGCTGTCACCATGCTGTGCATGCTCAGCAGTGTAATTGAATGGAAGAAAACAATTACTTTGGTGTTTTGCAGCTCTGTTTCGTTCCCTGACGGTAATCAAATCTAGATGTAGGAATCTGTTGAGCAGGAGAGTGACACATGTCTTCCCGAAGGCTGTCCAGGCTGCAGTGGTGATGAAGAAGACACGATCATCACCCCGAGATCGATCGTAGCGAATTGGAAAACTCATGGTGAATTTGCTTCCACTCCAAGGCAATGTCGAGGTATGAAGGGTGCTTGTACTGCCTTCCAAAGTGAAGAGGAGATGAACATGGCTTTGCATAGCTGTTGTTCTATGCCAACTTACCTACTCTTGCTGGTACCGTAGTGGCATATTGCAAATTTCGTGGACGAACAACTCTAGTCACTAGTGGCTAGTGAGCAACACTAACAGGTGAGATTTTTCAATTCGACAAAAATTGTTTTTGTTTGAGAACTGACAGTGGCAGTCATTAGACTCAGTAGGTGTCTTTGCTGCTTCTTTCCCTTCATTGGTAGGGTTGTGCTTGAATAGTACAAGTGCTTGAAGTAAAATAAAATAAATAGAACACGTGGAACATAAATCTAATCAAGCATCAGTACATGTATTGCGAAGTTCAACTTCAAAGCACATGAAATCACAATGATCACGAAGTTTATGTAATCAGGAGTACACCCTGTGTTCAACGAACACATACACACATGCTGTATTGCGCACACACATGTGCGTGCACCCCCACCCCACCCCACAGACACACGCATGCAGCGTGCACATCCATACACATGTGCGTGTACCCCCCCCCCCCCCCACACACACACACATTCCTACCCATACACATGTTCGTCCCCCCCCCCCCCCCCCCACACACACGTGTGCACATACAGATACACAAACACACACGCACGAACACACACACACAAGATACGTGTAAGTTTACATGGTCTTCCTGGTGCAGATGCTGAGCCAGCACAATGGAAAATACCTCCATCAAGATGCTTGATCAAGTGTTGTGATAATGGCACTGTTTGTTTGTTTTTACAAAGAAGTGTGGGAAAGATTACAATGCATTATAATTCATAATTGTTCTTTGCCTTGTACTGTGCAGACCAGAATGCTTCGCTATCAACTCCTGGCTTTCCATCGGCATGGTGTTCAGCTGCAGCGGCATCTGGTCCGGGGAGTTCAAGTTGCTGGATGGCTGCACTGACACAGGATGGGTTTGTGTTGGCAATGCGATACGGCAGTCATCCCACACCACGAGCTACATGTTTATGTAATTTATATTGTCCCTCGTCCAGCAACGTCAAGGCTCTGCATGTAAACACAGGAGAACACCATAATACTACTCAGAGGATAATAATTTTGGATATCAATTTCGTGACAATTATTAGATTCACACAATATTCACAACGTATGCAACACGATGCTGTCTATTGACACTACTTCAAACTGAAGTGCTCACTACTCCTCTCCCGTTTTCATCTCCCTCTACCTTATGAATACTCTGCATTACCGGTTTCGTTTCTACCCTTTCCTTTGCTGCCAGCTCCCAGTCTTTTTCAATGCACAGCATGCAGCACCACCTTGACAGTCATTTTTGTGATTTGATGTACACATACTTTGAAGTTCAAATTCGAATTACATGATCAGATTTTTGTTCCACATTTTCTATTTATTTTTACTTCAAGCACAACCTTACCGATGAAGGGAAAGAAGCAGCAGAGAGACACCTACTGAGTCTAATGACTGCCACTGTCAGTTCTCAAACAAAAACAATTTTTGTCGAATTGAAAAATCTCACCTGTTAATGTTGCTCACTAGCCACTAGTGACTAGAGTTGTTCGTCCACGAAATTTGCAATATGCCACTACGGTACCAGCAAGAGTAGGTAAGTTGGCATAGAACAACAGCTATGCAAAGCCATGTTCATCTCCTCTTCACTTTGGAAGGCAGTACAAGCACCCTTCATACCTCGACATTGCCTTGGAGTGGAAGCAAATTCACCATGAGTTTTCCAATTCGCTACGATCGATCTCGGGGTGATGATCGTGTCTTCTTCATCACCACTGCAGCCTGGACAGCCTTCGGGAAGACATGTGTCACTCTCCTGCTCAACAGATTCCTACATCTAGATTTGGTTACCGTCAGGGAACGAAACAGAGCTGCAAAACACCAAAGTAATTGTTTTCTTCCATTCAATTACACTGCTGAGCATGCACAGCATGGTGACATGACAACTAAGCAGTACGCACGTCATCAAGGCCAATTTCCAAATATGGGAGGTGTTATTTATGAAAATTGACACGGTTCCTCTTCTCTGATCGGCTCGAGACATAGCTCATCGGAATCAGTGCCCAATTCCCCTTCGGATAAGCCATACTTATTTTTGGCGTTCAGTTTCCCTTTAAAGGGGCGACGAGAAAATGTCGTACCGATCGTACCGTACATAATGTCGCTGGATTATGCATGCATAACAGCCGTGGGTTTTGCATTCCGAATTTCGGTACAGCGTTCTTCGGTCATTTGTCGAACATCAAAATGTCGAATTTTCGCACCAACGTTTGTTTTGCAAGTCGAAAATGATGTGTTTTCATTTCGTGAGCCCCATGGCCCAGCATCAGCAACGTCCCGTCCCGTGCTCCTTTTCTTGCTGATTCCAACGAACTTTGATCGCCCAAAGACTCGAGGGCCAAACCTGCCCCCTCACGGCCTCAGTCGCCTCAGAAAAACCAACTCCATGCCCAAGTCAAATGTTATGCGTGTCGCCATAGTCTTTTCAGCCACACAGATGACGGTGAGGCCCTCGAGGACCAGGGAGTAGTAAAATACAGGGAGGTGACACGCCACTAATCGTGATTTTTGATGGGTGCCTCGCGCTTGTTTTTTTTTCTTTCGCAAAAAAAGATGATCTGCTGAATCAATCTTGAGTATTTGTCGAAGAACTAATTCCGTGAAAAGGTCTATCCATCTCATGGAACAGCATTTGTTTTGCTCTTGTGATACATCTGTGTCATCGTCATATGGAAAGGTACCACCCTTCCGAAAATCGTCCCGATCGACGGCATGGAGCAATAGAAGGAAGGTGATTTCCTTGAGAACAATACGTGTACGATTGGAGATGAAAAGCGAGTGCACAGATTTTGAAGTCGAAAAAATCTCTAGGACACCACACGATCGCCCCTAATTTCTCCTCAGTTGTGATCAACCAGTACTTCTCTACCTTCTTTGTGATGATGAGCATTTCATATTATGGTATGCTAGAGATTCGGGAGTTCACTTTTCGGAATGAAATGTTCCTAAGTTTGTCAAGGATTGAAATGCGGGCTACGTCGTCGTAAACAGCTTGTATCGACACAGAAAAAATCTACGGCACGCAGGGATATCTCGCAAAGTGATACCACTCTTGCTGGACTTCTATCCTGACATAGTGGTAGTTTGGTCGACTACCAAACTTTGTGAAGGCAGACAATTGTTGGAAATTCTCAGCGCTGAGTTTCTACGGGCTGCAGTAGGAGTCTCTTTGGCGGTAGGTATTTTACTACTCCCTGATCGAGAGAATCCTGATCCGCGCGCGTGTCTACACACTTCGGTACCCATAGTACCCCAATCTCACCCGCCGGGTGAAAACGGTGCTGAGGCAATCGTCAAACTGGCCGTACATGCTCGTGTCACCTCCCTGTATTTTACTACTCCCTGGTGAGGACACTCCAGGCGAAAGAGAGTAGACACTACTAGACAGGCAGTGGAGAGGAGCAATCAATGGTAGCTGACGATGCTATGTCGCCAAAGACGCCTGCCAAACGATGCCGAGATAAGAAACCTCTTTGAATAAATCAAGCGCTTGCGCTCTTCTACAAGAAAATGCATCCGAAAAATATTTTCGGCAAAGTGAGCTTTTTCCGAACAAACGTTTGCAAACACGCCGAATCTTCGTGTGCATTTTCGACCTCGCTCCCGCGTGCCGAATCTTTTTGCCGAATTTCGGAATGCAAAACCTCGCTATATTACTAGTACTAGTCCACATGGCATACCGCGCGGTACGCGGTACCGATAGACGTAGACCATGGTACGTACATGGTCGACAGTCCGGGTTGACAAAAAAATAATAATTGGTATTTTTATTTAAAAGTGTTCTTTGAGTTCTAATTCCTCGTTCTTTGTCGTTCGAAGCTTCATTGAGTCACTAGCTAGCACCTGTCCTGAGCACTGGGCGGCGGCGGGAGTGGATGGCTGAGTCGAGTAACAAACGAAGACTGGAGTTTGGCATCTTCGTGAAGGAGCTCAGTGCGTTGTTGACGCAAAGGGACGTAGCACAACTGAAGAAGGTGTTTACTCTGCAGGGCTATTCTATTGGTGAAAATGGCGACGATGGACATGAACTTTTGTCTGAGCTGGCTGCAACGAAGCGGCAGGACGTACAGCCTGAACCGGTGCAGGGTGCTAGAGGAGACTTTCCTCAGATCGGCGCAGAAGCCTCACAGTCCACGGATTATCTCCTCGAGGACCCTCGCTATGATAAATCAAGGACAATGGAGGACATATTCCGGAGGATTAAGCGAAGCGATTTGGCTGACTACTGCTTCAGGTTCTCCGGTGCGTATCGTTTGCAAGCTAGCACTGGCAGCGGTATCGTCGGTACTAGAGGGTCTTGGTAGCTAATTATTATTTTATGGTTGCTTGAGTCCATGGATCCTGACATACAACAAGCTGTGCGCACAGTCTGTGGTTGAAGTCAACAGTGCGGTGCCAACATGATCTATGATAGCTGCTGATACCACGTGATCGGCAATACTTACCACCAATGCCGCAATGGCAGAGAGTTCAAGTCGCCATTGCCATGGGTCACAGAAGGAAGCTGTGCATACATACCGTAACCGTATGGCAATCCCCAGATGCCACAGTGCAGCGGCAATCTGGTGCCGGATGCACAGAAAGCAGCACTGCTTCACTTCTATTCAGGCAGCCTTCGAGTGCCAGTAGCACCGGCACATGGCAATCGGTCTTGGAACAGACCCGCCGGAACCGGTTGGTCAGGTCATCTCCGGAGCAACTTGTTGGCCATCAACGTGTGTATACTGCTGAGGTTATGCATGTACATACCCCAGGGAGTCGTAAAATAATGGTATTTTACGACTCCCTGACATACCCACTATACCATACACAAGGTATGAAAGATCATGGTATGGCCGGACCAGTGGCAAACTGCTTCCGGCGATCCTGTAGAAGGTGAGGTGTTCCTGAGCTTAGCCGTGTCAGTGCGAACCAACTCGAGGACAAAAGTGCAGATCATGGCCATAGGCGAAGGATGTAATGATGGTTGATCTCGGTGACTGACGTCGAGGAGATGAGTGAGCGACTGTGTTGCGGTATCGCTACACTGCGGACTGTGGCCATGGGTTACACAGCTCCTACTCAGCTGCATGCTATAAAACAGCTATGTATAATGTAGGGATGCACTGCTGCAGATGCTCACCTGACCCAAGCCATGCACACTCACCAACGGTGATATCAGATCATCATTCCACCTGATGCGGCTAGCTGATGATACTGACAGAGATGTTCTGGTTCGCATGAAACGCAAAGAAATCACCGTGTGCCAAGGTTATAGTTGGTGGCTACAGACGCTTGGGCCGTCCTGATTTTAATGCCGAGATAAAGATCTCTGCGTTACGCGATGATACAAAGCATGCATCTCAGCTGATCATGTGATCGCATAACCGCCATGATTATGACATTATTGCGCCAGCTTTCTCCCCATACCTTACGCTACCAGATTTAGCTCTAATTTGTTTATGCTTGTGGTCCTATGTGTCTTTATAAGCATGCTGCTGGGTAGATCCGAGTATCAGTTGTCTGACGATTGCCTAGCGGCATGAAACTCAGGGTTACAACCAACCTGAACGTCCTCCGCTGAGTCTGCTATGTGACATATACATTGCTCGATATACTATTATGTATAAGCATGACTTATGAGGCCCTGGTTGCAGTAAGGAGCTCTGTTACTCATACAGTGTGTCCTCCACCGTTGTGATATGCTGCATGTCCTCAACTCCTCGGCATACCTGGGATAGAGTGATTAGTGCATCTTGGTCATGTGGTGTACCGGAGCGTCGGAACCGGTGCAGCAGATGCGTCCAAAGTTGCACCAATATTCTCATATTGTGATGATTGAAGCAATAAAATGTTAGCCTTTTGGGCCCAATTTTCCAAAAAATCCCGTTGAGAACGCCCACGGGACCCCCGCTTCCCCATAGCCGCACCAATGTCGAATACCTACCGACACCCCTGCTACATCCACGTGGAACACGATCATGGCATAGTAGTGTTAGTAGAATTTATTATTTTGATAGGGAGAGCCCTTATACGTATACAGAGGTTGTCATCTTGTTACAGGCATATAATGGAGTCAGTGGAGACAACATGGCTGACATCACATGACCGGGTACGGGTGGGGGTTGAGTGGAGTTGGAACCAGGGCATCGTGCAAAAGTTTTGACTCCCTGGCTGGAACCAACATAGCTGCCTGGTATGGTGATGTGAAAACAGTGATACATGTGCAACAGCTACCTACCACGGAGTAGTAAAATACCGGTATTTTACTACTCCCTGCTACTACCAATACCTACGACAACGATTATTATTACCGGTATGTGCAGGGCTCCTTGCACCGCACCACCAATGAGGGACTATGCCATAGCCATGTGTTCCGTGGGCATGATTACGTCTTGCTGGACAGTCGAGGCGAGAAGGCATACCGATGATTCTCCTCGTCAAAACAGCCAGAGCAACATCAACATTACGTCAAAACAGGCAGTCACATAGTCACTTATCGGCTTGATCAGTTTGAAGGTAGCCAAGGGGCTATATCTATTGCCATAGTGAATGGAAGCATATAAATTTGTTGGTAAAGGGCTAAACAAAAGATAAACAACTAGCCATTTGATAAACTGGTCCCATCATGATTTGAAAAAACTCTGTTTTTGTAAATCAACGACTCATTGGCCTTTAATCATTAGAGCTACAAATACAGTCATGCAATTATCAACAGGGAGCAATGCACATGCCGGCCTTCCTGGCTATGAGTTGACTGCAGATCTCAAGAAATGAGTGGTACTGACTTCCTGGTCAGTGTACTATCATGCATAAGCCCACAAAGCAGGCGCTAAAAAAACTACTTTCGAAATGTGCACAGCTACAAGTAAAGAGTCATCTAAAGACATAACCCAAAGGCAGTTTGTAAATGCAAATTGGTAATACTAAATTGGAGAATATATCGGTGCCAGGGAGTAGATAGAGCAAATAGGGCTTGGTCAAAACGACGAGCACAAAAGGCTCTGACAGTGAGGCAGGATTCCGATGCACCGCAGGGCAACACAAAAACAAACAGGCCTGTCGTCTCAAAGCCGCATACAAAGACAGCAGAATGGCAATGGCGGTATAGATGGGAGCAACAAGATAAGCCAACCTACTTGGTTTTCTTTCTTGACGGAACAATACCCATGAGTTTACTGATGATCCCCAGCATCACTTCATCGGCACCGCCACCAATTGATAAAAGGCGGAAGTCGCGGTAGAAGCGGCTGACCACCACCTCGTTAGTAAAGCCCATGCCGCCCCAGTACTGTAGACAAGAGGAAGTGAGAGTCTGTGCCAAGCGACCGCCCTTTAGCTTGGCCATGGATGCTAACTTGGTCACGTCATGCCCCTTAGAATAGAGTGCTGCGGAACACAGGGGGGGGGGGGGGGGGGGGGGGGGGACACAAGAGGTGCACAAAAAGAAAAGTAATCATCAGACAACAGATAGTTACAACCTTTCTGTTGTATACCTCTTGTGTACTCAAAGTACTGGCCTCTGCCCATCACATTGAGCACTCTATTGAGCATTGCATTGCATGGCATTGACCACCCTAGCAGCTATAAGGCAAATTGCCTCTGTACAAGGGAACAAAGACATCATTTTTGATTAGGGCTGAAAAAATTATATCGGTTATCCGTCTAATAGATCATTACAACGAAGCGATTTCGATTATGCTGTCAGTTTCGATTACGCGATTCTAAAAAAAAAAGAAAAAAAAAGCAGGATCCGATAATGTTACGTACATTTTAGATCGACAATGCAACTACTGTACTTTGTCCTTTTCCTCGTTTCTTTTTGTTAAAGAACTGACTGTCTGCACCCGCACGTGATGTGCCACTGCACTGTGTAGAGTACACGGTTCATCTGCATGTACATGTATACATTGTATGTGTCGTCACGGCATGCTTTGTGCTGGTCTGACGCTGCAATTTCTAGGACGCAATAATCAATATCATAATCGATAATCGAATCGATACAAGGATAGGTTAAACGATAGTTGAAAAGTGTAATCGTTTCACTCCTATTTTTGATGAAATCAAGAGGCAAGATAACTCTATGTAATAGACTTCTCACTTGAGAAGGACTAGCACTTTCCAACTCAAAGTAGGAGATAAACCACAGCACACCCAGTGCACGTGCCAAAAGGAAATGTTCTCTCAGACACATTTTCAATGGATTACAATGTTTTCGGAAAGAGGAACAGAGAGAACAGCTTGTGACAGTCAGCAGGCAACCCCACTGGGTCTATTGAAGCTCACAGAATATCTTACCTGCGGCTCTGTACAGCAAGCTTCTGAGAGCCTCCACTTCGGTTTCCAGCTCGGCCAGCTTGAACTGTATGGTTTGATTGGCCAGGAGTGGTGCGTTGAACACCTGCCTCTGTGAGCAGTATGCGGCGGTTTCATCAATGAGGAACTCCATGGGGTTGAGAGCTAACGTGCAAACACACAACGGTACATGAGTGTCAAAGCAGGCCAACATTCTACTTCATACACACTTGGGAGGTTTAGTCCCACGTAACGGATACGGGAACGTGGGTGATACACGTAAAGTTCATGCAATGGACCCACGTTCGCAATGTTGTTTTTAGTCACATGGAACAAACAAAAGCATGAAGCGAAAGGCCCAAACTTGGTCAAAGACGAAGCTTCAAAGCCCATCGAATATTTTAATTTCATGCTTCGGAAACTTCATCAGCTGAGCATCCTCACAGCTTCCACAACGCACTCCATTCTGATTTTCACCCACATTCTGGCGGAACGTGGGTGTGCCTCCATACACGGTATGTCGTGAATCAGAAAACGGCTGTACGTGGGTCACTGAGTATCACGTGGCACACGCACGTAAAGTACACACGGATTACGTGGGACTAAACCTCCCCACTGCTTCGGAATCAAGTCAAATACAAACTACTGTACTGAACAGCATCACCAGCAAAGAGTTGCAATTCCTATACATGTAGAGGTTATGCGAGTGGTTTTGTTGGGTGAGTCAGCAGAACCGAGGAATGGGCGTGAAGAATACAGCGCAAGTCAGCGCTTATGGGCACTTTGTACGCAGCGCGAGTCGCTAGTGAAAGTCCAGCGATGTGCCACGAGTTCGCGAGTCTGTCTAGTATCGGATAAGAAATTAGACGTTTTCGACAGTGTCCAAAAGGCTAACGCATGACCTACCAAGTGCCACGCCAATCATTCTCTCCTCTTGGAACTGCTGCATCTGATACGTGAATCCTTCCCCGCGCTTTCCTATGACGTTCGTCAACGGTACACGGACGTCGTCAAAGAAGATCTCAGCAGTGTCAGAACACCTCATTCCCATCTTGTCAATCAACCTGTTGACCTGCAGGGCATTACAGTTGGCACAGCACCACACACGCATGCACACATACACGCACACACGCATGCACCACACACACACCACACACACACTCACACACACACACACACACACACACACACACACACACGCAAACCTGTCAAGGAGACCACTCTGATAAGGTGACCACCTGTCCCAGGCAACCACATGAACAAGCACCGTAGGCCTAAGGGTGCCACTTCTAGCCACAAAGCCTGGAGATGGAGACCACCTGGGTGTGAAATTCATCAGGTTGAAGGACTGAGAAGGGGAAAAAAGGCTATAATTAGACTATTCTCAGCAGGACTGGACCCAGGTACAGCGTATCTTCGTTCTAGGCGGTGCTCTACCACTAAGTTATGGCGTAGTCGTCATTCCAGCAGACCGTTCAACATTGTCTTTAGACTTCGAAGCTTAGAAAATACGCACAAGATCAATCGCAGTCAACAGCAACCAACCGCTTTTCCCCAGATGTTATCATTATCACTCACCTTCACCCCTTTGGTCTTCATAGGCAAGCAGATGAGCGACATTGCACTGTGTACTGGTTGATCAGCTTCTGTCCTTGCCAGCAAGCACATCCAGTCAGCCTGTCCACCGTTCGTAATCCACATCTTGCTACCATTGATCACCAAGTCATCGCCATCCACGCGAGCCGTCGTCTTCAGAGACGCCACATCGGAGCCAGCGCCGCTCTCGCTGACACCAATACATCCGACGAGCTCACCGCGCACGGATGGGTACAGAAACTGCTGACGGAGCTCTTCTGAGCCATAGCGTGCCAGGGCTGGCGTGGCCATGTCTGTCTGTACGCCTATTGACATTGGCACACCCCCACAGCGTATGGAACCGATCTCCTCAGCAACGGCTATGGCGTACGTGTAATCAAGATCGCTGTCGCCATAGCCACGTTTGTGAGCACCGAGGAATCCAGCCTTGCCCAGCTTTCCGAACACCTCCTTCGCCGGATAGCTACCAGCGCGCTCCCACTCGTCCACATACGGGTTTATATCCGCATCGATGATTTTTCTGAGGGAGGCACGCATGGCAGCGTGCTCCTCTGTGAAGCAGTGCTCATGTTCAACAGGCACACGATGACTGCTGGCACAGCGACTCTGCAGTGCGCAGCTTCTGATCAAGTTTGTCCCCAGCTGGTTGCACCTCTTCAACATCATATCTATTCCCAGTTCAGCAGCTAGGTAATGACAACGATTGGGCACTGATATGATGTGTAACGGTGACAAGCTCTTGGATGAATCTCAGAACTCAGCTTCTCTTTTTTTCCCCAAACAGTCGTAGACCCGGGTGCTCGAATCAGAAACGATTTGACAGGTGTGCAATTTCTCATCTGTAAATCTCAACAATGTCAGAATATACTTTTGGAGAGGCGATGGAACAGGGAAGAGAGTCTGGCTTGACCCACCCAGCAGGAATTCAGAACCTGGGTGCGCTACAACACAGCCTACAGTACGCAGTAAAATTGACGTATTTCCTTCGGATTTTTTATTTGAAAATTGGGTGCTCGAATCAGAAACAGCGAACTCGTCAGATCGTCTCCGATTCAAGCACACAGGTCTACCATCGTCTACGCTTGTTATGGCAGTTGAGGGCAGGGAGTAGTAACTACTTACTACTTCGTTTTTGAGAGCAAGATGGTCAGCGGAGCCGCAGATTCAGCAGTTCTTTGGCAGCACCGTACCGTAGACCCACATCCTCGAATCAAGGACCCAACAAAAAGTGGGTCGCGAGTATTTCAAAAAGCGTTTACCGGGCAGAGCTGAAATTTGGCATACCGTTAGCGGGCCGTATGTTGATGGTATTTGTGAAAACTAAACGAAATCGGAATAGGTTTAGGTACAATTTCAAGCTGTTTCTGTTTTGGTACCCTGTGTCTCATTTGAGCACCCGGGTCTACACATGTGTCACTGTTGCACGAAAGTCCCTTGGTCTACTCTAACATATAACAGCTGCTGGTGAAACTGGCGAAAGACGTCGCGTTGTTGAACAACAAAGTCACTTCAACAAGAGATATGCTGAAGTAGCGGAGCTGAATAGGTAAACGTAGTGAGAAAAAAGCTGTCACTGTCTTCCCTCGCCAATCCTACAATCAGCTTTGCCCACTTTTGTCTGTCATTTAGATTTGTTGGTGGCCTCGTTAGCGCCGGACCATAGACTTCTCTTCCACAGAACTGTCAGCTCTGGCTCTCTCGACAAACTCGGGAGCTCAGCAACTCCTCACAGTCACACAAGTACAGCTGCCATACCATTACTGCAGTACATGACTATTTTCGATAATTTTCCAAGCAAATAAAAAGAAAGCGTCCCGACGCGTACAACTCCCATGGATACCATGCACGCATAGTCACCGTGTACGTGTAGATCGTAGAGTCTACTTGGACATCTGATGTATGAAAGAGCAAGCTGCAAGTGCAACATTTTTGTTTGAAGAACACAACAATCACAGCAGTTCTTTCAGGTCACCGAACTATCTCTTTTGTCGATGTTGTTCTACTTGGCTCCACATCAATTGGGTTGACGTCCTTCTGCTATTGGGGATGTCGACTGCCGAGCAAGATGAAGACCTTGATCAGGTTGGGCGGACTGTGATTGTGGAAGCTGTATGAGCTCATAGTCTGACAGCAAATTATTTTGCTTCACGATTTGATATTGCATCATGTAGGATATGCCCAATCTCGACTTGGGAGAATTGGACATAACATCAGTTGAGGATGATATCCTCGATGTCAGCGAGGCTGCTGGTACGTTTCCGTGTGTGTGTGTGTGTGTGTGTGTGTGTGTGTGTGTGTGTGTGTGTGTGTGTACACGTGTGTGTGTGTGTGTCTGTGTGTCTGTGTCTGTGTCTGTGTCTGTGTGTGTGTCTGTGTGGAGCACGACTGTATTCATTCACGTTATACCAATACTCACAATAGTCACATGTACCGTCCTGCTCAATGAAATCCAGTCGTGCCACTCAAGTTTGCGCCTTGCGCCTTTTCGCAGCTCAGTGTTCGCAGGTGTGGGACTGCGCAACGCCCAGCGTGTACTTGAGGGACGCGACTGGATTTCATTGAGCAGCACTGTACTATCAAAAGTACCCCAGGATGATCAGCCCGCACATAGACTTTACAGGCTACGTGCTGTGTTATACTAATACTGGCTTCATTATTTTTTTTTTTAGTTGTTTTTCTTCTCTCTTTTTCTTTCCCAACTAGTTGCTGTTACACTCACTGATACTTATGCACAGATATACAGCATTCCCTCACTAGTGGGACCATTGTTATTAGGCTAGGGCCTGTTTTGGACGTCCCACTCTAAATAAAGTATACAAACAAACAACAAACAAACAATGTCGTCACCACTCAAACCTGGTATACTAGTAGCTCTAAGCCTTGCGCCATGTCGATTCTCTTCATGGCACCACCGTGCATACGCACTGAGCAAGCAATCCACCCAAGCTCCATACCCACATAGTGTCAGTGATGTCTCAGGACCTGATGATCCACCTTGAAATTTGGTGTCTTCTCAACTTGTAGCATACGCATGTTTGCATAGTACAAAGCAGGGAGTAGGTCACTACCAGTCTTTTGTTACCACTCCATGGTGCACAGCCAACAGCCTTGTATGGTTGGGTGTTTGGTGGTCGACGTTGTGTTGAAATTATTATTTTGGTAGTTTAACTGTTAGTAACCCAGTACATACTGGACAGATATATCTGATCCCTGGGGTGTCTGTATTCGAAGAAATCCTAACGCAATCGTGCCGTAATCATGATATTATGTATCTTGTTATGGTATGTGTGTGTGTGTGTGTGTGTGTGTGTGTGTGTGTGTGTGTGTGTGTGTGTGTGCATGTGCGTGTGCGTGTGTGCATACGTTCAGGTCACATTCAGGCCAATTTGGATGATGAGCGTGTGCAAGAAGCCCTGAAAAAGGTAAGAGCCTGCGTGCAGTGTGCCACACTTGTCACTGGCTCTGCTGTCAGTCATTGGTGTTTGTGTTGTAAAACATATACTTGCACTGTCGTGGACATGGAAATCCAGTCAGAGGTCAAACGATCCCAGTGCGCTTGCCATGCAGCCGTGACTTCACATACGATCAACATGACTGTGCACTGTGCATGCAACGTTCTGTACGCACTGAGGGCACCGGTCCCGGTCATTCGACCGGATTTCAATGTCCACGGCAGTAGTTTAGGGTTACTAGTCTTTGACCAGAGCTGTCTAATTCTCATATGGTTCCTCGTGTGTGTGTGTGTGTATTTGTGTATGTCTGTCTGTCTGTGTCTGTGCACATGTGTTTGCGCACACTCGTGCTGTTGTTCTTGTGCAGGGAGTGGATTTGCGGCAATATGCCAAGCAGATGGAGGATGAGCTACAGAAAGTGGAGAATGCTTCCATTGGTGACTGTATCCTCTTGTTTGCATTGTTGTGTTGTTGTACACACGGGAATGCTGGTGGGATCAATGTAAATTGATTTTTGTACTGTCGCATCATTTTAGTTTTCCCTGCTGCTGTTCTATTGGACTTGTTGGTGATTTGGTCCTTGACTTTGGCAAATTGCGGCACACAGATATCAAAGCAAGTGAGAGTATTGCCAGTCTGCACTATCAGATCCACTCGTGTGATGGCATCCTCGAGGTGAGTAGGGCATGTGTGTGTGTGTGTGCGTGTGTGTGTGTGTGTGTGTGTGTGTGTCTGTCTGTCTGTCTGTCTGTCTGTCTGTGTGTCTGTCTGTATGTGTATGTGTGCTCGCACCCGTGCTTGTGTGCGCACGCATGCAGGTGTGCATGGTGGTATTGGCACTGTTACAACATGGCCTTGTGTTCTGACATACTGTACAGTTACTTGAAGTATAAGCTTTTATTTCATGCAGAAGCCTTGCATGGGATGGACTTTGGTTACTAGTAATTCCATTGGGTGAGAGGGCCAGTGCGAAAGTATGTTCCGAACTAGCTCTCCTACGTTGTGCACTCTGAGACTCCGGTGCGAAATTAATGAAAATAGTTCCTTGCAAAAGTCGAATTTTGTCTTCTTCTAGCGAAAGCTTTCACGAAATGAAAATTTGTTCTCCTGCAGCAGGTTCTTTTGATTTAGTCTGTTCATCTTCTGTTACTTGTGTGCTTATTGTTCTCTTCCGTAGCGAATGGAGCAGATGCTCAGCAGTTTCCAGGTGAGTCCTAGCTAAATTTCTCTACAAACGCCTTTTTTCGAATTCTCCTTTCAATGTGCGCTGCCCCTACCCATAACCGTAACTTGTACATGTGTGCTGGTGTCTAATGTAAACTATTGTATAATTCGAAGTTGAATTTCAAACACGGAGGTATAGCCCAAATTCAATGCCAGAGACCCAAGAGGTTTCTGATGTACCATTGACTTAGGTGACCAGGGTCTCACGTTGAATTCTTGCTTGCTGTACAGCAGCTGTAGTGATATTTGGATGTGTCCTGATGTAATGTCTACAAGTAAATCCATTCACACTGGGTAGGTAGGTTATGGTGGCCATGTGCATGAAGACTTACTGACACATTGGTTTATTTCTTTCTGCCCTGCTGTCTTGCCCGAGCAGGCTGACCTTGGTAGCATCAGCTCGGAGATTCAAAGCCTGCAGGAGCAGTCTCTGTCCATGAATGTTCAGCTGAAGAATAGGCAGGTATGCTAGACTGGAGAACATCTGAACTTCTGCTTCTGTTGCTGCTGTTTGTTTAGTTATTACATCAACGCCTCTTTAATAGCACAGTGAGAGCGCTGGCCGGAATGGAGAGTGGGTCTTGGCCAGCCACGGCAGGAAAGAGAAGGGGAAATGTGCCCATACGAGTAGAAAGTTTTGAAAAAAATTGTGGTAAGGGGTCGTCGCAAAAGTTGTTTGTCGTCCCTGAAACGAACATGATTCATTTGGGGGGGGGGGGGAGGGGGTGCGAGCCAAAATCGCAAGTCGACCGACACTGTACATATGACATGTACATGCATGCGATTTTCGTCGTCCAGCATAGCAAGCTGTGTTCGTTTCAGAGGGAGGGGAGGGGGTCCAAGTACGAAATGAACGATGTTCGTTTCAGGGACGACAGAAAACCTTTGCGACGACCCCTAAATTGTGGTAATTGACCACTAATACCAAGAGTACATAACCCCCCAGAGTGTGCAACGCCGATCCAGCTCTGCATAGGGTCTTGGTCGAGCGGAATCGGATCTTCTGATGTCATGCGTACACTCCACGCCAGCGCGAGGCCGGTCTCAAGGCAGGGCACCATTGTTTTTGATCCGAGAGTACCCGCGACTTCCCGGGTTCCCCTCAGATGTGTACGGTATTATGACGCAAAGATCCGATTCCGCTCGACCAAGACCCTATGCGCAGCGGGATCAGGCGTTGCACACTCTGGGGGGTTATGTACTCTTGCTAATACTAGTACTATCATGACTGTTTGCACTATTTGCAGAGGTCAGGGAAGTGTTGAGGTTATTTTCGTCTCTTTTTCGTCTGTCCCTCTGTTTGTCTCTGTCTGGCTGTCTGGCTGTTTCTGTCTGGCTGTTTCTGTCTGGCTGTCTCTGTCTGTCTGTCTGTCTGTATGTATGTATGTATCTATCTATCTATCCCTATCTATCCCCCCTCCCCTCTCTCTCTCTCTCCCTCTTTCTTTCTTTCTCTTTCTCTCGATCGCTCCATCTATGTATCTCTATCACTCTCTATGTTGTCTCGTTGTTGACCCTTTGCCTCGCAGTTCTACCACTGCATGAAGCTTCAATCAAACTCCTATTCACATCACTTGTGCGGAAACATTTTATTTTGACTCTTTTTTCCTCTTTTCTGTTTTGTTTTTCTGCAGTCGGTGCGGAGTGAGATCAGTCAGTTTGTTGATGACATGTTTGTCAATGACACACTTGTCAAGTAAGCACGCAAGCCGTTTGAGCTTGAGGCGTGTTGGTTATGTCACTGCTTTTGCCTTAGTGTGGCTACCTGTACTGTTATCTGTGCGAGTTCATGTGTGTTGGTGTGTGACTGTGCGTTCTTTTTCTTAAAAGTATCTGTGGTTGCGTCACATGCGTGGCTCGCAAAGCGGTTAGAGCATTGGCCTTCCAAACACGAGCAGCTTGTGGGTTTGATTCCCAGTTTTGAGTGAAGATTATTTCCAGGCCTGGAAGACCATCTGAGATGTCAGTTGGGGAGGCAAGGGCGACAAGGGAGAGGAGATGAGCACCACCCTCACTGTGTCGAGCTTAATGAAACAGGTCTCTAGCACCTTCTTCCCCTACGTTCAGAATTGACTATGGGCTGCCTTTACCTTTAGCTATGACGGCCCTCAAACTCTGTGACCAACCTGATCGGTGTGCCCCCAAGTTGGGTTGCAAGTACTGCTATGCAAGATGTAGTGCACTTATTCATTTGCTGCGTTCCCTGTGGCTTCATCTTGATTATAATCTCTCTCTTTCTCTTTCTCTCTCTCTCTCTCTCTCTCTCTCTCCCTCTCTGTCTCTCTCTCTCTCTCTCTCTCTCTCTCTCTCTCTCTCTCTCTCTCTCTCTCTCTCTCCCTATTCTATAGAGTTATGTGTGATGTCAGTGCTTCCGAGCAGCAGTTTGTGGAGCAACTACATGAGCTGGATCATAAGATCAATTTCCTCAAGGAGCAGGATTTCCGAGAGGCAATGTCCGTGAATGATGTCCATGACATTGTGGACAAATTGAAGATAAAGGTAAGATCCCTCTGCCGTTGGAATGGAGTCAGTTGGTAGCACTTCAATTCTCCAACACAGACAGTTGTTTGAGCTGCAAATGATCATCAACACCAATGATT
This sequence comes from Sycon ciliatum, assembly GCF_964019385.1. Classification (NCBI taxonomy): domain Eukaryota; kingdom Metazoa; phylum Porifera; class Calcarea; order Leucosolenida; family Sycettidae; genus Sycon; species Sycon ciliatum. The sequence continues at coordinate 36,983,575 of NC_088646.1, forward strand.
GCCTTTACTATTGAACTAAAGGCACCACTGCAGGGTTAATAGCAAACCACTGGTTTGATTAGAAAGTAACAGAAGTTACAGAACCCATGTATGTGTGTATGTGAGAGAACTGATTACACATCCTTGGGGGGGGGGGGGGGGGGGGGAGTAGGCTACGAGGAAGGCCGATTGGACAAGCACTATACACTATACCACAGACCAAGTCAACCAAGATGGAACTCATTGTCAGTGTCACTGCCACTTTTATGGTAGTTGCCACGGCGGGCAGCACTATACATTGTGTGCATTTGTTTGGCCTTCAGTTAGTTTAAAGTTTAAACGCTTGTTATGTATGAAATGAATTAGTTCCAACTCCACCACATGCGCTCTCTGGCCTCTATTATCGTTATGTGCGACTTGTACCAATTGTACTGGTGGTGGCACTGTATGCTTCTTTGTAGGCAGTGACCAAGATCCGTGAGTTCCTCAAGGTCAAGATCTCTGGCTTCAGGCGGCCCATGGCTAACTACCAGGTTATGCAGAACACGCTGCTCAACTTCAGGTTAGCATAACGGCATGTACATGATCGCTGCGTTACAACATTACGTGGTTCTAATCTAGCATCACCTCACGGCATAGGAGCCCGCAGTTGATACACTTCATTTGTGACTTGTCCCGACTGGACACTGGGCAGCCGTGCTCCGGTCCTAAGTGTCTTTCCATAACAGCATTCCTCTTGTGACGGCGAGGGCTCCGTCAGTTGACAAACTGATGCTCTGTGGATGATAACCACTCCACTCCAGCCAGTTTTATACAGACAATAATAATTATTATTTTTTAACTCCCTGGGGGGGGGGGGGGGGGAGGGGGCTTGCCGTGTCCTGACTCATGCATGTACTGTGCATATCTGTAAAGCATGGTGTGTTTGGCCTTCACTGCAACAGGTATTACTACGAGTTCTTGATGGCGCATCACCGCGACACTGCGCACGAGATACGAACGGACTACGTGGACACGATGGGCAAGATATACTTCTCCTACTTCAAGACCTACTATAGTCGACTCATGAAGCTGCAGGTTTGTGCAGGATGTGTGCATGCGTTGTGCAGATCCTCTGTTATCCGTGTTGTGCATGCGCATTCACTCTCTGTTAAGTGTCCTATGCGAGGCTTGTATTCTGCTACTGCATAACACGTTGTTTTCGGTGTATTGAACTGTAATTTCGGTGGAGAAACCAGGCGCCTAAATTTCGATTACACCGAAAAGGCACTAGATTGTGCACGGTATGCGCAGAGAATGCCGGTCACCTAATTCTACATTATGCCTGAAGCCCATCAGGTGCCTTGCACTGCAATTGTAATACACCTAAGATTACATGTTATACAGTATAGTGCTGGCGCAGTTCATACAAATACACTAATACTTTGCTATAGCTGGATGCAGGGGGTTTTCTGTGCATAGTTCAAAGAAGTAGTTCCCACTGCTTTACTATATCATTGTCATGATGCTAGTCGTGAACTTCAGCCATGTCCTCGCCATTGTGTACTGAGCAAGAAACAGTGTTTTGAATGTATATTTGATTTCTTTCTCCACTTCCTTTCTTGATTTTCGGCAACCAGTTTGATGAAGTTGCATCAAAGGATGACCTCATGGGCGTTGAAGACACGGCTAAGAGAGGTGAGCGTTGGCTGCAGGTTTAGCATCCATCCTCCCACTGCCAGTCTCTCTTTCACAGTAAATATGCCTTACTTTAGGGTACGGCCTGTGGAGAATCCATAAACACTAAATACAATACAATCTCTCTTTCTCTCTCTCTCTCTCTCTCTCTCTCTCTCTCTCTCTCTCTCTCTCTCTCTCTCTCTCTATGTACACTGCACGTGCATGCATCTTTCTATCGTGGGTATTGGATTATATTGTGTATGTTGTTCACATTGGTCTGCTCTCTGTGTAGGGTTCTTCAATGCTGCCAGCCGTGTGGCTGTGAGAAATCGTACCGGTGTCTTCACTCTCGGTGATCGTGCGTGCATCCTGACTACAGAGTTGGAAGACCCGGCCATCATTCCCCACTCAGCTCAGAAAGTGGAAAAGAAAGTATGTTACGAGTCTTACGACTGCCCGGCTGAACGCTCTTTAATGCACGTACTGTGTGCTTGCTGCTGTGCTCTGTACAGAGTGCTTATTGGAATTGAATCAGTTCTAGATCTGAAGTGGCTTCACATCAATCACATGACCATACAGGACAGCCATGTCGGTTCCAACTGCACTCAACCCTAACAACTTTTATGATGTCGGCCATGTTGGTTCCAACTCCACTCAACCCTAAAGCTGTGTTCACAACTGGCGCGTGGACGCGGTACGCTTGCGGTTCATGCGCCCCCAAAGGCGCGCTCAACCTTTCACAAAAAACAGCAATCCGAGTCGTATTTAGCGCGTGCGACACCTTCGAGTACTAATTTTTTGACCCCGCCAGTCAAAGTGACTGGCATGTACGCTGATACGCGCCTGATACGCGCTGAAAATTCCAACATGTTGGAAGTTCCATTTCGGCGCGTTTCCGTACGCATGGCGCCCCAAAAGCCAGCAAAAATACGCACAAACGCGTGGTTTCACGCGTACACGCGCCAGTTGTGAACACAGCTTAACAGCTTTATGATGTCGGCCATGTTGGTTCCGCTATCCACATGCCATTATCACTTTCTACACAAAATTCAGTCACATGACCAAACTATGTTGCCCAGTGCATAGCCTTATGGTAGTCAGAAATACTTGTACACTGAACAAGTTTGTATTGTATTGTGCATGTTGTCTGTCACGCCCACTGCACAGTACTCGTTCGAGGGCTTGTTCCGGAGCCTGCACTATGCCCTACTGGACAATGTGTCGCGTGAGTACCTGTTCGTGGTGGACTTCTTCTCGCTGTCCGGTGAGAATGCGCAGCTCGTCTTCAACGCTATCATGGGCAAGGCTCTTACCTACCTGTTGGTGAGTTGTCTCAAGTGTATGTGTGTGTGTGTGGGGGGGGGGGGGGGGGGGGGGGGTGTCACAACACCATCACTTACCCCAGTGCCTGGCATACATGTGCAGTACTGGTCAGTGATGTCCGATTGCATGAGTCAAGTTTGCATGCCGCACCATATCACAGGCCAGTGTTCACAGCTCGGTATGTCCATGTACTTGACTCATGTCATTGAATTTCATTGAGCAGCACTGTAGTATCACACTGCACTAGTAGCTTTCACTTGCTTTTCTTCATGTAGATACGAGTGTTGTCCAGCTGCCATGCTTGACTCCATGTCTTTTTCAAATCAAGTTTGCAGTAAAGGGTAGTGTAGCACCCGCATTCAACGTTGTTAGCAGAGAACTTGTGCAGAGGCGAATCTTGAAACACATGTACGAATTGGACGTTTTGTGTGTACAAATTGGTTGACTTTGTCATGAGGGAAATGAAGCTCTCTTCTGCTTTAGCACCTCACCAATTCGCCCTTCTGATAATGCATGGGTTGGATGTTTTGTGAACCCATCGTGTTTCGTCATGTGCACGCTGTCTCTACAGCGTAACTTGGAAGCGTACATTGAGGGTTCGTTCGACGCCATCAGCATATTCCTGTGCATTCATGTGCTGTACCGCTACGAGGGTATCCTCAAGCGGCGCAACGTGCCGTCATTGGCAAGGTGAGTTACTGGTACTGTACACCATTCCCCAGTACATACCCTGGTGCTGCTGATGCTGTTCCTGTGCATTTTATTTTAAATACAGTCATCATTTGTATTTTAAATTAAAGTCTAATTTTTGAAGCTGTTTTTGTGCTAGCAGGTTAAAGTGCACTGCCTCTGTGAAGCTGTTTTTGTATGATTTTCTTTCATACTTTATCCTGCTATGCTATGCAGCTACATCCAACGTCTGCAGAACCAGCTGTGGCCGCGCTTTGAAACAATTGTGGAGTTGAACCTGTCCAGCATTCGTGACTGTGAGCCCAGCAAGCTTGGCCATATCGACATCCGGCCGCACTATGTAAGTGCAATCAACGAGCAATTCACTGCTTTGCGTTTGCCGTTCTGCTTTGCGTTGCCGTCTGTTTGAAAAGTAGATTTATATCGATTGTGATTCTCTCTCTCTCTTTCTCTGTCTCTCTCTCTCTCTCTCTCTCCCTCTTTCTTTCTCTTTCTCTCTTTCTCTCTCTTCCCTCTCCCTGGCTACAGATCACACGTCGCTATGCAGAGTTTTCAGCAGCCATTGTTGGCATCAACGAGAGTCAGCCTCAGCACAAGGTACTTGAACACTGATTTTCCTGTCTCTTTTAGAATCCTTTTCAATGCTTGGGGCTACATAATAATATTATTATTATTTATTAATATAAGCCTTTTCGCATTGACATTACCAAGCAAGCTTGGCTAGTTTTCGCTTAGGCCGAACGGAAGGAAGAATAAGGAATAAATGTCAGTGATTTCCGTAAAACTCTCAGACTCCATTGCAGCGTAGTTTTCACATCGGAAAATATCTCCATTGCACACCGTACATAACAGGCTCTCAGCTGCATCAAATAGATTTCCTAATGCCAATATTTCGCCCATTGGGCATCATCAGGGCATCCATGCAAAAGAAGAGGCAAGCACCAACATAATATACTCAGCAGATGATGCCCAATGGGCAAAATATTGGCATTAGGAAATCTATTCGATGCAGCTGAGAGCCTGTTATGTACGGTGTGCAATGGAGATATTTTCCAATGTCAGTGATGGCAAGGAAAATCCAAATTCATGATTATAGCTGCTCCTCCGGGGTGCACTGCCCTGCAGTGGCATTACAAACGCCGTGCTATGCACTGGACACGACTCTGCTGTATTCATGGGGTTGGATTTCACTTGCCCACACTTGGGCTGTGCTCACTTTCCTCAGTTGTGACAATGTTCTTTCATGTTATCAGAATCCTTGTCACCAGTGCTATTGTCAGTACTTTAACTTTTAAATAGTAGCACTGTGCTCAACGAACAGTATCTATCGGTGCTGACCTGGTGATCTCTGGGCATTTCTTTCTCCTTCCTGGACAGGTGTTAGATCTCCTGGGTCGCCTTCAGCAGGAAGTGGAGAACTTCATCTTGCGCATGGCTGCCGAGTTCCCTGGTCGCAAGGAGCAGCTAGTATTCCTTATCAACAACTACGATATGATGTTGGCTGTGCTGACGGTTAGTGGCATGTCATGTTACATGTTCAGGATATACTAGTCTGACGGGAATTTCCTTGTTGGCATGACATGGCTTCTCTTAGTGGATTGCAGGAATGTGTCAGATTTTTTGAATTGAGCAGAAAGGCTGAGCTTTTCCTGTAAAGGCAGACTCTCGCTAGCCAAGCATCATGGCTGGACATTGCTAGTACATGTAGTAACCTTAACACCAGCCTGTATGTGTCTGTGTGTGTGTCTGTGTGTGTCTGTGTGTGTCTGTGTGTGTGTCTGTGTGTGTCTGTGTGTGTCTGTGTGTGTGTCTGTGTGTGTCTGTGTGTGTCTGTGTGTGTCTGTGTGTGTGTCTGTGTGTGTCTGTGTTTCGTTTCTTTGTGTTTAGGAAAGAACCTCGGATGATTCGAAGGAGTCGGAGAGCTTTCAGCAGCTGCTGAATGCGCGCACTGGCGAATTTGTTGAAGAGGTAATTGGGAGCGGCAGCATGCGGCCTTGTGTACATGTTATCAAAGTATGTGTGTATACGCTCCAGTAGACTAACCAGGAGCAGCTAATTGGCTCGGGATGGAGTTGCTGGGATTGTAGATATTCATAGTTGATTGTATATACTTCACCTATAGGTGCACTCCCTTCAGCCAGCGGGCAGCACGACAGACAACAAGAAGCCCTGTCGTGGTAAATGCGGAAAACATGTACTTGTACTGGCACATTCGAACAATTGCCTTCTTTGGCTAACATGGGCCCGCACAGTGTTGCATACCTGCCAACCGTTACAAACCTGAGATCGCGACAATGACACACCTAGGTATAAAATGTGTACTTAAGTACAAATGTAGCTGTGAGGCATGTGACAAATGCACTTTTGGGTGCCTATTACCACCCTCGATATCGGGACGATCCCGGCCATATCATGATAGTTGGCAGGTGTGGTGATGGCATGTCATGCTTGTGCCTGTGAGTTCTTTGTCAATATCTCATTCCATGGCCTGATTGGCGTCTTCATCTCCAGGCGTTAGCACCAGGCTTTGGAGGGTTGATGACGTTTGTGAAGGACACTGAACCGCTGGTGGAGAGAGGGCAAGCAGGCCGTGTCAAAGTCGATCAAGGTGAGGGTGGCCGCAGATTGAGTATTTCGCTCCTGCTCTTGTATTAGTTGAGCATTCTCATGTACAGCAAAGGCAAGGGTAAAGGTCATCAAACCTCCATACTACATTCTGTAGGGTGTAGACACATGACACGAGAAAATTCATATCACTGGAGCTTCTTTGTACCGTTGTATGTGTACTACCTATGGTGTTCAAGGGCCTGCTCATGTGGAGGGACTTTCCTATCAGGGTGTACGAGGTTGAGTGTTTGACTGAGCATTCAGTCTGGGTTCAATGGTAATAGTACCAAGTTGGCATTACTGGCTTTGGCATTGGCAGCAATGTTACACAGTCATGGAGCTCTTGTTCTAGCTCTAGCTCTACATGTATGTCATGCTGCTCTACATGTACACACACTACCCAGTTTGTGTATGTGCTAGCAGTGGATCGGTTACTGTGCAGTTTTGTTTGGTCAGCTTCACTTATCATGGCATCATGGCGGCGCAGTGTTATACTACAGGCTGCACAGTATTTCAAAGCTCTTACACCGCGTCATTTCTTGTGTTTGGGGAATGCATGTGTCCAGGCCGCTTGCAGCAGATTGTACGCGGCTTTTCCAATGACTGGAAGCGCAACATTGATGCTATCAACCAGGACGTGATGCGCTCATTTTCCAACTTCAAGAACGGCCAGGCGATCTTGCAGGCCGTGCTGACGCAGCTGATCCAGTACTACCATCGCTTCACCAAGATCCTGTCCCAACCACCGTTTGCCACCATGGCTGGCCTCCGCTCGCAGCTTGTCAACATCCACCATGTCATGGTGGAAGTCAAGAAGCACCGTACACAGTTCTAGTGTTCGCCACCATGGCTGGCCTCCGCTCGCAGCTTGTATAGTAGCGTTCGTCTGGCTCATCTGCAAGGCCCTGCAATCAATGTGGTATATTCTGATACTCGCCTGGCCTTTAATTTAACCCTCAATGCTCACTTACCGAGTCACAATATGTGCTCTACCTTGGAGACGAAGTGCAAATGTTGAAGAGAAGTTGTTGTGCACCTCGTCCGTTGTATTTTACTTATTTTTAGTTACTTATTCCTGTAGAAAATTTCATATTGACCTTGGTATCTTGTCGCGTGCTTTTTCTTTTGCTGGTGTTTTTCAATCGCGACGATATAGGTAAACACATGTACATATTTTAAATACACCTATCCCATATTAGTCGTGTCGGTCTCTTGTCTTTGCTATGAATTGTTTAGTAGGTCTACTCTTGCGCTGATCATCAGTATTGCTGCCGAGTATTGTGCTTTGTGTAAATTTATGCGCTGCTAATTTAGCTTACTTTCCTGAGAATGTATAGTGATGAAGACAATAATTATTATTAATTATTACGATTCTACCAAGTTCTCGTACAACACGAATCGTCGTTGTACTAACGGGCATTGCAACACAACAAAAATAAGAGATAATATCACCATGAGTATAGAACCCCCCAAGAGTGTGGACGGTGAAAACTCACATTACGTGTCTCACTTACGTTTCGTACTACGTACATACGAAGGATAGTCTGCGATGATCATGCTGGATATTTTGCATGCGCGCAGTGAGTTTCTGTCAGAGTGATTTTGTATTACTCCAGTGCTCGCTAAAAACGGTCTTGAAACGTACAACTGCGACACTGCACCACGTGATGTGAGTTTTCGCCGTCGGTGAACCCCCATCGAAAGGGTGTCAGGAGTTGCACACTCTTGGGGGGTTATATACTCTTGATATCACCTTTAAATCACTGAAATTATACAAGTGTGAATTATAACATTGAAGGCGTAGGTAAACACAAATGCGTGTGCTAACAAATGAAAATGGACGAAGTGCTAGTACAAACAGTAGAGAGGTTCTGCACAACGAAAGTTCGAACGAAGTTTCGCGACAGGCCTTGCGAAAGTGTGTACGAATTTTCGCACGAACTTTGTGTTCTGCACATTTTCGTAGTTTGCACGCGCCAAGTGCACGTACGACATGACCCAATCTCACGAAACTTCCTACGAAAGTTCATTTCGCGTTCCCTGCAAGTTTCGCGTCCAAAGTTGCGAAAGTTCGTGCGAAGTTTCTCACTTCGTGACGTAGAGCGAAAGTTCGTACACATTTTCGTTTTGCAGAACCTCTCTAGTAACGGTCAAGCTTGGCCACACCAAACACCACATGTTACTTGAACAATTTCAACGTAATAATACCATCCTTTTGTACACACAAATTAGGCTTGTAAAGACGTTGATAAACAGCTTCCAACACTTGTAACTGAAGTCCATAACCATGACGACCATGGCACAATACAGTAAAACAATGAGAATACGTCATCAGGATTAGCTACAAGATGATTGTACACACAGAAGACTTTCTACTACAAAACCTACGTACAGTAAAACTCACTTTGAACTTTCACACCAATGGACCAAGAAAGACCATTCGACTCAGCACCCCGAAGACTACAACTGGTGACATATGATTTTAGCCTTAACTTCCTCTTTAAAACGGTGCCAATGTTATTTACCAGAAGATCACGCACCACATGAACCATTCAGCTGCTAATCAATGTGGCAGTAAAAGGTTTTATTGTTTTTTTTTATGTTGTACGTGTGAAATTATTGAAGGGCGGAAGCGGTAAGACTCTCCCGAATGCCGATGAGATTGAGGCGCCACTTCTCGAAACGCTCGTGCAGCAGGGTCCACTCAGCCTTGCCAAACGTTCTCTGCAGGCATGAGCTGAGAAAAGAAGAAAAGAAGAAACACACGCGCGCAAAAGCATATACATGAATTCCGAACGCGGGGAAGAACACAGTAACATCACATCGGCCCTAGCACCCTCGTTGCTCTGCCACAACAATCGGGCCAAGCAAAATCACATCCACAAACTTCTAGCCCAAGTTGGAGTGCAACAGGTAATAGACCACTGTACACTACACTAGCAGCTCACTACAATGTAATTCAAGATACAATTATCTGAACTACTAGTGCCAGATACTGTAAAACATGTCATTTTAGGTGTATTACAATTTCTGTGCCAGGGACCTGACAGGTTTCAGGTGTAATGTAGAATTAGGTGACCAGCTTTCCCATCACATACAGGGCATACTCTAAGAGGCTTTTAGGTGGAATTTAAATTTAGGTGCCTGGTTTTTCCACCAAAATCACCGAAATTAAAGTTAGACCAAAAATAATAACATGTTCTACAGTGACCATGTGACCCACTGGTACTAGCCACCACAAATAGAGTGGAAGCAAAAGTCAAACTAACTTCAAGGAGCAAGTCGGATACTGTACCAGTAAGACTGGGGCCAAACAGCAGTCCTTACCTGATGGTGACAGTCTGTTTACGTTGGTCCATTTTGGCCTTGACCAGACCACCGCGGATGGCTGAATACATACACACGTGCACACAAAACCAACAGAGTGAGATCGAAGAATGCAAGAGTCAGGCAATGCTCAGCATTGTGCTTCACTCCAGTTGACATGCATGAAAGTTAAACCAGCTCCACACAAGAGCTGACTCAGGATGCACAAACACACTTTGAAGTACCAAACATCCCCTGCCCCAACAACATGTCAAGAATAGCAGTTCTCACTGCACAGCGCCACACTGTGAAAGGAAGTCGCTAGCTTACCATCAAGAACAAGCATCTCTGCATCCTCGTCGGTCTCCAGGGAGAGATCCTGCTTCATGGTAGCGAAGCTGACTTCTCCAGCCGCTGCAGCCGCAGCAAGGCTTACAAAGGTCAAGAGGCGCATCTTGTGCTCGCACTTACTAGCATCAAGGCCTACGCACACATAACATGCACACACAACATGCACATGCATACACATCAGGGGCATACAATATTATTATGGTTAGAGTTTTTTGACAGAGGAATATTTCAATCCCTGGAGCCCAGTAGGCAGAACCCAGTTGTTTCCATCAAAGTTCATCAAGGACTCAATCCACCGAAATCACAAGGAGCAGTTATGCCGCCTAATGAACAACGGGCTGTACACAGGTGCAAGGCACAAACTATTCACTGGGCCAGACTTCATTGAGCAACTCTGGATCATGAGGAAAACAGGTGTGTGTGTGTGTGTGTGTGTGTGTGTGTGTGTGTGTGTGAGAGAGAGAGCGCACGTGCGAGAGAGAGAGAGAGAGAGAGAGAGAGAGAGAGAGAGAGAGAGAGAGAGAGAGAGAGAACTGTATCACTACTGGTGCAGTAGCACCCTGTTTGCAACAGACTACATGTACTAGTCTACTGATTCACCAGCTCAGTACAGATTGAGTAAAAAATACAACACTACAGTCTAAAATACACAAGCACCCACCCACCTCAACACAATACCCCAAGCTGGATACTTCTACATGTTGCTCTCAACAACATTCATGATGGACAAGAAAGCAGCACATGCAGTGACTACACAACCAAACAAGCAAGACAACACACGTAACGGGAACAACAGTACAATCAAACTGCAGATCATACCTGACTCCTCAACAAAGCTCTTGTTTGCATTGTTAAAATCAATGAAGTCAGAAAAGGTTCCCGACACGAAAATATTTAGCAGCTGTGAAGAGAGAAAAAGAAGCACAAGCACGCACACTGCATTTGCAAGCAGACATGATATGGTCACCTCCTGGCAACTGAACAAACAAAAAACTAAAAAATTCACGGTTCGCGTGAGACTCGGCTGCAGGCCGAGTTTTCCGCATCCGCAGGAACGCCACCGCCCTCAAGGATCAAGGCGCAGATGCAGCTCCGAAAAAGGTGGGAAGTGAACAGATCAGACCCACCAGCAAGGTGGTCAAAGACTGAAAATCCCATTCGCTGCATCCATGGTAAACTGAACAAGCAAGTAACATAATCAATGCAACTTGACCTCTGCTCAATTCAACTGCGAGTCAAAATCTATACTAGCACCACCCACGGATGGACATGTCCAAGTTCAGGACAATATCAGCCCAGGCTGATAGAGGTACACCTTGCCGTGCATGTGAAAGTATCTTCTGCGATCAGTACGTCTTGCACAGGGCGGCTACGGCAAGTGACAAGAATGCTGCACATGGCAACACAAGTACCATGCATACCGATGCACCATACCGGCGAAATAGTGAATCATGCCATACCTTGAACAGGGCATCATCCTTCATCTGCTGCACGGCGGGCAGGCGAAGAAGACGGTCAAACAAGTAGGTCTTTGGCTCACGGATGGAGTCAAGGATGCACTTCTTGGCATCCTCCCTGGCCTGCGCCGTACCAGGGTTAGTGTACATAGACAACAGGAGAACTAGCGCGTCGGTGGCAGAGGAGCTGCAAAGCAACATTACACACAACCGAGAGGACAGCACAGGGCAAGGCAAAGCAAAGAGATCTTCGTGAATACAGGCAGCTATAATCACATTATACAAAACAGAAAAGCATGCACATCAACCTAAATACAACCATAACCAACATAAGATCAAAGCAATTCTTTCAACATTAATTTCAACTAAGTTATGGCTGTTGTAATGAGCACGAGAACAGCATGAAAAATTAACAGCAGCAGCAGGTTACATATACAGGCAAGCTTGTCGGGATTCTTACGTTTTGCCAGTTTCCTGCAGAATATCGTGAAGACTTCTCAATGCGTGCTGTTGCTTGTCGGTACTGCACTTCCAGCTCTCAAAGTTCTTCTGAACCTAGAATGTACATGAAGTTGAACAAGTGACAAGCGGACACACGGGCACACACAGACAAACACACAAATACCACCCAGAAACACATGTATCATACACATGGCCATGCATGCCAACACAGAGGGCTGATAATGAATACAGTAAAGTGCGCCTCTGCAGGATCTTGCCCCAAGCGAAATCCTGCAACGACTGGACAAATTGCCATGCACTGCAACAACATGCAGCTAATGACAATTTCACCGGAACCAGCAGAACCCTGTAGAGCGCGGAAATGAAAAGGATTTTGTACCAACTCTCATGTTTATCTGCCCCAAGTTAATGTGCGCATGCGCATGTGTGTGCGTGTGTGTGTGTTTATACACAATGCGTCCTGAATGTGGAGGTGTTCTGGGTTGAGAGGTAGCAGCTAAGAGAGGTCCTACTATACAGCACTGTAAAAGCCTTGCGTAATCTAGCGAAGAGAAACCTGTTCTTAGCAGATAGTATTGCCCATGTACAGCACTAGTATCCGTGGTGAATAGGTGTGAATGCGCAAGAATCGTTATAATAGAGTAGTCTGCTCCTAGTTGCAAGGAAGGATGACATACATGTACACAGACACAGGAAACTAAAACATACATATATGTGCCGGCATAAAGACACACACACACACACACACACACACACACACACACACACACACACACAAACACACACACACACATGTGAGCGGGCTGGTCCACGCTCACACCACACTCACACATACAAACCACAGGGGATGCTTACCTCTGCTGGGTCGGTTGTGACTAGTCTGAGGAAGTTTCCTTTACGTGCTACAAGCAGCATGTGAAGCCACACATCGGCACGGTGGGCAGTGTGACCATCTTCAATTATACTGAACAGTGTCTTCAACCTGTGCAATGCCAGTCAAAGTAGTTCAAGAAGGACGCAACACTGAATTAGCATAACAGCAAATGCCGTCTATGCCACAGGCGTGCAAGACAACAACATGACAATGTTACTAACTTTCTGACTTTCCAAACCCAAAGATGGCTGACCTTACCACACTAAAATACCTTCCCACACCCCTGGTTCCACCCATAGCCAACTGGGCACTCACTTCGAATTGTTAACGTAGCACGGATGCAGCTAACGAGCTTGCGTTACCCGTTAGGCATTCCCATATTTACTCTATCAACCTCGCCCGCTAGGCACTGCATGTACCACCAACGCAGGCTATAACCAGGCATGGTGATGGTGGCCTGGTCAGAGCAAAACTTTCTTAACCCTTTCCGGGTTTATGACGAGTATACTCGTCATGCAGACCCCATCGCGTCTGGGCAATGACGAGTATACTCGTGCTATACTTTTTTGTACAGTGCACATACCGTACGCACTGGATAGATCACTGTACAAACAGCAATAACTCTGGAACGGAATATCGCATCGCCATGATCAATAGCTCATCGGAACGGTCTTGGACAGTGCTTTTCAGAGGTGTTTTCGGTGTGGCGGTAGCTCAACAAATGATCGAACGGCGATAAATTGAGCGCACGATTTCGATCTGAACATTTCTCTTACTTTCTGTCCGGCGATTTTTTTGCGACTTTCAAAGCATTCAAGAAGATTTCCCAATGACGAGCCAAAGGCAACATGACATATGAGTACATCGATTGAATCGCTTGAACCTCACGAGTTGGGTGCAGTTTGAATCGTAGTTCTACGTTGAGTATGAGCCCCGAACCGAAGGAAATTGTTGTGGGTGGTCTTGATGCCAGACTGGAGCACAATAGGGACACTGTTGGTGAGGCTAGGGGCGTCTATGGGGTGCTGTATGCTCTGAACGCACGTGGAAGATGACGATCAGGAAAAGAGCTTTCCAGTAAGCCATATATTGTGCAACTCCGTTGAGAAACAATAATGTTGTGACAATTTGTTTGTTGCTATCTCCACAATTGTACTGATGCACTGAGTCACAGTGCCCAGACGCAGTAAATGCACTATGACCCTGAAAGGGTTAATTGCTTGCGTTTCTAAATACAATTGTATAGGTGCTTGCAACATGGATGTGCAAGCTTCACTCTTCAAAAAAAAAACCAGTGAAGTAGGATTCAAAGTACAAAACAGAAATTGAAATTCAGCCCCCCCCCCCCCCCCACTGTCACAAACCAAGCCACCATTCAGCACGCGCACACAGCATCATTTGTGGCACCCAGGGAACGATCATTTAGGCTGGCGGATTCCGGAGACTAAGGTCTCACTCCCATTCCAGTTGCTCCCGGACCAAGGACAACTTATGCACGTGTAGTATGCCACCAATAATCTGCGACTGGACCAGGAGTCATTCAAACTCACGAGGCTGAGTTCTTTATCATGAATTATTATTATTATTATACGCATTCCCGCGGCAGCGTCAACCAAGCAGTTATGCTTGATCCACACGTTCGCTTATGCTGGACATTGAAACAAAGCAGATGTAGACAGCTCCTAGAGAATGGGGCTCTACAAAACCAATGATCGAAGTTAGTCCTTCAGTAACATGGAGCGTCATAAAATTGGTCTCATTGGAAAAATGTCATCACTATTGTCTCCTCATGTAGCATCATGGTCAATGGGTGGCCAGATAATTATACGTATGAGGTTGAGTTGCCAGATAATTATTAAAAGATTCAAATAGTAATATTATTATAGAATGGTTGTTATGAGTGTATATCATGAATGGGTACATGAAATTTACTTGCAATATCTTCATGCTGGCCATATTCAAATGGAACACTTTAACCCTTTCAGCACGCATCACGTATATGTACGTGATGGTACATGTAACTGGCCCACGGATCACGTATATATACGTGATGCGTACAGTGAAAATGAACGTACTCTCGAGACATCCGTGGTCGATGGATCTTATCCCTACGTGGACCAGTGACGTGCTGGATGAACGTCGACAGTTCTACGATAGTACTGACGGGCGCACGCGCATGTGCGGCTATGCACGCCTACATAGATGTCGCGTGCGAAATTATTTGAACAATAGAAATTTTGACAATTTGCTGTCATGGCGCGGCGTCGATATGGTGCAGACGATCTTGATCATGTCCTCGACCTTGTCGTACTCGACCCGGACAGTGATGTCGAGCCGACATTGTCTGAAGACGACATCGTTCTGTCGGAGGAAGATGGAGATCTGCCTGAAAATCGCGCAGCGTCGCCAGGCGATAGTGAAAATGAATTGGACGACGACGATGTCGTAGGAGACGCCGCGGATGACGATGTAGGTAGCGCCAGCAGCGACAGTGACGGTGAGAACGAGGGGATATCTGCTAAAACGCACGTGGAAGCAGTCGAAGCACTGGCTGAGGGCGACGATGGAAGTGAAGGTCAGTGTGCGTATGGATCTGAAAATAGTACTCATAATTTCAAATTTTCAAATAATTGTACTAAAAATCTTGTCACTCAGCTGATCGCTCAATGATCATGCACGGACACTTTTCCTCATTCACAATGCATGTAAATGTGCATTGTGTTGCAAATGCTTATCGTTGTGAGTTCAAAATTTGAATTATATTTTTAGCATTCATACACATGTACAACTCAATCAGCGGACAGAATTGTACAATGCAAATTATTATAATTATTAGCATTTGTGTGTGACACTGGGAACATCATAGGATTTGTCATGGATATTTTGTTACTGCAGGTATCTGGGTGAAACAGAATGTGGAACCTAATGTGCCGCCATTTACTGGCCAGCCAGGGATCAAGATGCCTCTCCCGGACGATCCAACTCCACTGCACTATGTCAAGCTGTTCTTCACTGCACAATTCTGGGTGATGCTAGTGACGGAGACAAACCGGTTTGCAAGAGCATACATCGACGCTAACGCTGAAACACTGGCCCGGCGCAGCCTCGCCCGCTCGTGGACACCCGTTACCGTAGCCGAAATGAAAGTGTTCCTGGGCTTGTTCTTGAACATGGGCCTTGTTCCTAAGCCCGAGCTTGACCACTATTGGAGCACAGATCCCATCATCGCCACACCGTTCTACAGCCGCACGATGCCGCGCGAGCGCTTCACCTCTATCATGAACTTTCTGCACTTCATGGACAACGCTGAAGAAGATCCCAACGATAAGCTCTCCAAGATACGGCCTCTTCTGACGTTGCTTCAGGAGCGATTCATGAGCGTTTACACTCCCAACGAGTACATTTCAATTGACGAGGAACTGGTGGCGTTCAAGGGAAGGATATCATTCCGCCAGTATATTCCGTCGAAGCGAGCACGCTTCGGGATGAAAATCTATGCGCTCTGCGAAGACAGCGGTTACCTCTTCAATCTGATTGTCTACGTCGGGAAGGACAACGAAACCTTCTGCCCTGAGAAGGTCAAGGAGCTCGGCGTGTCCGGTGCGGTAGTGCACAAGCTCGTTGAGCCGCTTCTCGGGAAGGGGTATAAGCTGTACGTAGACAACTGGTACACGAGTATCCCGGTAGCCACCTACCTCAAGGGCAACGCAACGGGAGTGTGCGGTACCATTCGCAAGAACCGGATCGGACTACCGAAGCGTATAGCAAATTTCAAGGGGCTAAAGAAAGGCCACTTTCTGTACCGGAGCGGTGGTGGCATGATGTTTATAAAGTTGCAGGACACGAAGGAGGTGCATTTTCTGTCCACGATGCACAAGGCAAACGTAGAGCCAACTGGCAAGCGAGATCGGCAGCGCCGCCCAGTCCGCAAGCTTCGTCTTGTACAGGACTACAACAAGAAGATGGGTGGAGTTGACAAAAATGATGAGATGCTGTCGTTCTACACCGCTGCACGCAAGTCCCGGAAGTGGTACAAGAAGCTCGCCGTGCATCTGATTGAGCAAGCACTCCTGAACGCGTATATCCTTCACAGGAAGTCAAACCGCATGACGCACTTCGACTTTGTGAAGCGCGCCCTGAAAGCCCTCATCGCCGAAGGCAAGGCGGAGATGGTAGCTCACGCGGAAGCAGCTGCTGCAGCAACTGGTGGAGCCACAGGCACGAAGCGCATGGACAGCCACTTCCTCCGCTACATCCCGGCAACCGAGAAAAAGGCTAATCCGCAGAAACAGTGTGTTGTCTGCTACGGCAAGGGTAACCGGAAGGATGTCCGCACCATGTGCGCTGATTGCCTCGGGAATCCTGGGTACTGCATTCCGTGTTTCGAGGAGTCTCACCGAGGGAAATAGAGCTGTACTTGCTTGTGTCAGGGGTGTTCAGGTCTGGGCACCGCTTGAGGATCGTGGCAGGCTTTATGTAGTTGCTAGCTACCTGCTAGTTCACTGTAGTGGTATTGCAGCGCTCAGCTACTTTGTGTGAGCTGCATTCAATAATTTGTATGAGCTACATTCTATAATTTGTGTGTGTGTGTGTGTGGGCGCGCACTCACGCGCGCCCTCGGGTGCGCTTTCATGCATGTGTCCAATAGTGTACATGAGTGTACGGGTGAATGTGAGTGCGAGAATTGCATGGCTGGATAGGTCTGTATGGGTGTGAATATGTGCATGCCTCTGCCGGTGTCTGTTCGGCAAGAACCTGTTGCCTAGCCATTCGTATTGCATTCAGTGTTTCGAGGAGTCTCACCGAGGGAAATAGAGCTGTACTCGCTCGTGTCAGGGGTGTTCAGGTCTGGTCACCGCTTGAGGATCGTGGCAGGCTTTATGTAGTTGCTAGCTACCTGCTAGTTCACTGTAGTGGTATTGCAGCGCTCAGCTACTTTGTGTGAGCTGCATTCAATAATTTATGTGAGCTACATTATATAATTTGTGTGTGTGTGTGTGGGGGGGGGGGGGGGGGGGGGGTGCGCGCGCGCGCGCTCGGGTGCGCTTTCATACATGTGTCCAATAGTGTACATGAGTGTACGGGTGAATGTGAATGCGAGAATTGCATGGCTGGATAGATCTGTATGGGTGTGAATATGTGCATGTCTCTGCCGGTGTCTGTTCGGCAAGAACCTGTTGCCTAGCTATTCGTATGCACATTGAATAGTTCCTGACGCCCCTCAGCTGGTTTCAGCAAACATGACCATATTTGGTCATCATCTACTCAAGAACAAAACCGTAATTATGTCAAACCTAGTTCTTACCATCATATCCACCTGGCCATTCTAGGATAAATGAGCTGAATGCTCTGGTACGTTCAACCCGTGTTATGCGAAAATTCATCAAAAATGCGTATATTTCGTACTCGTTTTACTGGCTTCTATTGACCAAATATGGAATTTTGTGTTGGGAATTGTTCTCACTGAAACCTATGCATTCCGCAGAAAAAATTGTGAGTGAATAGGACTACTTTCGGAAAATCACGAAAATCACTGGTTTTGGCTCCGCGGGTCAGTTACACACCCTGGCCGTGCTGAAAGGGTTAATGATCATTGTACATGTATACACCACATCAGAAGTGTACAAGCTGGGCCTAATTAAATGTATTCTCCCCAATTCACATGTTACAATGCCCTTGTGTACTGCTTCGAGCCCGAAGTGCTCATGAGACAAGGAAATCAATGTAAACATAACCGGTATTACAACGTATACACATACGTACAAACGCACAGACACATAATTATACACATACATACACATGCACATGCACACACAGTTGAATGACTACCACACTTGCGCATGCACCGGCGCACAGACAAACAAACGCACAACCCACATGTGCGCACACATGACCACAGTCCCCTATTGGAACAATACAAGTAGATGTACTGAGAACCTTGAAAAAGCACACTTACAGAGCAAAGCGGAATTTGGCATTCTTCTCAGTGATTTCCGAACCGATCTGCTTGCAAATGTTCAATACGACTGTTCCCAGCTCATGCGGCGGTACCATGTGGAACAATGAGAAAATGCTGGTCATTGTTGCCAATGAATCTGGTGCAAAAGAAAATATTTAATACGGTGTTACAATGTTCAAACAATTTCAACGATTATACCAAAAATGAAAAGGTGAAAATCCTCAGCTCAACCATCAGCACACTACAGGAGAGGAAGACATACCTTCATCAGAAGATCTGAGGCAGATACCACAGTGCTCTGCTAGAGCATGTACCACAGTGCTCATGCCATTGTCTGCGACAGTGACTGCGAGTTTTTGGCCTCTGGATTCATAATACTCCAGTAGCTCCTCAGCCTAGCAAATCAAAAATGATCAAGGAAAACGACGTAAGTGGACGGAGTCCAGGCGCGTCCACGAATCGGTGGCATTATTACCTGAGCCTGCTCCGATACATCGATAAAAGCTGGAGCTGAACTCATACCGCCGCCTCTTCCATCAGCACACAGAGATAAAAGAAGCTGAAATTTCACACAGTTTGCTGTGTTCACGCACAAACAAAACACATCCAGTCTTTTTTTTGTCAGAGCTCCACAGCCTCCAGTGCAGTATGTTTTCGCTTGGACCAGCGCAGCACCGTGAAACACAGCACTCTGCAGGTCTCCGCATCCTTGCGGCTACGGTGGCCATTTTCAATAGCGGCCATGTTTACCTTGGCAACACTTCATTCTGCAATCACCTAGGCAACAAGCTCATCTACTTGCCGCATGGCGTTTGGATCGCGCACTGTATCGGGAAAATCAGAGAGAACACACAGAAAAACTATCACCAGTGGCGGATCCAGGGGGGGGCCCAGGGGGCCTGGGCCCCCCCTTTGAAAATTTCGACCTTGGTCTAGGATTACAGTAGACTGTAGAATGAGCGCTCGAAATTACTTGGCGTGTCAAGTGGGTCACGCGTGCTGGGTACTTTTATACGTGTCCGATCACTCCGGTACATGGTGTCACGCACCGAGCATGAGTCTGTACTAGTCAGCGCGCTGTGTACCGGTGTACAACTACTGTACGCACTGCGACCTGAGGACACGGCCGCACTTCAAACATGTGAAAAACGTGCCAAAAATGCAGGGCCTGGTACATAGTGCAGCGATCGCGTTGGGCTGAAGTCCTGTTTGGTGCACGGTGCTGTCGACTTCGTCCTTCCTTTTTTCTTTTTCAATTGTCAGAAACTACAAGTATACGCTCTCTAGCTCTCTACTTCGCTTGTAGCCAACGGGTTACCTTCAGATATGAGATGAAGAGGAAAGGGTCTGACATCAGGTCGTTCTTCAGTGGACCGGTAGATAAGAGAGCTCGCGTTGGAGAGCCGTCCAAAGGTCCGTCGCGGCCGCTGTCGAGTGGAAATGTTCCAGTGCAGTTTGAAAATGTCGTGAGAATGGAATAAAACTAGAAACCGGCGGATTCTGCTCGAAAAGGTGGCATATTCTGCTCGAAAAGCAGTGAAATTGGCAGAATCATACAAACCTTATGGCGGGCAATTCCTCGAATTCTGCTCCATACTATAGTATTTTTATCCACATACCAAACATCCATAAAACTTACCAGAAAAAGTACCGAATTCTGTCAATTTTTCTGCCGGCAGAATCCGCCGGACCCTAAAAACAACTGCTCTTCACAGCTTCAGGACTTTGTTGTTGTTGTATTTGTTGTTTTGTTTTGGGGGGGGGGGGGGGGCGGATACCTTGGGCCCCCTCTTCGGCCAAGTCCTGGATCCGCCACTGATCACAGGTGCACAGTCAGTGCAGGCAAGAGTACATAACCCCGGGGGGTTATGTACTCTTGGTGTAGGTCTACCATGGTGGGCATGGCGTAGATCTACGTAGCTACGTACAGAGCTAAAGTCCATGGACCTGATGGACGTAATGACACAATCAGAACAATAATTACAAGTAACCAAAGCACCAGGTGACTTGCCATCGTCTCTGAATGCGATGCCAATTCACGGTCAGATTTTCCTATTTCAAGTATACACAATGGGCGCTTTCGATTATACGTTTACACAATTCTGGAACTGGTTTTTTAATTCTGGAATGAGCGGATTCCGGCCTTGTAAACGAACGACTGGAATTCACAACGCATGTTATCAAGAGTAGATAAACAAGAGTGTGCAACTCCGGATCTCTCCTGCACAATCTCCAGATAACCCCGGCCCACGACGGAATTTTTTGTTGACGTCACCTTTTTTCAGAAAAACGCGCTTCTTGCCGCAGAGCAGTGTGAGAGCACGTGCTGGGCACCGACCTTGTAATGTAAAGCCTGGCCAAGTGCACGAGGCAAAACTTTCCAAAAGACTGGGGTCGCGTGGGTCCTCGAAAAGATTACGTCAACAAAAAATTCCGCCGTGGGCCAACCCATCCGCGCGGATCCGGGAGACTGGAGTTGCACACTCTTGTTTATCTACTCTCGATGCCATGTCACAAACAAAATTGATGAATCGTAAAAAGAGATCACGTACACCCTCGCGCGCACGTGGACCCAGCATCGCACATGCCGGCCAGGGAGGCTCTTCGCGCGCTTGAGTCATGACCAGACCGGTAACACACCGACTGTGCAATTCTGGCACCAGAATTAGAGAAATTCCGCCCTCTCTTCAGAATTGACGGATTCGACGGAATTGGATAAAATCAATTCTAACGACGGAATTTGTCACTTTTTGTGTAATCGAACTGTGCATCAACAATAACTAATTCTAGAATTGACCGAAATGCGTGTAATCGAAAGCGCCCAATGTACAGTGCGTATCGGTTATAGCGTGGTGGTGTAAAAGAATACTGCATACAAGAATGAACTCTCATGTTTTCATAATCATAACATGGATTTCAAGTGCACATTTATTCTTACAAGCAATTTTATCGCAAAGTGGGATATATCGGTCCTAAGAATGGACTTTGTGTAGCGAAACATGCCAGATTAGTACAAAGTGTATCGCCTGTAGTAATAACATCTGTCCAATACAGTTCTGATCTATCTCAAGTTGCGTTGAACTTGTAGTGCTGCAGTTTCAACTGTTTTGGTCATGTAACTCACGTTGCATAGCCACATGGTAAGCCTATGGGACTTTGACCAGCCGCATGCACAGTAGCACTACGGTGCATGTACTATGACTGCGTCTTCCTGCCTGCGCACATGCATAATTACGATATTATGTCACACTTGATTTATCGTAAGAAATATCGGAAATAAGAATAGAAAGTCGTTTTTCAAACACCCACGCTATAACCGATACATACTGTACTAGTAATATTATAACAGCAGCTCTGCACATGTCATGCACCATAAAACAACCCCACACATATTTTGTAGCTGAATGCCAATGTTCTGCATTCTCACTGAATCCGCAAGAGAAGCTAATTTAGAAAAGTTAGAGTGCTGATAATCCTGATATGGCCACAACCGACAACACTGCACCAGTATCAATCGGGTAGAAAAGAAGATGATTCAGCAAAATTCAGCCTATAAGTCACATTTACATAGAAGTTTCCAAGACAACAAAAATCTGGCGGGAAGCCTAAAAAGCTGCCCGATCCTTTCAGGCAGGGTGCGAACCCTTGTAGAAGGCAACTTTCCTGCATTTATCGTACTTTCTCACCAGGTAGTTGTACAAACGTACAGACTTTGAACCCGGGTACGACTGCCGGCTGCTTTCACACATCCCAGGTCCATTGCGCAATAGCGTAGGGTCAAAGGTTGCCTGTATATTGCATGTAAAATGTGTAGTCTGAATGCAGGCTTGGAAAAATGTTGCCTTTTAGGTTTTATGTGATTTTGTACTGGATGTTCTATGTACGTAGTCTGATGAGGGCCTAAGAAACTTCAACTTCAAGCATCTACAGAAAATACAGTGAAAACATATGGACAACAGGGTGCCTGGAAGATATTTGTACTTCAGTAGCAGGAAAATAAAACAAGCAAATACGAGTGAGTAGGGGTGCGGCAATAAGCCAGCTGCTCGCTGGAATCTCATCTGAGTACAACCATCAAGTCAGTCTCTCAAAGGGGTAAAAAGTATATACCAGCTCACAATAATAACTCGTACATGTACAGGCACAAAAGACAAGCTGTAAGCACTTGGAAACTGCAAGCACAACAACACAGCAACAGGTTTCAACTTCGGGCATTCTGAACATTTTACTTGTCTAAGTGCAGTCTTCGCACGAAGAAGCAATCACGGGAAGAAAACACGAGTGGAGGATCCGATAGTCCTTAGGCACATAGGACATTTGGTCAGCAAATGCGAGCATGGCTCGCAGCACACCAAGTGGGCACACGGATTGAAGAACTGCGACGCTTCTCGGTCCAGGCAGATCACACAGCTCCGTGCAGACTTAATCCGCTCCAGTTCAATATCCTTCTCAGTTCGAGGTACTGGTTCCCTACAGCTGAGAGAACGATTCAACTGCAATCGAGCGCGACCATCACTATTCACGTTGCTTATATCTCGAGGCGAGAATGGTGCTGGTTGGGTTGCATACGGTCTGCTGCTGGGGTCAGAAAAATTCGGGCAACTTGAAGCATCTAGAAGAAGTCTCTCGTCTCCAACAACACCAACATCCAAGCTAGAAAATGAAGATGACGCTGTGAAAGTTGGTGTATCCAGCAATCGTGCGGCTTGACGGGGTTCCGGTGTAACAGAAATACGCATGGCAGCAGCACCAGCAATGGGTGCCTGAACAGCAACGGGCGAGGATGCACGCGCCCGCGAGTGCTTCCGAATGAACTCGCAGGACGGTGACAAACCTTCATGGCGGCTGTGTGGAGAGTGGCTCCTACGCCAGTGACGAGCTTGCACGGAACAGAACGCGCACTGGACAATGTCAAATTCACCTGTAAAGAAGAAACCCGCCTCGGCTAAGTCATCACCATCCACGCCAACATACGATGGCCAATTGGCGAACGACTGCCGCCGAGCTTTCTCTTCACCGTAGATAACGGTGCACTTCACCTGCGGCATCAGAGCAGGAATGTTCTTGCGGTTGGCACCGTTGACGTGCAGGCATGACGGCACGGTAGCCTTGTGACGATCCACACCCAGCTGACCGGCGCTCCAGTCCGAGAACAGGTTCAGGCAGGAGTAACACACCACGTGGTCGCCAGTGCCGGAGTAATACAAGCCCGCTGTAGCCAGCTCCCCAACCGAGACACCAAGCTGCTTGGGCCAGTTAGCAAACGATTCAAAGCGCGCTCTCTCGTCCTCCATCCCGACCTTGACCAGACTGCTGTCCAAAGGTACATTCATAGTGCACGAGCCCCGCACAAGAGTGCAGAAAGGCGACTCGGCACGATGCATACGGTGAGCGAAATTGCCAGGCTGAAAATCGCGCAGCACCACACGGCAGAATGCGCAGCGGACAGTGTCACCGTTCCCTGTGTAGTAGCAACCAGAGCGGGCAAGGGCCGACGGTGGCATTGTGACGGTCGCTTCTTCCGGATAGTCAGCATACGTTGCGAGCCGATGTCGCTCAGAGTGCATAAACGGACTGTGCTCATGCGGATCAGCAAGCAGTTCTCCCGATCTGTCCGCCAGTGTGAATTTATCGCCAGTAACGAGACTGCGTAGAAATTTGCAGTCTGGAACCATGCGTTGATGTTCATCAAGTGGGTTATCGCCTGGAGCCCAGCGATGAAATACTGACATGCAAGCATAGCATCGTACTTGATCTGCCCTGCCTGTGAAATAGAAACCGGCTGCCGCCAGGTCTTCCTTTTCCACCGGGCAATCTTTTGGCCAGCGCTCGCTGTCGTATGTCATCAGGCGCGTTTCCAAATCTGCTGTCAAGTCGACCGTATTTTCATCGACGTCAAATCCATCTATGTCTACTTCTTCGGAGCGTTCTGGCGCTCCCGAATGGTCATCACTGGCTACAGGGGCAGTAACACCAATACTAGCTACACTGCGAAGATATCCACACTGATTGTTGCGCTTGACGTGTTCAGCCAGTGGGTTGCTCTTTGCACTGTTGCATTCGAAGTGCAGAGCGCAGACAAAGCACCGCACAGACAGAACAGGGAAAGATCCACTTATGTAGTAAAAACCGGCCACGCCGAAATTCAGAGCGACCTCTTCGGGCACAGTAGATGGGTAGCTCCTTATTCGCTCAGTCTCCGACTCCATCTCTCCTGAGGATACTTGTGCTGTCATCCCACAGGCTGCTAACTTGACACAGCTCGAATGGCACTAGCAGAGACGCACGGCTACAATACACAAGCCACATGGCCAACAAGATGCGCAGCGAACTGCGACGTGTCACTGCATCGCAATGGCCGGGGGTAACACCAAGCTTTTTCGTTTCAGAGGAAAGTTCTCATCAAAACTGGTGGCAGAACAAGCCTACACAAAAGAATTCAAATAACTAATTGCAATGCACTTGCAGTTTCGTAATCTCCCTGTGTCTCTAAAAGAACACTAGCAGCTGCAAGGAAATTTCCGTTGCGGCCCTGTGTTGGTGACACACCAGCAGCGGCTCAGCAAAAGAGTCAGCATGAATGAGGCTCGGGTAAGAAAACAACTACTAGCGCGGCAGGCCTGCAGGCCAGGGGGGGAGAAACAAAAAAACAAAAAAAACTCGTGTGAACGGGAAAGAGACTGGCTGAGCTGAGGGGAGCAGGTCTGCATCTGAGATTGCACACAGCATTGACAGCTAGCTGCTTTTTCCTCTGTCAGCTGATATGACGTAATCTTCAAAACGTGGCCGGCCGCCGGGCGCCGGCCGCCGGCCGGTACGCGGTAGGCCTATGCTCGTATTTTTACCGATAATTCTTTTGAGCATTGCTCAAAATTTCGACCGATTATTCCCGTAATTCCACCAATAATTCTCACAACAATTCTTTTTTTTCTTCCCTTTTTTTGCAGATACCGTACCGCGTACGGGGTTTTTGCCACTTGTACGGACAAAAAAATCACGGTTCGCGTGAAACTCGGCTGGAAGCTTTTTTTTCTTTCTTTTTTGAAATACCGGGCGATCAACTTCAGGATCATGAGCTTTTGGTACAAATCAGGGTGTCATAAATGGAAAAAAATTGAAAAAAGGGGGGCATTGCTCAAATTTTACCGATTATTCCACAAAAATTGCCAATAATTCCCGTTTTAAAAATCACACCGATAATTCCCGAAATTATGCCGGCACATTCCGCGGAGGCCTACCGGCCGGTCTCTGTTTACCACGTTGTCTGTGACCAGGTGCCAGTGTGAGGGTCATCAGTTGACTGGAAATAGCAAGAGTACTCTTGGAAATAGCAATTAGCATCCCTTGTTCCTGCATCATGGTGTGTAGATCTACGTACTCGTACTCTTGCAGTCTTGGTTCTACCAAGACTGCAAGAGTAATTTACCAAGAGTGTGCAACTTTGCATATGAGGTCTCCGATGGCGAAAACTCAAGAAAAAGCGGTCGTTAAAGCCAGGTGGTCTTTAGAACCAGGTCCCACCGAGTGTCGGTGCAAGAAAAAACGGTCGCTAAGAGCAGATGGTCGTTAAAGGGGAAGTTAACTGAGGCAAAAATTAAAATTTCACCAGTTGTGAGTCTTGGGGGTGCTGAGTCGAATGGTCGTGGTCCGAGGAAGCTGAGACGCTCCCTTCCTACTTGAATCCCAATCGAACTCGCGCACTTCCACCGAAACTGGGTGACTGCGCCCTACTAGATGGGGATTTGTATGCAAAATGTCACTAAAAGCGCCATTTCGTTCTTATAAAAGCACAGATGACCGCGATTGGCCCATATGTTGTAGTCTTTTGGACGCTGAGTCGCCTGGTTTTGGTCCGAAAAGGCTGCGATGCAGCGTTCCTCCTTTATTCCCAATCGAACATGGTTGAACAAGCGGTCACGTGCTCCTGGGTGCCCAAATCACCTGGTCACCACGCCAGCAGGCGACAACTTTCACACCAAGGTTCAACTCGAGTTCAACTCGAGTGACAGGACTGCACCCAAAAAAAGGTCAAACAGGCTAGTAAGTTGTACCCTGCAGGCACGGTGACCAGGTGACTGGTGTACGCAGGAGCACGTGACCGCTTCTTCAACCATGTTCGATTGGGAATAAAGGAGGAACGCTGCATCGCAGCCTTTTCGGACCAAAACTAATCGACTCAGCGTCCAAAAGACTACAACATATGGGCCAATCGCGGTCATCCATGCTTTTATAAGAACGAAATGGCGCTTTTAGTGACATTTTGCATGCAAATCCCCATCTAGTAGGGCGCAGTCACCCAGTTTCGGTGGAAGTCCGCGAGTTCGATTGGGATTCAAGTAGGAAGGGAGCGTCTCAACTTCCTCGGACCACGACCATTCGACTCAGCACCCCGAAGACTACAACTGGTGAAATTTTAATTTTTGCCTTAACTTCCCCTTTAAACCCAGAGGTCGCTTACACCGGGTTTTACTGTACGTACCGTAATGCAAACGAAGGATAGCGTGCGCGCAATCCGAATATCTGCCATGATAAATTGATAATGCTAGGGATTTGCATACCCGCAGTGAGTTTCTGTCAGCGAGTGCTTTTTTTATTACTCCGCTGCTCGCTAAAAACGGACTGGAAACGTACAACTGCGACACTGCACCACGTGATGTGAGTTTTCGCCATTGGCGTACCCCTTAGAAAGGGCATCAGGAGTTGCACACTCTTGGGGGGTTGTATACTCTTGGTTCTACTGCTGTCGTCGACATGGAAATCCAGTCGCACGTCTAGCGGCCCCAGGGCGCTGGCCATGCAGCCGTGGATAAGCGTGCATTTTATGCGCTGTAGCGCTGTTTGGATTAACATGGGCACTGCAGTCTGCATGCAGCGTTCTGTACGCGCTGAGGGCGCCGGTCCCGGTCAATCGACTGGATGTCCATGCCCACGACAGTAGGACAGGCCGCGGTCGCCTGCCTTATCTAAGTCAGTAAGTGATCGCCTTGACAGGGTTTCCTGTACTACTGTCGTGGACATGGAAATCCAGTTGATTGACCGCGGCCGGCACCCTCACCCAGGCCTCAGCGCGTACATAACGTCGTAGCGTGCAGTGCACATGTTGATCCGATGCGATCAGCGCGCTGCAGTGCATAATACATGCATGTGTGTACTGCTTACCCACGGCTGCATGGCCTGCACCCTGCGTCGCTAGACGTGCGACCGGATTTCCATGTCCACTGATGACAGTAGTAACTGTTACGGTACAGTGACTGATACAGCAAAGAAACTAAAGCTATTGAGTATTGTGGTTTGGTCATGTCTCCTGTTAACGCTGACGGATCTGCCATTGTCGACCCAGTGTCATAGTCTAGTGGTCACCGGGTGTGTCAGAGGACCAGTCATCACCTTGGAGAGAACAACATGATCGTTGAAAATCATTGAAAGGGCACGGATGGAACTACTTCGTCCGAAATCAAAGTCAAATCGGCCAATGGCAGTAATTTGGACTATAGCCTTTAATAGGGTGCGCTCTTAAATCCTCTCGGAAAAGTCGGAGACTCTCCGAAAGCTGTTCTTACATCCTCTTCGAATTTTAAGAGGCTCTCCAAAGCTCTCCAAGCTTCAGAGGTGGTTGAAACTATACTACTTGGAGATTCCCGCGGTTTGGGATATGAGCGCATGCGAACTATGGCTAAAAGCCACGTGTTGTCATGAGTGTACATATATGCATTTCTCTTTTTGCATACGCACAGTGCGTACCACATTCGTTGCACTCAAGATCGCGGCCCCGTTGGCACTTCATATAAGAACGCACCATTAGTCATCACAGGAGTAGATACATGTATAGTGACCCCATAAATTGTCCAAATTGCCAGAAGCAGCAGCCTACTAGCGTGATAAAATGAAAGTCAACCAAAGATGACCAAATTATTTTTGAAATACGACTCCGACGGGGAGTGTTGGCGCAGAAACCAGTTTGTTTTCTCTTGGTGTTAGCAGATTACCATGTCAGGACCGGCAGAAGCAGTATTTGATTTGTCCAGCCATACCCTAGCCTTTCATACTTTGTGTATCAGGGGCGTTGGAAGGTAATTTAGTGTGGTACGGTCAGCTATCTGAAGAACAGAATGCGCGTGAGGGAGGGGTGGCGGAGCCGAAAATTTTGGAAATTTAGAGCCCAAATCAGTGCATTTTATTGATTCACGGGGTACTTGCGGCAAAAAGTGGTACGGTCAATACCGTAGCGTGTCCGACGCCCCTGTGTATGATATGGAGGGTATACACATGACCTCCTCAGCAGTAAACACATGCTGGTGGCCAAAACGTTGGTCCGGCCATGGCCTGACCACCGGACCTGTTCCACCGGACCTGCATTGTCAGAATGTGTACCACACATTACATGTATGTGACATACTGTAGAACGGGTAATTTCAGCGACTATTAATTTTAGCGTTTTCCCATTGTCAACCGGTTAGCGACGTTTTATTTTAGCGATTTGCAGCGATTTTACTCACGGATCACCAGTGCACTACTAATGTCTCAACGGATTAGCGACTTGAACCTTAAGCGAAAATGAGTCGGTCGCTAAATTCGCTAGGGTTTTTACGTCGCTAAAATTACCCGTTCTACAGTACCGGGAATACCACACAAAGAGCTGGCGGCTTATCACCATACATACATGTACAATGTGCGACGCACGTACACACGTACATTTCCGCCATGCCCATGGTCATAGTTGGACAATGGTCTATAACGTTACACCCGTACATCCATCCCAGCCTTGTCAGTGGCCGACTTGAGGGAGAAGGTGGAACACAGAGCAATGCAGGCCAGTTGGAGCCTCCATTGTACCCCCCCCCCCCCCACACACACACACCCAACCCTGGGTGAGCTTCTGATCTACCACTCTGCTGGCTAGTGGCTAGTTAAGTTCATGGTAGAATACACTATCCTCTGCCCGATCACTCACATCTGCTGTTGAACCCCTGTGTTCCGCCGGATGCTATGCGACCTTGCTCTGGATCGCCATCGTGGGTGGTATGCTAGCTCGACTTTCCTTTTTGGACTCAAGCAAATGACAACTACGATTTTCCCACTCCAGACAGTACAGAGCACAGGGGTTGGTGGATGTCAGACGGCTGAACTCATCACGTGATGTTCGCTGTGCAAGTGGACACATGATCCTGACCAGACCTGCACAGGCCGGCACATGCCCAGCATGTGGCCAACATTTCAGTAAGTAATAGTTGTAAACTTGTATGCAACTCACTGTAGTTGCCAACATAAAGACGGATCATGCCGGGTACATATTCATTATTGAATACTGTACAACGCCACGTCACCGAGTCCTGTTCGGCAGTACATTCTACAATGACAACTCACCTTTTCAGGAGTCATGGTTTGAATGAACGAGCTCAGCTCAGGCACATCACCTGGCGACACTTGCGAGACTTCGTCCTGCGGATGGCCATGATGACCTTCTCCTGTCAAAGACCAGTCAAAGCTTCGACGTGACCACCAAGCTCGACTGAACTCATTCAAGCGTGTCAGCTCACTCGCCACGTTCTTCGGTCTTATCTGCCGGCACGCGCTGCGAATGGGTGGAGTTGCACGCGTTGCGTGATTGCAGCTCGCCTAGCGATATCGTGGGTTTCCCATCATCAGTTCCTGCGCACGAACACACCCAACAATCACTCGGACCGGCATACAATAGCGTCCTTGGTTCATTCCGAGCGACGGGTGAGTGTGTGTGCAGATGCGGGTCGGTGTGTCGGTTGGTCTGCAAACGCCACTGATACCGTCACCTAAGACGCCGAAGTGAAGCCATTGTGCACCCACCTGACCATCACCAGAGGTAAGCTGCAGCCATGGCGGAACCGCAACTAGGAGCAGGCGGACGGCGAGCCTCGAGACGAGGTAGGTAGATCTTATAAGGTCAACATAATTCCTACAAATTCAGATAGTATGCTCAATCCTCGTTTCCCATTTGCCACGAGTTTCCTTTACTCGTGGTCTTAGGCCGGTTAGGGTGGCCGTGGGATAGATTCGCTGTATACAGACCAGTAGAGTCTACTACTAGTACTAGTGTTAGTATTGTAGAACCAGTCCTGTTACCTCTGCTATCGGAAAGCGGACGTTAGATATCGCGCTTGCTGCACTAGTTTGCATTTTTGCCTTTGCCTCGGAAGCAGCTAAAATGTGGTGAATGATGAACAGAATAATTATGGTTGCAAAGTCCGAATTTCATTGATCTGGCTAGCTGAATGCTGACTGGTCTTTAAAAACTCGGATAGAACGAACCCCTCAGGATGCAAACTGGGTAGATCTGAGCTATGATGTAATGTCCGTGGCATGTTGTATCCACACAGCCCACAGCATGCATGGGGAGCTCCAAAACAAAGTGCCAGAATACACTTGGCATAGGATGAAACCGGACCGTGACCGGAGGGAATGCACACCAGTGTGTTTGTCGAAGGAGCAAGAAAACTGAACTCATAGTGTACACAGGTATCCATGCAACCTTCCCTGTCACCTACAAACACAGCTTGTGACAGGGGACTACATGTAAATTCAAAAGCCACCATTGTAGCGCAACTGTTTGATTCCTGCTGGGTGAGCATATCAACGGGTTATTGTTGGAAAGTAAAGAACAGTAAATATTACGGGTTCACGTACAGGGCCGATCAGGAGCCACCTTTCCGCTTCCGTGGAACGCCACCGCTCTATGATCAGGTGTCAGGTGCAGCTCATAAACAGCGGGGGGGGGGGGGGGGGGGTGGGGGTAGATCAGATCCACCAAGCAGAGGCCAACGGCTGAAATCCCATTTGCCGCATCCATGTTACCCTTGGAGGTCGCAGCACGGTTGGAAAATCCATCCGTTCCCAGGTAGGACTTGAACTGGCCTGGTACCTATACCTACTTCAAAGTACCATTTCTTGATCATGGTCTTAGACCAACCCACTGTGCCTGCCGGTACCTTGGGCAAGAGGTTTCCGGGCAGGCACAGATTCTCCCATTCTTTCAAAATGTATCCCTCACCCACGGTTTAATAGCATCGCTTTGTAATGTCACAGTCCGTTCCGAGACGGCTTCTGCAGAGCTTTGTAATGTCACAGTCCGTTCCGAGACGGCTTCTGCAGAGCTTTGTAATGTCACAGTCCGTTCCGAGACGGCTTCTGCAGAGCTTTGTAATGTCACAGTCCGTTCCGAGACGGCTTCTGCAGAGCTTAGTACACATACCTACCACTACTAGTAGCGTCCTTGCTGTCGAGAGCGGAGGTTCTTGCTCAGCTAACCAGGAATGAGCAACAGAAGAAGAGCGCCTACCTGCAGAGGGTGATATATGTAGAGAGAGGTGCATTTACACCCTTGGTTTTTGCCACCAATGGCATGTGCAGCCAGGAGTGTTCACGTTCACTGACGAATTTGGTTGGCCTAATTATCAACAAGCATTCTGATTTGCATGACTCTTCCTTGGTTTCCCCTGTTTCTCTCTAGCTATTCTTGTGTACCTTCTTTTGCTATTCTTCACTTATGTGTGGCTTTGAATAAATCATGGATTACTACCTACTACTAGCACTTCTGCCGCTAGGGTTTACCGGGTGTTAGCGGCCGTCGTGAGCTCTCTTCGGGAACGGACACGATAATTTACTCTTTTTTTTTACTAGTTATCACATCTTTATTATGTGATAGTGTTGTAGTGCGTGTAAAGCTCACTTGGTAGTCTCCATGGCAACAGAGATCCTTCACTGCATGTGCCCATCTCTTCTGTTCGTTTGTCTGTCCGTGGCAGTACCCAAAACCTTCCTGCATGCATCGTCCAGCTTGATCAAGGGCAGTATTATATACAATGTAAAGGTAAGACTGTCACTACTGCGACATGCTGATCATGCATACATGCAGTAGACTGTGTTCAGTCTGGGCTTTCTCCCGGCAGTATTGACTAAGCCATACATTGCACTCATCTCCCTTCATCTTTTCCTCATCTATATTTCCACAGGAGAGCCTCTCAATAGGCTCGCGCAGCCTTTGGACAATCCTTTTTTTTTTTTTTTTTTTTTTTTAATAAAACCCATTAATCAATCAATGTATACAAGTGACATAGTGACTAAATCAAGTGGGCGCTCCACTGCCGAAGGAGTGATCTATAGTTTTATTCTATACCCACACCGGGCAGAGCCTTCCATACATGGAGCAAGTGGCATTCTGGGCAGTCTTGCCAGAGCACTATCACCAGGTCTCTGTAAACTTGGATCAATGAAAAGGTCAAAAGTATGATAATTTCACTGGTCCCAGTAATAGAACACACTTTCGCTAGCATTAATACCACACACCAAGTCACCGATAATGGCAAATGATCCCGCTGGCAAATTCCTCACGAATTGAAAACTGAACCACGCACCCGGTGACTTAGTGCATGCCATGCACATGCTTGATTCATACTTATAGTGGTGGTAAACACACACCGGGCAATGTGGGGGTAAATGCACGCCGCCTGAATCAACCCTACGTACAGCTGCAGTGGAGTTTTCAACTCCATGCACATGCTTTGCCATGAAAACACCGCCACTTTGGCACTCAGTGCTGTCCACTGTCTGTGTGATGCTCCTTCCAGTATTGGGGCTCTGTGGAGGTGAGCAAACCGAAAGGAGCCGACATAGTCAAGCAGGCAATTGATGCCATATCGGTAAGCGGGCACAGAAGTAATTAGTAATTACTTTTTAATTTTATTCCAAGCAATACATGGCTGGGGTAGCCAATGACCACTTTGCGTGGCGATTGCAGGGTTTTTATAGCCAACCACGGTTATTAGTTGGTGGGTGAGGATTGCCGCACGAAAAGGAGCTCAATCTCGTGGCAGAAGTGCCGGTAGGTGAGAAAGTTCTGAGTAACTTTTTAGAACTCGCATGAGTCACATAGTACAATGTGTACACATGACTACTTGATGCACTGTACTTCTGATTTGTTGTAACGATTCGTTTTTATGTCCCTGGGTACTGAGTACCGCACAGCTGATCATTACTAGCATATGTCCCTGGGCACTGAGTACCGCACAGCTGATAGTGACTAGCACTACTCGGGTGTGGACTAACTCTGCTCTTGTGTGCATTGAGCACTCTCCAGCTGCCCTAGCCGCTTGATGAATCTGAGGTTTTTTTCTAACAAAAAGAAGAACTTGATACCTGCTGTGTGTGACCCTGTGTGTTGTTTGTATAACTTGTCTTGTAGTCGCAAATAGGAATTATCAAGTTGAAGGGAGGCAAAACGATGAAGGCTACCCTGGGCATCTCGTACAAAGCAATCCGAACGGTCGATGCAAGGTCAAAGGTAAGAGAGCTAATGAGAGCCATGGCCGGTAGCTGTGCATGTGCCGCGTGTATGTGGGGAGGGGGAGGGGGAGGGGTGGCACTGTGCATGTGTGTGTGTGTGTGTGTGTGTGTGTACGTTGGGAGGGGGGGGGGGCACAGTGCATGGATTGTGGCCGGACAGCGTGAATCAAAGCCAACCGGGCTGATCCGCGTGGCTGCACTGCAGTCGCTGGGAAGCAATGAAAACTCCTGCACCTTTGATCTTTGGCATGTAATAAGGTACTGACTAAAGCACAATGTTGAATTATATTGTATTCTATGTGAGTTTGGTGTGGGGCCTTGTATGTACGGTATGCTTGCAGAACCCTGTACACGTACATCCGCTGGGTGCAGTGACGTACGCAGGCGATGACAAGACCAACAAGAGCGTGTTCGCCTACATCGCCCAGGACCCGGCCACTAGCAAGTTCTTTTGCTACGTGTACGGCGCAGACTCGGTGGTAAGCTGCCACAATGCATGGCGGGGCCATAGCATGCGCTCGAGGGTGATGCCACTGTCTTGCCTTGCGTGCATTCGTCCATACATGTGTGTCATGTTCATGATCAGTTCCAGTTCTTGGGATGCCCTCTAAAGTATGATGTCCACGAAGTGAGGCCAGGAGCCAAAGTAGATATTTTACTTCGTATAACTCGACCCTCTGCATGAAGTCCTTCACTTGATCTCCTTGCTGTGCGCTTGAGCATTGCCTACTGGCCTTTTCCACGCAAGTCACTCCATGATTGATTGTGCAGCCAAATTTCCAAATCAGATTATAAGTTATGAACATGACCACCATCTCCACACAGTCACGGAGTTCTTAGCTAACGCAACATGTCTTTCACACACCTGCATCGCTACCTATAGATAATAATAATAATGTCAGTAACAGTCAACCTCATGAATAATGACCTCGGGTAGCAAGCACTCTTGAATAATGGTACAGTCAGCAGACCTCAGTGACCTTTTTGACTGCATACATTGTACAGTCAATGTCACGAAAACGACAACTCGCGAATGAGGTCCCTTTTCTCATGCACACGCGAGGGTTGTTATTCGCATAGTTGACGGAACATGTATCGTTGACTGAAGTGTTCTCTTCTGTTTTTGGTGGCGTTTGGATAACCGTCATTCTACTGTACTGGCATACACACAATCAGTGGTAGAAGGAACGGAGGAGAAAGAACCATTGTGATGACGCATATGCAGAGGCTCTCATCCGTCTGTTGTTCTTTGTCTATCTGTTTGCTCTTGTCATGATTCCCAGGCCAGTCAAATTAGCTTAACAGTTGCTCAAGCGTTTGATGTCGCCTTCAAGGAATTCAATAAGACGTTAGGTGCAGACAAGGCCAAGATTCGCAAGAAGATTGACACGGTCCAAAAAGCTGTAAGACAAACCTATCAGCATGGCATTGTAGGAAATGATGTGTGTGTGTGTGTGTGTGTGTGTGTGTGTGTGTGTGTGTGTGTATGCTTCATTTCCGGAAGGTAACATAACGGTACTGTGTCAGAGGTTTGGTGCATAAATTATAATACAGTCATACGTATCATATTGTGCTCATCAGCGGTCTCGTGTCGATCTGCTTTATGTGAGGTTGGATTTCACAATCCACGGTGGTGTATGTACTGATGATTTCCGAGTGCTCACTGGTAAACAGTGAATATCCACACCAAGTTACCAGTCAGTAGAAGCTCAGCAGAAATTTTAAAACGTCTGCGCGCACAAGTTGAATGTCTGCTGAGATATTAGAGTACAGACATGTTTGAGTACTTTATTGTGGAAACTGCAGTGCAGTGCCATTGCGTGCTTTCTTCGTTTCTCTTCCGATTTTCGTGTGTTAGCGGTCGTCGTGAGTTTCCTGGAGAATGGAGACGAAAGTTTGCTTTGTTTGAACTTTGCGGCTTTTGTTGATGACACTACAGGTTGAAGATGCAGCTACTGGGGCCGGTCCTGCTCCCAATGGAGCACCAGCAGCCGCTGCTCCTGTTGCTCCTGTTGCAGCTGTGAGTTCTCTATGCTTTCTCCTCTGGTATGGCATGTCACATTGTGTGCAGTGGATGCACAGAATGTATGGTATGGGTTAGTGTCGAAGAGGTTATGGGAAAGCGTTTGAGCTGACGTGTTCTTCCCACCAACTCTCCCAACACTGAACACAGGTTTCATGCCAATCAGAACAACAGTCAACATTCCATTTATCGCTTTCATTGTTAACTTTTATTGAACACATGCAAACGGCCGAAGCCAACTCAGAGATGAAGTAGCCACCATGGTATGGCGTTAATTGTACTCTACTAGCATCCTATATACGCCGGGTACCACCGAGTGACGACACCATTGATCCATGTCAGATATTTTCACAGTTCTGTCTTGCCGTGTCGCATCATGCAGTGCTGTACATTCCCACAGGCTCCAGTTGTGATTGTTTGCATGACCCGGCGCATCTACGCATTTTACTGTTATGACTTGGCTGTCCATGTGTGATGCTCTAGTGGCTAGTGGTGGTCTCCGCTACATCTACTGTGCTCTGTTTGTGTACCTCTCATGTCTTATATGTGCATTCCTGTTGTACCCTGCACACCGCTCAGCCTGAACCGAGTGTACCAGCGACTTCAGCGAAGCTCACAGCTGCAGAGTCTATCGACGACCCAGGTAGAGACCAAGGGTTCTTCGAGCCGTTTGACCTGAATTCGGCCGAGCTACCCGCACCGGTCTTTGGACCTGGTATTGATGATATCGACGATGCAATAAAGAGCATTGAAGACCAAGTTGGAGGTCTCTTGGTAAGCAGGTCCCTGTAGTATTCGGTGTGCAATTATTGAACAATGACACTGTGTTGTGTTACACCGGGCCGTGACAAGCACGTGTTCTCCTCTGCTCCAATCTTGACAGGACTCTTGTCACCCGCACAGCCATAGTGGTTCAGAAACATGATGAAGTGCTGAAATTGTGCTGTGCTGCATATGCATAGTATCGTTCACGTTTTAAGTTGATGTGAAATAGCTGCTTTAGCTCATTCCTCAGAGCTCAATTCACCAGAACTGACAGGTCAATCAAAGTCACAAATTTTGTGTTTCTGAAGGAAGCAGGGAAACGCATATTCCTAGGCAGGCTGTACGCAACAGTTGCTCTGACGGTCTGTTGTGAGTGGATATTTTTTTCGTGATTATCTGTCTTTTGCAAGTTTTTTTTCCCATGGAAGTTGCATTGACTTTGTATGTCTTCCTATTCAATATTCTATGCAGGAGGGATTTGGAGAAGGCTTTGCCCTGGATGGCGGGAAATCTTAGGCCGGCCGAGACGAGCAAGCAAGCGGAATCATGCCATAGTATTTATTGTGCAGCCGGGCATTTGAACGGAACTGGAATTCCATTTT
Organism: Sycon ciliatum; assembly: GCF_964019385.1. Lineage (NCBI taxonomy): Eukaryota > Metazoa > Porifera > Calcarea > Leucosolenida > Sycettidae > Sycon > Sycon ciliatum. The sequence goes on from NC_088646.1 coordinate 37,020,944, forward strand.
TTGACCTGCCACCTTATCTATTCTAAAGTCTTCTTTTTATCACACTGGAGACATACACACTATTCTTTGTATTGTGATATCTCGTGTGTGTGTGTGTGTGTGTGTGTGTGTGCACCATTGCAGCATCAAGGCACCCTCATTCATTTACCATTCCAGTATCAAGGCATTGTCAACGCAACATGACCATGGATTGCAGTCCAATATTCACAGACATGCCTATTTGAGTATTTTACACTAGTATTTCCCTATTAGATAGACAGTTGTCTAAAGTCCTCAGGCTGCTTACAGTGCTCAATGTCCAGTGGACAGAGCCAGTGATACAAATATTACACAGCAATGAAGCAAACAAATCTCTTTCCGCTGTTACTCGGAGTTTCGTGTGAAAACACTCATCAGACAGCATATGACCAAGACTAACGATCACTAGAATATACGATAGCTACAGGTTCTGATGACGACGCTCGCTGAGTGGGCATGCATCCTCAGCATTACACAAAAAACTAGTCCCAGCAAAAAAATACACCACAGCATCCTTTCCAGTGTCAATCCATGACAAATTCAGACAATAAAATTCAAAATATTGTACAGTATGCATAAAATTAAATCTGCCAAGTCCAGCTAAAAGTTGGAGTAGTGGTTGATTTGAATGTACATTCACAATAATGTCAATATGCCTCTAACTGCCACGAGTAGGCAGTAAACCTCAGTACTAGGAGCTAGTATACAAAATACATAACTAAACAAAGAGCAAAGGGAGATGAAGTCCAAAACGGAAGATATGTGCAAAGCGGTCAAAAACCAGGGGGGATAAATATCTGAAACCAGACCCGCGGCCGGGCCGAATATCAAGCAAGAGAGCATTGATGACGATGAGTACAGCAATAAAAACAGCTTTTGTACAGCGAAAGAAGCCAACAGCCGACTGCATCAAGCAGCAGCAGCAGCAACAGCAAATACACAGGCAACACAACACAGCAATCAGACTACAGACTAGCACAAAGAGAAAACTGGTAATACAAGGGACAGTGTGAGAAGCAGTATCTACAGGAGAAAAACGAGCAGCGGCAGAGTACCACCACCACCACCACCACCACCACCACCACCACCACCACCACCACCACCACCACCACCACCACCACCACCACCACCACCACCACCACCACCACCAGGAGTGCACGTGAATAGTTCATCAATCTGACTGGCAAGCATAGCACTGGAAGTCACTGTAGCAGCAGTAGAGTGCATGGTGATCCAGTCAGTACAGGTACTGGTACAGCATTACCAGTGAGTTAGGCTCTCCGCCAGACCAGGCCAGATTGGACACAGAGCTGGTACATTAGCAGTGAGTTTGGCTCTCCGCCAGACCAGGTCAGACTATGCACATAGCGGGTACATTACTGGTAGTGCTCTGCGTCAGATCAGGCCAGACTGGACACACAGCTATCACCTGCATGAAAACACGATGGATGAACGGAAGAAGAGGAGAAACGAGAACAGCGTAAGAAGTCACATTCACACACGTCCAAACCATCACAGTGTGAGAATGAAGTAATCCGAATAATAGGCAAATGATAACATTGAACTCCGACTAAGCATTACTGCACTTAGCTACGAGGCTTGTATACCATGGAAGGAAAGAAAACGCAGATAAGCTTCTCACCGTTTCTCAGTTGTACCGGTTGAATCATCACCGGTCTTGCTGCTGCTCTCAGGTGATGGTTTGCTTTCAGTAGCAGCTTCTGAGCCCGTCGGGGAGGTGGATGATTCGGTCGTTGGCTCCGTGGATGCTTTCGCTTCTGCGGACCCCTCCGCGTCGGAATCCTTCTTGTCCGCGCCATCGTCATTCTTGTCCTTGGATACATCAATGTCACTCAAGCCAAGTACCGTCTCCTCCTCACTGCCAGTTCCGGCTACGAATTCTTCATAAGTGAACTTCTCCTTGAAAGGACGCTTGCCGACCAGCTCAATCATGTCGTCACGTGTGAGTACCTCATTGTCCAAGAGACGCTCAGCAACCTGCCAGGCAGAACACAGCAGAACATCAGTAGCGGAACACAGCAGATACACTGGTAACAGTGTAACAAATAATGTCACACTGTGGATACTAGTGGCCTGACACATACGGACAGGGACCCGGACACATACGGACAGGGACCCGGACACATACGGACAGGGACCCGGACACATACGGACAGGGACCCGGACACATACGGACAGGGACCCGGACACATATGGACAGGGACCCGGACACATACGGACAGGGACCCGGACACATACGGACAGGGACCCGGACACATACGGACAGGGACCCGGACACATACGGACAGGGACCCGGACACATACGGACAGGGACCCGGACACATACGGACAGGGACCCGGACACATACGGACAGGGACCCGGACACATACGGACAGGGACCCGGACACATACGGACAGGGACCCTGGCACATACGGACAGGGACAGCTCTTCTGCCATTGCTGCTGTTGCTAATCGGGTGCAGAGACGAGAGCAAGAGACATGCATCGGATGCATTTGAGTACATTTTCAAAATAAAACCAACCCCACTGTGGGACGAGAGGAAACCAATCTGCAAACGAGGACCAACAAGTATTTGAATGCAAGGTGTGTGTGTGTACGTGTGTGTGCCAGTTATAAATTTACTACGTTATACTGCCTGTACAAATGCATGTCTTGTGAATGCCATGCAAGCGCCAATTCTGTTTCCTAGTCCTCTCTAAACACAATTTCGTGACTGGGTTCGATTTTCATTGCAGTGCAAAATTGAACGTGAAATTTGCCTTGCTAATCCTCCGTAGTATGATCTTTCCTCGTTAACTTAGTAGAGTCGTTGCTGGTGTTTACATCTCAGCTTCATTGCATACTTGATATTTCCGCAAACAAGACCGTAAAGTCAATAAGTACGTACTTTAAGTTAAAAAATACTTTCGAATTTAGTGGCCACACTCGTACTAACTTTCGGGCGGGTACTGACTAACTTTCCCACCCGACTTGTGTGTAGCGGAGAAGCCATTTTCATGTAGATGTATGTGCTACATGTTGCATGTGCGCACCTTACCCATACTTATTTCGGGCAGTATGTTTATTGGGCTTGACTTGACCTCAACAGACAGAGTCAATAGAACGAAGGGGGTATTTATTTCGGGCAGGTACAAGTACTTATTTACGGACTTTTACGGTACGGTACAAGGCATGTACTTACCGATGCAATCACAAGAAAGGCATGAATAAGTGTAGACTTGCCACATTCGAGAGTGGCTACAACAGACCATACACAACTGCAGTGTACTGACTACGAGCTCCGTACCTTGATGATGTTCTCTTTCTGCTCTCTGACCATGTTCAGCGTGAAGTCATAGGCGTCGTCCGTCAGCTTGCGCGCACGCTCATCCACAAGCTGGGCCGTGTGCTCACTGTACGGCTTTTCCAGCACAAAATCGTTCTCGCCCGGCGTGTCAAAGCAGACATGGCCGACCTCCTCGTCCATACCATACTTCAGCACCTAATACACACACATACACACATACACACACACACACACACATGCAGAGGAAGAACACGGGCAAATTATTAGAATCGTTGATTCGTAACCCTCTCAAATCGGTTACAGTAGATGCCGATTGTCCAACGCAAATTTACAGGAGCTGAAGTGTGTCTAGTTGGTGCAAAAATGAACATGTCATGTCAAATGTTGTACTGTGATGGCTGTGCGCAGGCTCTGGCGGAGCCTCTGTTGCTATGGTGACTGCCAGTATAGTAGTTACAGTCTACTCGCGATAAGTCACGCACTTTTTCATCCAGGACACCCATCTCAAGAATTTTTTTTATTTTCCGGGATTTTGTGGATTTCGTAGATATTTTCGAATGCGGTTTTCAATGATGGAGCTGGAATACTGTAAAGGTAAGAATATAATTATTATCTGCATATTGTATGATGTATGCAAACACAGTGTTGCTCAACAAACACAATCATTCTGCAGTCGGGAAGAACACATGAATGAATGGCTGAACCAGTGTCGTGCTGGCAGCTCGGTCATTTCGGATCAGGCAATCCAGCCGTCGTGCTGCAAGACTCAGTTCCGAGTTGTTGCGAGTGGTGCAGAAATTGAGCAACAACAGCATTGCTGCATCGACATCAGAATCTCTAGCTGCTGGTGCTGCTGCCGCTTCCTCTGCAGCCATTGCTGAGGACTCCGCATCATCATCCAACTGACCATCTGACTCCTCGTCTGCAGTTGTAGCTGTCTCCAGATGCTCGATCAATTCGTCAACTTCTACGTCTCTCACAAGCGGGTCATCTTCAATGGCTACCCATGTCTTGGATGCCTCCAGACATTGCGATTCAGAGATGGCACCGAGCTCCACAATGTCCTCAACACCAGGACCGGCTTGGGTGCTCTTCGACACAGCTTCACATAAGCTCTGCATAGCGGTGCAAAGATCAGTGAGCGACTCTTGATCAAGCGGGTGCATGGCTGTGCGACCATTACGCTCCTCCAGTGACGCCTGGGCATCAGCTGGCAAGCAGTTTGCTTTTCGCCAACACCGCAGGATGCTGAGTGGCCGAGCATACTTCTCCCCATCCCATATGTCCTTCATGATCGTGATGGCATCGAGAACATGAGGCTTGTGGCCATGTGCAACTCCCTTGCACCCACGTCGCTGTTTCTTGCCCGCCTCCAGTGCTGCTTTTGCTGTGCTATCATTGTCGAAGATATTCAAGAGGCGTCGCAGGAGATCAGTCTTGTATCCGACCTTGAGGCAATGGATGATCCCTTGGTCCATCGTCTGAAAGCGGGAGGTCAGGTTGGGAGGCAGGAATGTGATGATCACGGACTTAAGTGAAAGCTTGCCCACACCTTCATGAGCTGGACAGTTGTCCAAGATGAGAATGCAAGGAAGCTCACCATACCGCTGCTTGTATCAAGCACAAAACACATCCTGCAGCCACCACTTGGTCACTGTCCTGTCAAACCAAGCGTTGGCTTGATTGGTGTAGGGCTGTAGGCCATGGGTGGGTTGTTCCCACAGAGATCCCAACACTGCGGACGCTTGGACTTTCCAACAACAGCAGAGGTGCACACCATGAGAGTGATTCTCTCCTTGGCCTTCATTTGTTTGACTCCACGAATGGTCCTCTTCTCCTCCTGCTGGCAATATATGCGGTTCGGTAGCTTCTGGTGGAACAGCCCTGTTTGATCAGCGTTGAAGACCCGTTCTGGAGGAAGTTCCGCTCGCTCATAGTTTTCTTTATGCCTTCCCGAAACGAAGACATGGCAGCAGAGGCAACGTCCTCGTCCATCTCCATTCCTTCTCCATGAAGATTGACGCCGGTCAGGCCATTCCGTCGAAGCACATTGAGGCACCATCCAGGACTAGCGGTGAAGGAGTCGGCATCGTCGCCAAGCTCTTGCTTAGCGAAGTCGAGAGCCTTCTCCCTCAGGATCACCCACGACAATCCAAGTTTGTCAGTCACAAACTTCTCCCTTCGAAGCAAAATATACTTCACTAGCCGCTCCTCAATTTTCCCGAACTGGGAACTTCTGTTGCGGACTCCCTGTGGACCAGACGGATTAGCATCGGCGAGTTTGCCAGCTTCCGCATCCCTCAGCCAGCCGCGGAACGTCGCCTCCGGAACATTGTTCAACTTCGCAAATTTTCGAGCGGACGTTTTCCACTCTCACGATAGAGACGAACCAAACGCAGTCGATCAGCCACTGTTCGCTGTTCTTTCGTTTTCTTATGAGAAGGCATCGTCAAGCAAAGGGAAACGAAGTGTTGCACGACGGAAACAGAAGTGCGTCTTGTCAAATCTCTACCAAAACTAACGGAACGTCATTACTTGTCTTTCTCGATCATGCCTTCATATCGATCATGGCTTCACGCTGTGGTAGATCTACGTCTCGTGTACAGTGTACTAGTGTAGAGTGTTGCCTACAGTGTACCGTGCGCATGCAGCTCAGTGCTTGTACGCGTGTTCAGCACACATGTCCATATGCAGAAGAAAAAATGACGGCTGTACATATGCATGACGTGGTGCATATGTAAGTCGCGCATTTTCTGTTCCAGGACACTGTGCGTGACTTATCGCGAGTAGACTGTACATGTACAATCACTCAATGCACCATGCAGCAACAACACAGCATTGACAGCCTTTCCGTGCACGCACCTGACCATACGCCATACTGGTGACTTTCTTCAGGTCATCATGTGCACCAGTGGTGACCTGGTTGAAGAAGACCTCCTCTGCTGCTCGGCCGCCTAGTGTCATGACCATGCGTTGAAACAGCTGCAACAACAACAGCACACACACACAGACACACACAGACACACACAGACACACACACCTCAGACCTGCCCATCGCGGAAGCGATGATAGCGAACAGCTATGTTAGACATAGCAACTTGTGCTGGGATTACACCATTCAACAGCTTGCAAGGCTGATAAATTGACCGCCACTCTTTTTAGCCTGGTATCCACCACACAGCTGATTGAAGTGACTTTTTCTGGCCAGTGAATCCCTATTTTTCATTTTTCCATTTTTTCTACACACACCACACCACATACTCCGGCATACACTGGCTGTTGGTAACCACCCAGGAGAATGAAAGAAAAGTCAGGAAGAGTCCAAGAAAGACAAGTGCGACCATAATCGTCGGGAATTGAACCCGCAACCTCTCGATTGGAAATCGACTGCACATACCACTGCACCATATGGGACACACACACACACACACACACACCTCAGACCTCAGACATGCCCATCGCGGGAGCGATGATAGCGAACAGCTATGTTAGACATAGCAACTTGTGCTGGGATTACACCATTCAACAGCTTGCAAGGCTGATGAATTGACCGCCACTATTTTTAGCCTGGTATCCACCACACAGCTGTTTGAAGTGACTTTTTCTGGCCAGTGAATCCCTATTTTTCATTTTTTTTCATTTTTTCTTTTTTTTTCTACACACACACCACACCACATACTCCGGCATACACTGGCTGTTGGTAACCACCCAGGAGAATGAAAGAAAAGTCAGGAAGAGTCTGAGAAAGAGAAGAAAGACGTGTGTGACCATAATCGTCGGGAATCGAACCCGCAACCTATCGATTGGAAATCGCTGCACATACCACTGCACCATATGGGACACACACACACACACACACACACACACACACACACACACACACACACACACACACACACACACACACACACACAAGCGACTGATTGAGGAGGGGGCATAGCATATCGGAAACAATAGTAATGGGAAGTAGTGCATAAATCAGAGCGAGAGAGCGAGAGAGAGAGAGAAAGAGAGAGAGAGAGAGAGAGCAGCCTACCTCATTTTTGGTCATCAAGTATTGATCCCGAGGTAGACTCATAGCATAACCCAGTGCTTTGCCTCGAGGTACAATTGATACCTGGAAAAGACAGCATGAAGGAGGGAAACAATAAGGTGACATGTCACCACCATGTACCAGGACTCGAACCAGGGACCTTAAAATTATTATTCAATCTTTTCGCCTGTGGGATAGCGAGAGAGCTTGGAAGCTCAGGGCCCTACGCTATGCTTTTTGCCTAGCTCATCAATGACATTATGCATGTTATTAGAACTGATGGAAATGTTTTTTTTCTTCCATTGATTGGCTACATCAAACTTTCTCTTTGCATTCGAGGGTAATACGACACCGTCTACCACCTTGATGACCTTGGCAAAAAAAGCATAGGGATGTTATAATTTTTTCATTTCTCCTATTTTTTTCAAGACATAACCTGGGATTCGAACCCGCACTATCGCCCTGCATGCAATACTCCGATACACTTCGCACACATACTCATTCTTCCAAGTTGCTGCACGTTGTGATCTTGCATTTGAAAGCCCTATTTGAATATTGTGGCCAGCTGTCTTTGATGGTCCGGTACGAAACAGGTACGGGATAGCGCCAGGCATCTTTTCCGTTTGCCGTTCTTCGGCCACAGCTCTCGCCTTCAAATCTCTGGTGCGGGTGTAATCTAGTGACTTCGTACATGCATTATAATAGACCAATCCCTTCGTCTGGGTTCGTGAAAAGGGCCACGCGTGCAAGTCAGCTCGTGTGAAGTGCATGGTTTTGCATTTAGTTGGTATGTGGCAGCTTATGGGACAGAGAGACTTTTGCTCCCCGAGCTTGTGTATGTAAATAGTGTTTTACATCGACAATGACGGCTATACAATGCCCAACCATACCACAACGAACTGATCGGCTACATCATTGTACAGTCAGACCTCGCTTAACCGCACACATCCGTTTTCCAAAAAAATATCCGGATAGGCGAGGGAACCGGATAACCGAACACCGTTTATGTTGGATGCATCACGTATGCTGTAAATATGTAACCAGCTTTTTTCTTCCGGATGGCGAGGGATCCGGATAAACGAGGACCGGATAAGCGAGGTCTGACTGTATTGCAAAAAGTTTCCATCTGTTCGAATACCATGCATGATGAGCTAGGCAAAAAAAACATAGCGTAGGGCCCTGAGCGAATGAAATAAACTTTCTCTTTGCATTCGAGGGTAATATGACACCGTCTACCACCTTGATGACCTAGGCAAAAAAGCATAGGGATGTTACATTGTTATAAAAGCATAGGGATGTTAAATTTTCATCTCTCCTTTTTTTTCAAGACATAACCTAGGAATTGAACCCGCGTTATCGGCCTCCATGCATTCCCCCGATACACTTCGCATACATACTCATTCTTCCAAGTTGCTTCACGTTATGATCTTGCATTTGAAAGCCCTATTTGAATATGTTGGCCAGTTGTCTTTGATGGTACGGTACGGGATAGCACCAAGCATGCCGATGGCACAAACAAACAAACACGGAATTAAAGCTGTGTGGACCCTGGCTAGCGCCAGACGTTACTGAAGTAACGTCTTTTGCATAGCTACGGGAATAAAATTACTTCAGTACTAGTACATCAGTACACGTAGAATACAAACACATGCATGTGTACAGCCCACTCCAGCATCCGCCTGTCACTGTTGCCTGGCTGCTAAGTGCTAGCATGTCCGCCTCTACACAAAAGCCATAGATCCAGCACAACATGTGCCACACTGTATGTCCTAGCTCCAAGAAGAAGTGCTTTATTTTATCTTAGCTAATCGGCGAAGAGGCAACAATTTTAGTATCACAACAAGGAGGACTAGCTGACTAGCTGAAGTGATATTGAGTTACTTTATTTTAAAACAATGCCAAGCGATGGAAACGATGCGAAAACAAACAAAAGTTACTACTTCAGCATTCTCGCCTGCTTCATGTGCACGTAGAAAGGTGACCAGTAGCTTACCTTGAGCAAGGGGAAGCAGTGTTCCAGGAACCATCCTGTCACAGCATGGCCAGCCTCGTGATAAGCAACACGACGCTTCTCCTCCTTGGTCAACACCTGCGTCTTGCGCTCGAGACCTGAAGAGAACGCGACCATTCAAGGTGAACAGTGCAATACAGAAAGTGATTGAAGCACGCATGCATGGGAGGTCTGCTATGGGTAGGCTAGATAGCAAAGTAAGCGTGATCACTGCCAGGCATTGCAACATACCTCTCCCCAAGTACTGCGCTGTGTACTTCAAGTACGAGCATGTACTGCACTGTACAGCACTCGTTCATTGTGTTTATTTTGCTGGTAAAAGAGGCTTGCTCTGCACTGCACTGTACTGCACTGTACTGTACTGTACTGGTCTGTAGTAGTCAAGTATAGACATGCTGGTAGACTTCCATAATGGTTCGTGTGTTTGTTATAGGTGCTACAGCTACAGTATGAACTAAAATACCTGAAGTACTACGGTGCTTGGACTGCAAAGCAAGGGCATCTAGCCATGTACAGTGTATGCTGCCAGATGAATAGACGGGGAAACATCTTACCGCCAACGACTCGCTCTATCGCCTGGTGGAAGTGCTTCTCCATGACTTCCGTGCAATTGTGGCGCGCAGCGATGAGAGCTGCTTCGTTGCACACATTCGCCACATCCGCACCTAGATGAATGTTCACACACACACACACACACACACACACACACACACACACACACACACACACACACACACACACACACACACCTTTGACCTTTGACGCCCATCGCCAGAGGCGATGATAGCAATGCTACGGCAGAAGCCATAGCAACTTGTGCTGGGATTGCACCATTCAACAGCTTGCAAGGCTGAAGAATTGACCGTCACTATTCAGCCTGGTCTACACCATACAGCTATTTGAAGTGACTTTTTCTGGCCAGTGAATCCCTACACACACACACACGCACACACACACACACACAGAGCAAGTGCATATTAGAAAGAGCTCCGGTCCCCACCAACCGACGGTGAATTCATCGGAACAGATTTTAAACAAACGCATTGACTGCAAGGCCAACTGTATCCGGCTCCCCACATCCCTCGGTTATCCCATTCCCTTGGCTATGCGAATATGTCTGTGAAAACCCCCCGAGTGTGACAAGCGAGGTTTCACTACAATAGTGTCTGCCCTTCCTGAAACCTTTATACAGGACACTCTCACTGAAGCATTCTAGTGCTGCAGTAGCTCGCACATGCCATGGGATGCAGCGATAACGCAACAGACCTAATGTAATTAATTTACGTGCTGTGTTTGCACGTGCGTGTGCGCACGCGGAGGGGCATTCGCGTCTCCCCCCCCCCCCCCCCCCCACACACACACGCGGTCTACCACCCCCAGAGACCCCACCGTATCATCTGCACACACACACTGAGCGCTGAGCATGGCAGCATACGTACCGGTGAAGCCAGGTGTATGTGCAGCCATACTCCTAGCCAGTTGCTCCGTATTGAGATCCTTAGCCAGCTTGAGAGGGTTCAGGTGAACTTTAAATATAGCACACCTGCCAGGAAACACACAGAAGTCAACGAGAAGAACACAATGAATTTCAGGAGCAACGGTAGTTGGTGGTTTCTTCCAACATCAGCAGCTACGCAGTCGATAGGACTGGCATCATTCTGCCTTTCTCACTGACAGCGAGTGGCCAGTCGTCTTCCAAGCAGCGCAGTCGCCTGCATGCTATCTGCAGCGTACAAACATCAGTGTATGATTGACCCTACACACATACCTGCCCTTGACATCAGGCGGCGCAACGTAGATCTGCCGATCGAATCGACCAGGCCGCAGCAAAGCAGGGTCCAGAACGTCCAAACGGTTGGTGCCAGCTAGCACGACAACATTGGATGACGACGTGAAACCTGCAAGCAATAGCACAGTAAGGAAACAAGGTGATGATGATGGAGGCAATGAGCAATCAATAACACAATATAGCAAACCATAGCAAACCATAGCCGAACCATAGCAAATCATAGCAAACCATAGCCAAACCACAGCAAACCATAGCCAAACCATAGCCAAACCATAGCAAACCAGGGTGCAATATTTTTTTAACAACCCGTACTTCTGTGTAGGGCTGTGGTGGTTTTGCAACTGATACGTAGATCTCAAAATGGCAAGGAACAGAGTACTAATGTACATGTCCATGTAGTATGCAACATTGATTGACAATGAGGTACATAGGATTTAGTCACTACAGGACAAAACACGAGTGAATGCCTGTACATGTACCTGTATGTACATAGTTCAGTGAACAAGTGCAGTCAACATCTAAATAGCGTCCACACCTTGGGCTTTTGCAGTGAGCAACTGAAGGATGTGCCCCCGCCCCCCCCCCCCCCTCCCCCCCCCCACCCACACGAAGAGTACTAGCACACACAGTTTGGCACACACAGGCCTACCATCAATCTCCACGAGCAGCTGATTCAGCGTGTTCTCTCGCTCAGAGTTGCCCCTCATCGCGTTGCCACCGCGAGCCCGGCCGACAGCGTCGATTTCATCAATGAAGATGATGCACGGAGAGTGCTGGCGAGCTTCCGAGAACAGACTGCGTACCTACACGTCAACCACACACAGTCAATGGAAGATACAAAACGTTAAGGTGGACATGAAGGGAGACATCAGCAAGAGAAAGTGAAGGAAATTCACAGAGAGACGACGAAAGGTTTACAAGTTATCCATACTTCATGAATAAATTCATATAGTCCTAGAAACCACCTCTCAATAGTAGGTTCGAGAACCATCCGGTTGAGCTTAGTTTGCATTGCCCTGCCGAGCGGAAACACGGCAGGAACATGACCTACTAGTACCAGCGGCCGAACAAAAGAATCTGGTTCGGCTTTGCCCTTACCCTCGCTGGACCAACACCGACGAACATCTCCAGGAATTCTGATCCGGATATGGTGAAGAAAGGCACGGCTGCTTCACCAGCCGTGGCCTTGGCTAGGAGAGTCTTTCCTGTGCCTGGTGGCCCTGACAAAATGGCGCCCTGAACAAGGTTGGAAAAGAAGAAACAGTACTCGGGGACAAGACCAATAGCTTTGGACTGTGCAGCGAACTGAAATCTCAACGCTCGACGGGTCAGGGATAACTTTATGCATTGCAGTGAAGAAGGAAAGAATGATCAGAGGTGAGGTAAGTCAGGAGCCAGCATTGTAGTAGACTGTGATCTTGGGGATAAGGATATTGTGTGCGCGTGTGTGTGTGCATGCGCGCGCACACATGCACAGTTGCTTGGTGTAAGCAAGTGTACATAAACAATGGGCAGGTGGACAACAACGGCAAAGCCCTCTCACACCACAGTAATGGCAACTCACCCTGGGGATGCGTGCACCGAGCTTATGATAGTGATCGGGGTTCTTGAGGAAATTGACAAACTCCATAATCTCAAGCTTGGCTTCCTCACAGCCAGCTACATCCTTGAAGCGCACTTTGGAGAACTCCTTGTCGACCATGCGTGCACGTGATTGTCCAAGGCCGAAGAGATTCATAGGACCGCCTGCTCCACCCGCACCAGGCTAATAGGCAACAGCAGCAGCAGCAGAACGAGAGAGAGAGAGAGAGAGAGAGAGAGAGAGAGAGAGAGAGAGAGAGAGAGAGAGAGAGAGAGAGAGAGAGAGAGAGAGAGAGAGACAGCAAACATAAGAGTCATACGTGTGATAAGCGATGAAGTGGAGCGGATTCAAGATCCACCATTCCTAACTCAAAATCCCCTGTAAGATTAGGAGTCAGAATGTACAGATAGGTACACGTTTCCAATAAGTTTCTAGAACCATCACAAGCGGAGTACCTCACCTCACAAGAGTAATCAACACCGCAACATGGACCCTGTCCATATCGTGGGGAAAGAGGAAAATTGGCTTCGACTCAGAGCTCCATGCTCCGAGCGATAATCACGTACCTGATGATTGCTTAGAGAATGAAATTCTGAGTCACAGCTAAGTTTCCTTTCTCCTGATTGTATGTCCATACACGGACCATACAACCATCAGCATTGCTGAGGTATACTATGCCGAGAGCCACTCTACAAGCCTTTACTACACCCAGCACTTACGGCAGAACGGTGTACCGTATTTTCCGGAGTATAAGCCGAACTTTAAACACTTGTACATGTACTTGAAAAATAAGTAATTCGCCCCAAAAAGTCGGTGCGGCTAAAACTACGATGTCAAAGGAACTGTGAAACACAGGGTAAATGTCTGTATTTCGTGACCAAAGATCTGGGTGCGGCTTATACTCCGGAAAATACGGTAACAATCACAAGTATAAGGACATAGAAACCAGAGAGGCGTCGCTACAATGCTGAGCAAGTGATGCAGAATCTAGAGTTTTAAATATACTGCAGGCCTGCTGTAATGCCCCTTGGGTGGAAACTACTGTTGTGGATATTGACATCTGGTGGACTAACCAGGGCAGGTGCCCTTACCGCCTACACGCACTGTAGTTCATGTTCACACTGCAAAAAAATGGACCAGCAGTACTCACGGCTGCAAGGCCAGCGCCCTGTGGCCGCTTGACTTCTCAACGGATTTCAACGCCCACAGCAGTAGTGTATGACAGGACAACGCTTACCTTGGCTGCACCTTGTGCTGCGCCACGGCCGGTGAAGAACCACAGGGCCGTCAAGCCCATCACAGAGTAGAACCAAAGAGCCATGGCAGTGTCCCTATGGAGGCAGGCGTGCACATACACACAGGGAAATCAATTTAATTCGAACCCACTAAGGATTTCTAATTATCTGAATGGTCTAATCAGTGAACATCAGAATGCAGAGATTGATAAAGGTAAGGACTGTCTTGCAAAACACCGAACAAAGAGACT
>NC_088646.1:37040171-37157671 GCF_964019385.1 Sycon ciliatum
TCAACCAACGCGCAAAGATCATTATCGATCGCACAGTCAGTCTTGCACCACAACTCAGAATTCTTCGATGACGCATATTTTGGGTCTTGGGTGACGCGCATGACGCAATGGTCAACCGTTGCGTGGCAACTATCCGAAGTGTTCAGCTCACGCACAACCTTGTCCTTGCTGTTTTGTTTGCCGGGCCCGCGGGTTTGATGTGCGATGCCTATCGCCACACTGCCCCCATGTCCAATGCGAGGCCCGAGGGAAGACCGATACATGGCCATGAAATGGGCCAGACTGGGCCTGGGAAAGCAACAAAAAACTTGAAGGCACAGAATGGGAGAGACGTACATGATTGCATTCTGTCCGTGCAGGAGAGAGGTGCAGCTCAAGCTAAAGTGCTTCCTTCTGCCTGGTGCAGCCGTGTCAGTGGCGGCCACAGTTTGGTAGATCACGACGTGCTGGTGCTGGCGCTGGGCTAGGCTAGGCCGGTGTATGCACAGTCCCACTCATGAACTCAGTGGATACCGTTCAAACGAAAGTTTAGCGTTAGCATCTTGCACCATTCACTTGTACATCGAAGTGTTCGTGAGTCGTAAGCAATAATCAGCGGGAAGACCTTGCGGGCTGGGTCGTCCGCTCGACAATGGCGTCGCTTGAGGAGACTGTGAAGCGGACGCAGGATATGTTCAAGGAGTTGATTCGCAAGCCGCCCTTGACGGACAAGCTGCTGTCGCGGCCGCCATTTCGTTACCTGCATGACGTGTTGATGGAGGTGAGTGGCTGATGCATTCATACAGTCACTGTGTCTCTGTCTGTAACTTACTTACTTGTCTCATAATACCGTGTGCGGTCTCTGCGAATGTATCGACTATTTGTACTGATACCGCCGTCCCACCCCACCCCCAAATGCACAGTGACTAAAGTCAAAAAAAAAGAGAGAAGAAAGTGCATGAAACATGATTGTACAGCCTAACGGTTCCTACTTTACTCTCTTCATCAGTATTCAATCGGACAATCCCCTTTGCGGTCCCCGTCACCAGGTCACTAGTCTAGGTGTCAGTAGGCTCTGCCAATGTATTTCCTATGCCTGAACACACATTCCTGTACTAGACGAGTACATTCATGTATCAGATTCAGCACTTACATCTATGCCTTTGTGGGGAGTTTGAGAGTTCAGCAAATCATAGCTCTTTTTTTCCAGCAGCCCCCCCCCCCCCCTTGTGTTCAGAGATTGTGGGTTTGTTTGCGGAGAGGTAGTGAGCCTGGTACAGTAGGTATCGGTTGTAGCGTGGGTGTTTGAAAAACGACTTTCTATTCTTATTTCCGATATTTTTTACACACGATAAATCAAGTGTGACATATCATGTGCATTTGCGCAGAGGCAGGAAGATCATCGTACATGCAATGTAGTGTTAGGTGCATGCGGCTGGTTATAGTCACATAGGCTTACCATGTGGCTATGCAATATGAGTTACATGACCACAACAGTTGAACCTGCAGCACTACGACCCAACGCGAGTCAGATCAGAACTGCATTGGACGGATATTATTACTACAGGCGATATACTTTGTACTAATCTGGCTTGTTTCGCTACACAAATTCCATTCTTAGGACCGATATATTCTACTGTACGATAAAATTGCTTGTAAGAATAAATGTGCACTTGAAACCCACGTTATGATTATGAGAACATGAGAGTTCATTCTTGTAACACTGTACACGCTGTACACTGATGTCTACATGTACATTAAAACGTTACACTGTGGGTGCTCGAGTGCTGCCGTACAGAGCTGGAGTCGATAACGCACAGACTAGAGTCCTAGGCTGACACACTGGCATAGCCATTCCAAACCTCTCGCACTTTACATGTAGTCCTCTAGATATAGGCCACATGTAGGGTGTTTGCCCGGCAGTGTCTGGCTTGCTTCCAAGCATATTTCGACTGAAGAAGAATCAGACACTGATAGGGGTAGGGTGGATATAATTTAAATCGCTTCACGTAAGTTGCGTCCATATGCCCAAAGCTTGCTTTCAGGGGACGCACAGAATGCAAGGTAGGACAGACACCGGCACGCATTGTGCTTTTCTCCATGCCTGTTTCTTGTGTGTGTGTGTTGTGTAGCTTGGACGCAAGCACAAGTTTCTGAAGGGACTCTACTCAGGTGCAGAGCTGGACTCTGAACAATTGAAGGTCGGTGCATGCATTGGTTTAACTGTAGATTGATACTTGTACATGTACATTGCAGTGGAACTCACTTAGTACATACACATGCTCCGATAAGACGTACATTTGTATTGTACAGTCCTGCCCAATGAAATCCAGTCGCGACGTCACTCAAGTAACTGTTAGTTTGCGCCTTGCATCAATAACATGTACACAGTAGTCATGCAGCCGATATGCAATGTGTCATGTTGTGAGTAACAGTTACTACACACTAACTACAGTATTAATCAGCGGGTGGCACTTCGATGTTGTCTTGTAATTTCTTGCGTCCGCTCAACAGGAAAAAGAAGCCAAGCTTGCATTCTTACAGAAGAGTATCGATGCAGTTTGTAAGTATGCCTACAGAAGAGGTTTCTCTCCTCCTCCTCCTCCTCCTCCTCCTCCTCCTCCTCCCCCCCCCCCCCATCTCACCCTCTCCCATCCCAGAAATAATTAGCCTTCCAATATTGGCCTACCTAGGCCAGGCTAGGAAAATAATGATAATTAATTGATACTGTTGCCTCCCCCCCCCCCCCCCCCTCCCCCAATAAGGGGCTCTATAAACTCTCATGATGTTCCATGGTTAGCAGTGTTTGCTGTTTGCAGTTTTCCTGTCCTGTAGTTATTGCAATGCACATGTACGCAAGGGTATTCCCACACTATGGCTTCTGTACAAGAGCAGTGGCTTGCATATCTACTATGTATCTGTTGGTACAGCCGCATGTGCTTAATGAAATCTGAGCGAAATCTTTAAACGTACGTGGGTAACAAACTGTATGGTACCCTGTCCAACTCTATGATGTCTTGTCCAATTCCCCTTCCCCCAACCATCTGTACGGTGCCGTGCCCAGCAGGCTGGTACATGGCAACAGGTACCGCACTGAACCGATTTAACCTTTCCCCACAAGGTCGGACTTTGCTGAGCACAACGTTCATGCTGTACCATGAGCTCTTTGTACGTGCGGTGAGTGGCTCTTGCGTCCAATCATGCCTCCTCTGTTATAGCTTTGAACATGATGGGATGTTTCCGACTGTGCATGTGTCTGTGTATCTCTGCGTGCAGCAATCATACAAGGCGCACCGGTATTATGCAAGGCAGCAAAGATGATCTCCGGTCAAGATGCGGACAAGACTAACGAGTTCCTGCAGCAGATGGCGCAGTGCATTATCACTAAGGTAAGTCAGTGTACGGATTAGGCTACATCGGTATATCAGTGCTGTTGATCTGCACCACCAGAAGCTAGAGGCAGCAAAGCCAAAAACAACACCTGTATTATGTGACCACCTGTCTTGGGAGACAATTCATCTCAGGCCCTGCACCACTTCTCAACATGCAGTCTGACCTGTGTTGAAAGACCACCTGTCTTGAAAGACCAGCAGTCCGAACCCGTGATTCGAAGGTCGCCAAACACCGTGACGGGGTAGAGAGTAGAGGTTGAGGCGTCACTGCACCACGGAATGGACCTTGGAGCATGCTGAAATGGAGTATTGGTGTGTGCACTGAATGTTGTATCTCACGGACGCAACCATTCACTTTTTCTTCTCCGTTCTGTTACCCATTGCGCTGCAGAAAGACAGCTCCGATGCAGTCAAACAGGTATTGGCCGGAAAGGGAGCAAAGAGCAAAGAGCCATCAAAGGCAAAAGAGTCATCGTCACGTGACAAGAAGAGCAAAAGCACCAAAGAACCCACAGGAACCGCGTAAGGCTCTATGACTGGATACTTACTGGAATACTACTTGTATGTGCACTGCCTTGTGCCTTTGGTGCATGTATTTGGCGGCATCTACTAGTATTTTCAGGGAACTCGGGAAGGGGACAGTAGATAAGACAGTTAGAAACTTCACTATAACACAGGGTCCTGCAATGTACTCCGTGCACCTTGGGGCGAGGGGAGGGGGAGGGGAAGGGGGAGGGGCAGGGCAGGCATCAGCACCGTATTATTCCACTTCGGCTACCGCCCCACACAGCCATATATGGCATAATTCACTAGGTACGACAGTATAACCTGAGATAACGTAATGCGCCCCGGGTTCTAGCTAGAAATCAATACTCAAAGCCCCCGCATACCAACACATACAAGCCAGGGACATCACACATGGTACAACCAGTATGACCATGGTCAAATCCGATGTTTTTCCCCGGGGACACCCCGACCCCATCATACCAATCCCCACTGCCCTGTTGCGCCCCATGCAAACCGTGTATGGTGTATGTTGCACAGCTGCGTGGTTGTGATTATGATCGTGATCGTCTGTACAGGGAAGCAGCAGCGGCGGCGGCGCCATCGACGGTGGCAGAGGCCGCTGCCGCCGTGGCTGCGGGCGAGGACGCTGGTGCAGCACGCGAAGGCAGGAGAACAAAACGCCCAAAGGAGGTGCGTTGGCGGCCAGAAGTGGTTTGCTCAGCATGCAGTGATCACCGTTTTAATGAGTTTGAAGACTTTATCACCATAAAGCAACTGCGTTTTAGTTTGCCAAAGACTTAAAGATATTTGAACAGGCCATGGTTAGTGTGATTGTGATATGAATGCGAACATAGTTTTATTTTAGGCATTGCTTCAGTAAAAGATAAATTTAGAATTCAAGTACATTGTGCGTGTACAGTACTGTGGCATGATCAGTCTGTACTCTGCAGTACTGTGGCATGATCAGTCTGTACCAGTCTGCAGTAGACACTACACCGATGCATCACTGTGTACATTCACTGCATGTATAGCTGTTAGCCTGCCAGTACTGCAAAGCCATTGACCGGCAATGTGCACACTTGCCCACAGGACGAGAGCAAGGCGTCCAAATCCCGAGACAAAGACAAGGAGAGAAGAAGAGAGGGCAAGTCGAAGGACGCCGGCGAATCCCACGGCAAAAAGGAAGAAGGGAAACAGGATGACTCTCAACAAGACAGTCGACCGAGCAGAGACGAGGACAAAGAACGGCGCCGCAGGGAACGCAAGGAGCGAGAGCGAGCAAAAGAGGTAGCTGAACATGTTGTGTGCATGGGTAGCTGTAACTGTTAAAAAATAAAAATAAATATAAAATTAGCTTTTTTGCTCTAGTTTTTCTGCTGCACATCATTACTGCACTGCGATTGGCTGTGATTAGAGAGGGGTGAAGAGGACGTCCTACTGGTGAATGGTTGATGTTCTATCAAGTACTGTAAAACGGGTAACGTTTGCGACAATAAATGTTTGCGTTTTACAAATTGAGACTGGTTTGCGCTGTTTAATGTTTGCGATTGAATACACACATATTGAATACATACTTCTTTGAACTTTACATGGCGCGAGTTTGCGTTGTTCAAAGTTTGCGATTCGGGGCCTCTCGCAAAATTCGCAAACATTTTTACGTTGCAATAGTTACCCGTTTTACAGTAACTTGGTCACTGACCATGCACAATGCAGTTTAGAGACCCACTTGCCGATGCCTATTTCCTTTTATCCACACCTGGATGCAGGGCAAGAAGAAGGAAGAAGAGGTCGACGAGAAGACAGCAGCGGCGGCAGCGGCAGTAGCAGTAAGTCCCCGACACAAACACAGTACATGTACAGTCATGCCCCTGGTGATGCTAGTACAGTCAACTTTACGTATAACCACACTTGGAGGGGCATCAGAAAAGTGTCCATATTCGCAAAGCATCCTTATATCCAAGTCTCATTATAACTTATGTAAACCGTTAGAAGGGACTTTGCTCTGGGCATGGAAATTCTGTCGTTATTCGCGAATTGTCGTTATATCTGCAGTCGTTATTAGCCAAGTTGACTGTACACTATTTACATCCGTTTGTTCATGTACCGGCTTGCCGCTACGCTGCACCATTCATTACTATGCGTTCGTGGCACTCGGGTTTTCCGTATTTTTTAGTAGGGCACGACCTCTGCTCTGTCTGCATCCTGATGTTTCAATCTTGACTGTGCTCTGTCTTTCTCACATATAAGACAGAGCATGGCTGTGCACTTTCCCCGGTGATCCTGGTCAGTTTAGTAATGTAGGTTATATACCCAGTGTAAGCTGTTATCAACGAGAAAACCTGACCTCTCCTCACGGACTCCAAGCTTTGCTACCATGATTACAATGCACAGACGGGTACTGGCGAACATGAAGGTGACGTGTGAGTGTGTATACCGTTTGAGGTAGACAAAACTGGCCTGTGTGCAGGGGTCCATCTGCCAACCACAAGGAAGGAGATTGCATCAAGGCTTACGGAAATCGGAATACCCAAATGGGAGAGCAAGGCAATCAGATGATGACAATTGAGTTATGGCAGTAATTCACCTATTCACACAACTATGTCATCGCGTCTTTGGTACTGAATTTGATCATTTGAAAATCTTTGGTATTTGATGTTGCTGTCTTTGTGTAGGCCGAGGGAGCATCAGCAGACGGAGGTGAGAGACCGCCGTCGCCAAAATCTTCCCGGCGTGGGAGACAGGAGGCCGATAAGCCATCTCCCCCGACCGGGAAGAAATCTGGCGATGCGACCGGCATTCAGGAACCCGACTTCCTTCGGCCACCACTCCCACCAGGACAGCGTAGCTCAGGGTAGGAGAGACTGTTTTGGATTTGGAAAGAAACATGCAATGAAATGATTCATACACAATAATTATGTAGTACCTGGTGGATGCAACCCGGCAGTTCTTGGTCTGTTTACTTGTGGATCAGACACTGAGTTCCTTTTTTGTTTGGATTTTGCACCTGCAGTGTATATATTTCTTGACTCTTTCCTTGCTCTTGATTCGGTCTAGGAGTGGCAAGCAGCAACAGCAGCAGCAACAGCAGCGAGGACCTGGTCGACCCAGCAGTGCACGTCCAGCTCCTCCTAAGGTCCGCTCTCGACAGGACTCGGCAGGGTCTGAGGACGCCTTGTCCAGGTGTGTGTGTGTGTGTGCGTGTGTGTGTGTGTGTGTGTGTGTGCACGTGCATGTGCATGTGTGTGTGTGTGTGTGTGCGTGTGTGTGTGTGCACGTGCATGTGCATATGTGTGTGTGTGTGTGTGTGTGTGTGTACGATATTTCCCCGACTATAAGTTGCGACCCCCAGTTTCAGGTTTGAACCATTTAAAAAATAATAATATATTTGTATAAGTAGGATGTCACACTGGATTGGAGGTCCTATCCCTTTCTTTGCCCTTGAAGTTGTAGTTGAAGTTTAGTGTAAAAGTCGCGACTATGTCGGTTCGGAGGAACACGGTATATGTGTATGTGTACTGTGTATATCCGTCCGCTTGTTTGTGTCCTTACTGACGGACCGTATCACGTCTCCACATGTGCGTTCCACTGCACCGTGCTAACCAGAGTCAGCTCCAACGTAACCGTCCAGCAGCCACCATTGGTTGTGGACAACAACGACGACGATGACGACAACGAAGATATGTTCGTGGTGGACTCTGCTGTAGCGCCGAGTGTCGAGGAACAACCGGTTGGTACTGACATACAAGTAATCGAAATGAGTTGGGGGGGGGGGGGGAGGGGAGATGGGGAGAGGGAAGTGGGAGGGGGGGGGGCATCCTTCTTCTGAGTTCAAGTTAACATCTGCTTTTCTGTTTACAAAAATACATAACATTTAATATGCTCAAGTCTATAGTAGACTCTGTACCACAGCAAGTCGAACTCCATGAAGTATCCTGACACAAAGTTTAAATGATGGTGATGCTACAGCTAATATGCATGGGTCTGCATGCTCAGTAAGTCTGGGACATGTGCACCTTTGGAATACTCTGCTACTCTGCTGTGATGTATGTCTTGCATATCGTGTCAGACTGGACCTACGCTAGATGTCAGTGACGATCCTTCGGAGCATGGTAAGCAATCAATACATGACGTGTATGGAGTGGAGTGCGGCGTGTTGTAGTCAATGTGAACACGGTTTGCTCAGTTCCTGGAAGAGTTATCACACATCCAGTCTCACGGGTACTGTCATTACTACTTGTAGTATGCTCTCGGAGGATGTGATTAAGTCACGGAGGTGTAGCCGAGACTAGTTCTTTGGACAATGGCCTTCATAGACTTGCAAGCACTGTGAAGGGTCTGGGATGGAAGTTGTGAGAGAAGCAGGCTGTGAAATATTTTCAAACATTGCAGCAATGGTTTGGTTTCCCTGGATACAAGGTATAATGTAGTCAGGGGCGTCGGAACCGGTGCGGCAGGTGTGGCCAAAGCCACACCAATAATTTCATCTAGTGATTTTTGAAGCAATGGAATATGGGATACAAGTAGTTGAGCCCGATTTCCCTAACATTTTCCTAACGGAAGAGCCCTGGACCCTTCATCCATTCATGGCCGCACCAATGTCGTTTACTTTCCGACGCCCCTGGTAGTGCACTGTTCTGTTGGAATTTGACACTCTGGTATGCAAGGTGCGCTACAGTAGCATACCAGATGTGTACTGGATATCTCGTGTTCTGCACGATTCTTCATGGGAAGCACGCACACGCACGCACTCACGGACACAAACGCACACACACACACACACACACACACACACACACACACACACACACACACACACACACACACACACACACACACACACACACACACACACTTGTACTGAACCTGGAACAAAGGTGGATGCTGGTAATGTTCCTTTTCAATGTTCTTATTCTGCATCTACGTACGCTCAACCTGATGCTCTGCAGGTATGCTTGTGCGAAAGATTCTGGATACGCGGAAAGAACAGGAGCAAAGTCTTGCCAAGTCCGCTCCAGCACAGGTAAGGCGCAGGTTGCACTGGCTATTTACACCTGCTGTAACATCGAGTTGTGGCAAGTGAAATGAAATCCCGTGCACGCAGCACCGCTTGACTGGCCTGAGTGTGGCAACGCGCAGCGGCACACCGTGCCTGCAAGCTTGGCAATCCGGTGCAACCTCCGGTGCCGCTACACTCCATGTACTCCGTGATGGTTGCACATCATTCCTGAATGGAATGTTATTTACTGTGACTGTTTAAAAATATCCTCAGCCAATCCCCTGTGTCTTGTTTCTGTGTTTGTTTCCACATGTCTCTTTGTAGGGCTGTGTTCCCAGAAAAAAGAAAAGAATAAAGTTTACTTATTCAAACTGGTTGGACTATTTGTACTCTGGACCATATCAACTTGTCAGGGTCGCTTCTTTTGATTGATCACATCACTTGTTAGGAGGAGGTGGCTCTTGTTTCAGTGGGAGCAATGCCGGGATTGACAGCCCAGCACTATGCTAAGAGTTCTGGCTGCGTGTCACTTGGTCAATATGAACATGACATATGAACTGATTTGGCCTAAGCAAAAAGTGTTATTCCTGTTCTCCTTGAAGCTTACCTGCAGCCTTGGGTGTAGCTGGGTCCTTGCGACTTTTGCAATGCATACTTACGTTTCCATTGCTTTGCACATGCATGCGGTGATCTGTTCTGTTTAGGAATCTGCCGCCAGCATAGCACAACGGAGAAAGCGAAAAGAGAAAACCGAGAAAGAGGTGGGCGAGCATTTGCTGGATCACGTCACCATGACATCATTATTATTATTATTATTATTATTATAGACAACACCTCATGGCATGAGAAGAAAATCAGCCAGTACGGGAGATGTGGGTGTTAACCAACCATGGTGAATAAAAGAAGAAAAGTAATGGTCAAGACGGAGAAGCATGGGAGGGACATTTGATGGTGAATCTAGTGAGCAGATTTAAATGCGTCCAGGGTACTGGCATTGCGCGTAGTAGCGGGCAGCGCAAGCCAAGCAGAGTAAGCAACAAAGAGTGGAGAGCGTACAAGGGAGGACGTTATGACATCATTATGACATCACTGTTACTGGCACTTACTGCCGATGATTCTAGAATGAACAGCCATGTGCATAACCGAATTACTTGCTGTATTTCCATTTGCCAATGCTGTTGGAGCAGTGCAATGAAATCTTCTTGTGTGGTGTTGATGGTGTGTTAGGCTATGCAGGAATTGGTACAAGATCTTGTTTAAGAGGTCCATACTCCATAGCTAATTAATGCATGATACGGGTCGTGTTTAGCGAAAGCCAAACCTTAGAGAACTTCCATACAAAGTTGGCAACAATGTCAAAAAGAGATTTCCTTCAATTTTTATGAAAGCTGCAAGGTTCATTCTGCTGGCTGCAGCCCATAATTATGGTGTTTGTGTCATGATGCAGTGAGCATTGCAATGGACCATTTCTGGGCTGCATGACTTGTTTGTGAGTGACGACTATCATGCATGACCACTCTGGGTGTTTCCTCGCTGCCCATCTCCAGGTTGCCTCTCTGCGAGAAAGTGTACAGGCGCTGTGCCGTAGCGCTAACCCGCTTGCTAAAACCGTGGATTCTATCCAGGTATGTCACAATGTACAGTTAAACCTGGTGTAAGCGACCTCTGTGTTTAGCGGCCACCTGCTCTTAACGACCGTTTTTTCCATGCACCGACAGTTCTACACAGACACTGTGGAACCTGGTTCTAAAGACCACCTGGATTTAACGACCGCGTTTGCTTGCACCGTGGGGTGGTCGCTTAAACCAGGTTTTACTGTATATAAGATCCAGGTATGTCACAATGTACGTACGGTAGACGGCATCAGAGACGACCCGGAGCATTATTAATGGAGTGTGCACGGTGCATTTCTCTCACCTTGTGCTGGTTCTAGTCACGGTGCAGCAGCAGATCCTCAGTCATGCACAGTCATCTGAATACTGTTTGCTATTTTTAGGCAATGTACTTCCCTCGTGCCGCGATGATTCTAACGTTCCCGGTCATCGAAGCCTCCCCACCTACTTACTCACTGATAAGTATGGGTCATGGTGGGTGGATGCAGGTTTCAGGTTCTAACCAAAAAGGCAAATACCAGCTTAGCACAAAAGAATGCTGGTCCTTGTGAACAGGTGGTCTCACAGTGCAGGTGTAAATATGATGCTAAAGTTTGGTATTGGTCCCAAGAAGATTGGCCTCTAAAGACAGGTGGTCTCTAAATACAGGTGGTCTCTTGCAGCAGTGATTGCTAATGACAGGTGGTCCCTTACAGCAGTGATTGCTAATGACAGGTCTACTGCGTCTCATGGACACACTGTGACCCTCTATGGAATTGCTGATGGTTGGCCTGGGTATGTCGTTGAAACTTGCGCTTCGATGCCCGCAGCACAACAAAACAAAACGTAAGGTGTTCTGCAGCACTGGTGCTTACTGTCAGCAAGAGTACATGAAAACCAGAGTGTGCAGCTCGGATGGGTTGCTGTCACAGCGGAATTCCGTGATTACATCATTTTAGTGATGTAGTGCGTACAAGTAGGATTCAAGCAGGTCTCTTTCTGCACAACTGCAGCTCAGTTGTACGCACTACGCCATTTCCCGCCTCTGATCTGCGCCAAATATGATGTAATCACGGAATTTCGCCGTGACAGACACCCATAGCAGAAAAGGCCCCAAGCTGCACACTCTGGTTTTCATATACTCTTGCTGTCAGTCAAGCACACCGCACCACTGTACAGTTCCCGACTCAGTACTGTTTCCCCGGTGTGTTTGCATGACACCCTCGCACGTGCAGGAGGACGTGGAGAGCATGCTCCGGGAGCTGGATCACTGGCAGGAACAAGGACAGGTCAACTCGGCGGATCTCATCAAAGAGAAAGAGTAAGCGTAGTTCACTTCCCTGACAGTTTATGTTGCACGAGGAAGTGCAGAGCTGTTATGTGTATTCACTGTCACAAGGGCTCTACACATATCTTCAAAAAGGGCATGGTCACGCTGAGCTTGCATCCTTTTTAGTGTTTAAAAGCACTCCGGCTAGTCATCACATGTATGTATATTATTTGTAGATTCATCGGCTGCTAGAACACATTTAGGCACACATCAGTTATTCTATTCCCGTGTCTCGCTTTGTATCCGCTGGTAGATTAACCGAGAGTGAACTGGAACCTCTGAGACAGAACCTGACTGATTTGGAGGCAAGCGTACTTGAAAAGGTAATTGTCTATGTGTGCTGTGGTATATCTTGCTCAGCTACGTCAAGTCTTTCAGGTACACACCTGAAGTGCCTGACACTTTGTGTTCTTGTGGCGTGTGTATTTGCACACCGTTAATCTGCGTGTGTGTGAGTGTGTGTGTGTGTGTGTGTGTGTGTGTGTGTGTATGTGTGTGTGTGTATGTGACATTATACACTGGATATTACAGTAACTATGGTGATTGTGTTACTGTGGTGACTATACTACCACAGTGACCGCATGCTATGGCAACTCTGTCACTATGGTGACTGTGTGAGTTCTTGATCTGTATGCCGTGTTGTGTGCAGATGGATTTGATTTCAGTGCTGAAGGCTAACATTGCCAAGAATGACCAGCAGATCAACCAATTGGTCAGCGGAATAGCGTTGTCGAGCCGCCAGTGATGCAGCATGAATGCAGTGCGCTATCGGCGGTGTAGCAGTGTCTAGGCCCGGCATGCACCTCACAGCTGTGCCAAGTGTAGTCAGGCCTATAGCGTGGAGAAGGGACCTTCATTGTACCCAACTATCCATGCCCTGTACAAGAGTGGCTGTATGTGTGCTACCGAAGGCTGGCCAGACCATGGTGCAATTAAAGTAGCTCGCTATGTCATCCGCCTAATTGTTTTGCCAGTAGCCCGTCATGCTATGGCATCGCCGACCAAGCACTGGCTTGCCCACCAACTGCTGATATGAGTATATAACACAAGCCTGTTGAACGCCGCTGCCGCACATCCCGGGACAATCAAGCGTGTACGTGAAGATACCGTGATAACAAGTGTACTCCGACTGCTACTGGTACAAACATGTCACTGTATGCGCATGGCAGCCGTGTTGCCTTCCATCCAGGCAGGATCGCAAACACAAATAGAATGATAACAAATAACAACAATAACAATAACAGCACGTTTGGAAAAGTTTTGGGGGAAATTTTGCATTTCTGGACCAAGCCAGGGCCAATGAAATTCACGTCAGATTCCTGCCTTGAGATGCTTATTATTATTATACTATTACCCCGTGTCACGTACAAGGCACTGTGCCAGGGTGGGGTGCCTATGATTTGTGTGCAAAATAGAATATTTTTTGGCTGAAAAACAATCAAAACGAGCGAATTGTACATGTACATAACAACGCTCAATGGCAGTGTTGTAGAGAATGTCTCCGGTATGTACGTTCACGAATATGTGGCTCAAATCATAAAAGCTGAACTGGATTACTTGCCGAACAGTGCGACTTGTACTCCGTTGTATTGCAGCTCACTGGTATTGTGAATGCGGGATGTTGCTTTGGATCTTTTGTTTATTGGAGAGGATGTCTCTGCATGGAGGCTGGTTTGCACAAGGTGCTGTCCTCGAAACGTGAACCGCTGCTGAGCGTGAGTAATTTGCTTTCTCACGCAGTAGGTTTGTCATTCCGTGACACAGGACATCGGGTGTGAGGACAGAGCACAAGGCAGCATGAGTGCTTCGCCATGGTAACCATGGCAGCAGAACATCACTGTTGAAGGGCTTGTACCGGGGTTTTCCCCTTGGCTGCCGGGTCGGTGGATTGTGTTTGTGACCAATCCCATGGTAGACATGACAGTGTGAGTGAGTGGGCCCGCCATTAGAGGGTATAGGAGGAAGTAACAAGTTCAGTATGGTGGCTGCATGCGGGTGTGGCTGCGGCAGCTACAGTACTAGCCACCTATCCGGTTGAGTCTGCAGTTGCTGTGCGAGTCTTGTTAACCAAGACCATTGTAAGATGTGGACCCGCGGCTTGCAAGGAAATCACAGCTAAGACTTGCGACCGGAGGTATAGTGGTGACGATGGCTCGAAGCGGCGGGGAAGCCCCCGGCAGCCGGTCCGTGTCCAATATGCATTGGCATGCTAGGACTGAAGGGGTGCAGAATGGTCTTCGACTCGTGACCGCCGGGCGAGAGAAGGGACGAGACACTGCCGGCTGCATAGAGCACCGGCTCACCCGCCATACCCTGCTTATCGTAGCCAGTACTGCTACTAACGGCCACTGAGCCGGCATCGCCTGGACCGCCGCACCGCAGCGGGTCCCTACCAAAGTGTGGCATGGCCGCGGCGGAACCGCTCAGCGAGGTGCGGCGCACCTGCGGCCGTGGCCCGGTCTTGACGCACGTCTCGCGATCTCCCAGGGCACGGTACAGCAACTCTGGCGGGCAGGTGAACTTGTATACGTAGCGCTCTCCGGACACCTTCTGCATGATGCCCTTGTCGTAGTAGTAGCGCAGCGAACGTGACAGTTTGTCGTAGTTCATGGCTGGACGGTGCTTAATCTCGCCCCACCGCACGGCCACTTCCTCCGGCTCCAGGAGGCAGAACTCCAGTTGACTGTGGTCCGTCCACTTGATCAGTGTCGCGTCACCGGTGGTTTCATCGAGCAGTGACAAGAGGAATTGCCACAGCTGCATTGCACCACGACCTGGACAATACACAGACCAAGAACACGCGGCAGGGTAAACCAGCATGGACTTTCGGAACACTTTCAACTCCGAATGATGTACTTTGTAGTAGTGTTGTACATACCGGTACAACACTGAGATAGGCAGGCACCACGTGCACACAATACTCTTTCTGCTGTTCAGGTTAACATGCTTCAAGATACTGCAGGCAGATTTTCCGCTCTACAAAGCAATGCATTGTAGAAAATCAGTCTGCCAGTGTAGTCTGCAATACATTAGCTGTAGTATATTTTGGGACAGGGTAAGGTTGGTATTCACAGAGAATAACTTTGGAATAGTCTGTGGTTCCTGTTACGATCATACTGAACAGCCAAAGCTCAGTCTGTGTTTCACACATACACACACTGGTAAATATACCCCACACTGTAGACCGCATGACTCAGTCCCGGCTGCATACTTTGATTGCTATAGACAGCATTGGCATACATGTCCCATTGAACGCTAAAATAGCCTGGTGTCTTCTTCGCATTTCAGGTGGCTTAGGACTAGTTAGTAGCACCGTCTTTAGCGGTTTAGTGCTAACTTGATGAGGTCGTAGCCAAGGTCTAATTCCAAAGACCACCTAGTTTCCTGTTGGAAGTAACATCGGAGGCATGGGAAACGCTTTGGGGTGGGTACAACAAGGATAGCAACACGTGCTAAAATGAGCCAAGCCGCTGGACTGTAAACATCGTAATGATGTTTCCTGGAGATTCTTGGCTGCTTACTAACTTCCCCAGTACTAGACGTTTCTGCTTGCCTTGCAGAAAGGCACACCGTGTGAGACAGGCGCGCGTTCTCATTTAGTCCTTTTGAGTATGGTACTGCAGTCCATACATCCGAATTGGATTCGGTGAAAAATGGAGATATTGTTAAAAACAACATGGACCACGTATAGATTTCCACCATCTGGCATGTACACAAACCGACCCGGTAATAGGCCCGCGATAACGCTACCACCAAACACATGCATGCTTGCAGACAGCACCCGCCATCTGTACTTACGTTGCGGTAGTCTGACGTTCTTCGGTACTTGTAGCCGACCAGTGGAGAACATTGGCGACGGAGTGCCTCCCATTTGGTCGGCGTGGCCGAACTGCTCTGGCCCAACACCCGCCATGTTAGCTGCTACTCCTCTCGGCTGTAAGGTCGTGTACATGCCACATGTAGACACGGAGGCTAGATCGGCCGCCATAAGCCCGCCACCGTTGCCTCCACCGCCGACTACCGGGTCCAGACCATTGGCGGTGACGTGCAGTGCCGGCTTGATATCTACGGACAGTACATGGGCCGCAGATGTACAAAACACCACAAGTCTCAGTATTGTCGTCTTTATAGAAAAGAAAAGGACCAAGGAACTACAACTTTCACGATAATGAAAATGTCCACTAACACCACCAGTTACTTGACGATCAGCTCATGCGATAACATTGCACGACACTGACCAATGGTACTGACTACTGATGTTCCACAACTAACTGCCAATCAGCTCTAGCACGTCTTGGATGCGCACTCCAACAGCCTTCCAAATAGGAAGGTTCTAAGTTTTAGGAATAACATAGGAGGGGAACCTATGTTAGTCCTATAACTTAGAACCTTCCAACTTGGAAGGCCGTTTGAGTGCGCATCCAAGACGTGCTAGAGCTGATTGGCAGTTAGTTGTGGAACGTCAGTACCATTGGTCAGTGTCGTGCAATGTTATCGCATGAGCTGATCGTCAAGTAACTGGTGGTGTTAGTGGACGTTATAGCGTAACTTGTTTTACTGCCAGAAGTCGTCTTCATATAAGGAGTCAGATATGCCTGTTTGTTGTACGACTTTAAATAAATCCAACCAACCAACCAACTTGTAGTTCCTTGGTCCTTTTCTTTTCTATAAATGTATGCTTGGCTCTTCATCCGAGTTTATTATCATCTTTCATTATTATTTTTGTGTGTGTATTAGATTTAGAGTGATCGATCAAGCTAGGGCGAGGGAGCGTAATACTCTGATTTTTTTTAAAGACTGTCCTTAGTGTCTTGGACTCCTGCGCCTGCTAGATGTGGCACAGTCCTGCCCTTTCAACTTTTAAAGCCGAAGGTGTAAAAAATACCAAAATCGCTTGTAGTTGTCCGAGCACATGCACCGTATGAAACCTACATGTATGTTTTTGCACCCCATCAACCAACTCACGCAATCATTTTTATAATTACACTATCAGCCCGGATCATCCATTCGCGCTATGATCCAAGCTTGCAGCCTATATCAATCTTATCTTCTGAAAATTGTAGTCAAGTTGCTGTCTGATGATCGGTTAAAACCGTGAAACTCGGAGTTACAGAAGAAAAACTTTTCGTCCCTCTCAAGTGTGTGTGTGTGTTCCTATGGTAACCAAACATTTTTCAAATTCTGCCTACGGTAACCGTACTACCCTCCTGGGAGTAGAGTGTGGACCCCGTAACCTAGGTTACCTTGGCTGAAGAACTGGTGGCCTGCTGCATTGGGAAGTGTAGCATTTGCCAGCTGCAAAGGTGTGCCTGTGAAATCCACTGGTG
The DNA here is from genome assembly GCF_964019385.1 of Sycon ciliatum. Taxonomy (NCBI): domain Eukaryota; kingdom Metazoa; phylum Porifera; class Calcarea; order Leucosolenida; family Sycettidae; genus Sycon; species Sycon ciliatum. The sequence goes on from NC_088646.1 coordinate 37,057,295, forward strand.
GAGCTGAATCGTGATCCCAGGGTTGTGGCAGGAAGGCTGCGTGTAGGGCCAGTGGATTGTTGCTGTTGCCCACGAGGCCAGCAGCAGCCACTGCAGAGCCCAGTGACTGAGACTGGCCATGCATGGCATGCTGATGCTGCTGGTGGGAGTGCTGCTGCTGCTGTTGATGATGATGATGCTGGTGCGGGTGAGAGTGGTGAGGGTTGTGAGAATGGCTTGCTGCTGGTACGCCACCACCACCACCGCCACCGCCACCGCTGCCATGGTTGTTTCCTTGTCGTAAGCCATACTCATATGTTGCATTGAAAACCACCCGCATCGACGGGTGGGCCGAGTTGCCAGCATTTGGGTGATACGCGGCGGCAGCAGCAGCGGCAGCGGCAGCAGTACTGGCACCAGCGCCACCAGAACTGCTGCTCCTACCTCCAGTAGCCGTGCCGTGTGCAGCCAGCGTCAGATCCGCGCCTGGCTGCTGACAACCGACGATGTGAAAGGAGTTCGAGGGCTGAGCGGACGCCACGTTTGCTACAAGGCCGGACGAGGAGGTGTACACACCGGATGAATCGCTAAATGCGTGCGCCAATGCCTCGTCAGCTGCGGACGGTGCTGCCACGACATGGGCAAAGACCGGATCCGAGTTGAGGTTCTTCAAGACTTCATCCAGTAACTCTAGAGTGCATGCCGTAACAGAGAGAGAGGAGCAGAAAATGATGATGATATCCTCTGCAGGAAACACAATCGATCAGGCACTGCCAGAAACGAGAGTCACACAGACTTCACAGAGCATTCACTGCCCTGAAAACCTACTACTACTGGCGTACTTGGATAGTGGTATCGGTAGGAGCAGGTGTCACAAAGCTTGAAACCACCACACCGCACTCCTGACTCGCCGCAAGCAACGTCCAACAAACCACATGCAATGCAAACGGCAGAACACGCAGCGACTGGAAAACAGCAAGAAGAAGAATCCGAGACTAATGTCACCTGGTAGGCGCACAAGTGAAATGAGAAAATAACGAGTGGGGATCGGTACACAGTACACAGATACAGATACTGAACATTTTCTTACCTTCGTCGTCGTCCTGGCCACCTCTACTACTGTTGGCATCGGACAACGCGAACGGGTTCAGGGAAGCCGGGAGGGAGCAGAAGGCAGCGTCTGCATTTTCCTCAGAATCTAGCGTCTGTTCCGCTTGTTCGACCTACCACGAAACAACACAACATGCAGCACCATCACTCTCACAGAATCACGGTAATTGTTATAGCATTCTGGAGTCCAATGCCTGGCGGCCGATCGTGATAATTGACACGCCACACGCATACATGTATATGCATGGGCAGTGAAATCATAATGAGCTCAGCTCCAGAAGCACTGCACCATGTAGATCTGTGTGTCGCCAGCCAAGCGAAACAGATGGTAGCGAGAGGTGCAAGGACAATGATGGACTGGTGGACTGATGCAATGATGGACTTGACGACTTCATGCATGTAGAATCCACATGAGCACAAACAGACTCCCGAGGCCTGTGTGCCGTTCTAACTTCTACTTCTAGCTTGCGGGTGGTGCCCAGGCTGAATCAAATCCTTTGATAAGCTATCCCGCTGCAATTATGTATTGATTAGCGAATGTTGTGAGTCGATAATGTTAGCAGGTAGACCTACTACACACTACAACACACTACTACACACCAGTCGCTACTGCACTACACTTTTTTTCTCATTTCTACCTTTTTTCTTTTTTTTTGGCATTACTTTACCCTACAAGTACAACTAATTACTTTCAAGTCTCCCTTCTCATGTTCAGCGTCACCTGGCCACAGTGCGGCGATGCTATTCAGCCATTTTCAGTGAACAGTCTGCGGACCTCACCAGGAGTAGTTGAGTCGCATCATGTCAGGCTCATGCGCGTCATGGTCATACAACATTTTGCTTTGAATACAATCATGTACAATGCATACGGATAACCGAAATGCAATGATACCTATTCGTATACTAGTATCTATGTACGAGTACTGAATTCACACCACATGCATATACATGTGCATAGAGTGTCTCGCCCGCGGCCTCCCTTGGGTCTGTTCCATAATCGGCAAGTCCGGGCGCACGAGTTAAAGCCAGTTTTTAGGCCATTGCTGATCTCTATTCAAGGAACTCTTCTGCTTTGCCAAAGCGCACGTCTGGATTGTCCAAACAGTAGCCAGCAAACACCCATGCTATGCTGGTCAACACACACTGCAAGATTGTGTGGTGTGCAGCAACAGCGCACATGTGCACATCAGCTTCAATAGCTTCTCAATAGGCCTCCGTCTCCTATCAAGTCTAGCGCGACCGTAAAGGAGGCCTGGCGTATCACATGGAAGGTCGCACAGTCGTCTGTCTGCACATGACAGTGTGTCACAGGTTCGACTCCCACAATTCCGACTCTGCACATCATCAATTTAGTGGAAGTGTATTACCGTATTTGTACGAGCATTTCGAACCCCAAACAAAGCAATTACTGAATTAGAAACCAGTCCACAACATTCCTTCTTTCTCTTCACATTGACTCGTGGTGGCGTGCACAGGAGTGGTGCATAGCGGAGATTACAAGCGTAAGCGGCGGCGAGGAAATCCACTAACACTAACTTACCGTGATGTGAAGCTTGTCTCCGGTCACTGCTACGGGAACACGGGGAAGGTCGGGAGCACAGGACGAGAGCACCGCCGCTGGCTGCTGTTGTTGCTGGAAATGTCGCTCTTGCTGATCTTGTTGGTGGTGGTGATGGTTTCGATTTGGTCCCTCTTCGCTGTCGCTGCTACTACTGCTGCCGCTGCCAAAGGTGCTATTGTCACTGGTGCTGTCACTATTGCTACTGCTGCTACTGCTGGTGCTGGCGCTGTTGGGGATGATGATATTGTTCTTGTCGCCACTGGTATTGTTGGTAGTGAGATTGGGCGATGCTGGATCGCTGCTGGTGCTCGACTCACAACAGCTCAGGTCGCTGGTGCTACTGGTGTGTGCTTCTTGTGCAGTGCTGGTCATAGTGCAGCCTCACAACCTAACGACACAATTGCGTGAAATTGTCTATCTACTGAATAGAGAATGGCGCGTTCTACGATGTACAGCCTATCTGCTTCCAAACATTGATCCGGTTACAACTCTAGGTACACGGACTGTAGTCGAGACTGAAACAAGGGTAGAAACACCGATCGACAGCTTGTACATCTACGCCTACAGGTAATACTGTAATACTAGTAATACTTGTAATATCACTCTACTGCTGGTTATACTGGTGCTGAAACTGTCACCGGTGACCTAAAAGAGGACTCCCCTTCGTAGTGTGTCAAATTAAAACCGATCGTTCATCTCAAGTTCTCCAGGATGAAGTGCCGAGCTGGAACTATGTCCGACCAAGACATAAGACATGCTGAAGGATGAAAAGCTAAGTCGGGCGATATAGGGTTCATCCAGGCTTTGCTCAGCGCCACGATTCAGTGAGAGAACGATGCGGATTGCGGTGGACTTGAAGGGTGGCGAGAAGCCAGGGGGGTTGTGATGTGCCCGTTGCATGGCTTTGGCCTGTGTGCAGCAAGTCTGTGCGGTGTGTCGCCTGGACTATATATCTTGGCCGTATATATGCGTGTGCGTGTGCGTGTGGTGTGTGTGTGTGTGTGTGTGTGTGTGTGTGTGTGTGTGTGTGTGTGTGTGTGTGTGTGTGTGTGTGTGTGTGTGTGTGTGGTGTGTGCGTGTGTGCGTAAGAATCCAAAGGAAATGAGCTTCATGCAATTCTCTCAGCTTTAACACGTATTATCATGCCATCTCCGCCATCCGGAAGATGGTGACGAACATTGGACCTTGGCCTGACTGAGCTGAGGCCCTGTATCCTCCCTAAAAATATGCATCTATTGTTGTTTTGATGCTGAGGCGTAGAAGCTAGCAGTCACAGCCAGTATGCTTTGGTAATGGTCATTGGTTATTGCTCCTGGACGTGCAGTGCGTCGCCCTTCTCAGCTTCTGACATTCCACAGCACCCCCGAGAAGCTTCGTGCAGAGGTCGTCCGATCCGGCTGGTAAAAAATAGAACGTGTCTATAGCAGTATAGGGCATCACTTGTAGAGTAACTCCTCGACTGTCAGCTGCGTGGGTGGTGGTGAAAGCCTCGCTGGGCCCAGTGCAGTGCAGCGATACCGGAAGGCACGCGCGCAGACAGCTCTCTTCTCTTCAGTTCACTTTCGAACAGGTCCCGGACGCCAGCTGCTTCCTAGTTGGCTGGATCACCTAGTCTGACTCACTCGCTCAGCTGACTCACTCTTCAACATCAAAACTAGTTTCCACGCGCTTTTGAGGTTGATGGCTGTCATCGGGCCCAACTCCGCTGCCTCCTTGCAGATTGCAGTGACCAGTCGTGGCCGTGTGAGCTAAGGGTGCAGCTCACAGCCTCCAAGACACCATCACTTGTCGTAGGACAATGCGGGTCTACGGCTGAGAGGCGGGTGAAAGTGAAAGACGTAGCGTCATCGTAATTTTACTTGTATAATTGTCCCAATGGCGCCCTCAATGCTGTTACTGTGCTGCAATCGAGGGGAGGGGTGCGTGCGGGGTCTGCAAACAATCCGCGCTCCAATAAGATTGTACACAAAACCCGCTACCACTACGTTACTGTAGCCTAGAGCCAGTAGAGGTAGCCCCTTACCTTGCTCATGCAAATCGCGGCATGTCTTCCTAGTACTGTACTTGTTACTGTGTGTATGGATCAGTACATGTGCCGTGTGGTCAGAGCTTCTTGTCGATAGAGTTGTGTAGCCTAATAGCATTAGTATTACATGTGCAGTTGTAGGCATGTGTTATGTGTGTGTACGATCGTGTACCACCGTCTTGACCTGTTTCAATTTGCAACAAGGTCAGATCGGTGGTGAGTGAGAGAGAGAGAGTTCAGTAGGTTTGGTACAATGATAGCTACTGAGCTGGCCCCAAACGCTGGCCGAATCGAGTATTACTCCAGGCTCAAGTGCCGGCGAATTGTGAACGAGTTGAGACGCTTACATCCAGTATTCTGCGCCTAAATATAACCTACGCAGAACGCGTGGGCAGACTGTCCACAACAATACTCAACAGTGTTCTGTGCGTCCCTGTGCCTATATTAATCTCCTATTGTCTTCGGTGGTCTTACAAGCCTTGAACTGATCTCCTTTAAAGACTGAACACAAGTTCATGTGCACTCCTCATACTGTAACGTTAAGTCTAAGTCTAAGAGAGCGCGGGTGGCGCCACCTACAGTACATTGTACATAGTGAAACTATCAAAGAGCATACTATGACATGAAACAGCATTGCCAGTGGGAACTACGGTGCTACAATATCAAAACAGTGACAACTTTTGTACATACAAGTACATGTACGTCTTCCGCACACACAGTTCAGGCTTCAGCTAGGCAATATAGATGTGCAATGTACATGAACCGGTCTTCCACACCAGCATAACATCCTTTGATAGTCAAAAATCATTCCATTCCTTTTTTTCTTCCATAAAAGTTTCTTCATACATGTATATAACGTTCATAGTCATACACATGTAGGAAGGCATAGCTGCCTAATTATGACTATTAGAAAAACATATAATTATATAACAACAGCAGCAACGCCGGCTAGGTGATCTTTGTTGTGCTCACGCGCTTGGATATTGAAGTGTGGGTGGATGTCGTGTTTGCAGACTGCACTCGAAGCAGGTAACGATTTCAGGTGACGGTATACATGACTGTACAGTTTTATCACCTTTCTTAGTACCGCGATCCTCACTGGCTATGGCACTGAATCGGTGTCCCGCCATACTGGGCTTTAAATAGTGGGTTATTTTTCTTGATGTTCATATCACCTGATGAGTGCCTGAGATGGCATGAAACTTTAAGTTGTGACTGATCAGGCCATCTGTTGTTCTGACTAGTGTGACTGTACACAGTCACTCATGTACATTGTGATGTATTATTCCCGAATCCCTCTTGTTGGTCTCTCTCAAGTCGTTGCCAGTCGTGCAGCTATGGAGATAGTATGTAGTATGTAGTACCCACCGTTCTCTTGCCAGGCTAGCTATGATGTACATGTAGACGCTACACAGCCATACACAGTTGCACATACATGTACATGACCTTCAACAGCATCAATATCACTTGCGCGATCATGATACAAGAAGGAATGCCGAGCCAACTATCACGGTATGTAAAAAAATTTAATTATAATCACCATTGAATGCCAATCATGTACAGCCATGTACTACTAGTACAATTTAATGCTGTGCGCCGCAAGCAGAACATCCTACTACCCTGACTTGGTCCAGTGCAGTGGTTGTGAACACACTCACGTTGAAATCGTATCCTACTACAAGTGCAGTAAGTCAGTGAGTGAAGTATCATCTTGATCGTGTAGTTCTGATGTGGTGTAGGTGCGGCTGGGCGATGCCGTGAGAGTGACCTCGGTGAACTCTTGATCGCATCCCATCGTCATACAATGATCATCAAGGCCCCAGCGCTGCAGCAGGAGTCGAGGCACAAATATGGGAAGATCTTCCGTTCGCATTCAGTGCAGGGCTAGCTGTGAAGGCTGATCGTATCCGATCGTCCAGTAACGCCTCTACTATTACAGCGCGTGCTGAAAGGAGTCTTAGCCTGACTTACATGTAGCTGTAGGTAGCCAAAACCGCTACTGTCAGTTTCGGGCTGTCGGGGTCTGTTGTATACACATTCTTGGGCACAACTATTTGTGGATTGACACAGATCGTCTCCCCGCCATATTGGAGCGCCTGAAAACTATGTATTGTCTTGTTATAGTTGCAAGGTGGATCAATCTCACCCGGAAGGTTCCGTACCCCGACAATGTCCTCTGTCCTGTTACATGGCCTTTAACTACTTCCAACCCGAGCAAGCGACAGCCTAAGTTACCCTGCCTTTCCGTATCGATACTCTACATTGTGTGTCATTCCACACTGCGCCTATTTCCTATTCCTTGGCGACCTACGCCGTGGCTGTATTTGTGATACAATGTTCTTGCAGTTGAAAGCGAGCCTCGCATCCTGCTTGCTTTAATGACCTTGCTGTGCATGTATTGTTTAGGACACCGTCTGTGGTGCAAGATAATAAGCAAAACGACACTTTTGTCTTGATCGGTGATGATGTGGGAGCCTTATTAAGTTAACAAAAGCAAGGCTTCAGAGCAAGAACGTACAGTCATCTGGTGACAGGTCAGGCAAGTGCTGCGTCTCGAGCTCCTGTCTTCGGTTGGGCCTCACTTCACTTGTCCTTCCTTCCCCATTTAAGAATATCCACGTTAGGCAAGAAGTGTTTCAGCAGGCAACGATAAGACAGTAGTTTACCCTGTTAGAGCACTCAATGACCGTACCGTGATGGGCAGAGCGCAATACACAAGACGTACACAAAGAACGCAATACACAAGAGGTACACGAAGGAAACTCTTGCACAACTGTACATTGTTTTATGATCTATTTCATGGATGACACAACCTACTCGTGAGAAGAGGAGAGAGGAGCTGCAGGACAAGACAACAATGGGAAGAGTTGGGGCTCCAAGAAGGAACCTGTGCAAAAAGGTCTCGGCGTCACCGCGAGCTTGCGCACCATGAGTTTATAGCCAGGTAAAGGAGAGAAAACAGAATGGAGGCGAGGCTATTGTGAAAAGTAAGGATGCGTGGAGAGAATGATGGGAGCGCAGAAGATGTATGGATGATCAGGGGTGGAGGACAGGAGCATTCTAGATGCTAGAAGGGGTGCACGAATATTGATAGTTGTTCCTAGCGGGAGTCAGTGGCCCAAAGCCAATGACTACGGAGAATATGGTGGTGGACATTTGCCTTGAAAGCTTGGAGGCCGCGGAGTCTTCTTGAGGGATGGCTGTATGGTGAACAGGGAAGCCTGGAGCGTATTCTCGGCCAGGTTGACGCTGAACGGAAATGAATGTACATGATTCTTTTATTGTATTTTATTTTTGTAGCCTTTGTAGGTTTATTATAATTGAGAGTCATGCAGCTACATGTACAGTCGTGATATTATTAGATAAACCGTTGGTGGTTGACAGCATGTTAACATGTTACAAGGCGGAAGAACATCGTGTTCGGAAACAGTGACCTTACTACAAGCATCCCCGTTGGTAGAGCCTGATAGTGATACGTTACTATTTACGACGGGGCGTGATGTGTATCTATATTCATTACGTCATAGTTGTACTGCATGCACGCACACACACAGATTAGTTGAGTGTGCTTCTTTTTCCTGTTGTTCTTTCTCATGACATGTTTTGTTTCCGTTCCCAAGTCTTCACGAATAAATAGTAACGTATCATGGCGCAGTGAACTTGTTCTTTCCTGTGTCCGTGCCTTGTGTCCGCACCTTGTAGTGTTTGCACGGGCCCAGTTGTTTTTTTCCGTATGAAGTAGTAGTTTCCGCGATCGAAACTCTGTCTCAGTTGAATTATTTTAGTAGTGTACTTGTTCGTACTCGTGGACGAGTGACTAATCGTAATGGAACAATCACAGGACGATACCGGATTTGACCTGTCCTCCGCGACCGAGCGACAGCAGGAATCTCAAATGGGTGTCCTGATGAAATTTATGGAGCAGCAGATGCGTGCAGCTGAGGCTCGTGATAAGGCGATGCAAGATCTGTTCAAGAATGTTCAGAGCAGGTCGCTATCACCATCGCAGCCTCAGTTCACTCCGCAGCCCTCAGCACCAGTTCAGTCCACCTCGCAGACCTCAGCACCACGGCCAGTGAACAGTGTTTCCTGCCCACACCTATTGTCGTCTGCGACGCTGGCTGATTTTCACTCCTTCGTTGAAAGCTGGAGAGATTTTAGTGTTTGCCAGCATTTGGCCAGCCAGGCTCGTGAGGCCAGAGTGGCAACACTCCGTCAGTGTTTCGATGAGGAGCTGCGACGTTTTATCCGAGAGGATATTATCTGCATACCAGCTTCAGCTGACGTCGACCTGATGCTGGAGCGCATTCAGGCGTATATCAGACGGCAACGTAATCCACTGTTGGACCGCATAGAGTTTTACCAGCGTGTCCAGCAACCTGGAGAATCATTTGATGCGTTTTACACAGCCCTGTGTGAACTACAAAGTGCATGCGACTTCTTGTCACACAGCCTATGTGGAACGTGTGATGCTCGCTGCTGTGCGCAGTGCAAAGGCCTCGGCCGTACCCTCAAGGAGGAATCTCTGCGCGACCGCGTCGTAATTGGTGTGCGGAACGATGAGACGCGGCACAAGTTGCTCGCAACTCATGGTCTCACGCTCGACCAGGCTGTCACCCTCTGTCGGACGGAGGAAGCAGCATACCACACCAAGGCACACATGCCCAGTCCTGGCCTCCAGGCAAGTGCTGCTAAGCAGTCGGCGTACAAGCAGCAGAAACGTCACAAGCCAGCTGACTCTAAGCCAAGTGAGACATCAAGTGCGACCAAGTCCACTTGTCCAAATTGTGGTCGTTCTGACCACACGAAATCTGTATGCCCTGCCAAGGGCAAGAAGTGCAACTCCTGTCATGGCATTGGGCATTTTCAGCGAATGTGCAAGAGCCAGAAACAGCCCAAGACTAGCTCTGCTGCCAAGCTTGGCCAGCTGAAGCTACAGCGTGCATCTCGCGTGGACCGTCGCACAGTACCTGTTTCGACCATGCTGCAAACAGAGGATCAGCCATCCCAACTGTCCTGGACACCAGACACAGGCAGTGACGTTGATGCCATTGGCGAGGAGCACCTCACGCAGATCGGTGGGTTCGTCGAGAACTTAGATGACGACCACGACTGTGTGCAGGCTGTGACCGGTGAGCCGCTACGCAACCTGGGCAAGATACGTGCGACTCTACGAGTCGGTGAGACGCAGCATGAAACCGTCATCCATGTGTACAAGGGTCTACACGATGCCCTGCTGTCTCATACCTCATTGCGTGCGCTGAAGTTTCTCCCACCTGATTGGCCAGTCCAATTCACCGCTGAACACGAGGGTGCATCTTCACCCAAGATCTGTGCAGCTGTTTCGTCATGCGCTCATCCTAGTGATGCTGAGTTAGCGCGGACACGTGAGCAGCTCCTGCAAGAGTTCGCTGACGTTTTCTCGGATTCTGGTCTGAAGCCAATGGAAGGTCCGCCAATGGAAATTGAGCTACAGCATGATTCTAAGCCTTCCTGTGTGTACACTGCTCGACCAATACCGTATGCGTTCCGTGACCAGATCAAGACTCAGCTCGACGGCATGGTCAGCGACGGGATTATTGAACCAGTGACGGAGCCCAGTGAATGGTGCCATCCGATTGTCATAGTAGACAAGAAGGGCAGCACTGAGAAGCGCCTCACAGTTGACTTCAAGCGGCTGAACGACCAAGTCCGTCGTCCCGCGCATCCCGTACATACGGCACGTGACGTTGTCTCTGGAGTTGGCTCTGCTAAGTTCTTTACGAAGCTCGATGCAAGGCACGGCTACTGGCAGATTCCTCTCAGTGACACTGCTCAGGAATTCACCACGTTCATCACCCCGTACGGCAGATATCGTTATCTGCGGAACCCGCAGGGTCTAATATCTGCTGGGGATGAGTTCAACCGGCGCACTGATGCTGCGTTCTCTGCCATCCCGCGTCTCGGCAAGGTAGTCGATGATTGCCTAGCGTACGACGACGACTTTCTGTCGCATGTCAGCCACGTGCGCGAGATTCTGCTCTGCGCCAGGGAGCATGGTATCACGTTCAGCCCCGCCAAGTTTGTGTTCGGTACGCAACGTGTCCATTTCTGCGGCTACAATGTCACGCCTGATGGCTGGGTCGTCGACGATGATAAGACGTCCGGTATTCGCCAGTTTCCAGTACCCGCCAACAGAACCGATCTCCGTTCGTTCCTCGGTCTAGTGAACCAATGTGGCGAGTTCACTCCACATCTAGCCGAGTTGACCAATCCTCTGCGTGGCCTGCTCAAGACCTCCCGTGAGTTCATGTGGGACGCTAGCCACACTGCAGCGTTTGAACGGACGCAGGAAGCTCTCTTGTCCCCTCCGGTTCTCGCTTTCTATCAAGTTGGTCAAGACCTCCGGCTTGAAACCGATGCATCCGCTCTAAGAGGTCTCGGATTCGTGCTTTGGCAAAAGCAGAATGATCAGTGGCGTATTATTCAGTGTGGATCCCGCTACCTGTCTGATGCTGAAACACGTTATGCTGTCATCGAGTTGGAAATGCTCGCTGTAGTATGGGCCGTGCGCAAATGCCGCATCTACCTGTCTGGTGCGCCATTTGAAGTAGTCACCGACCACAAGCCCCTGATTCCGATCATCAACTCATATTCGTTGGATCAGATCGAGAACCCGCGTCTTCTACGATTACGCCTCAAGCTCCAAGCCTATCAGCTGCAGGCATCTTGGCGAAAAGGTTCTGAAAATGCCTTCGCCGATGCGCTGTCCCGGAATCCTGTTGGCATTCCTTCCACCACTGATGAGCTTGGTGAAGCCCCGTCGCTTCATTGCCGCAGCATTCAGATCTGCATGGTGCACTCGGACACTGAGCCGAATGCGAATCTCAAGGTTGCAGAGCTGCGGGAAGCTGCAGCTGCAGATGCCACGTACCAGTCATTGATTGAGTGTATCTTGACTGGATTCCCTGATCGCCAGCAGAAGTTGCCTGCTCTGTTACGTGCGTACTGGAATGGACGTGAGCATCTCTCCGTCGACCATGGCATTGTGTTGAAGGGCAACCGCATTGTTGTTCCTGAATCATTGCGTGCTCAGGTATTGCACAACCTCCACGCTTCACACCAAGGCCTAGTGCGTACTAAGTCTCGTGCGCGTCAGCTTGTATACTGGTCCGGTATCACCAAGGACATTGATACACTCGTTCGTTCTTGTCCTGCTTGCCGCGAACACCAGTCGTCCCAGCCAGCTGAGCCCCTGCTGAACGACCGAACCCCAACACTCCCGTTTGAATGTGCATCTGCCGATTTGTTCACTTGTCAAGGTCACGACTTTCTTGTGTATGCAGATCGTTTGACCGGTTGGCCCTGTGTCGCGCGTACTGGCCGCACCACCTCATCGCATGACGTGATACTCGCATTCCGTCGCTGGTTCTCTGATGTTGGTGTTCCTGCTGTGCTGTGTACAGATGGTGGTCCCCAGTTCTCCTCGCATAAGTTTGCTGAGTTTTGTAAGCGCTGGCAGGTAAACCATGTCATGTCCTCTCCCCACTACCCGCAGAGTAATGGGCACGCCGAAGCTGCTGTCAAAGCCATGAAGCGTCTTATCACCAAGACAACCGTGAATGGCAATCTTGACACAGATGACTTCCGCCGAGGGCTACTGGAATGGCGAAACACACCTGGCTCCTCTGGTCAGAGCCCCGCTGAGCTCCTATATGGCCGCTCTCTCCAGTCATTCGTCATTGCACATTGGAAGGAGTTTGATTCATCCTGGCTCTCCAAAGCGACGACACGTGATGAGACTGCCATGCCATCCGACGATTCCGTCACAGACAAGTCGTCAACTCGTCGCTCGTTGCCGCAGCTCCGCCTCGGCACCCACGTGGATGTTCAGCATCTGCGCACCAAGCAGTGGTCTATTCGTGGGGTCATTGTTGCTGTCGGTAATCATCGGGACTACCTAGTGAAGTTGCCGAGTGGTCGCATTTATTGGCGGAACCGCAGATTCCTGCGTCCGTATCGCCCACTTGTGCCTGCACCGCTTGTTGTCCAACCGGCTGCTGCTGACGCCTCTTCCCCGCCGCCGCCGTCCCGCCGCAGCGCACGTCAGCGCAAGCCACCCCAGCGTTTAAACATTGGTTCGCATCATGGACAGTCCTATGATTGACACTCTTGATCACTAATGTCAATTTCTGCTGTCTCTGCTTTGTTGTTTTCATTCTTCATTTTGTTTTATTTATGATAGATGTTGCTGTCACAGGTTTCGCAACATCTCGACGGGGCGTGATGTGTATCTATATTCATTACGTCATAGTTGTACTGCATGCACGCACACACACAGATTAGTTGAGTGTGCTTCTTTTTCCTGTTGTTCTTTCTCATGACATGTTTTGTTTCCGTTCCCAAGTCTTCACGAATAAATAGTAACGTATCAGAGCCCTGGTCTTGCGACCATCTGAACCGTATGGGACTGTTAGCCCCGGTTTTGACCCTCTGTATTCTGGAGAGTTGCCTTTGTCTTCTTGTTGTTGTGCCGTCAGTCGTGTATTCTTTGTTCGCTCCTGGTTGTCTTCTTGAATCATCTTGATACTCAGTCCTCACAAACCTTGTAGCGTTTGTTCTGTTCTTCTTTCTTCTCTTTTTTTAATACTTTTTCTTTCTTTTTCCAACTTCTGCCAATGGCATACCTCTCTCAGCTCGTCAGCTGACAACAGTTACTGTCACCATCATCACACTGTCGTGAGAAGGTGCTCTCTGTAGACGAGGTTGGTGATGTTCCGACGCGGCCATGGATGCCTATCTTCACCATGTTGATTCAAGAAGCCATCCAGGAGCGAACAAAGAATACACGAATGACGGTACAACAAGAAGAAGACTAAGGCAACTCCCTAGAATACGGAGGGTCAGAACCGGGGCTAACACCCCTACAGTTCAGATGGTCGCAAGACCCGGGCTCTACCAACCGCGGATGGTTGTAGTAAGGTCACTATTTCCGAACACGATGGTCCTCCACCTTGTCACATGCTGTCAACCAACAACATGTACCTGTACATGTGCTATTACTATTTTAGTATTAGATAAACCTTGTTGTTTGTTCAAACATGTTGTTAGTTGACAGCATGTAACAAGGTGGAGGACACCGTGTTCGGAAACAGTGACCTTTCTACAACCATCCACGGCTAACACCCATGCGGTTTTTTTTAAATATTGAAAATCAAAAACCTTCAGACATGTGAATGTGCACATATACAGTGTCCATACGGTTCAGATGGTCACAACCGACCGGGGCTCAAACCTACCAACCGTGTGGATGGTTGTAGAAAGGTCACTGTTTCCGAACACGGTGTCCTCCATCTTGTTACATGCTGTCAACCGATAACAGTCATAATAATAATTATTATACTAATATTATTAGTACTAGTGCGTTTGTGCAGTCATCATGGTCATTGCTAGCTGTATGCGTGTATTGTGGCATGGCTATGGGGAGTATGGCTCTGCCTGTGGCGTGTGTTGTTGTGCCACCAGCAGACTGTGACCTGCATGCTGGCGGCAGACTATCACTCTTGCGTTCTGGTGTGCAGGGCTGGAAAACGAGCACGCCCGCCCTCACTGTCCTCAGCGACGACGCGATCGACCTGCCAGCCGCACAGAAAATGAAAACCATGCCATGCCACTGCCAGCTACGAGCACCTTCAAGGTTTACCAATATTGCCGTAGCACAGTCAGTATTGCCTGTAGCTTTGGTCTTTGATTTTGACTTTGAGCATTATTTTTATCATTACATGCATAAGCGATTACTATGACCGATACTGCATGCACTTTATGCGGGTGGGGTATCATAATATTATGGCACCGCGGCAGTCTAGCGAAGTGAGTTGGAAAACATGTGCACATGTATGTTGTCCATGGCTCAGCTCTACAATGGTTATCGTCCTATCTGTCCTGTCGTCGTCAATCTGTTCGTTTTTCATGGATCCTAACGGTTATCTGAACCTATGCCCGTAACCTCTGGTGTACCACAGGGTTCGATACTTGGCCCATTGCTCTTCCTATTGATTTGCCCTCTATAGTTACTGGTGTCAGCCTCTTTGCTGATGAACGGCCCTTGTCTACTCTGATAGCTCTCCCGATCCGCTTGTTATTACGATGCAGACTGGGGTAAATTCCACAGTGACCTGGATGGAAACTTGGAAACTCAAGCAGAACCTAGCCATAACGGAGGCTATGTTTGTCTCCCCCTCCCCAGCCCGCCAACCCGTGCATCTCCCTGGTGTCAATTGTCCTATTAAGTTGAAATCGTTACACAGCATAAATAAAACAGTCATCTTGGTGTAATTCTTGGCAGTCAGCTGGCCTGGTCGCCACAAGTTGACTATATCCGAAAGCGCACTAGCACTGCTCTAGGCATGCTGCAACATCACTGTGGCCACTTGAATGATGGCTGCAAAATCCTATTTTACAAGGCATGCATCCTACCAATAATTGACTACTGTGACACCTCGTGGTCTGGCTTATCAGTAGCTCTTACCGACTCCTTGGAAGTTCAACACCAACTGCTTCTGAAGATCCAGATTCTGTTTGGCGAAGACCGCATGTATCCCTCCCAATGTTTGTACAGGCTTGCCCATGCATGCCCCCTTTCAGTTCGACCCCAGCATCATCTTTTTTTGTATCCTCATCCACAGAATACGTCTTTGCAAAGTTCCGCAGCATCTCACGTTATACAATTGGTTTTCGACTTTCCGTCCTCTAGCCAAACACGTTATCCCTTACCCCTTAGCCCTTCACCGTGCTTCATCATCTCTTTACCTCAAATCCCCTATGTTCTCTGGCTATGCCCTTTGGAGTAAACTGTCCTCCCAGATGAAAACCTCGGACACGACAAGCGAGTTCACGATTGATGTTGGGCTGTTATTTTTTGCATCTTTCGTTTGTTTGTTTCGTTGCAGGGGTGTTTTACTGTGTGACTCCAGAATTGTTAGTTCTTATTATCTCAGAGTTGTAACAAAGCTTTCAATCTCTCTCTTGTGTAGTTCTTATCATCCAAATTGCCAACTTGCGTTGATTGCGCAGTTCTTGTGTTCTACATGTATATATCGAGGTTCGCTATGACCAATTCAGGTTGCATTGTGTGTTCTTTGTTTTCATTGCATTTTCGAGCATTACATTCATTGTGTCACTTTCCCGTACAAGAGGCTTTTTCAGACTATAAGTTACTGGTTTTTGTAGGAAAGTAAGGTCCGCACGTTCGCGCTACCACCGGCCGAGCAATTCTTGACAAAGAAAACCAGCTTCGGAAGTTTCGCTTGCGCTTGTACTGGAGTGCTGCCCACTATCATGGTTGGGTGCGTCCCAGTCTACCCTCAACCGGCTGGACCTAGTACAGCACCGAGCCCTAAACTCACATTGACATACCTCTACTTGCACATGACAAGTTGCTAGTAGTTGCACTGGATTGATGATCCCCCAATCTTGATCATCATGATACCCCCGCGGGCAGTTGCTAATCAACACTGGCGCTCCGATCGCCATCACTCGGCATCAGCAAGAGGATCAGCACAAGCACCAACTAGCACAGATACTGCCCGCTGGAGCTCGTAATACTAATAGTGCTACCAGATCATTCCCCCCCCCCCCCCTCAGGCAGGATCCAAGAGCAGAGAATGGAGTCGTCTCCCCTCTCAGACTCTACCCTGCTGCGCCACCTTCCCTAACAGAAGAGAATGCAGGCATTCAAGGAAGGCAGTTACAAGTCTCTCAGCAGTCGAGACTGGCCCTCAGCCACAGTCACAGTCACAGATGCCCTCTGACCCTCCCTGAACACCCTCTCCGCTTGCACCCTGGCTACCCCACTTTACCCTGTAACATGTAACAATCATCTTTCCATTTTTCCCCTCCATGTACATGTATCCTCGATCCCCTTTGTCTTCTCTTCCCCACTCTCAGTCTCTGGTGCACTGAAGAGTCGCCTGGGCCATGGCCATGTCAGACTATGGCATATCGATCATGACCGTATACAATGTAACTGTTAGTCGCGGATAAGTAGGTCACATGTACATGTAAGTAAATTACTCAAATCTGTGGACAGCAACTGTTTCGCTCTGTTAGAGCTCCTCGGCACAGCTCAGAGGACCGAAGCGCAGCTCTTCGCAAATGAAATACGTTTCCGTCAAGCAAAGCATTTTTATAAAGAGCTGCAAACCCCGCCAAGAGTGCTCGAAATGCTCCAAGAGCAGTGAGCGTTGCACAAGGCGAGCGGCAAGGGTTCGCGCTATTTAGGTATTAAAATAATTATCGTGTCCGTTCCCGAAGGCCAGTCGTGGATAGGAGCGACTTACAATCTCGAAGGGTCGGCTGTGAGGTTTTGGAGACGATGGTGGGCAGGACAGTGCCCTTGTATTTTCCTGTTTTTTGGTGTTTTTTTGTTTTTTTTGTTTTTTTTCTCGTTTTTTTGCGTTTTTTTTCACACATACAATTGTTTTCATTTTTTGGTGTTGTGTTCTAATCATTCGCCATGCCACTGTCAATTGTATTCTGTTTGCCCGTAAAAGAGGCCTTTATGATAGGGACTTACCATGAGTCACGACTCTGCCACTCGTCTCTATGTAATGATTGTAATCAAGTCAAGATATACATGTCATGTAGATCTACTTGTAGATAATGATTGTTTGTCTAATACATGTACTAGTAATAGTGTTGCAGGTTGTCTTGTATCTTGGGCGAGCTAACGAGTCAATGACTTCTGTAGCGGAGGTCGAAGTCCATTGAGAAGTGACAAGTCAAGTAGTCATGGCCGCGCCGAGCGCTGGCCTTGCAGCCATCCGCGAGCATGCACTGCAAGTCTGCATTGCAAGTCTGCATTGCAAGTCTGCATTGCTGCGGTCCACTTTTACAGTGACTGTGTTGGTTTGTTTGTTTCTGTTTTACTTCACCTTTGACCTTGACCTTCGCCCATCGCCGGAGCGATGCTGCAAGTCATAGCAACTAAGTTAGTTACCCGGTACTTGTGTGCTGGGATTGCACCATTCAAGAGGCCAGATACAGCAGTACAGGCATAGCACTTCTGCTTTCTCGTCTAACCATACTCTCTCCCCCCCCCGGTCATTCCATCGGATTTCAATGGCCACAACCATGACAACAGTGGTATGGGCGCTTTCACACATTTGGGCCCAGGTTTTATACCGTAATTCTCGAATGGACAGAATGCACGGATTGCGGGCCTTTTGCGGGACGAACTGGACTACACGTAAAAATCGTAAAAGGGGATCACGTTTTTCATCATCGTGGGATCACGCGGCGTCTGGAATTAGCAATTCCGCCCTCTCTTCAGAATTGACGGAATTGGAATTGAGGACGTAATTTGTGTAATCGAACAGTTCATTCACCAAGTAATCGAACGCGCCCAGTCAGTACAGTACTAGTTGTAGCCATGTTGGTACGTCATCATCATGATCATACATGGACCTCTTCGCGACTTCGGCCTTCCTTCTCCGGTTGTCATGACGGAATCCATCAACGCGTTGCTACGACTACGTTTTGGGTAAATGCGATGCTGTTGTTATGGTTGTTGCCACGGACTGCAGACAGGTGACCACTTCGATTTTTTTCGACTTCGAGCTGGACTTCTGGCCTTACTCACTAACTCAGTCGAGTCTCAGATGTAGCGTTCTGAGTTCGGGAGACTAACCAGTCATTTCCCGGGGAGGTTGTTGTTGTATCGCTGTGTTGTTGAGCTCCCCTAGTTAGCGAGGGTCAAGGTGGACCGAACTTTTGTCTACCACCTTACACTTTCTGAGGTGTTCGTTACTCTAGATGAACTTCACTGTGAACGAAGGTTTCAGAGGGGTTCGTGCTCATCCATGAATCGCGTGTTTTTCCTGTAAATAAACTGCCCAATTGCTGATTGGAGTCGAGCCCCGGATAGTCCATCATAGCTCCTGTTCTATATGCCAAACTGTTAGCGAGTGGTGGCAAAGACCATGGCTCAAGCAGAAATAACACCCCGCTATGCGTTCGGAGTACGTCCCGACATACCCGGTAGCGTCGTGTTCAGCAGCGATCGAAGCCTCGTCTACTCGTGCGGCAAGAACCTGGTCATTTACAACACGGAGACGCTCCAGCAGCAGCTCATCAGCTACGCCACTGCCGGCGGCGATGTGGACGGTCTCAGCGCCGTGTCTATCTCTCCGAGTCGCCGCTTCCTGGCGGTGGCGGAGCAGGGTGCGAGCAGCGAGGCACACGCCCTAGTGACAATCTGGGACTTGCACACGCTGCGCCGGCGCAAGGTGATGCAGATCAAAGAGAGCCAGAGTCCGACTGTGATCAGCATGAGCTTCTCAGCGGATAGTAAGTATCTAGCGACGCAGAGTTCCAAACCAGATTGGTCTCTGACGCTGTGGAACTGGGAGAAGCCCAAGAGCATTGCCACAGTCAAGTCCTCCAATATCACCACAGCAGCTGTGTACCAGGTGAGGGTCAGACAGGTACTGATCATGAATACAGCGTGGCAGTAGTGACAATGGGACAATGGGACAATGGGTAATGGGAAGTACTGCTCTGAGTCTGGATATTGAAATCCAGTGGAGTGATGGGGGGGGGGGGGGGGGGTACCCTTACTGCCTTAGGCCGTACACACAGTACACAGTGTATGTAGTTCCCCGTCACACTGTGAACATGGACCGGCAGTGCTCATGGCTGCAAGGCCACCACCCCGTGACCGCTTCATTTCTCAACAGATTCCAATGTCCACAACAGTGGTACCACTGTCCTGTTATTGTGCTGCTGTGGCCAGTGACTGGTAGAGCATGAAAGGACCAGCTAGCCTCTTTTCTGCCGGTCATTCCAATACTCTATACAGTCTGCATCGGCTACAGTGATATTGGTACGAAATATCCAAAGCAAAACGTATTTTATCCGGTACAAATATCACTATAACCAATATTATCGGATGTAATGATATATCGGATATTATGATGGCAACAAAGAATCAAAACATGCATAACACACTATATTATTATCGGCTATAGTGATAACTTTAAAATGATACATGTAGCAATAATATCAAAGGCCCTATTTTTTTACTTTCTTCACGTTGCTTATTTTTATAGTGATACATGTACATGTACGTAACAGAATTTTTTATGGAAATGCGGGCACTGTCAACTATGCAGCATGCTCATTTGTCAAAACGGCATGCTGGAAGTATTTCCTTGCCTTTCATGTGTCGATCGAAAAAAGAAAAAATCGATCGTATCGCATTATAGTGATGCATCGGTTATAGTGATAAAATCACGGAAATCAAAAGGGTACGCTATAGCCGATACAGACTGTATATCCCATTACAGGTACTGTATTAAAGGGGAAGTTAAGGCAAAAATTAAAATTTCACCAGTTGTAGTCTTCGGGGTGCTGAGTCGAATGGTCTTGGTCCGAGAAAGCTGAGACGCTCCCTTCCTACTTGAATCCCAATCGAACTCGCGCACTTCCACCGAAACTGGGTGACTGCGCCCTACTAGATGGGGATTTGTATGCAAAATGTCACTAAAAGCGCCATTTCGTTCTTATAAAAGCACGGATGACCGCGATTGGCCCATATGTTGTAGTCTTTTGGACGCTGAGTCGACTGGTTTTGGTCCGAAAAGGCTGCGATGCAGCGTTCCTCCTTTATTCCCAATCGAACATGGTTGAACAAGCGGTCACGTGCTCCTGGGTGCCCAAATCACCTGGTCACCACGCCAGCAGGCGACAACTTTCACACCAAGGTTCAACTCGAGTGACAGGACTGCACCCAAAAAAGGTCAAACAGGCTAGTTAGTTGTACCCTGCAAGCACGGTGACCAGGTGACTGGCGTACGCAGGAGCACGTGAAGGCTTGTTCAACCATGTTCGATTGGGAATAAAGGAGGAACGCTGCATCGCAGCCTTTTCGGACCAAAACCAGTCGACTCAGCGTCCAAAAGACTACAACATATGGGCCAATCGCGGTCATCCGTGCTGTAGTAGGGCGCAGTCACCCAGTTTCGGTGGAAGTGCGCGAGTTCGATTGGGATTCAAGTAGGAAGGGAGCGTCTCAGCTTTCTCGGACCACGACCATTCGACTCAGCACCCCGAAGACTACAACTGGTGAAATTTTAATTTTTGCCTTAACTTCCCCTTTAAAGTCGACAAAGTTTCGGCCCATTCAAATTTCGGCCTGCCAGGGCTAAAACCCATTTTGGCAGCATCAAATTTTCGGCTTGGACTGCTGCTGCCTGTATACACTGTCACACTGAATCTTGAAAAACAATTTTCGGCCAAAATGTCCAGGCCGAAAATAGCACAGTAGCTTGTAATAAGTGTGGATATTGAAAGTATCCTGACAGTTATCAGCATGCTACCCTTGGCAAAGCCATGGGCAACCGAGCCGCGTACCGGCCCTTATGTGTTTGAAATGCAATACTCCTACTGGGGAACTGCACCATTGGAGCACATAGCAATGTTATACGGTTAATCGTGCTAGTGAAGCCGAACACTCGAAGCGGAAAGCAGGATATAAGGGATGACCTGATCAGCATTATCTGCACATTTTCAAGTCTTGTGCATGTGCTGGAAGTCGGAATAGAAGTGCCGGGTTGTTTTTTCTTCGAATAACCTGTTACCTTACGAAATGGACAACACACACTGACAGGTTACTAGTGCCCTGTTCCCATATCTTGTACTGTGATAGTGTACTTTCGCATTTGTGTGTATACGTCCATTTTTCACACTTGTAAGTATGTGTACGTACAATCCTGGCCAGAGAAATCCAGCCTCGGGAATTATACATGTAATAGCGCCGGTGGCTACCCGGTCCTAGCACTGCACATGCTCCACTTGGCGTACTTCAGCGCAGCCCTGCTTCATTCATGAGGTCAGGTTTCCCCGGCTGGCCAGAACTGTATATGTCGTGCACGTTTCACACCTGCAAGTTCATGTACATGTACATGTACATGTATGCATGGCAATGCGCATTGTGTTTGTACTTACCTATTAAAGACTGTGCTGTTTTTTGTTTGCACTTGCCTGACCATGCTGCATACTGCCGGTGCCGGACATCCATCGCATAGGTGCTGTTCAACCTGGTGGACAACACTCTGCTATCGGTGGTCGGTGACGGCATCCTCAAGGTGTACCGCTATAGCGAGAATGCACTGAAGGTGATCAGCGGCTTCAAGACTGAGCCGACGGTCATGCGATGCCAGCACTGGGTCGCCGAAGACAAGCTGCTGGTCGGAAACGATGCGGGCGAACTACTCATATTCCTCAAAGGAGAGCTCAAACAGAAGCTCATATTCGAGATGCCGTTACCGGAGACGGAAGAACTTGATGGAGATGGGTAAGCTGAACAAAATTGTACTACTCCGGAAACTTTCACGAGAGATTGAATTTTCTTAGCTTGGCAACCAACGCATCCACAGGCGCAATCTACCGTTCTGGGCCAGAGAAACTCGACCTAATGACTAAAGTTGTGTCTCGTTCGAGTGCAATGAATAGTGTGTGTGTGTGTGTGTGTGTGTGTGTGTGTGTGTGTGTGTGTGTGTGTGTGTGTGTGTGTGTGTGTGTGTGTGTGTGGTGCTAGGGTCACGTAGCGTCCGTTGCTATTGTATTCATGAGGTAGAATTTCTCTGGCGAGAACCTACACCACATCAAGCTATCCTGTACACTGTTTGAAGACAGCACACAATCCGAAAAATCGAGGATCTGGATCCGGATTTGACCAAACATCACATCCTTGTACTATGGGCTACAGTTGTGGCTACGCTCGCTGTGAGGTTTTTCTCCCTGTGCCTGTTTGTTTGCATACCGTCCATGTGTGTGAGCACAAGCATACGTGATCAGTGATCACATACGTATCATGTGCCAAGTACTATTCATGTATTGTTGCAATGCACAAAAAAACCAGTGGACTGAAGCATCCAGTATCTGAGCAGGTTAGTACCCATGGGGCTCTCGGATAATGGATACTCCACTGTATTGAGTGGTTGGGTATCTATCACATGACCGCTCGGGACAGCCCTGTTGGTTCAAACTTGCATTTACAGGTCACATGATGTCGGCCATGTTGGCTCCACTGTCCACATTCCATGATCACTTTCTACGAAAAGCTAGTAAAATGACAAAGATGAGAAACCACTCAAATAAATAATTATTGTATTTGTATTTGTTACATTTCCAACACATGCAAGACTCAGTAAGGCTATGATCTTTTGGTCAGATCCGGATCCAGATCCAAATCTCAGATCCGTCGGATCCTTCAGAATCAACCGATCACTTTTTCTCGGACCTTGGCTGTTCGTACGAAAAGTCGACTAGTTGTACGGCAATGAGTACAAAAATGATTTTTACCCGCCATATACGCACAAAGGTCACATTTGGATCCGATGGATCCAGTCAACCCTGCTCCCGGGGCAGGGTTGCTCGGATCCAAATCCGAAGGATATGGATCCGGATTCGGCCAATCGATCACTGCAGATCCAGTGGACCCGACGGATCAGGATCTGGATCCGACCAAACGATCACGGCCCAAGACTACTGGCCAATTATAGAAATATTTTTTACACATGTACACATACTATTTCACTGACTTTGAACGCTGTGCACATCGTAATTGTGTTACTTTTGCAGCCAGCGAGTTCACGAGCCTCTTGAGGGCGACGATGCCTTGAACGCCAGACGAATCCACGCCCTGGTGTCCGGCAGTCGTCATGTGTATGTCTCTTTCAATCACAGCATGCAGTACTTGGAGAGAAGTGAGGACGGACGATATGAGAGAGTAAGTCACATGGTCTTACACGGATTGTATGCCTGCAGTGTTGCAAACACGCAGGCTATTTGAGCCGTTGGGGGAAGGTGGTGTTGGGGGCCGGGTACCGGGGACTTTGAGCTCGATGGACACACGGACACCTTCTTGCGTAAGCCACTGGACACTGACTGCATCACTTGACCATGCTTCGGGGGTCGGCATGGTAACCATTTTCCCATCATGTGGCTCGCTATGTGTTTCTAGTTCTATCAGGATCTGTCGAGCCCAGCTGTTTCCTATTTCATCCATGTGTGTGTGTCTGTGCGTGTGCGTGTGTGCATTAGTGCGTGGGTGTGGGTGTGTGTGTGCATGTGTATGTTTGTGTGTGTGTGTGTGTGTGTGTGTTTCTTTCTTTCTTTCATGGTCCAGGCTGGTGAGCTGGCTCTGCCGCTTCCCAAGGACACGCGTCTCGACTCTGCTCATGACATCATCCAAATTGTTCGGGCGCCAAGTGATGATGTAATTGCAGCAGTCACCCGTGGCAACCAGATTTACACGGTCCCGTCTGGGTTCTCGGGCACTTTGAAGGTACTTTGGTCACTTCATGTTGTTTAGCCACTTAGTCTCCCCAAGTATTGCAGCCACACATGAAAGCTGGAAGAAAGATTTGGAAAGAGGGAAAATCTGAAAAGTTTCGTGATGATTCCGGATGAATCTGACAATGTCTTGTGTATAATGGGAAAATTTCTTACATCTGTTCTACACATGTTCTGTCTTTTTCTTCTTCCCCTCTGTGACCTGCATTAGGGAATGGGGAACAACCTGACGCGCCTGACACCGACGTTCCACAGCAAAGCGATAACTGGCATGAGCATTTGCGTGTGGAAGTCGCTCATCGCCACTTGCTCCACCGACAAGTCCGTGATCCTCTGGGACTTTGAGAGTTGGTAAGGCGTACGGTACTGCATGTATTGCCGCTGTTGCATGGTGTGTTTATTTGCATGGTGTGTTGCCTTGCCTTGCATGGTGTACAGTCCACTTCGCTTATAACAATACTCGGCGGGGCATCAGAAAAGTGTCCTTATTCGCGAAGTGTCGTTATACCCGAAGTCTCATTATATGTAATTACGGTTGGATGGGACTTTGCTCTGGGCATGAACATTCTGTCGTTATTCGCGAATTGTCGTTATATCCGCAGTCGTTATTAGCGAAGTTGACCGTAGTGCCTTGCATGGTGTATTGCCTTGCATGGTGTATTGCCTTGCATGGTGTATTGCCTCCATTGCACAGTGTTCTGATGGTGATCACCACAACACATTACTAGTAACTTAGTCCCTGTTCACAGGCATCTGTGGTAATATCCTGCTTGACTTGTGCCAGTGAGAGGGACTGACTTGTATCCCAGTTGTGTCAAGGCTCCTGACATGGATCTCTATGATAATAAAACCAGGAGTGCTTAGAAGGTTCTGCTATATGCCTCCCCATCCCCCTCCCACCTTTCTTTATCCACCCGTCACTCAGTCTGCAGGCAAGTGAAACCAGTCCTTAAGTGAAGCAGAGCAACGGTCACTGGACGTTCCAGTGTTCACAAGGCTATGCCGCGTATAAAGCCCCATCTGAAGGCCACTTAGCTCCATTGTTGGGGTGCTTAGCCCCATCTCTGGGCCTCTTAGCTCCCGGGCCATCTTTGGGACATTTAGCTGAGTTAGCCACTCCATATCTGGGCCACTTACCTCCATCTCAACATCACATAGCGCCGTCTCTGTTCAATTCATGAGCTTGGAATTCACACTCCATTGTGTCCTTCCCTGCGTATTTGCGTCTGCATCCGTATGTGTTTTTTTTTGCACCCGTATAATCATGTGTCTGCACCCCTCCCCTCTTTGCATTTCGGTTGTGTTTTCTAGCCAGCAGGAACTGGCGATTCAAAGCAAAGAAGAGGCGTACAGCGTGGCCCTGCATCCCAGCGGGCTGTACATGCTGGTCGGATATGCGGACAAGCTGCGGCTCATGGGCCTGCAGATCGATGGCATGAGGGAGTGCAAGGCGTTCACGATTCGAGCGTGCCGAGAGGTAGGAATGCCATGGCGACTGCGGGTCAGGTCTGGTGACAGTGTATGTTGCCATGGTTACTTGTACACTGTGCTTGTACCAAGTGACAGGTTATGTACAGTTAAACCTGCACTAACCGGATGCGCTTTGGTGCAGCGGAAACTGTCCTTATATGACAGGATTCCGCTTGATCCAGGGATGCACGTTCGACCCACAGCACTTTGGTGCATGAAAATTCGTCCGATGAATACAGGATTCCGCTTGGTACTGTACAGGGTGCGGCAAACACAGGTGTTATTGTACTACATGTAGCTGTGCACATGTCTATGTTAGCACTGTTACACTGGGAACGCTACCAAACCCTCTCGCCAGATGCAATTATGTGCTCGCAGGAAGCTGAGCGCACGTGATCGAAATAACTAAAAGTTGTGCAGCTGCCAGTTATGCAAACAGATTTCAGTTCACAGATGCAAGCATGTGTATGTGCATGGTTGATGTGCTGCTAGTGGGTTGCCTATGTAATGATAGCCAGTACAAATGGGCTTGGCACTTGTTTTCTTCTTGGACTGGTCAATCTCCTGAACAAGAAGCTGTCGGACTTAATGAAAACCTAGTGTTCACCTGGGCAGACTTGTGTGTTTTTCTGTATCGGCTGTGCCCGCCACTGTGCAGTGTGTGTTCAGCAACGGTGGCCAGTTCTTCGCTGCCATCAATGGCAATCTCATACAAGTGTTCAACACGTATACGTATGATGTCGTGGCCAACTTCAAGGGACACAGCAACAAGGTGAGTGAGACGACCTTGACTATACGGAGTATTTAAAATAAAGGTGCTGCATTGTGGAGAAGCAAATTCGCTGTGACAGCTGTTGCGCTCGGCTGAAGGTGTTGCTGCTTTCATAGCTATAAAGGTTATGTGAATGATTTAATGGGACGAGTCAGCGGAATCGCTGATGGGCACTAAGTATACAACGTGAGTCAGCGGATTCGCTAGTGGGCGCTATGTATGCAGCGTCAGTCGCTAGTGCCGAGTCGCTGTGCCGCGACTTTGCCAAAGCATCTCAACTGATGATGTCATCGCATAACCTCTTTAGCCTGTTAACATCTTTCACATGACAGATCACATTACCCTATGGGCAACCATGTTGGCTGCAACTCCCATCAACCCCTGCATCTTGCAACTCCCATCAACCCCTGCATCTATGGGTCACATGATGTCAGCCATCTTGATTCCACTGCCCACATGACATGATTACTTTCTGCACAAACTTGGTCACATGACAAATATGTGAAACCACTCTATGCCAGTACTGTACTCTGGTGTAGGACTTAGCTCGTCATGCATGCATGAGTGAATAGATCTATCAATAGTGTCCATATACTGTGTTATGTGTGTATCCATGTTTGGTCTCCTGTTGCTCATGACAACCGCTCCCGGACCAGTCCCAATTTGGATTCGGGAACAATCTGGGTGTTCTAGAAAATGATAATATGATGTGGGTGATTGTTATAACCAACCAACCTGTGCATGCTTTGGCAGATCCGAGGCTTGCAGTGGAGTCCAGATGACAGGACACTGATATCCTGCGGACTGGATGGCGGTGTGTACGAATGGCTGATTGATGAAGGCAAGCGTAATGGAGAATGCGTCACCAAGGGACACCACTACTCGAGTCTGCTGTACACGTCGGATCTCAAAAACATCCTGGTCGTGGCTGCAGACAGCAGCATCAAGGAGATCAGCGCGAAGGTGTGTATGTGTGCATGTATGTGCCATGTGTCTGTATGTGAGTATAATATTAAGTTACAGTCCATATCAACTATGCGGCTCGAAGCTGAAGGTATCATGTCACTGCCAAGCCGATGACATGACAACGCTGACGTTTGGACCGAGTAGCAGTCTAGGATCTAGTTACTGCATGGATATGTAGCCTGTACACGTTTGGTGCAGTTGCCTTCATTTTGTAGCGACACCTCCGCCAGAACCAGCTTGCCTTGGCCCTTGTAGCCAGGGATCCATTGCTGGTGGAGAACAAGTTCACACACTGGCATGCGACCTGAGAGCTAGCCTGAGGGGGATTCCCACCAGATGCTGCACTTTGCTAGATTGGATACAATTTTACTGTGACGCGAATAACGTTATTTTTCCTGATGTCATCACTTAAAGTCCAAACCTGTGGTATTTGTGATTGTTTGCCGGTTATGCCTGGCTTACGTATGATGGCAATGCCCGGCATACTATGTGACGGCATGGAGATTCTATTCACCTTGGCTGTATGTAACATGTAACTTGCATTAGGATTTCATCAGTGGGTATACATTTTCATCATGGCATCTGACTATGCACTGCAGACTTCGGAGGTACAACGCTCCTTCAAGACGATCGCCCCGATCACTCAGATTACTGCTGGCCATCAGGGTCGCATGATGTTTGCAGGGGCTGCTAACGGGACTGTGCTGTCGCTCAAATGTCCCTTGGCGTCGGCCATCGAGCACAATGAGCTGATCGCACACAGCGGCGCCGTTAGCAAGGTGAGACCGGGGACATGGTGCCGTGGTACTGCGTGTGTACCTGTGTGTGTGTGTGTGTGTGTATGTGTGTGTGTGTGTGTGTGTGTGTGTGTGTGTGTGTGTGTGGTGTGTGCGTGGTGTGTGTGCGTGCATGCGTGCATGTATGTGTGTGTGTGTGTGTGTGTGTGTGTGTGTGTGTGTGTGTGTGTGTGTGTGTGTGCATTCTAGAATCTCTGGATTCTGCTTGATATGGATTGAAGGGGCTCAGACTGACACGCTATTCAGGCAGCTGGCATACACCAATGCATGATCCAAACATAGGATGACCTCATTGAAGTACATTATGACCTCATGGAAGCATAGGATGAACTCATTTAAGGACAGGATATCCCCATTTCAGTTAAAGCATGTGATGACCTCATTGAAGTGCAGGATGACCTCATTGAAGCACATTATGACCTCATTGAAGCACATTATGACCTCATTGAAAACACATGATGACTTTATTAAGGCACATTATGACCTCATTCAGGCACATGACATGATTGTAATAATGGAATTTTAGGGTGGCATTAACCTACCTGGGCTGCACACTCTCAAGGGCAGGGCTGTAGCCCAAAAAATGCTGGAACTTGATACAATTACAAATTTCCTTTAAAAGACATACTGATGATAGTACACCATCATATACCATCCTGGCAAAACCTGAGAGATACTAGAGTACCTGCCGCACCCCCTTGGATCTGCTCCTGCTCTCTTGCTTTCATGTACTCTTGCCCAAGCCCACCCGTGACTCTCTGGATATGCGTCTGTAGCTGATAAGTTTATCGTACATTGGCCCTTGTGCTTTTCTTGCTGTTGTCTTAGATTGCTTTGTCTAATGACGGGCAGCATCTCTTCACGGCTGGAGAGGATGGATCTCTTTTCTTCTTCAAAGTCCAGGCCGGGGATTCGTTCGGAGGCAGCATCTCACGGACTCAGTACTCGGATGATGTTCTCATACCCAAGAACATGCTGAAGGACAAGGTGGGCTAGTTTTCTTAAATGATTAATTCTAGGCCATCATAGTACTCTTTGGAACACGCCAATTTGAGAGATCTGACGTTGATTTGCTCATGTGTGTGGATTTGTGGATATCAGCGTCTGGAATTGTATTCTTATAAACCGTATTCTAAGTTTTAACTGTTTTGCGTTCTTCTCCTCTCTGTGAGCTGTATTTATTCAAGCATCCACGTGTACATGAATCTGTATGTGTGTGTGTGTGTATGTGTGTGCGTGTGCCATATGGCGCAGTGGTATGTGCAGCGATTTCCAATCGATAGGTTGCGGGTTCGATTCCCGACGATTATGGTCACACACGTCTTTCTTCTCTTTCTCAGACTCTTCCTGACTTTTCTTTCATTCTCCTGGGTGGTTACCAACAGCCAGTGCATGCCGGAGTATGTGGTGTGATGTGTGTGCGGGAAAAAATAAAAAAGACCAAAAAGTAGGGATTCACTGGCCAGAAAAAGTCACTTCATAGCTGTGTGGTGTAGACCAGGCTGAATAGTGGCGGTCAATTCTTCAGCCTTGCAAGCTGTTGAATGGTGCAATCCCAGCACAAGCTGCTATGGCTTCTGCTGTAGCATCGCTATTATCGCCTCCGGCGATGGGCGTCCAATGGTCCAATGGTGTGCGTGTGTGTGTGCGTGCACGTGCATACACGTATGTGCATTTGTGTGTGTGCATGTGTATGTGTCTGTGTGTGCGTGTGTGTTTACGGTGTGTGTGTGTGTATGTGTGCACGTGTGTGTTACGGTCTGTGTGTGTATTTGTTTGTTTTTCACTGTACAGGACAGCGCACTGCATGATCTCAATCAACGTGTGGACGAGCTACAGGTAGAGAACGAGTACCAACTGCGTCTGAAGACCTTGGCTCACAATGACGTGCTGATGGAGATGACTGAGAAGTTCCACAAGGAAATGGAGTCGCTGCAGAAACAGCTTACGGTAAGCAGGCAGAACCCACATCTCAGTCAATGCTGTGCTTGCTGGAGCTGATGGCTGCTAAAGGACTTACAAGTGATGATATCAAACACAACTGGGTAGTGGTAATGCAGTTTAAGATTGGATTACTACTCTTGGGCCCACTTTCCGGAAGTCTTTGTGTGTACGGTCCCCTCTGAGTGGCCTCATGTCGCATGCTGGTGGGATTTCTCCTTCACCAGGCGGGGTGTGTGTGTGGTGGTGGTGGTGGTGGTGGTGGTGGTGGTGGTGGTGGTGGTGGTGGTGGTGGTGGTGGTGGAGGTGTGTGTGTGTGTGTGTGTGTGCGTGTGTGTGTGTGTGTGTGTGTGTGTGTGTGTGTGTGAAGGTGGGGGGGGGGGGGGGGGGGATCATATACAATGACTGCCCTGGCTCCAAGTGTTATGATGTGGAGAGATGTAGACCCACACAAAGACTTTTAAGTAGTTCCTGAAATTACACCTATGTCAATGTGAACACAGTTTCTAGTAGTGCAACCAGGCAGGCAATGACAAAAGACTAAAACTTGGCGCAATTATCTGTGCTGGCTCTTTTCCAGGCCGTCACGAATGAGAAGTCAAAGATGCAGAAAGCGTACGAAAAGGAGAAGCTATCGTTCCTGGAGAACAAAGGCCAAGAGTTTTTGGAAATGGGTGAGTCAAGATGGATTTGTTGTGGTCGATGAATTTATTTTGATTCACTGACCAAAACCGACAAATATATCTAATAACAATGGGGTGAATAAGGAGAGGCACAGTGCCATAAATGTATGACTCCAAGAGAGTGAGAGTGATTGAGAGATAGTCCAACCTACCATTTACAACAAAAACGTTTTTTCCTCAGAAGAATACATCCTTTGGGTCAAGTGCGTGGAACATACGGCTTGTCAGCTCAAAGCCTGTCGCAATTTCTTTCGCACACAGCTACTACCGTAACTAAATCATTGAATCCTTCTTGAAGTTATGTTGATGAGGGTGTTCTGGGCTGGCTAAATGAGGAGAAGACCTTCTTTCCAATATGGTATTGCAGGAAGCGGACATGCAAGAACATTGCAAACTCGCTGGTCAGTACACGTGGTGCTTAAGTTAAAGCAGCTTTGTTCCTTCTGTGGAGGAGTCCCACAATGTTTTTTTTTAACGGTTCGCTTTATTTTACAACCTTGTGCTTTGCAGAGACATCGAACAACATGAAGTTGATGGATGAGTACGAGAAATATGAAGAGCTTCAGGCAAAGTGCCAGCGGCTTGAAGAGGTAACGTGTTTGTGTTTGACTGGCTTTGCCGATTCCGCACTGAAGATACATGGTATGGTATGGTATTGATTTATTTGAATTCGGTATCTCAACAGTACATTGTACAACTTGGGAAGATCCGAATGACATAGATACATAAACATAAAAGTGGAGTACTTCCTCCGCGTCATCGAAATTGTCGCAGTTTGACTTTTGACATAAAACGGGGTATTTACTCACCAGCACTCGTACTAGAGGCAAGGAATTGGACATAGGCGATAGTCATCAGTATAGGGTGAGGGCAAAGTTCTATTTTCTGTTATTGGAAGCTGGAATTTTTGAACTAGACGCAATTTCTTCGCTGATGTCGCTGCGATGGTAATTTCGACACGGTGAGATCAGTCAGGCGTGGCAGCCTGCACATTTCTCGTGCTTATGGCCATTCACTCAAGCCTCATCACTGTTTTACCTTAGCTGGGGTGAGAATGACTTCGTGGAACAAGTGGCAGCGCTTAGAGAAACATCGAGGGGTCAGCAAACTAAACGCCTGCAACAGCGATAAAATTTGTCGCTCTGGCCGAGACACTCAGTACATGATTGTACCTGCAAGAGCCGTGTAGACTCTACACGTAGTGCTAGTGATGCACGCGCAGGTGCCGTACCATGGTATACCAGTGAATCAGGGCCGGGCAGTGATGCTGAAAAAGAGGGCGCGCTGGATCCATGGACGTGATAGTACACTTACCTGCATGAGCTGTGACCACACAGCTAAAATAAATGGGCATGCCACGGCTAAAAAAAGTTCATTTCAAGATCGAGGTGATTCCGTCGACGGTAATCAACCGACCTCGCAACGATCGTGTATTCTTACTAGGCTTCGTTGGTGGTGAAGTAGAAATCATCCAGAGCTAGCAGACGACAAGCATAGCAGCTCTTGTCCTGTGGAGAAAGTCAAAGCGTTTGAGATGAGGCGCGACCAACTTTCAACCTTCCTTGAAATATTTCGGAACGAAATTTTTGCGTCCATTGACATCAGCGACGACGAGGACTTCATTTCTGCATGAAAACTCTCAGTCCAACTGTCCTGGAACGTTACTCTAGTCTTCAGACTATCATACTGTGTAATAAGTTTTGAATGGCTTAGCTTATGGAGTTGTCAGTAACAAGTGACAAGTCATTAGTCAAACTGCGACAATTTCGATGACGCGGAGGAAGTAGGTGCTACAGCGGATCATTTTATCGCAGATTGTGGGACTAAACTAATACCAGTATGCAAGTACACAAGAAATAAAAGCTGAATAAATACGACTGCATGACATTGGAGAAAAGCACCAATTAGAGCAAAACAAAGCGACAGATCACTCATCGAAAACATTTTCAAAAAGGAGCTGTTTTAACCGGGTACATTGTCGCCCGTCATTAAGAAGGCAGGCAAGATGGGCGGGGATACATAACCTCCATGTTGCCTGTCTTCTCTGCAACATCAGCCCTGTGCCTATAATCAAGGCTTACCTGCTGACAAATGTATTGGTATGAAAGGGATGTACAAGTAATGTGTTACTACTTCATCACACGTACTTAATATACACATTAATACCGTAGTACACCGTGCACCGTGAGTATTAGTGCACATACTCGCACTGCCCTTGTCTTCTCCTCCTTGCGAATGGACAACTTAAAACCGTAACTATGCCTTCGAGAATATAAATGTTACAATCATTATGATGATGGCATGAATCGCTCTCATGACCACGCAGGAATATGCAGGTTTTTTTGGGGGGAGGGGGGCGCATGACAGCATCATTGACAAAACAAAAATAATAGTGTGCTGTGTACAAGCAGTAACTACTGCACTAGGTTAGGTGATCAACTATATATGCTTACTCCGTTATTTCGTGCAAATGTGCGAGCATGCGCACACACGTATTCGTGTACGCACCTCCATACCCCGGATGGTTTGCTGCTGTCACAGACTCACGAGAAGAAAATGAAGGACCTGACACAGATGAACGAGGCAGCGCAGCGTGAGATCCGCCTGCACTACGAGGCTAAGCTGAAGGAGATGCACGACGAGCTGGAACATGTAAGTATGCATGCCACTGTCACCTCTCTCCTCTCCTCTTTCTTCCACTTCCTTTCTTTCCTCTTTTCCTCCACTCCCTTCCTCCCCGGGCCTCCTCAAGGTATGTCACTGGCATTCGCACATGTCAGTACGTTATCCCCGGCAGCTCAACAGCTGAGTATGCTCGGCTGCTAGTATTTTGCCGAAACCCCAGGCCCGTGGCAGCCTCATTCCGGTTGGTCCGGCAATATCCAACCCGAGTCAATTAGCACCCCCCACCCCCACCCCCACACACACACCGTTATGCTTCGTACTTTGCAGAGCAGGCACATTCTACATGTACGTGTATATTGAGCCCTGGCAATCGCGACGCTACCTGCATGTTCAAAGAATCCTGACTTACTTAGTCATACCTTCTTCCCAGTAGATTCTACGATTACCCATAGGTACATTTTTTTGTGAGAAAGTAAGCTCTCACTTCATATCTGCAAGGAATTTCTTTTGATGATCACATTGCTTACAATTACGCATGATGGCTCCTGACCGAAAATTTCGAGCCAGAAAATAGTGAATACGCCGGCTACATACAGACACCTCTCAAGCTTGAACCGATTTTTTGTCCCAACATTGGTCCGGCAACTACCGGACCTGCTGGACCGGTCGCTACGGCCCTGAATCTCCTTTGTATAATTTACCGCCATAGTTTGTACCTGTGTTCTTGTCCTGTAGGCGGAGGATCTGAGGTCTGAAATGAAAAGAGATTTTGAGGAGATGAAGGCTCAGATTGAGGAGGACTGCGATCGCGAGATTCTCGACGACGCCAACATGTTTGAGACGAAGATGAGAGAGGCGAAAGAGCAGAACATCAAACTGGCTGGAGAGGCAGGTGTAATGAAGAAGAAGGTGAGTTCTAGTCGGGACTGAACTGTGATCCCTGACATGCCTGTTCTGAACAAAGATCAAAAGATTAACGAAGGGGGGGGGGGGGGGGGTGCATATGCCCTTGTGCCCCTCACAGCCTATGCGCCTGCAAACAAAAGATTGAAAAGAACATGGCTCTCATATGGGGACTGTCAGTGCATCACTGCTGGTTGTCTGTATGTTAGCTGATCCCAGCTACACGTATCCTGTTGGGTTGTGGTGGAGACTGCTAGGGTACTGAGGCAGTCTCATCAATGTGCGTGCTTCACTGCCCCCGAATAGCAAATGTCTTGCTTGCTATTTGTGTGTCACTAGAAAAGGCTTGTGTGTAGTGTGAGATTGGGTATGGTACTCTCCGTACATCTACATGCATACACTTCGTACATGTAGATGCATACATGTCGTACAATTGCGTGCATACACTTCGTACATAAACACGCCGCACACATGTACATGACGATTGTATACACGTTGCATGCATGGCCCCTGCCAATAGTTGAAAAAATCCATTCTTTTGATTAGGTGAACTCGCTTGCCAAGGAAATCACTGAGCACAAGGCAACGATTGAGAAGCTGCAAGGAGAGCGGAGTAAGTTGCAGGGCGTCATCAAGACGTTGGAAAAGGACATCCAGGGGCTGAAGAAGGAGATGCTGGAGCGGGAGGAGACAATCTCGGACAAGGTCAGTCGAGAGGGTGACAATGCTTCACTTCTCATAGAACTGGTGTATCTTCAAAACAACAGACTAATCTTCAGTTTCACAAGAAGAAAGACCAGGTTTTCATTACGCATGCGCAATATGAGACATGTGAACTAGGTAGTCGTAATATTATAACTACCTGTACATAGCAATAACCACTAGTGGTTGACGCATTCCGTTGAAACTAACTTTGTCGCATTGGGTAAAGTACTTCTGTCATTGCTTCAACTCCTGTCTTTGCGTGAAATATCTTTGCTTAACAACATCGTTGATTACACCGTTGATTACGTGATTGATTTGTTCTGAATCTTGGCTGGCAGGAGAGACAAATCGTTGACATTCGGAAGAAGAATCAGGAGTTGGAGAAGTTCAAGTTTGTCCTTGACTTCAAGATCAAGGAGCTGAAGCGGCAAATCGAGCCCCGTGATGCCACCATAGCACGCAAGGAGAGCAAAATCAATCGGGTGAGAATCAATGACTGCCGTTGGTTTGGGGTGCTTCTTGTCAACAAGTGCATGTAGAATGCCGTACTATTGGGATGTTGGAAGCTATATGCACACTCTCTAAAAGTTAGGGGTGCAAGAGAGGTTGTATTGACATTCAGTACCTCTCTTGCTCCAAGTTGAACCTGTACTGTCTTACCATATAAGGCATGCTGTCTCTGCTGCTTTCCTCTTAGATGACTGCCGAACTGTCAGCGTATGAGAAGGCATACCATGCGTACAAGCACGAAGCCACTGGCTACAAGCAGAAGCTAGAGTCACAGGAGGGTGAAATGCTACAGCAGCAAGAGAAGGTCAGAGCCGGGGAAAAGGCCAGAGGCATATGAAATTTGAGCTGTACCATAGCTGCTTCTGTTGCTCGTGTTATTGTTGTTGCGTTTTTGTATTGAATTCTTTATTCTCACGATGGAACCATCGCCAATAAGAGATGTTGTTGTTGTTGTTGTTGTTGTTGTTGTTGTTGTTGTTGTTGTTGTTGTTGTTGTTGTTGCTATCTGCTTCGGAATCACTGTTTCTTGCATGTTTTTGTTGGCCCAGATCCGCGTACTTGGACTTCTTATCAAAAA
Organism: Sycon ciliatum; assembly: GCF_964019385.1. Lineage (NCBI taxonomy): Eukaryota > Metazoa > Porifera > Calcarea > Leucosolenida > Sycettidae > Sycon > Sycon ciliatum. The sequence goes on from NC_088646.1 coordinate 37,093,255, forward strand.
CTTGAAGAAAGACCTGAGCGATGCCCTGGGTCTCATCCAGTATCCCAAGGAGTTGAAGAAATCCGTCATAACAATGGGAGAAACATATCTCCCCAAGGACAAGAAGCCGGTAAGCCTAGCCAAGCCGCAAAGCACGGCCGCACTGTATGGCGTGTGGCTAAGTCCTGTGATTAGTTTACTGGCTGCCGGCTGGATGTGCGCAAGTCGGCAAGGTTACGGGCGCGAATCCTGTAACGTTCAAGATTGTGATCATTGATCGGTCCCAGGTACACTCAGCCTTGAGGTGTACCTGCCAATGCTGGGGAGGAAAGTAATTGCAACCTTCCTCATTTACACATATTCCTCCCGAATGTTATGCTCAGTTCCACCTTTTTACCGTATTGTCCGGAGTTTAAGCCACACTGGAGTATAAGCCGCTCACAGATTTTTTGTCATGAAACACGGACGTCTATCCTATATATCACTGCTAATTTGACCATGGTAGTATTTTAGCCACACCGACGTTTTTAGGTGAATTACCAGTGTTTAAAGTGTGGCTCATATTCTGGAAAATACGGGACACTAAAAACTCCACAGCCCAAAGATACACTCGAGGGTGATTTATAATGGGGGAAGCATGGCATGCCGTTTGCCGCAAAATGGAAACAAGTCTGAATCCACTCTTCAAAGTTTATAAAATGAATATGGAAATCATTGACTTTCATCTCTCTTTCTTCATGCAATAGTCAAACCAAAACAAACCTCAACCACCGAATTTGTTGAACTCTGGGCAGAGCTCACACTGGTCCGCGTGCCGTGTTGCTAGGCAGTAGCCAGCTGTCAACCAAGTCGTATGTTGGAGTCAATGATGTGTGTATATGTGTGTGTGTGTGTGTGTGTGTGTGTGTGTGTGTGTGTGTGTGTGTGTGTGTGTGTGTGTGTGTGTGTGTGTGTGTGTGTGTGTGTGTGTGTGTGTGTGTGTGTGTGTGTGTGCATGTGTGTGTGTGTGCGTGTGTGTGCTTGTGTGCGCATTTGCTTCATAGGAGGAAGTTGTCCAGAAACCGTCAATGATGTCAGAGTCCGAGAACTCTGCGTACGTCATTAATTGCCTGGAGCGTAGCAATGAGGCGCTGGATAAGACACTGTCAAAAGACCGCAAGATCCACAGGGAAGAGAAGGCGCGAATCTTGGCAGTAAGGTCATGATGTGCCAATGTCATATTTGCAGCATACTGAGTTAGTATGATTTTTTTAACCCTGTGCGATTGCTACAGTGACATGGAAGGCGAGTGCGCTTAAAGCCCCTTAGGGGATATCCCTGCTAGTGCTTGTATTGTCATGTATCTAGCTGATGATTATGAATTAGGAACAAAGTGTGACATTTGGACAGGAGGCATGGTGCAAAATATCGCGTTTGTCGGAGCATAATGCGCACCCGGGTATAATGCCGCAGCCCCGTTTTTGACAAAAATTATAGCCAGTCAAGGTCTAAAAGTCTGGGGAATGCTTCAGCTAGGTGCGACTTCCAAAAGTGACTGCGGCGAAACTTGGCAGGTACAGGCTCGACTCTCGTAACCAGTAAATGATGTAGGGTACAAGTACTTGAAGCATTTGGTGATTGTCGGGTCAAAGAGGTGACCCACCGGCAACCCGCTTGATAAATAATTCCCTTGACAAGTGTCTGGGGCCTTGTACATGCATTTCAATATTCGGAGTATGTAAAGTGCACCCACGATTTTGAGCCCGGAATAGTGCTTTTTAAACGCGCACTATGCTCTGGAGGACTTCTGGGTCCTCCCCCCCCCCCCCTCCCCCTTTTTGATGCCTGATTGCAAGGCTGACACCAATACCTCTTGTCGGTTCAGTTGCTCTCAGCACGCTGGCACGTTGTCCCTACGTCCTCTTTGTCTTGTTTCATGTTGCTCTCCACATGTATCCCAGTAGGACTGTGTTTATATTTAGAACAAAGACAAACAAACAAAAAACATGTTATTGCACAAGATCGATTCAGCTTGTCTTACTGATTGCGGTAAACAAAAAAACAGCCGAGAATCATTTCCGCCAGAATCAACCATCCCTACTTCCTTCTTGTCACAATAGCATCGTGTCTGATCCTTAGCCAGCAAGAACACGACAAAGTGTGCTGGTGTGACTCTCGATGGATGTGCTTCTCTTTTCTGCATTGTCGCATAGGAAAATGTTCAACTCATCAAAGAGATCAACGAGCTGCGAGGGGATTTGAAGTCGACGAGAACGCGCGTGCACGATTTGGAAGTCGCCGCCAAGTCTCAGCGCACGTTGCGCTTGCAGCAGGTAGCGGCCTCGGCATCGGCAGTGGGTATGACTGCTGGTTCTAGCAGTGCCAGTTTGACGGCGCTGGGTGCGAGCCCGGTGGCTGGATACGGCACCGCTGTCAGCTTGCCACTCGGCCGCCAGGACAACGCCGGCCAGCAACGTGTCCACACCGGCACTGCCGGTCCTGACGACGTGTCTGAGCTGCGGCAGGTCATCGAGCAGCAGAAAGAGGAGCTCACAGCGCTGCGGGTCAAGTACCGTGCCGCCCTGTCTGGCCAGAGAGCAACGGTTGTCAACTTCCCTATGATACGCTCCACCTCGGTTACTGGTCAGTGATGCGGTCGGATGAGTCTTATTATGCATAGATAAGACACTCAGTGCTGTTACTGTGCTACCTGCAGCATGCTGTGTGCTCAGCATCTTGACGGCAGGGGCACACGGCATGTTGGTACCGGACTTGATGATGTGCAGTGCATGATTACATTGTACCCAATGGTAGGTGGCTGGACGCTGGACGGCCTTTGTCCACAACCTCATGGGAACTTGACTCTAGATCGGCGGACCGTGACTTCCTGCTAACACACTTGGCACGAATCTCAGCGTTAACTTGTATTCACCTGCTCTTGCCATTCTTCTTTCCAATGGTGCAAGGATTTCTCATACTCATAGGATGATTATTGCCACCGAGATGTGATGAGTTCCATAAGACCCTGAGAGTACATTAGAACTTACATCTAGAGTTTTCCCTAACTGTCAATCAAATTTAATCCAAAATGCTAGTCATTGTTGAACAAATGGATAGTTGTCCTCATCTACTTGCATCTATTCGAGTGGCTGTACGTACATTTCTGATAAAGCTTGAAATGTTTTTGTCACAATACCATTATCAGCGGTACGAGCTGATTCTTTATCAAAGACAAGGCTAGAGCCTCAGTGTACGAACATGCGCATGCGTATGTGTGTGTGTGTGTGTGTGTGTGTGTGTGTGTGTGTGTGTGTGTGTGTGTGTGTGTGTGTGTGTGTGTGTGTGTGTGTTGGCCAGCTACAAGTATCGTTCGTTCGGTTGGTAGGTTCACGTATGCCAGATAGTGTTGGATCTATAACCCACGGGCTCAGTGGCTTGAAGGTGTATTGTTGTACCTGTCACCTTTGTTGGTTTCAGGGTTCGCATGCTTTCTTTTAGAAGTATACTTCGAAGTACATACATTGTACCTGTTTTAAAAGTTTTAAAAGCCAATATCAGATTCACTGTGATTCAGCCACCCACACCGGGTTTCTTTAAACTAGTGTAGGTGCACTTTATAGTTAGTCAATCAGAGTGAATAAGAATCAAGTATTACTATTACCTTCACTGGGGGCAGGTGTAAAATTAATGAAGTTGGATCCTGGGGCAGGTACAAGTACAAGTCATGTACATTGCATTGTACTACGACACCTCGTGTAGCGAGTGAAAAGTGCAAGCTGTCATGAAGTGATGAGCGGTCAAAGCACATGACACAACACTCAGTGATACTGATAGATCAGATCTCTTCGGCGGGGTTTGCACGGCTCTAATGTCAAGCCAGGTACCTCTAATAGTAATACTACCAAGATTATCATCTCTGCCTGGGATCGAGCTGGAAGCATGCATGACTGACTGGCTGATCGGACCACGGACCAACAATACCCACTACATGTGGTACAATGACTTTGAGCAATGCTCGAAGAGCGACAATGAGAAAGAAAAAAGTCCGCACCAAAAAAACGGAGAAGAAGAAACGTTCTTCGTATGGAGATCAGCGGAGTCGGAGAGAAGCTACGGCTGAAAGTGTGATCATTCATATGCATGTCTGTACATGTACAGTGTATGTGTAAACATGCTGAGTCTGTGTTCATGCCTGAAGGCAATATCAGTCGATATGCAGTCAATAGGCAGTCGTTATCACTCCCTTAGTATTGACTCCCATAGAATTTTGCCATACCTAAGCAGTCAAATATTCCTGCATATTTCACTCCTCTAATAGGGCTATATTGACCGCTTATATTTGACTCCTTTTTAGCGATTGAACACATGCTTTGGTTAGTCGTGATAAATCTAATATTGACTTCGTACTTGGTCAGTATGTAGGAATTAAAAGACCTCGTAAAAGACCTCGGCTTCGCCTCGGTCTTTTACTCGGCTTTTATTTCCTATATATCGTAAAAGACCTCGGCTTCGCCTCGGTCCTTTACTCGGCTTTTTTTTCATATTTTGACCTCGTACTCAGTCAATATTAGATACATAGCATTGAGTCTAGTCGATATTTGAGTCCATTGTTCCACCTGGAAGTACGAAGGAACTACCATACAGTCATGTATTACCTTCACTACGGGCAAGCGTAGATGAAGTATTAATTGGATCCCATGACAGATAATATCTTGATGCTGTCAATCCTTTTTTTCTCCGCCTTGCGCTCACCCACGTACTGAGGTGTGTCCGGCCCACACGTGGGATTACTTCCAAGTCTACCCACACTGGTGTGGCCACAGTCTGGACATTTCAGGGTGTATGAGCCTTTACTTGGCTTTAGGCGGTTCCACTCCACTACATGTACTACTCCCTGCACAGATTGCCATGGTTATTTGACGCGCTTCTTCAGACCAAGTCACCATGGTCACCCCGTTATTTCCAGGATATTCGAACCACATCGGACTGGTAGTGCCAAGTGGTAAGCAGCAGCAAGCACCTGGGGGCGCTTCACGATGATTGACTCTTCACTTTCCTGATCATTTTAATGATGTTTGTCGTCGCACTAGCTTCACTCTTGGAGCACTCACTTACCACTATTCCCACCTTCCTCATAAATCCTTTTCTATCATTACTATCGTTTGCTTACGCCGGATCCGGACCGAGCTAGTCTAGCCAGATGGCACCACATTATGGCATGTTGAACTGTCACATTACATTCAAGGTGGATTTTAACAGATGTCACGAGAACCGCGTCGCGTGACTACATGTAGGTAACAGTCCGCGCCAGCCTCCGCGTCAGTCCGCGATGGCGCGATCCGCCATGGGAGTGACCAGGGAGTTGTAAAAACAGGTTTTTACAACTCAACAGGTTTTTACAACCAAACCGGTTTTGCAACTAAACATGTTGGTAAGAGGCCCAGCCCCTGACACAGATAACATTCGAATTCGCTGTGGGAATGCAGCCCTTGCAGTTGTGGAACAAGCGCGGTACCTGGGCGTAATGGTAGATGGGCAGCTCTCCTGGGAGCCTCACGTCAATCACACAATCCAGCAGGTGCGGAAGTCAGTAGGTGCGCTGTGGCGGAGCCGCCGAAGCCTCACCCTGGCGTCAAAGATCCTGTTTTACAGGTCGATGATCCAGGGTAGGTTGTCGTACGCTTCCAACGCCTTTTATCCGTCACTTCAAATTGGCAACATGGAGCCCCTCACACGTCTAACGAAGTGCGCTATCCGCGGCTTCTTCGGTCTGCCACCGTGGTCGCGCACGAGCCCGATCTTTGAACAGCTCCGCCTCACCACCCTGGAGGACATGTTTAACATTAAGCTCCTCATCTTTGTCCGTCGTTGTCTGTTCTCCCGAGCTAGCTCCCTCTTCACCAGCTTCTTCATGAGAGTTACTGGTGACCGCACTCGGGGAGCAGCACATCACCTCGTTCGAGTACCATTTTGGCCCGGTCCTGCGGGTCGAGCGACCATGCAGTTCATCGGCGCAGTCCTGTGGAACCAGCTCCCGCCTGATCTCCGTTCCGAGCCCAGCCACCTTCAGTTCTGTGCCCTGCTAAAAGCGCATCATGGCTCCGTTTAAATGCTTTTCGGCTAGTGTGTTTCTGTGGTATAGCGGACTGAAGAATAGTAAACGTGTTTTGCAATATATGTATGAAGCTATTTTGTATATAGTATGTTCCCATTCCGTTTTTGCTTTGGTGTAGCCCTGAGGTTGATTGCTTATTTATTTCTACCCTTCCTCTCTCCATACTTCTGTCCCCCCCCCCCCCTCTCTCTCATTCCTTCTGTCGTCCACATGTATCAAAGGAGGCGAAATCGCCTGTTTGTGGTGCGACGATAAATAAACTTCTACAACAACAACAACAACATGTTTTTACAACTCCCTGGGAGTGACGCGCACGCATGGCAGCTGTAGCTCGTGATCGCATCTGCTGAGCATATTCCGGATATTGTTTGTTTGTTTGGCTTTCTTCAGAGTGGAGTTCCAAAACAGGCCTAAACCTAATGACAATGGTCCCACTGATAATAAGAGAAGAGAAAAATATATAAAAATAAGCGGACAAACAGAACAAAGAAGAAGATAAGTTAGATAACTAATATGAGCACGGCAGCAGGGGAAAAAATGTCACAAGCACGGCAACCGGGAAGAAAGGAGAGAGAGAGAGAGAAAAAAAAGCTTCACTACCTTCACTCTTGGAGCACTCACTTACCGCTATCCCCACCTTCCTCATAAATCCTTTTCTACCATTGCTATCCGCATGTTTTGCCTCTGCTCGACTACGCAGCTAGTCTAGCCAGATGGCACCACATTATGCCATTTATGCCAAAGTGTCACATTACATTCAAGGTGGATGTCACGAGAACCTTGTCGCGTGGCCCCACAAGCGTCACACGCGTGACTACAGACATGGCAGTAGGGAACAGTCCGTCAGACTCCGCGTCTATGCCACCGCGACTGGGAGAAGTAACCAGGGAGTTGTAAAAACAGGTTTTTACAGCTCCCTGGGAGTGATGCATGGCTCGACTAGCACGTGATCGCATCTGCTGTGCATGCACATTCCGGATATTCCGGTGCTACAGTAGGCGGATAGCTCGGTTCACAGAGCTCTAGAGGCGTCACCGATCCTGTAGCTACATGAACACGACATGTATGAGCGGGCTCTGATGAGAAATCACATTCCATGATCCACTTTCCAGTCCCGATCCCCGCCGAGCGGGGCTGCACGGCCATGGCGCTTACCAACACTGGGCTGTGCGCTGAGCGCGACTTTGCTTTATATACTAGCATTTTAGCAATGCTACATCAGAAAGTTAGTTTATCACTCAACAGTTACAAGTACTACAACTGAAGTAGCGCTGAATCTACGGTACTTGAAGGAGAGAGAGAGAGAGAGAGAGAGAGAGAGAGAGAGAGACCGGCTGCACGTAATTCTGTAGTCAGTTTCAATTCTATCATCATACCGGTGGTGCACTTTCCGACTCGAAACTACCGGTACACCTCGCCTCAGCCCGGATTGTAGCCGATTATTCCGAACTCTAGCAAAATGGCCTCGCCGGCTGGGCCAGCTCAGGTCCCTATCCGAATGTATCATGTCACGAATCAGCTTAGTCAGAACAGTGACGGAACCCCACCCACCTGGCCTGAACTGCGCCTGTGCTTTCCGAATTGCATGAACTTTGATGGCGACCTGGCAGGACTTCCCGTGGTGTGCATGACCACAACGTGTTACGATACTAAAGACGCCTTGCCTACAACATCGCCCTACCCTTGCAAAGCGAAGAGTGGGGTATATCACCACCGTGTCCACGTTCCGTTTCACCTGGAATCCTATCATTTGTTCCTGCTCACAAAGTATGACAGCAAACGCAGCGAAGACAGCAAAGACAGCGAAGACAGCGAACCTCCCGGCGGTCAGCGACAAGTACTTTGCTTACCCAAAAGTGAGGCTGACATGTATCTCCACGAGCGGGTTCTGTTAGTGCTGCTTCGAATCAAATACAAGGAACTAACCGCCGAGAACGACTATAAAATCAGCGACAATGAAAGCCTCTTTCCTGTCGTCGATGGCACTGGACCACCTCGTACTAATACCAAGTGCTACAGAGCTAACGTATACAATTACCCTGGAGAGAAAAACTTTGTAAACGTCCACTTTGTGAGGCCAGTTTCCCTGTCCGTCGTCGCGGGCAAAAATTGGGACACGGTGGAGCGCAGTGATGCTGGAGTACCCGCCAAGGTGTATACAAAGGGCACCACCTCACTACGAGAGTGTCTAGTGTCTTGGATATTGGAAGCGGCCAAAGACAAAGCTCTGAAAGCTAAGCGTGTCGACATAATGGATGGTTTTCGGAATGCTGTATACCAGGTATACACCGAGGAAATTCCTCGAGATACGCCGTGGAAGAAGTGGAAAGAGGTCATCAAAGACCGCCTACTTGGTGACAAGGCCATGTCGTCAGTGTTCCATGACGAACAGCAGGAAGATAGTCTCGCCGCTGCCTAACGCTGGCGTTAGTCACTTGGCGGTCAGCGAAAACAAATGACGCACTCTGTGATGAGTCACAGGTACTAGCCTCACAGGTGGACGAGGCAGGCATGCGTTGTGTTTGCATGTGGACGATTCCCAGGCATGGTCCAATCTGCATTCCCTGGTCAGCGGCCCTGGTGGAGGCTGTTGTTACTTTTCATTGCACTGTTGTTTGTGTTGCTTCTGCTGTCTTCTTTGTCACCTAGTATCTACTACATAATTGTACTCTAGCATCAAGACTATGAATGACGTCATGTTTAAGCACTGGCCAGCCTTACCTTCTTGGAGTTTTGAGGGAGTTGGAGCTGCACCAGACTTACATTTGTTGATTCGTGCCTCCACTGGTCTTCTCAGTCTCACTGGGTACAGTAGGTACCTGTACTTGTGCAACTGTGTAGCCGTATGCCCGGCTAACTTTTACTTGCATCCACTGTGCCTCGCTGCGGCTTGTTTACAAATTCTTCACATTTCGCGCATTCCATTTCCTCCACATGTACCCATACCTGCCAACCCAGCCAAAGCAAATCCCTTGCTGGCGTTAGTCACACACCCAGTTTCCCTTAATTTTCTTAGATTTTTCTCCCATTTCCCTTATTTTTCTGGTTTTCATCCTACTGTTAGGTACCTCCTCCCGTACCTTTTCTAGCTGGCCTGCATGCACTTACGTACTCACCTTTTGTCTCCTTTTGCTCCGTTGGCCTGGGTAGCTACTTGCGCGCCCATATTTGCCATAGCTACTAGGCTTTTCCACATTATGTTTTGCATAATTTTTGCATCTTGGGGGTAAAAATGAATCCCCGTTGTAAAAATGCATCTTTCGTGATTTTTACCAGATTTTCTTCAAAAACAAAAAAAGTTTGTGTGGTTTTTGTCAGATTTGTAACGTGCGTGATCTAAGGCTAGGAGGCTACTACCCACAGTCAGTCAACCAACGTATCTGAACTTACTCCGGCACGGCCTGGAGGTTACTGTGAATGATCTTATATCAAAGTGAAAGTGAACTTGTTCTCTCTCAACCACGACTCTCTCGTATGAGATGCAAACTAGAGAACTTATACAGAATCTAACAAGGCTGTTGGCAAGGGGGGCCAGCTAGGAAGCTTCAGCTGGGGTCTATTGCGGGAAACAAGCAGCAGGCAGCAAAACAGCTAAAGAATGTATGCGATAGTGTAGCAAGCAACCTGGAAATGCCATTGATTACTCGCAGCGCCTCAGTGCTACAAAGGAAGCATTGGAGCATGAGGCTGATATCGCAGTGCAGATAAGTCCATACAACTGCACAAGGACCTCTTGCAAATGAAGCATAGCGGCACAAGTATTGTATTTTGGAAACAATGAAGACTACTGATAATTAGTGTTGGTCTAGCTACTCTCCAGTGTGTAGTGGCGCCATGCAAGGATCATGGAAGAACAATCGTAAATGTAGGAAGTACTGTATGCTTCTAAACAATAAGAGTCATGCAAAATACATGTACTACTAGTCATGTGTAAACTGTAAAGCAGGGATACTACAGATTTTCTTCAAAAATAACAAATTTGGCGTGATTTTTGCCAGATTTTCCTCAAAAACAACAAATTTTGCAAGTGCTAGCTAAACTTTAGCCGACAGGCATTTTCTTCTGCTGGCAAAACTTGACCTTGCCCCGCACCTGACGTAACCTGACTCTTGTCAGTCTCGAAATATTCCCGGCACTGGGCCATGGGGCCGGCAGGCGGCAGTGCATGATGATGTGCATGCATGCACGAGTACATGTCCAGTCCTGTAGGGTTCCCTGTGATGCCAACATGTACATGCTTCGAACCAGGGAGTCGTAAAATACCGGTATTTTACGACTCCCTGCTTCGAATGAATTTGGCAGCCATCTTGTTGCCATGGCAACGGGTGAATAATTTTCGCACATTGGGTGATTTTTTGAATTTTTTTAGATTTTTTTCAAATCTATCCATTTTTGAGAATAACATCATTCCCCAAAAAAATTTTTTTTTTTTCATACGTAATGACTGATAGAATGCTACACTTGTGAAGAAAAAGACCCCCCCCCCCCAAAAATCGAGTTTCACATCCACATCTTTCCAATATTTTTTCGAATAATGTGGAAAAGCCTAAGTAGTAATAGCTACCCGGGCCCTTTATCTTGCCGTTTAGACTTGATCTCTCTCTCTCTTTCTCTTTTCTCACTCGTCAATAATCACCATGTAGTCGTTTCGTTCGTCTTGGTCTCTTGTCTCGTCGTCTATAATAAATGTCGTTCCCACTAACTTGTTCCCGTTGTCAGTCGTCCTGTTTCGAACTCAACATTGGCGCCCGATTATTGATCGACTCACGACCCTGAGATCATCCCATGCCCAGCCGTCCTCAACCGCCATTCGTCTTGTCTATGTCAAATTGTCAACCTCGTCTCGTCCATGTCAGTCTCGTCTCTCCTACGCCAACCTCGTCTCGTCTCTATCAACCTCGCCTCGTCTCTATCAACCTCGTCTCTCCTACGCCAACCTTACTTCGTCTATTCTCGTTCAAGCCATGCAGGTCAGCTATCTTTCTCTCTTTCTTTTTTTGTATGCTTCTTCGTCAAATTTATTTTCCTGAATTTTTTGTAGTGTGTGCGCGCGCGTGTGTTCGTAAAACATTACCAAGTTAGGGGTCCGATCATGGTGAGCCACGCTCTAATTTTTTGGATGTTTAGCAAAAGTGTAACTAGGCTGTATTAGCCGTGCAAAATACTAGTAATTCACGTTCCTCGTCAAACTCCAATAGTTATTACACACAATAAGTAGTACAGGAATGACCTGTAGTGCATTTTTAGTAAACACTTTCGTGAGATCCGTGCGCGCGTGCAGTATGTGTGTGTGTGTGTGTGTTTTCTCCTCCAGTTCATTTTTTTTAAATCTTTTTCTCTCTTTTTTTTCTCTCCGCGAGGACGCGGGATTTTTTTCATGGAGGGGTGGTATGTTAGGTACCTCCTCCCGTACCTTTTCTAGCTGGCCTGCATGCACTTACGTACTCACCTTTTGTCTCCTTTTGTTCCGTTGGCCTGGGTAGCTACTTGCGCGCCCATATTTGCCATAGCTACCCAGGCCCTTTATCTTCCCCTTCTTGCCTAGCCTTGTCTTGCTTGCCTTGCCTGGTCTTTGTCTTGCTTGCCTTACCTTATCCTATACCGAACCTCTGAGATTCCTTGTCGTTGTCGACTTGATCCGATCGTCCCATTGTGACTGTGCCTGTCCTATCACTACAATGAAAACTTCACAACCACTAGTGAAAAATGCTGTCACACCACAAAACAACCTTTTCAGTGCCAATAACGGTAGTTTTTTGATCAAAGTCAAAGATCCCCGGTATGCGGATAATGCTCGAAAAGGTGGCAGATTCTGCTCGAAAAGCAGTGAAATTGGCAGAACTATACAAACCGTATGGCGGGCAATTCCTCGAATTCTGCTCCATTTCTTTATCCACACACCAAACATGCATGAAACTTACCAGAAAAAGTACCGAATTCTGCAAATTTTTCTGCCGGCATATCCGCCAAGACCTACCGGTAGTAACCCTAGTTTTCCAGTAGTATACTGGGAAAACCGGTATGATTGGCAAGTATGTACAGTACCTGGTATCACCACACTTCATTATTACTACATGTATTATTAGCTTAACCATCACACCGACAGTATGCTCTCGGCGTCTGTTTAGCGCAGCTTCACGAGAGACTCTGAGCATAACTATAACAACTATACTAAACAATCAGCTCATGTTATAACATTGCACGACACTGACCGACGGCACTGATGTTCTACAACTAACTGGCTATCAGCTCTAGCACATCTTGGATGCGCACTCCAACACGCCAACAGCCTTCCAACTTGGAAGTTTCTAAGTTACAGTGAATAATGAATAAACATTGTCCAATGGTCTTGCGGCCAGTATCGTCATCGACATGCATGTACCGGCACATGTACATCCGCCAACGGTTATACGTCCTTCACAGCTTAGACTTTCAGCTCGTGCTTGTCTTGGTTGCGCTCACCTTCCCCTCCTATGTTATCATAACTAACGTGTTACTTAGAACCTTCCACTAGTTGAAAGGCTGTTGGAGTGCACATCCACGATGCGCTAGAGCTAATAGCCAGTTAGTTATGTAGTTGACTTGTAGAACGTCAGTACCATCGGTCAGTGCCGTGTATTATGTTATCGCATGAGCTTTAGTAACTGGTGGTGTTAGTGGACATTATAGCGTAGCTTGAAGTTCCTTGGCCCTTTTCTTTCCTATAAAAAAAGGACAGGGAGTATTCCACACAGCATCAAGGCAGGAGACGTACTGCACTGTGAAGGACTGTGTTACAGACCAGAAAAACAACTCCCTAGTATAATGAGGGTCAGAACCAGGGCTACCACACATACTGTTCAAATGGTCGCAAGACCGAGGCTCTGACAACCGTGGATCGTTGTACATGTAGTAAGGTCACTGTTTCCGAGCACGGTGGTCCTCCGGGCTCCGGCCCTCCGCCTTGTAACATGCTACAGGTCGTCCCCCGTTAATAAATAAATTTAGGAGTGACAGGCAGACCCCTTCGCTGGCTCATCAGCTACCTCAGTGAGCGGACACAGCGAGTTTGTTTCGGGGCCAGCAGCAGCACAATCACCTCTTGCAGCTGCGGTGTGCCCCAGGGATCAGTGCTCGGCCCGTTGCTCTTTAACGTGTACACAAGAGATGTTCCTCAAGTAGCCCAATCCGCAGCCACGATCCAGTTCGCCGATGACGTCGCAGTATATTGTAGCGCTGACACGACTCAGGCTGTTGCCAGTACGCTCTCCACCGCAGTCTCCTCCTTGGCTGCATGGCTGGAAGAGCGAGGACTGATTCTGAATGAGAAGAAGAGTCAAGTTCTCACAGTCTTTCCTGGTAGAGACGCTGGACCCCGGGTCACAGTCCTCTGTCGCAGCCAAGCTCTGCCGACAGTCACCAGCGCGAAGTACCTTGGCGTCATCATTGACGAGGGGCTGAACTTTCAGCAATACCTGAAAGCCATTACAGCAAAGGTGTCCCGCAAAGTAGGTGCCCTCTGGCGGTCTCGGAGATGCTTGAGCCTGGCGGCCCGAGTCACCTACTTGAAGTCCGTGGTGATGCAGGATCTGACCTACGCATCAAGTTGTTTCGTGTTCTGTCTAACTGCCCAGCAAGCAACGGATCTCCAGACGCTGGAGAACAAAGCGGTTCGCGCAGTTTTTGGCGCTCGGCCATACGACTCTGCTCAACCTCTGCTCCAACGGGTGGAACTCTACCGAATCTCAGAGCTGCACAAGCAAAAGGCGCTATTGCTCACCTGGCGATGCATCCACGGCATTGCGGGGAACCGGCTCTGTGGACTGATTTCAAGGTCACCAGATCGGCGTACCCGCTTGCAGAAGGACATCGGAGCGCACTACCACCCGCCGCAAGCCGCGCTGGTCAGGCTAGGTTCTCTGTTGTCGCTCCCAAGCTGTGGAACGCACTACCCAGCGACATCCGCACCATCCCCCAACGCAGTGTGTTCAAGATGTCAGTCATCCCACATACGCTCGCTCCATGAAACGTATCACCCATTATTCCAGTCACTGTTGCTGTCGCATCCACTCGTATGTCGCATCCACTCGTAGTCCACGTCCACTGATGTCGACCGATGTAGCTCTCTTGCTACTGTGTAATAGTGACATGTACCCAGCTAATGTCTCTGCTTCATTCAGGGAATTCAGAATAGGAAGTCTGCTGTACCACCCGCTCTTTTCTTTTTACTTTTAAAAGCGATTATTTGTAACATGGAAATTTGTTCCTTGGCTCACCATCTGAGTTCTTAAAGCTATTATTCATTTTCTGCTGCCCTCGGTTATTTCTTTTATTAGTATTAGTATTTTCTTTATACATGTATGACTGTATACATGCGACCGTGGCAACGTAAACCTATAGTCTGTTTCAAAAAGATTTACAATCAGGTTTGAGTCTTAAAAAGTATGAAGATAAGGGAAATTTGGACAACAAAATACATAGAATGGCTGGTTAGGACACGGCAAATTGTTCTGTGAAGGTTTCGGAACAATTGGACCAACCGTTAAGGAGTTAGAATTTCGGCCAGGTTTCCGGCCTTTTCCCATGGTTTACAATTTGCCCAGGAAGCCAGTATCGATTTGTTATCAAAACCCACGATTTATCCTTTCCTTTTTGGCCTTGTGGTTATGAATGCTGTCTGCTGACCATGAAGTTGTGAGTTCAAATCCCAACCTATCCTCAAGTCAAACTTTTTTTCATTGTTTTGGTGATCAAGCTGGTACATACAAGACAAAGAAGATGGCTACACCAAACGACTTGTTGTTGGAGCTCGCGCTTCCTGCCGAACTGACACTTGACTGGCTCACGCCATGTGAACACACCCACCACACTGAGTGAATTATAATGGAAGTCATCGCGCTGTAGCTTTTAGAGATTTATTTTAGTATTTCAAGATCGCCAATTTATTTGAATTTAGCAGTCAACGCCGTCTTCTATCAGCGTTCACAAGCGTCTGCTTTTCTCAAAATGTCGTCGAAGTCACACGGATACCTTTGCCAAGTCATGGCCTTGGGAATATGTCCGTGTCGATGTCGTTTTCGTCACACGGTGAGTAAATTGCATCGCAGCTCAAAGGAACTATTTTGGTCACAAAACGAATTGGGACCCATGCAGCTCGTCAACATTTACAACACTTTCGTTTCGACATGTCCTCTCTGACTCCATTATCGATACGAGGAAGAACTCGTTTGTTGTAAACCAGACGTGCATGACAGTATCAACGTGAGTGAGTTGTCAATTTTCCTGCTTTCGCGCGGAATATTTCTTCGAGTTCACAGTGAGTTTTTCCAGGCAGCGCTCGAGTGCTCATACGGTAAGACGCCAAACTCCGCAGGCGATCGCCAGGATTGTAAATCTTTTTGAAACGGACTGTAGTACAGTTGCTGCTGCTGCTGGTGCGACTACATGCTGCTGACATGACACCGCGTGGCCAGGCTGTGTGCGCTTGTGCATGTGGAAGCAGGCCCACGGTACGTGTACATGTGAGTTACCTAGTACTAGTGATGACAGTGATCATGGTGATGACAGTGATGATGTGGCGTGTGGTGTTGAACCCAATCTACCGACTGTAGAAAACGCCACCAACACTGATGCTGAGCAGTACAACCTGGAAGATGAGCTGCTGCCCAAGGAGATTAGTGATGTAACGGAGGAGTTTTTTTAAATTTTTTTTACGAGAAACCACGAACCTCGAGAACAGAATACTGCATGGTAGAGGTGGTTGCAGACGCAACTGTGGTGGTGAAAACTGGAGCATCTCCGCCGAGTTGGAGAAGAGGTATCGTGCAGAGGTCGTGGCCGACATAGCACAGCGACAATGCCTCCCTAATCCAACAAAAAAGCATGTACAAAATAAATTATTATACAGTGTTACCGCCATGGTCAACTCTCAGCTCAAGCTTGTGTGTCGCCGGCTATTTCCTGATGGTGAGGCGTCGCTCCATGAGATCAATTGCCTCGTGTATGCTGGTGCTTGCGTTTGCATATCGACTATCCAAGGCAGTCAGAATCATCCGACTGGCAATGCCAAGCAAAACGGAAGTGACAAGGACCATCCACCGCAGTGGCAGATCCGATTGACAAAGGAAATCGATCAACTCCGCTCGGATGTTTCCCGACTCACCAGCATGCTACGATATCCATCGGAGAAACATCATGACTTCTGGAGGAGATAATGAAGTTGAAGTCGGAAACACAGACGAGTTGGAAATGAAGCTACAGGGAAAGAAAGATCGACTTCTTGCGCTAGCAGCCAGAATGCGTCGATACCGAGAAAATGAAAAGGCCAAAAAAGCCAACAAAATGTTCCAAATGAATGAGCGTGCTTTCTACCGGACGCTTCGGGAGCCTGCACACTCTGTTAGTGGTGCTTTAAATCGATTGGAGACGCCGCAATTTCCAGAGGCGGGTGAAGCCACCGAATTCTGGAGTGATCTTCTGTCTACACCTGCGCCGTTCATCGCTGGTGAGTGGTATGTAAGGCAAGCAGAATATTATGAAGAACACGTCCCTGTGCAGAGTAGCGCAGTTATCACCCAGGACATCCTGGCTGACTGCCTACGCAAACTAGCCTTGTGGAGGGCTCCGGGCCATGACAAGTTGCATGGGTACTGGTGGAAGAGGCTGACAAGCCTGCACTCTTACCTTGGGAGAGCCTTCCAGAGGGTGATAGATGGCCACAGTGACATTCCGGGATGGTTGACGTCTGGCGCTACTACTCTCCTTCCTAAGACTTCTCCACCTTCGGCAATGCCCAAAGATTATAGACCAATTACGTGTCTTCCGATACAGTACAAGCTCTTTACCGCCGCCATATCGAAGATTATGCGGCAGCACATCAATCAACATGAAATACTTGCAACGGAGCAGCGCGGTTGTGCAGCAGCTGGTCTTGGTTGCAAGGAGCACCTGATGGTGGATAAGATGATTCTGGAGGATGCCCATACGAAAGGGCGAAATCTGGTCATGGCATACCTGGACTTCAAAAAGGCGTTTGATAGTGTGTCGCATGAATGGATTCTACATGCTTTGACGATGTATCGATTCCACCCGTCTTTGGTCACAACTATTGCCCGTAGCATGCAGAACTGGAGAACGACAATGCACATATGCGACCAGGGAAGATGCAGGGTCACTACCGGCAACATGTCTATAAGAAGAGGCATATTTCAAGGTGACACATTATCCCCGTTACTGTTTTGCCTGGCGCTAAACCCAATCAGTTTTGAGCTGAACCGATTGCCTTTGGGGTACAGAGTCAGCTGCAGAGATGCCGAGTTGACTATCAATCACTCTTGGTACATGGACGACATTAAACTCTACGGGAAAACTACAAAGGATGTGACTACCCTCCTGTCTACCGTGTGTGGCGTTGGTGATGACATCGGCATGAATCTCAACCCGGCCAAGTGTGCCGTGCTGCACGTCAGGAGAGGAAAACCAGATGAAGGATGCTCTATCCAGGTTGGCAATGAGATCATTGCAGAGTCGCTACGACTCAATGAAACATACAAGTACCTTGGAGTAGTGCAAGCAGCCATGATACCTCACCCGCAGCTCAAGACGCAACTCACTGCAGAATACAAAAAGAGATTGTATTTGCTTCTTAACAGTGGATTGAATGCGCGAAACATGATCAAGGCCATCAATACGTATGCTCTGCCGGTTATGACATATAGTTATGGAATCGTAAATTGGACCGAGGCTGAAATCAAGACCACAGATCGAGCGACAAGATCAGCCTTGACTGCGTCTGGATTTCACCACCCCAAAGCCTCAGTCAACAGGCTATACATGAAGAGGGGAGATGGAGGCCGGGGCTTGGTCTCTTGTGAGGATATGCACGGCCGGAGCATGTGTGGCCTGGCCCGCTACATGAGTACCAGCCCAATAGACAGAATAAGCCTGCTTTATCAGTATCATCAACAAAAACCTACAACAAAAAGCCACTCAATAACTGCAAAGGCCGCTAAGTTCCTGTCGAGTTTGGATCTGCGAGCAGCTGGACCAGCTTTACCCAATAAGCATACCATTAAACAAGCGTGCGCTGAGCGAAAATCCAAAACACTTTCCACTATGCCGCTGCATGGGAGATATTGGAGCGGATTGGAGGAGAATCACCTAGATAAGGAGCTTACCTTCATGTGGTTGAAATCAAGGACACTGAAACCTTCAACTGAAGGCATGATTATGGCAGCACAAGACCAATCCCTCAAAACGAAAAATTACCAATACGCCATAATGAAGTCAATTGCTCGAACTGATGCCAATTGCAGGCTTTGCAAGGGCAGCTTAGAAACAATTGACCACATTGTCAGTGCCTGCCCAGTTCTTGCTCGGACCAGTTACATCGAACGTCATAACCGGATAGTAAAGTATGTGCACTTCGAAATGTGTAGAGCACGAGATCTACCTACTGGTGCTTCACGATTCGACCACCAGCTCAAGGCATTGGTCAAAAGTGATCGGTATCGGCTCTATTGGGAGTATTCGGTTCCAACTGACCTGAAACTATCAGCAAACAGGCCCGATCTGCTCCTTGTTGATGGCAAGGAGCGCATCGCCTACATTATAGACATCAGCGTTCCTGGTGAGAACAACATCAATAAGAAAATGGCTGAAAAGCGCTCGAAATATTATGATTTGAAGCCGGAGATTTCGAGGATTTGGTCCCTCACCCAGGTTGACGTGGTCCCTGTGGTTGTCGGTGCACTGGGAGGCTTGGTGAGGGAGACTCCTCAATGCCTCCGGACTGTGCAGGGAGGAGACCTGGCTATTGTACAACAGGAGGCTATACAAGGTTCGATTAAAATACTAAGAACTATCCTTAACATGTAGATGCACCTCTGCTGCATTTGCATGTTCAATAGCTAAGAGACTTGAATAACGACTGATAAAGACTAATATTTCCTTTGTTACTCCCTTCATTGGTTGATGTATTTTGCCTGTCGCTGCAAATTCTTTATTATTGTTTTGATGTTGGAGTTCGGATTGAGATTCTTTCCTTTCTTCCCCTTTCTTCAACTATTTCTTGTCCCTTTGGTTTTTAGGTTTTATTTATTTATTTATTTTTGTTTGTTTTTTCACTTTCTTTTTGCTGTCCCACCCATGGAAATATTTCCCGGTGGGTCTGGCTTATCGCCTTCGAAAGAAGTGAATAAAGGAGAGATAATAATAAAACAGGTCGCGTAATGAAGCAGCATAACGATAGATGTGCAAAGTCATGATGCCTGGTCCGCTTCTGTCCTGGGTTCACTACCCCGTGCGTTGCAGCCGCGAGCAAAACCAGCTCAGGCTGAGAGTTCCCTCCACGATTGCTTGTCCAAAGCGCGCATTCTGAGCCCACTCAGATCAGTCCATGGTCTTCAGTGGCATGTCTCTGGCAGCTGTGCTTGCCTTGACTGCCGTGGCCAGGTTCGATTTCGGGCGTCCACGCACACCGGTGACATTTCGATGGAAGTAATTGTCCATTGCCTGCTGTGGCGGGGCATCTGAGGGCATCCTCAGAACATGACCCAACATCCGGAAACGGCGGACAGCAACGGTGTGCGAAAGTGGCTGTGTGTGTGCTCTGGAATAATTATAGGTCTTTGTTGGAGATGATGGCGGGATACCTAATTCCGAACAAGTTCCGTAGTTGACGTCTATGGAAGGCGTTCAGCTTCTCCAGTGCAGCCTCTGTCAGTCCCCAGGTTTCGCAGTTGTATAACAGTGTTGGTAGGACGATGGCATTGTAGAGACGAAGCCTGGTTTCCTCGGATACAAGTTGACGTCGTATCCAGAGCGAATACATGCGGCCATACGATGTTGATGCTTGGTCCATTCGTCGGCTCAAGTCCTCCTCTTCCCCCAAGAGAGAGCCAAGTTGCTTCGATCTTCGCCATTCGGTGCTGTAGGCAGAGATGTGAAGCCACTCTGTTTTGCTGCTGTTAACGTTGAGTGACCAGTCACCCAGGCCGTCAGCTATCACGGGTAGGGAGTTGGCAAGCCATTGTCGCTCAGTCGAATAGAAGGAAATGTCATCGGCATATCCTGTTTCCTGTGGTATTGCTGCATCAGTGTCTGGCCGTGGTGGTAGTTTGCTTCGAGTCTCCCTCAGTGCTGCTTCCAGGTAGCAAACAAACAGAACCGGGCTCATTCCATTTCCTCATGAAACGTGACCAGCTGCCACTCTAATGTTACCATACACCTACAGTCCGTTTCAAAAAGATTTACAATCCTGGCGATCGCCTGCGGAGTTTGGCGTCTTACCGTATGAGCACTCGAGCGCTGCCTGGAAAAACTCACTGTGAACTCGAAGAAATATTCCGCGCGAAAGCAGGAAAATTGACAACTCACTCACGTTGATACTGTCATGCACGTCTGGTTTACAACAAACGAGTTCTTCCTCGTATCGATAATGGAGTCAGAGAGGACATGTCGAAACGAAAGTGTTGTAAATGTTGACGAGCTGCATGGGTCCCAATTCGTTTTGTGACCAAAATAGTTCCTTTGAGCTGCGATGCAATTTACTCACCGTGTGACGAAAACGACATCGACACGGACATATTCCCAAGGCCATGACTTGGCAAAGGTATCCGTGTGACTTCGACGACATTTTGAGAAAAGCAGACGCTTGTGAACGCTGATAGAAGACGGCGTTGACTGCTAAATTCAAATAAATTGGCGATCTTGAAATACTAAAATAAATCTCTAAAAGCTACAGCGCGATGACTTCCATTATAATTCACTCAGTGTGGTGGGTGTGTTCACATGGCGTGAGCCAGTCAAGTGTCAGTTCGGCAGGAAGCGCGAGCTCCAACAACAAGTCGTTTGGTGTAGCTGTAGCGTTGGCACGCTAGTAACTTACACAGCTGCAGCGTGTCTTTCAATGTATTGGTCACGCGTGTTGCACCGCACCCTGCACTTGCAACTCTTACTACCGTGCTTGCAGACCCATGACGTGCATAGTAACTAGTCTCACTGTGTTCATGTATTACTCCCACACACTAGGATGACCTGAGGAATACTAGCACATGTACCCTGTAGACCCTTTTGATACATTTCACTTTCGACCTCCTTTTCATTTATCTACACACATCCTAATGAGACTTCCTTAGAATTCCTAATGGCTGTCTTCCCGGTACCTCTTTTACGCCCATTGCCCACACTGTTATTCAGCTCCTTCTTCTGCATAGAATCAAATGGCATTCCTTGTGCAATGACTGTGGCCCACACATCTTACTGTGACCTTTCTTCTTCTACTCTACGTATCCCCTGGCTATAGGCTAGCTTACTTACACTAACAATTCCTCACCCTATAAAAGCTGCTGTTCACAATTCTCTTCATGTCAGTTTAGAGTTAGAGTTCAACCTTCAATCCAGTCTTTAGTAATAATAAAGTTAACAACAGTGTGTTCACTGAGATCCATCTGCATTTGCCTCCGAGAGAGACTGCGGCCCGTTACAGAATTGGTGGCAGCGGTAAATTCATTTTTTTCATTCTATAACTTACTTTGTTACTTTCCACGTTACTTCGATACGATGGCTCAACCTAATGTACCTGCCGGGGCACCCGCCGCCGCGCCCGCCGCAGCCCCAGCTCCGCCCGCTCCTGCCCAACCACCGAGAGGGGCGTACCATGTGCAGCCGGAGAAATACAAGGGTCGCCTGGAGGACAACTTCGCGTCCTGGCTGATGCATTTCGACCAGGTCGCCGCGGTAAACAACTGGACCCCCGTCCAGCAAACGCAGTTCCTGGGCCTCGCACTGGAGGGCGAGGCCCAGCTGTATTACCAATCGCTCCCTGCGGCCACCAGGAACGGAGGCCGCCAACAGCTCGTCCAGGCGCTCCAAGCTCGGTTTGAGCCAGCGCAGCGCGTCGACCTCCATCGCGCAACATTTCAAGCTCGTCGCCAGGCCAAAGAAGAACAACTGGGGGCTTTCTGTGAGGCTGTTCGCTCCCTGGCCCGGCAAGCATACCCCCAGATGGCCGCGGGGGACCTCGACAGTCTAACCAAAGACCAATTCATCTCTGGGCTCGACTCGCGGGGCATGCGGGTCCGCGTTCGGGAGCTCAACCCGCAAACGACCGACGGGGCACTCCAGGCCGCGCTCCATCACCAGGCAATCATTCCTCACCCTATAAAAGCTGCTGTTCACAATTCTCTTCATGTCAGTTTAGAGTTAGAGTTCAACCTTCAATCCAGTCTTTAGTAATAATAAAGTTAACAACAGTGTGTTCACTGAGATCCATCTGCATTTGCCTCCGAGAGAGACTGCGGCCCGTTACATAGCCATCTTCTTTGTCTTGTATGTACCAGCTTGATCACCAAAACAATGAAAAAAAGTTTGACCTGAGGATAGGTTGGGATTTGAACTCACAACTTCATGGTCAGCAGACAGCATTCATAACCACAAGGCCAAAAAGGAAAGGATAAATCGTGGGTTTTGATAACAAATCGATACTGGCTTCCTGGGCAAATTGTAAACCATGGGAAAAGGCCGGAAACCTGGCCGAAATTCTAACTCCTTAACGGTTGGTCCAATTGTTCCGAAACCTTCACAGAACAATTTGCCGTGTCCTAACCAGCCATTCTATGTATTTTGTTGTCCAAATTTCCCTTATCTTCATACTTTTTAAGACTCAAACCTGATTGTAAATCTTTTTGAAACAGACTATAGCTGCAGTAGCAATAGTAGCACTAGTAGTAGTAGTACTAGCAGTAGCAGAAGCACCAGCACCACCGCAGCACCCCGCCAGGCCACGGTCGCCTAGCGCTCCAGTCGCCATGGCTTCCTCACATAGCGCATCCCGAGACGCCTCTGGACTGGTCTCCGTCCTTGCTGGTTCTTCTGCCGTGCACTGCTGACGAATGGCCTCGACATCGGCGGAGGAGAGTCGTCCGCTCTTCCGAATTTCTCGCAACTGGTTGGCCAAATTTACCTCGCTTACCTGTCTCTCCAGGCCCCTGCCACACCAAGCATCGTGCATCCGTCTCATGTACCCACGAGACTGGACACCTCCAGGCGTCGCAATTGCGTAGCACTCAGCCAACACTCTCACTTCCTCCTCCGACCAGCGCTTTCTCCGGGCCCCCTGGCCCCCATTTCCATCCATTATTGAAATAAGTATTACAATGAACAAAACGTTCAATTTTCTGAGCGGACGAGCCATTGAGCCACGCTAAGGAAGCTCTGCTCATCAGAGCTCAGAAAGTGCAACCGTTCACATCGTTAGGAAAATTATTATTATTATTATATCTGGTGGTGACAGTCAATTTTTTCTTCAGACTTTTCCCGTTTGTCTCTTTCCCTCAAACCAGTTAATATTATTTTTTTATTTTATTTATTTTTTTGTGTAAGTGCAAGCCTCTTTTACGGGCAAAAATTAACACAATGTATTAAAATGCAATACAACATACACTGGAGAAGAAATCAGGAAAATAAAATATGAGCTCAAAAATGGAACGAAAAATAGCAAATAGAATCAAAACTCACGATGGAATCAAACTCATGATGGAAACTACAACCCAATGAGTTGGAAAACCAACCACAGAATTAGATATTGGGAATAGAGGCAGACACAACAACAACCGAAATCAGTACACCAAAAATCTGTCCTACAAAAACAAAGGAAGAAGAAAAACAAGAAA
Source organism: Sycon ciliatum (assembly GCF_964019385.1). Classification (NCBI taxonomy): domain Eukaryota; kingdom Metazoa; phylum Porifera; class Calcarea; order Leucosolenida; family Sycettidae; genus Sycon; species Sycon ciliatum. Next base: position 37,116,979 of record NC_088646.1, read on the forward strand.
GACGAAGTCCAAAGAATCCCCAAAAAAGAGGGGAGAACGGGATGAAAGAGGACCGGAGAGCGGCAAACCCCAGGAGGACTTAGCGTCACGTAGTGGCGGGAATGCGGGCCTCCACAGAAACGGCATCCACATCCGCCGCCAGACCAGGTGCACGGAATGCACGGCGACTCCCACGAACCATCAGGACGGAGTCGCGGACAAGGCTGAAAGCCAGGTCCGTCCGCAGCTTTCCCATCACGAGGGGATAAGGCTGCGAGAGCTTGGTGGAGAGCTTCGTTCCGAGCAGCTTCAGGAACCGGGTGGCCTCCTTCGCCAGGGCACCAGCAGAAGACAAGACGATCGGGGTGAACGACGCGTGCTCAACTTCCCGGATCCGGGCACCGTATGCCGACTGCTTCTGACGCTCGTGCCATTGGAACACCTCAGCCAGCGGGCGAGATCGGTACGACTGTGCGTTGGGATAGAACACCCTTACATCAAAAAATGCATCAGTCTGTACCGACCAAAACCCCCTGGCCTTGATGTCCGGTCTGGCGTCGTCCGCAGTGAGCAGGGCAGGACCATGGTCAAACGTGCGGACCGTCGGTAGAGGTTGCAGCGGTGGCTCCAGCTGCACATCCTCAGACACTTGAGAAAGAAGTTGGCCCAGTCTAATGGTGCAATCTGTGATACGGATGCAAAATTTGAAGCTCTGTATGTATCGTTCCCAAGCCAGTGTATAACGTCAAAGCCAGAGTTAACCTTTCTGTAGATGTAATAGTAGCAGTGTAAGAACAGAATATCAGTGTCTGTGGGACTGCGCTGTGGTGGTTTCAGTGGTCAATTCGAAATCGAACATGTCGCTCGAAGGGTTGACACGGGTGCTTTCCGCTCTGGCAGGAGCTCCACCAGGGGAGGACTCTCTCAAACGGAAGCATGTCACCCGGAGTGTGGAGACATCACCAAGACCTGATGCTGAGATAGTGACAACGCAGCCGAAGTCACCTCAAAGCCAGTCATCCCTTGGTCCAAGGAAACCATCTGACACGGATTATCCAATTAGTAGCAATACGCCCGCCTTCTCACCCGTCCCTGGTCGCACTTTCCCCTCCCACCTAGCGACACCTACCGAGGGAATTGTAAGTGCAGACCACCTTGTTGAGCAATTTCGTACATGTATGAGCACTTTATTGGATGGCAAAATGACAACAATTCTCAAAGCTATTGAAAATAATTGTTCTCAAATATCAGATTTGAAACTCTCAGTGGAAGCACGTCTTGCAACCCTCGAAACACGGATTGATACGGTAGAGAACTCACACCATGATACGGTACGGGAGTTAGAGGAAAGCGTGGCATTCCTCTCTGCCAAGTATGATGAGACCAGGGAGTAGTACAATACGTAATATGGTATTGTACTACTCCCTGGATGAGACAGAGATAACAAGACAAGCTGCCACCAACAGCAATGATCAGCAAAATGCCGCAATACGTTCACTTGCAAATCGGGTTGACAATGTAGTTAGAGATGTGGACCAAGCTATGTTCCAATTATCCACCAACATGGACAGCTTGAAGCAGAATACAAGTGGCTCAGCAGCTGCAAGCGAAGACATAAAGAAGACCTGCCAAGACCTGCATAGACGAGTTCAGATCCTCGAAACCCCAAACCGGACCCCCTGTGAGGCATGCCCTGTCGTACCACCTGCCCAAAACCAGCCTCCCTTACCCGTACCCCAACTATGCAATACGGTACGAGAGATTGTTCAAGAGGACCGCAGGCAGATTGAAATCCGAGACAACGCCATCATCTCGGGTCTCCCAGAGGTGGACAACGAAAATCTCCCACAACTCATTCGTACTTTGGTACCTGAAATCAACCCTGCCACAATCGAGGTAAAGCGAATTGGCAAGCCATCTGGGGACAAACCAAGGTTAATTCACGTAAAAACCAATGCAGATACGAAGGCGCACCTCATGAAAAATCGTTTTGGCCTGAAGCATGGTGCACATAACGTATACGTTAATCATGACCTGACAAGAAAGCAACAGGAAACTCGACGCCGTACCCTACCAACATTCAAGAAACTCCGCGCCAATGGTGTCAAATGCTCCCTTCCACTTGACAGCATACTTGTCGAAGGTAAAACAGCTTCAGATGCAGAAATTCAGAGGTTACTGCAGACCAACTCGGCATAGGAACCCCGGGGATCTCCGAAGCAAAAAGCATGCCGAATATGTATTTCCAACTGTTGTAGTCTCCTGAGTAAACAAGCCGAAGTATTGAACCTATTGACACAAGAATCTCTGGATATTCTTTGTCTAACAGAAACGTGGCTAAATCCCACCATTCCTGATAATGTTGTAACCATACCAGGTTATAAACTATACCGAAAGGACAGAAGCAGTACATCCCTACCATGGTCACAGCTTGGTGGGGGTGGCGTAGCAATCTATGTTAAGGACCACTTGAGCTGCGATTTTCACCCAGAATTTACGTATGGTAGCTGCGAAATGATGACTGTTGAGATCAAGCATCCAAGCCGACCTGTTTTCTTATCTGTTTGGTACCGGCCCCCAAGACAACCTATACGTTCTTTAATATCTACGCTCGATCAGCTCTCTGATCTGTTTGACCAACACAATAGCGTAATTGTAGGCGACTTCAATGCCAAGAACCGAGCCTGGAAAGACACTGACACCACAGACTGCAATGGTAGGGCTCTGCAGTCGGCTTTCGTGAAGTTCGGTTTCAATGTGATAAATGAAGGGACTGGTACACGACCTAATCTTAGAAGCGGTCAAAACCCGTTGCTCGACATCATAGCAACCAACATACCAGACATGATATACTCTACACACACACTTGAGCCCTTATCTGATCATTGTCCTGTCATTGCCTCGCTATCTCTCTGCACACCAACCCAGCGTCGAAAATGTCGACTACGCAGAACAACGGATTTCGCCAGACTGCGCATACTAATAGAACAGGAACTGTTTCTTGAGCGCGTAATGGGGACTGAACTTGTGGATTCAGCTTGGAAAGCGTGGGAATCTCATTTTCAGAATCTAGTAGACAGATCTTCTATCTTGACCAGTCAACAGGAGCGTCGAAAGCAGAGCTGGTACACGCCAAATCTACACAAACTGAAGCGGAGACCGAATGTACTGTACCGTGCCTACCTGCGCAACCCTCAGTGTATTGAGGCGAAAGCAGCCTATTGCTTATCGCGGAACTTTTACAGAAAGAAGCTTCGAGCGGCCAGACACGCTTTCCTTGACCGTGAGGCTGCTAGTAGTATATCAAAGAAGTGCAGTAAGGGTGGATATGTATGGTGGAAAAGGGCCAAGCAGTTTTGTAACATTGCTGGCAGCAAGTCGTCAGTCCCTGATCTTACAGATGGTGACGCCAGCGCCACCACGGAGCATGAAAAATGCGATCTTCTTGCTCAACATTTTGCAGCCCAGTGTTCAGTGCCACCGGCAGTGAATGGACAACCCTCTCAAGCGCCATCATTAAGTGCTTGCACCACTTTGTACAGCATTTCTAAATTTAGTCCTGGTCAAGTCCATTACGACCTAACACACCTATCCCCCCGAAAATCCACCTCAGCAAATCACATGATACCGATACTACGCTCAATGGCAGATTTACTGTGTGAATCCCTCTCATTCCTGTTTAACTTAAGCTTATCTACTTCGTGCTTCCCCAATTCCTGGAAATCGGCCTCTGTTACCCCATTATATAAAGGCAAAGGAAGTGCCTCTTCACCAACAAATTATCGTCCTATTTCACTGCTGCATCCCGTCAGTCGCCTTTTCGAATACCGGATAGCACTGAGTCTCAGCAGCTTCCTGCATCGCAACAAATTAATATCACCGTCCCAATTTGCATATGTTCCACAGCGATCAGCAACGGACCAACTTATCCTGCTTACTCACCAGATGGCTCGTGTCTCGGCCTACACAACAGATATGATTGTGCATTTCTTGACTTCAGGAAAGCCTTCGATAAGGTTCATCATCCAACCCTGATTGAGAGGCTGAGTACTTTTATGACTCGAAACTCAGTGAAATGGCTTGAATGCTATCTCAATCAGAGAACGATAGCTGTCAAGATTAAGGAGACGATCTCTCCCCAATATCTTTTGAATTGTGGTGTCCCTCAAGGCTCACATCTTGCACCCCTGCTGTTTTTAACCTACATCAATACCCTTCCCGACACATTGACCCACAGCGCCCCTTATCTATTTGCTGATGATGTTACACTGCTCAACACTCATAACATCGGTTTACCTGTTGGTGAGAATCTGGCCAATTTCCAGTTGGATTTAACAAGCTGCCAGCGCTGGGCTAGAGGCATTCACGGGGAGTTTTCTGCGGCCAAGACCACCATGTTCTCCAACTATGCTCCTCCACCCTCTTCGTCTGTCCAAATGGACAACGTACCACTCAATGTTAAAAGTACCGTAATCCATCTAGGCGTTGAGATCAGCACTAATCTTAAATTCCAAGACCATTTCACTACTGTGTTCAAAAAGTTTCGCCAACGTGTAAATTTGTTATGCTTTATGGGCCGTCATCTATCGCATGCACATATTGCCCTACTCTACAAGTCATATGTACGACCCACAGTAGAGTACGCTATCCCTGTCTGGTGCTTCAGACTTACTGCTAGCCAGCTAGAATCGCTTGACATTTTACAAGCAAAGATCTGCAAATGCCTGCTGCGGTCTGCGAAGATTGATTTTGATCGCTATGAATCGAAGAATAATTTAAATAGGCTGTGTAATTTGGAATCCCTTCACTTCCGACGCACTTACATTTCCATCACCGTTTTGTTCAAGTATATCCATTGGCACCCAGATTATCTATCCCGCTTTGACATCAATATCTCTTCTAGCGCACGCCGACCAAACAAACTGATTTTCAATTCTCATGGCCGCATCTCTTCCTCTCTCTTTCTGCATAAAATCGGAAAGCTGTGGAACTGCCTTCCACCAAGGCTGACATCCCAAGATTCACTTTCTAAATTTCAGCAGCAATATCGCTTGCACGTGAAAAGTTTTAAATTTGACTGTAGTGGTATATCCCTGGACATTTAAATTAATTGTTTTATTTTTAACAACCCAGCCCTGTGTTCATTGCTAATTTATGTAGCATATACTGTAACACGTGTAGTTTTCCTCACTGTTTATTTCTATTGCATGATTTGCATCAGGAGATCCCCTCGACAGGCCATCGCCTCTGGGAGATCCTTTAATAAAGATTATTATATATTATATGAAGAATGCGATGTAGGCCTTGACGGATTATGCTAGCATAATTTTTCGCATAATTCCTATCAAAATCGAATAATCGCATAATTCGAGGCAAATTGCATACGAATCACATAAAATTGGAATAATCCGCCTGTTTGCATCAAATTCCATACAGTTGTACATGTTCTACAAGTACAAGTACAAGTAGATGCACCAGGAAGTCGTAGGTTTACGACTCCCTTGATAACATTTATTTATTTTATTTATTTATTTCTGCACATGTCCAGTCCACTACAATCAGTGACGGTCGTAGCTAGGTCGGACGGTGCGTTGACCCCGTTGAACTTTTGCTACTACAGTACAACGCCCTGTACAAAACAATTCCCCTGTTATTTTGCACAGAACCATTATACATTAGCAGCATATGTGAGCATAATGCGGCATAATATGATAACTTTTAGCATAAAAATAGCATAATTCTGCAATTTTTTCAGCAATGCGAAAAGCATAATTTCACGAAAATATTAGCATAATCTGTCAAGGCCTAATGCGATGTCGAACATATCAACGTCCCACCCGTGCCCGCCCTTATGTTCTCCAACGCTCGCAATACAAAAGGCCAACTGGCTGAAGGGTAACACGGGCTATTTTATACAAGCATGCGCATGAAAACGCACAAAAACAAAATAAAACATAAATTATTCACTACAAAAAAGCTGTCACATGCTAGGAAACTAGGCCAAACACGTTGATATGTTCGACATCGCATTCTTCATATAATCCAGAATAGCTGGCAACCACTGCGTGGTCTGAGCCATTCTGCAACTTTATCCCTGCAGTTGCATCTTTTCTCTGCTCTCTGTTGATCATCTTTCTGCTTCTTCCGCAAGACCGAATTGTTGTGTGCCTTTAGTACACCAGACATGTTCTGCATGCAGCTGTAACTTACTTTTACTGTGTTACTGTTGAATATTTTGTTTAGGCGTGAGCGAGGTGGGAAATGCTTCTCGACGAGGTGTAAGAATCTTTGCGCGACATTCGTGGCTACTGTTTTGCTGAGCGGAGGATTGTACCAGATGATGTTTCGTCCGCGGTTTTTCTTCTTTTTCTCTTCATCTTTTTCTCTCTTCTTCATGTACACGATCTGCTCGGCGTAACCGCTGGCCTTGAGCGCACTGTTGTACAGAGGTGCCGCCTCCAGGAAGATGTCTCTGTTGGACGAAATATCTGTCAATCGTCTGCTGATAGACTTGGGTATTTGTTGGATGATGGTTGGCGGGTGGTTGGATAGTGTGTGGATGTACATCGGCGTGTCATTTGGTTTTCCGTAGGGGCGGTAAGTCCCGTCGGCTAGATTGAGTGTTACGTCGAGGTAGTTTACGACCTTCATGCCGGCATCGATGGTAATTGTCAGTTAGCCCCCTTGTCGGGCATTGGTTGTGAGACTTACCACCTCACCCTCGCCGTTAGGCGCTGCATCTGCCACCCTGGTAGCACAGGCATGGTGGTGGCCTGGCACATGCGAAACTTCCTAAGCTGGTTGTGTTTCTCAACGCAATTGTATAGCCGGTGGTAACGCGGACGTGCAAACTTTACTTTTTTTTACATACAGGCGCCTCTAGCTTGACCCGATTTTTTTGTCCCAACATTGGTCCGGCAACTACCGGACCTGCTGGACCGGTCGCTACGGCCCTGAACCCCCTTTGTATAATTAACCGCCATAGTTTGTACCTGTGTTCTTGTCCTGCAGGCGGAGGATCTGAGGTCTGAAATGAAAAGAGATTTTGAGGAGATGAAGGCTCAGATTGAGGAGGACTGCGATCGCGAGATTCTCGACGACGCCAACATGTTTGAGACGAAGATGAGAGAGGCGAAGGAGCAGAACATCAAACTGGCTGGAGAGGCAGGTGTAATGAAGAAGAAGGTGAGTTCTAGTCGGGACTGAACTGTGATCCCTGACATGCACGTTCTGAACAAAGATCAAAAGATTAACGAAAGGGGGGGGGGGGTGCATATGCCCTTGTGCCCCTCACAGCCTATGCGCCTGCAAACAAAAGATTGAAAAGAACATGGCTCTCATATGGGGACTGTCAGTGCATCACTGCTGGTTGTCTGTATGTTAGCTGATCCCAGCTACACGTATCCTGTTGGGTTGTGGTGGAGACTGCTAGGGTACTGAGGCAGTCTCATCAATGTGCGTGCTTCACTGCCCCCGAATAGCAAATGTCTTGCTTGCTATTTGTGTGTCACTAGAAAAGGCTTGTGTGTAGTGTGAGATTGGGTATGGTACTCTCCGTACATCTACATGCATACACTTCGTACATGTAGATGCATACATGTCGTACAATTGCGTGCATACACTTCGTACATAAACACGCCGCACACATGTACATGACGATTGTATACACGTTGCATGCATGGCCCCTGCCAATAGTTGAAAAAATCCATTCTTTTGATTAGGTGAACTCGCTTGCCAAGGAAATCACTGAGCACAAGGCAACGATTGAGAAGCTGCAAGGAGAGCGGAGTAAGTTGCAGGGCGTCATCAAGACGTTGGAAAAGGACATCCAGGGGCTGAAGAAGGAGATGCTGGAGCGGGAGGAGACAATCTCGGACAAGGTCAGTCGAGAGGGTGACAATGCTTCACTTCTCATAGAACTGGTGTATCTTCAAAACAACAGACTAATCTTCAGTTTCACAAGAAGAAAGACCAGGTTTTCATTACGCATGCGCAATATGAGACATGTGAACTAGGTAGTCGTAATATTATAACTACCTGTACATAGCAATAACCACTAGTGGTTGACGCATTCCGTTGAAACTAACTTTGTCGCATTGGGTAAAGTACTTCTGTCATTGCTTCAACTCCTGTCTTTGCGTGAAATATCTTTGCTTAACAACATCGTTGATTACACCGTTGATTACGTGATTGATTTGTTCTGAATCTTGGCTGGCAGGAGAGACAAATCGTTGACATTCGGAAGAAGAATCAGGAGTTGGAGAAGTTCAAGTTTGTCCTTGACTTCAAGATCAAGGAGCTGAAGCGGCAAATCGAGCCCCGTGATGCCACCATAGCACGCAAGGAGAGCAAAATCAATCGGGTGAGAATCAATGACTGCCGTTGGTTTGGGGTGCTTCTTGTCAACAAGTGCATGTAGAATGCCGTACTATTGGGATGTTGGAAGCTATATGCACACTCTCTAAAAGTTAGGGGTGCAAGAGAGGTTGTATTGACATTCAGTACCTCTCTTGCTCCAAGTTGAACCTGTACTGTCTTACCATATAAGGCATGCTGTCTCTGCTGCTTTCCTCTTAGATGACTGCCGAACTGTCAGCGTATGAGAAGGCATACCATGCGTACAAGCACGAAGCCACTGGCTACAAGCAGAAGCTAGAGTCACAGGAGGGTGAAATGCTACAGCAGCAAGAGAAGGTCAGAGCCGGGGAAAAGGCCAGAGGCATATGAAATTTGAGCTGTACCATAGCTGCTTCTGTTGCTCGTGTTATTGTTGTTGCGTTTTTGTATTGAATTCTTTATTCTCACGATGGAACCATCGCCAATAAGAGATGTTGTTGTTGTTGTTGTTGTTGTTGTTGTTGTTGTTGTTGTTGTTGTTGTTGTTGTTGCTATCTGCTTCGGAATCACTGTTTCTTGCATGTTTTTGTTGGCCCAGATCCGCGTACTTGGACTTCTTATCAAAAACTTGAAGAAAGACCTGAGCGATGCCCTGGGTCTCATCCAGTATCCCAAGGAGTTGAAGAAATCCGTCATAACAATGGGAGAAACATATCTCCCCAAGGACAAGAAGCCGGTAAGCCTAGCCAAGCCGCAAAGCACGGCCGCACTGTATGGCGTGTGGCTAAGTCCTGTGATTAGTTTACTGGCTGCCGGCTGGATGTGCGCAAGTCGGCAAGGTTACGGGCGCGAATCCTGTAACGTTCAAGATTGTGATCATTGATCGGTCCCAGGTACACTCAGCCTTGAGGTGTACCTGCCAATGCTGGGGAGGAAAGTAATTGCAACCTTCCTCATTTACACATATTCCTCCCGAATGTTATGCTCAGTTCCACCTTTTTACCGTATTGTCCGGAGTTTAAGCCACACTGGAGTATAAGCCGCTCACAGATTTTTTGTCATGAAACACGGACGTCTATCCTATATATCACTGCTAATTTGACCATGGTAGTATTTTAGCCACACCGACGTTTTTAGGTGAATTACCAGTGTTTAAAGTGTGGCTCATATTCTGGAAAATACGGGACACTAAAAACTCCACAGCCCAAAGATACACTCGAGGGTGATTTATAATGGGGGAAGCATGGCATGCCGTTTGCCGCAAAATGGAAACAAGTCTGAATCCACTCTTCAAAGTTTATAAAATGAATATGGAAATCATTGACTTTCATCTCTCTTTCTTCATGCAATAGTCAAACCAAAACAAACCTCAACCACCGAATTTGTTGAACTCTGGGCAGAGCTCACACTGGTCCGCGTGCCGTGTTGCTAGGCAGTAGCCAGCTGTCAACCAAGTCGTATGTTGGAGTCAATGATGTGTGTATATGTGTGTGTGTGTGTGTGTGTGTGTGTGTGTGTGTGTGTGTGTGTGTGTGTGTGTGTGTGTGTGTGTGTGTGTGTGTGTGTGTGTGTGTGTGTGTGTGTGTGTGTGTGCATGTGTGTGTGTGTGCGTGTGTGTGCTTGTGTGCGCATTTGCTTCATAGGAGGAAGTTGTCCAGAAACCGTCAATGATGTCAGAGTCCGAGAACTCTGCGTACGTCATTAATTGCCTGGAGCGTAGCAATGAGGCGCTGGATAAGACACTGTCAAAAGACCGCAAGATCCACAGGGAAGAGAAGGCGCGAATCTTGGCAGTAAGGTCATGATGTGCCAATGTCATATTTGCAGCATACTGAGTTAGTATGATTTTTTTAACCCTGTGCGATTGCTACAGTGACATGGAAGGCGAGTGCGCTTAAAGCCCCTTAGGGGATATCCCTGCTAGTGCTTGTATTGTCATGTATCTAGCTGATGATTATGAATTAGGAACAAAGTGTGACATTTGGACAGGAGGCATGGTGCAAAATATCGCGTTTGTCGGAGCATAATGCGCACCCGGGTATAATGCCGCAGCCCCGTTTTTGACAAAAATTATAGCCAGTCAAGGTCTAAAAGTCTGGGGAATGCTTCAGCTAGGTGCGACTTCCAAAAGTGACTGCGGCGAAACTTGGCAGGTACAGGCTCGACTCTCGTAACCAGTAAATGATGTAGGGTACAAGTACTTGAAGCATTTGGTGATTGTCGGGTCAAAGAGGTGACCCACCGGCAACCCGCTTGATAAATAATTCCCTTGACAAGTGTCTGGGGCCTTGTACATGCATTTCAATATTCGGAGTATGTAAAGTGCACCCACGATTTTGAGCCCGGAATAGTGCTTTTTAAACGCGCACTATGCTCTGGAGGACTTCTGGGTCCTCCCCCCCCCCCCCTCCCCCTTTTTGATGCCTGATTGCAAGGCTGACACCAATACCTCTTGTCGGTTCAGTTGCTCTCAGCACGCTGGCACGTTGTCCCTACGTCCTCTTTGTCTTGTTTCATGTTGCTCTCCACATGTATCCCAGTAGGACTGTGTTTATATTTAGAACAAAGACAAACAAACAAAAAACATGTTATTGCACAAGATCGATTCAGCTTGTCTTACTGATTGCGGTAAACAAAAAAACAGCCGAGAATCATTTCCGCCAGAATCAACCATCCCTACTTCCTTCTTGTCACAATAGCATCGTGTCTGATCCTTAGCCAGCAAGAACACGACAAAGTGTGCTGGTGTGACTCTCGATGGATGTGCTTCTCTTTTCTGCATTGTCGCATAGGAAAATGTTCAACTCATCAAAGAGATCAACGAGCTGCGAGGGGATTTGAAGTCGACGAGAACGCGCGTGCACGATTTGGAAGTCGCCGCCAAGTCTCAGCGCACGTTGCGCTTGCAGCAGGTAGCGGCCTCGGCATCGGCAGTGGGTATGACTGCTGGTTCTAGCAGTGCCAGTTTGACGGCGCTGGGTGCGAGCCCGGTGGCTGGATACGGCACCGCTGTCAGCTTGCCACTCGGCCGCCAGGACAACGCCGGCCAGCAACGTGTCCACACCGGCACTGCCGGTCCTGACGACGTGTCTGAGCTGCGGCAGGTCATCGAGCAGCAGAAAGAGGAGCTCACAGCGCTGCGGGTCAAGTACCGTGCCGCCCTGTCTGGCCAGAGAGCAACGGTTGTCAACTTCCCTATGATACGCTCCACCTCGGTTACTGGTCAGTGATGCGGTCGGATGAGTCTTATTATGCATAGATAAGACACTCAGTGCTGTTACTGTGCTACCTGCAGCATGCTGTGTGCTCAGCATCTTGACGGCAGGGGCACACGGCATGTTGGTACCGGACTTGATGATGTGCAGTGCATGATTACATTGTACCCAATGGTAGGTGGCTGGACGCTGGACGGCCTTTGTCCACAACCTCATGGGAACTTGACTCTAGATCGGCGGACCGTGACTTCCTGCTAACACACTTGGCACGAATCTCAGCGTTAACTTGTATTCACCTGCTCTTGCCATTCTTCTTTCCAATGGTGCAAGGATTTCTCATACTCATAGGATGATTATTGCCACCGAGATGTGATGAGTTCCATAAGACCCTGAGAGTACATTAGAACTTACATCTAGAGTTTTCCCTAACTGTCAATCAAATTTAATCCAAAATGCTAGTCATTGTTGAACAAATGGATAGTTGTCCTCATCTACTTGCATCTATTCGAGTGGCTGTACGTACATTTCTGATAAAGCTTGAAATGTTTTTGTCACAATACCATTATCAGCGGTACGAGCTGATTCTTTATCAAAGACAAGGCTAGAGCCTCAGTGTACGAACATGCGCATGCGTATGTGTGTGTGTGTGTGTGTGTGTGTGTGTGTGTGTGTGTGTGTGTGTGTGTGTGTGTGTGTGTGTGTGTGTGTGTGTGTTGGCCAGCTACAAGTATCGTTCGTTCGGTTGGTAGGTTCACGTATGCCAGATAGTGTTGGATCTATAACCCACGGGCTCAGTGGCTTGAAGGTGTATTGTTGTACCTGTCACCTTTGTTGGTTTCAGGGTTCGCATGCTTTCTTTTAGAAGTATACTTCGAAGTACATACATTGTACCTGTTTTAAAAGTTTTAAAAGCCAATATCAGATTCACTGTGATTCAGCCACCCACACCGGGTTTCTTTAAACTAGTGTAGGTGCACTTTATAGTTAGTCAATCAGAGTGAATAAGAATCAAGTATTACTATTACCTTCACTGGGGGCAGGTGTAAAATTAATGAAGTTGGATCCTGGGGCAGGTACAAGTACAAGTCATGTACATTGCATTGTACTACGACACCTCGTGTAGCGAGTGAAAAGTGCAAGCTGTCATGAAGTGATGAGCGGTCAAAGCACATGACACAACACTCAGTGATACTGATAGATCAGATCTCTTCGGCGGGGTTTGCACGGCTCTAATGTCAAGCCAGGTACCTCTAATAGTAATACTACCAAGATTATCATCTCTGCCTGGGATCGAGCTGGAAGCATGCATGACTGACTGGCTGATCGGACCACGGACCAACAATACCCACTACATGTGGTACAATGACTTTGAGCAATGCTCGAAGAGCGACAATGAGAAAGAAAAAAGTCCGCACCAAAAAAACGGAGAAGAAGAAACGTTCTTCGTATGGAGATCAGCGGAGTCGGAGAGAAGCTACGGCTGAAAGTGTGATCATTCATATGCATGTCTGTACATGTACAGTGTATGTGTAAACATGCTGAGTCTGTGTTCATGCCTGAAGGCAATATCAGTCGATATGCAGTCAATAGGCAGTCGTTATCACTCCCTTAGTATTGACTCCCATAGAATTTTGCCATACCTAAGCAGTCAAATATTCCTGCATATTTCACTCCTCTAATAGGGCTATATTGACCGCTTATATTTGACTCCTTTTTAGCGATTGAACACATGCTTTGGTTAGTCGTGATAAATCTAATATTGACTTCGTACTTGGTCAGTATGTAGGAATTAAAAGACCTCGTAAAAGACCTCGGCTTCGCCTCGGTCTTTTACTCGGCTTTTATTTCCTATATATCGTAAAAGACCTCGGCTTCGCCTCGGTCCTTTACTCGGCTTTTTTTTCATATTTTGACCTCGTACTCAGTCAATATTAGATACATAGCATTGAGTCTAGTCGATATTTGAGTCCATTGTTCCACCTGGAAGTACGAAGGAACTACCATACAGTCATGTATTACCTTCACTACGGGCAAGCGTAGATGAAGTATTAATTGGATCCCATGACAGATAATATCTTGATGCTGTCAATCCTTTTTTTCTCCGCCTTGCGCTCACCCACGTACTGAGGTGTGTCCGGCCCACACGTGGGATTACTTCCAAGTCTACCCACACTGGTGTGGCCACAGTCTGGACATTTCAGGGTGTATGAGCCTTTACTTGGCTTTAGGCGGTTCCACTCCACTACATGTACTACTCCCTGCACAGATTGCCATGGTTATTTGACGCGCTTCTTCAGACCAAGTCACCATGGTCACCCCGTTATTTCCAGGATATTCGAACCACATCGGACTGGTAGTGCCAAGTGGTAAGCAGCAGCAAGCACCTGGGGGCGCTTCACGATGATTGACTCTTCACTTTCCTGATCATTTTAATGATGTTTGTCGTCGCACTAGCTTCACTCTTGGAGCACTCACTTACCACTATTCCCACCTTCCTCATAAATCCTTTTCTATCATTACTATCGTTTGCTTACGCCGGATCCGGACCGAGCTAGTCTAGCCAGATGGCACCACATTATGGCATGTTGAACTGTCACATTACATTCAAGGTGGATTTTAACAGATGTCACGAGAACCGCGTCGCGTGACTACATGTAGGTAACAGTCCGCGCCAGCCTCCGCGTCAGTCCGCGATGGCGCGATCCGCCATGGGAGTGACCAGGGAGTTGTAAAAACAGGTTTTTACAACTCAACAGGTTTTTACAACCAAACCGGTTTTGCAACTAAACATGTTGGTAAGAGGCCCAGCCCCTGACACAGATAACATTCGAATTCGCTGTGGGAATGCAGCCCTTGCAGTTGTGGAACAAGCGCGGTACCTGGGCGTAATGGTAGATGGGCAGCTCTCCTGGGAGCCTCACGTCAATCACACAATCCAGCAGGTGCGGAAGTCAGTAGGTGCGCTGTGGCGGAGCCGCCGAAGCCTCACCCTGGCGTCAAAGATCCTGTTTTACAGGTCGATGATCCAGGGTAGGTTGTCGTACGCTTCCAACGCCTTTTATCCGTCACTTCAAATTGGCAACATGGAGCCCCTCACACGTCTAACGAAGTGCGCTATCCGCGGCTTCTTCGGTCTGCCACCGTGGTCGCGCACGAGCCCGATCTTTGAACAGCTCCGCCTCACCACCCTGGAGGACATGTTTAACATTAAGCTCCTCATCTTTGTCCGTCGTTGTCTGTTCTCCCGAGCTAGCTCCCTCTTCACCAGCTTCTTCATGAGAGTTACTGGTGACCGCACTCGGGGAGCAGCACATCACCTCGTTCGAGTACCATTTTGGCCCGGTCCTGCGGGTCGAGCGACCATGCAGTTCATCGGCGCAGTCCTGTGGAACCAGCTCCCGCCTGATCTCCGTTCCGAGCCCAGCCACCTTCAGTTCTGTGCCCTGCTAAAAGCGCATCATGGCTCCGTTTAAATGCTTTTCGGCTAGTGTGTTTCTGTGGTATAGCGGACTGAAGAATAGTAAACGTGTTTTGCAATATATGTATGAAGCTATTTTGTATATAGTATGTTCCCATTCCGTTTTTGCTTTGGTGTAGCCCTGAGGTTGATTGCTTATTTATTTCTACCCTTCCTCTCTCCATACTTCTGTCCCCCCCCCCCCCTCTCTCTCATTCCTTCTGTCGTCCACATGTATCAAAGGAGGCGAAATCGCCTGTTTGTGGTGCGACGATAAATAAACTTCTACAACAACAACAACAACATGTTTTTACAACTCCCTGGGAGTGACGCGCACGCATGGCAGCTGTAGCTCGTGATCGCATCTGCTGAGCATATTCCGGATATTGTTTGTTTGTTTGGCTTTCTTCAGAGTGGAGTTCCAAAACAGGCCTAAACCTAATGACAATGGTCCCACTGATAATAAGAGAAGAGAAAAATATATAAAAATAAGCGGACAAACAGAACAAAGAAGAAGATAAGTTAGATAACTAATATGAGCACGGCAGCAGGGGAAAAAATGTCACAAGCACGGCAACCGGGAAGAAAGGAGAGAGAGAGAGAGAAAAAAAAGCTTCACTACCTTCACTCTTGGAGCACTCACTTACCGCTATCCCCACCTTCCTCATAAATCCTTTTCTACCATTGCTATCCGCATGTTTTGCCTCTGCTCGACTACGCAGCTAGTCTAGCCAGATGGCACCACATTATGCCATTTATGCCAAAGTGTCACATTACATTCAAGGTGGATGTCACGAGAACCTTGTCGCGTGGCCCCACAAGCGTCACACGCGTGACTACAGACATGGCAGTAGGGAACAGTCCGTCAGACTCCGCGTCTATGCCACCGCGACTGGGAGAAGTAACCAGGGAGTTGTAAAAACAGGTTTTTACAGCTCCCTGGGAGTGATGCATGGCTCGACTAGCACGTGATCGCATCTGCTGTGCATGCACATTCCGGATATTCCGGTGCTACAGTAGGCGGATAGCTCGGTTCACAGAGCTCTAGAGGCGTCACCGATCCTGTAGCTACATGAACACGACATGTATGAGCGGGCTCTGATGAGAAATCACATTCCATGATCCACTTTCCAGTCCCGATCCCCGCCGAGCGGGGCTGCACGGCCATGGCGCTTACCAACACTGGGCTGTGCGCTGAGCGCGACTTTGCTTTATATACTAGCATTTTAGCAATGCTACATCAGAAAGTTAGTTTATCACTCAACAGTTACAAGTACTACAACTGAAGTAGCGCTGAATCTACGGTACTTGAAGGAGAGAGAGAGAGAGAGAGAGAGAGAGAGAGAGAGAGACCGGCTGCACGTAATTCTGTAGTCAGTTTCAATTCTATCATCATACCGGTGGTGCACTTTCCGACTCGAAACTACCGGTACACCTCGCCTCAGCCCGGATTGTAGCCGATTATTCCGAACTCTAGCAAAATGGCCTCGCCGGCTGGGCCAGCTCAGGTCCCTATCCGAATGTATCATGTCACGAATCAGCTTAGTCAGAACAGTGACGGAACCCCACCCACCTGGCCTGAACTGCGCCTGTGCTTTCCGAATTGCATGAACTTTGATGGCGACCTGGCAGGACTTCCCGTGGTGTGCATGACCACAACGTGTTACGATACTAAAGACGCCTTGCCTACAACATCGCCCTACCCTTGCAAAGCGAAGAGTGGGGTATATCACCACCGTGTCCACGTTCCGTTTCACCTGGAATCCTATCATTTGTTCCTGCTCACAAAGTATGACAGCAAACGCAGCGAAGACAGCAAAGACAGCGAAGACAGCGAACCTCCCGGCGGTCAGCGACAAGTACTTTGCTTACCCAAAAGTGAGGCTGACATGTATCTCCACGAGCGGGTTCTGTTAGTGCTGCTTCGAATCAAATACAAGGAACTAACCGCCGAGAACGACTATAAAATCAGCGACAATGAAAGCCTCTTTCCTGTCGTCGATGGCACTGGACCACCTCGTACTAATACCAAGTGCTACAGAGCTAACGTATACAATTACCCTGGAGAGAAAAACTTTGTAAACGTCCACTTTGTGAGGCCAGTTTCCCTGTCCGTCGTCGCGGGCAAAAATTGGGACACGGTGGAGCGCAGTGATGCTGGAGTACCCGCCAAGGTGTATACAAAGGGCACCACCTCACTACGAGAGTGTCTAGTGTCTTGGATATTGGAAGCGGCCAAAGACAAAGCTCTGAAAGCTAAGCGTGTCGACATAATGGATGGTTTTCGGAATGCTGTATACCAGGTATACACCGAGGAAATTCCTCGAGATACGCCGTGGAAGAAGTGGAAAGAGGTCATCAAAGACCGCCTACTTGGTGACAAGGCCATGTCGTCAGTGTTCCATGACGAACAGCAGGAAGATAGTCTCGCCGCTGCCTAACGCTGGCGTTAGTCACTTGGCGGTCAGCGAAAACAAATGACGCACTCTGTGATGAGTCACAGGTACTAGCCTCACAGGTGGACGAGGCAGGCATGCGTTGTGTTTGCATGTGGACGATTCCCAGGCATGGTCCAATCTGCATTCCCTGGTCAGCGGCCCTGGTGGAGGCTGTTGTTACTTTTCATTGCACTGTTGTTTGTGTTGCTTCTGCTGTCTTCTTTGTCACCTAGTATCTACTACATAATTGTACTCTAGCATCAAGACTATGAATGACGTCATGTTTAAGCACTGGCCAGCCTTACCTTCTTGGAGTTTTGAGGGAGTTGGAGCTGCACCAGACTTACATTTGTTGATTCGTGCCTCCACTGGTCTTCTCAGTCTCACTGGGTACAGTAGGTACCTGTACTTGTGCAACTGTGTAGCCGTATGCCCGGCTAACTTTTACTTGCATCCACTGTGCCTCGCTGCGGCTTGTTTACAAATTCTTCACATTTCGCGCATTCCATTTCCTCCACATGTACCCATACCTGCCAACCCAGCCAAAGCAAATCCCTTGCTGGCGTTAGTCACACACCCAGTTTCCCTTAATTTTCTTAGATTTTTCTCCCATTTCCCTTATTTTTCTGGTTTTCATCCTACTGTTAGGTACCTCCTCCCGTACCTTTTCTAGCTGGCCTGCATGCACTTACGTACTCACCTTTTGTCTCCTTTTGCTCCGTTGGCCTGGGTAGCTACTTGCGCGCCCATATTTGCCATAGCTACTAGGCTTTTCCACATTATGTTTTGCATAATTTTTGCATCTTGGGGGTAAAAATGAATCCCCGTTGTAAAAATGCATCTTTCGTGATTTTTACCAGATTTTCTTCAAAAACAAAAAAAGTTTGTGTGGTTTTTGTCAGATTTGTAACGTGCGTGATCTAAGGCTAGGAGGCTACTACCCACAGTCAGTCAACCAACGTATCTGAACTTACTCCGGCACGGCCTGGAGGTTACTGTGAATGATCTTATATCAAAGTGAAAGTGAACTTGTTCTCTCTCAACCACGACTCTCTCGTATGAGATGCAAACTAGAGAACTTATACAGAATCTAACAAGGCTGTTGGCAAGGGGGGCCAGCTAGGAAGCTTCAGCTGGGGTCTATTGCGGGAAACAAGCAGCAGGCAGCAAAACAGCTAAAGAATGTATGCGATAGTGTAGCAAGCAACCTGGAAATGCCATTGATTACTCGCAGCGCCTCAGTGCTACAAAGGAAGCATTGGAGCATGAGGCTGATATCGCAGTGCAGATAAGTCCATACAACTGCACAAGGACCTCTTGCAAATGAAGCATAGCGGCACAAGTATTGTATTTTGGAAACAATGAAGACTACTGATAATTAGTGTTGGTCTAGCTACTCTCCAGTGTGTAGTGGCGCCATGCAAGGATCATGGAAGAACAATCGTAAATGTAGGAAGTACTGTATGCTTCTAAACAATAAGAGTCATGCAAAATACATGTACTACTAGTCATGTGTAAACTGTAAAGCAGGGATACTACAGATTTTCTTCAAAAATAACAAATTTGGCGTGATTTTTGCCAGATTTTCCTCAAAAACAACAAATTTTGCAAGTGCTAGCTAAACTTTAGCCGACAGGCATTTTCTTCTGCTGGCAAAACTTGACCTTGCCCCGCACCTGACGTAACCTGACTCTTGTCAGTCTCGAAATATTCCCGGCACTGGGCCATGGGGCCGGCAGGCGGCAGTGCATGATGATGTGCATGCATGCACGAGTACATGTCCAGTCCTGTAGGGTTCCCTGTGATGCCAACATGTACATGCTTCGAACCAGGGAGTCGTAAAATACCGGTATTTTACGACTCCCTGCTTCGAATGAATTTGGCAGCCATCTTGTTGCCATGGCAACGGGTGAATAATTTTCGCACATTGGGTGATTTTTTGAATTTTTTTAGATTTTTTTCAAATCTATCCATTTTTGAGAATAACATCATTCCCCAAAAAAATTTTTTTTTTTTCATACGTAATGACTGATAGAATGCTACACTTGTGAAGAAAAAGACCCCCCCCCCCCAAAAATCGAGTTTCACATCCACATCTTTCCAATATTTTTTCGAATAATGTGGAAAAGCCTAAGTAGTAATAGCTACCCGGGCCCTTTATCTTGCCGTTTAGACTTGATCTCTCTCTCTCTTTCTCTTTTCTCACTCGTCAATAATCACCATGTAGTCGTTTCGTTCGTCTTGGTCTCTTGTCTCGTCGTCTATAATAAATGTCGTTCCCACTAACTTGTTCCCGTTGTCAGTCGTCCTGTTTCGAACTCAACATTGGCGCCCGATTATTGATCGACTCACGACCCTGAGATCATCCCATGCCCAGCCGTCCTCAACCGCCATTCGTCTTGTCTATGTCAAATTGTCAACCTCGTCTCGTCCATGTCAGTCTCGTCTCTCCTACGCCAACCTCGTCTCGTCTCTATCAACCTCGCCTCGTCTCTATCAACCTCGTCTCTCCTACGCCAACCTTACTTCGTCTATTCTCGTTCAAGCCATGCAGGTCAGCTATCTTTCTCTCTTTCTTTTTTTGTATGCTTCTTCGTCAAATTTATTTTCCTGAATTTTTTGTAGTGTGTGCGCGCGCGTGTGTTCGTAAAACATTACCAAGTTAGGGGTCCGATCATGGTGAGCCACGCTCTAATTTTTTGGATGTTTAGCAAAAGTGTAACTAGGCTGTATTAGCCGTGCAAAATACTAGTAATTCACGTTCCTCGTCAAACTCCAATAGTTATTACACACAATAAGTAGTACAGGAATGACCTGTAGTGCATTTTTAGTAAACACTTTCGTGAGATCCGTGCGCGCGTGCAGTATGTGTGTGTGTGTGTGTGTTTTCTCCTCCAGTTCATTTTTTTTAAATCTTTTTCTCTCTTTTTTTTCTCTCCGCGAGGACGCGGGATTTTTTTCATGGAGGGGTGGTATGTTAGGTACCTCCTCCCGTACCTTTTCTAGCTGGCCTGCATGCACTTACGTACTCACCTTTTGTCTCCTTTTGTTCCGTTGGCCTGGGTAGCTACTTGCGCGCCCATATTTGCCATAGCTACCCAGGCCCTTTATCTTCCCCTTCTTGCCTAGCCTTGTCTTGCTTGCCTTGCCTGGTCTTTGTCTTGCTTGCCTTACCTTATCCTATACCGAACCTCTGAGATTCCTTGTCGTTGTCGACTTGATCCGATCGTCCCATTGTGACTGTGCCTGTCCTATCACTACAATGAAAACTTCACAACCACTAGTGAAAAATGCTGTCACACCACAAAACAACCTTTTCAGTGCCAATAACGGTAGTTTTTTGATCAAAGTCAAAGATCCCCGGTATGCGGATAATGCTCGAAAAGGTGGCAGATTCTGCTCGAAAAGCAGTGAAATTGGCAGAACTATACAAACCGTATGGCGGGCAATTCCTCGAATTCTGCTCCATTTCTTTATCCACACACCAAACATGCATGAAACTTACCAGAAAAAGTACCGAATTCTGCAAATTTTTCTGCCGGCATATCCGCCAAGACCTACCGGTAGTAACCCTAGTTTTCCAGTAGTATACTGGGAAAACCGGTATGATTGGCAAGTATGTACAGTACCTGGTATCACCACACTTCATTATTACTACATGTATTATTAGCTTAACCATCACACCGACAGTATGCTCTCGGCGTCTGTTTAGCGCAGCTTCACGAGAGACTCTGAGCATAACTATAACAACTATACTAAACAATCAGCTCATGTTATAACATTGCACGACACTGACCGACGGCACTGATGTTCTACAACTAACTGGCTATCAGCTCTAGCACATCTTGGATGCGCACTCCAACACGCCAACAGCCTTCCAACTTGGAAGTTTCTAAGTTACAGTGAATAATGAATAAACATTGTCCAATGGTCTTGCGGCCAGTATCGTCATCGACATGCATGTACCGGCACATGTACATCCGCCAACGGTTATACGTCCTTCACAGCTTAGACTTTCAGCTCGTGCTTGTCTTGGTTGCGCTCACCTTCCCCTCCTATGTTATCATAACTAACGTGTTACTTAGAACCTTCCACTAGTTGAAAGGCTGTTGGAGTGCACATCCACGATGCGCTAGAGCTAATAGCCAGTTAGTTATGTAGTTGACTTGTAGAACGTCAGTACCATCGGTCAGTGCCGTGTATTATGTTATCGCATGAGCTTTAGTAACTGGTGGTGTTAGTGGACATTATAGCGTAGCTTGAAGTTCCTTGGCCCTTTTCTTTCCTATAAAAAAAGGACA
This sequence comes from Sycon ciliatum, assembly GCF_964019385.1. NCBI lineage: Eukaryota > Metazoa > Porifera > Calcarea > Leucosolenida > Sycettidae > Sycon > Sycon ciliatum. Next base: position 37,138,706 of record NC_088646.1, read on the forward strand.
GGGAGTATTCCACACAGCATCAAGGCAGGAGACGTACTGCACTGTGAAGGACTGTGTTACAGACCAGAAAAACAACTCCCTAGTATAATGAGGGTCAGAACCAGGGCTACCACACATACTGTTCAAATGGTCGCAAGACCGAGGCTCTGACAACCGTGGATCGTTGTACATGTAGTAAGGTCACTGTTTCCGAGCACGGTGGTCCTCCGGGCTCCGGCCCTCCGCCTTGTAACATGCTACAGGTCGTCCCCCGTTAATAAATAAATTTAGGAGTGACAGGCAGACCCCTTCGCTGGCTCATCAGCTACCTCAGTGAGCGGACACAGCGAGTTTGTTTCGGGGCCAGCAGCAGCACAATCACCTCTTGCAGCTGCGGTGTGCCCCAGGGATCAGTGCTCGGCCCGTTGCTCTTTAACGTGTACACAAGAGATGTTCCTCAAGTAGCCCAATCCGCAGCCACGATCCAGTTCGCCGATGACGTCGCAGTATATTGTAGCGCTGACACGACTCAGGCTGTTGCCAGTACGCTCTCCACCGCAGTCTCCTCCTTGGCTGCATGGCTGGAAGAGCGAGGACTGATTCTGAATGAGAAGAAGAGTCAAGTTCTCACAGTCTTTCCTGGTAGAGACGCTGGACCCCGGGTCACAGTCCTCTGTCGCAGCCAAGCTCTGCCGACAGTCACCAGCGCGAAGTACCTTGGCGTCATCATTGACGAGGGGCTGAACTTTCAGCAATACCTGAAAGCCATTACAGCAAAGGTGTCCCGCAAAGTAGGTGCCCTCTGGCGGTCTCGGAGATGCTTGAGCCTGGCGGCCCGAGTCACCTACTTGAAGTCCGTGGTGATGCAGGATCTGACCTACGCATCAAGTTGTTTCGTGTTCTGTCTAACTGCCCAGCAAGCAACGGATCTCCAGACGCTGGAGAACAAAGCGGTTCGCGCAGTTTTTGGCGCTCGGCCATACGACTCTGCTCAACCTCTGCTCCAACGGGTGGAACTCTACCGAATCTCAGAGCTGCACAAGCAAAAGGCGCTATTGCTCACCTGGCGATGCATCCACGGCATTGCGGGGAACCGGCTCTGTGGACTGATTTCAAGGTCACCAGATCGGCGTACCCGCTTGCAGAAGGACATCGGAGCGCACTACCACCCGCCGCAAGCCGCGCTGGTCAGGCTAGGTTCTCTGTTGTCGCTCCCAAGCTGTGGAACGCACTACCCAGCGACATCCGCACCATCCCCCAACGCAGTGTGTTCAAGATGTCAGTCATCCCACATACGCTCGCTCCATGAAACGTATCACCCATTATTCCAGTCACTGTTGCTGTCGCATCCACTCGTATGTCGCATCCACTCGTAGTCCACGTCCACTGATGTCGACCGATGTAGCTCTCTTGCTACTGTGTAATAGTGACATGTACCCAGCTAATGTCTCTGCTTCATTCAGGGAATTCAGAATAGGAAGTCTGCTGTACCACCCGCTCTTTTCTTTTTACTTTTAAAAGCGATTATTTGTAACATGGAAATTTGTTCCTTGGCTCACCATCTGAGTTCTTAAAGCTATTATTCATTTTCTGCTGCCCTCGGTTATTTCTTTTATTAGTATTAGTATTTTCTTTATACATGTATGACTGTATACATGCGACCGTGGCAACGTAAACCTATAGTCTGTTTCAAAAAGATTTACAATCAGGTTTGAGTCTTAAAAAGTATGAAGATAAGGGAAATTTGGACAACAAAATACATAGAATGGCTGGTTAGGACACGGCAAATTGTTCTGTGAAGGTTTCGGAACAATTGGACCAACCGTTAAGGAGTTAGAATTTCGGCCAGGTTTCCGGCCTTTTCCCATGGTTTACAATTTGCCCAGGAAGCCAGTATCGATTTGTTATCAAAACCCACGATTTATCCTTTCCTTTTTGGCCTTGTGGTTATGAATGCTGTCTGCTGACCATGAAGTTGTGAGTTCAAATCCCAACCTATCCTCAAGTCAAACTTTTTTTCATTGTTTTGGTGATCAAGCTGGTACATACAAGACAAAGAAGATGGCTACACCAAACGACTTGTTGTTGGAGCTCGCGCTTCCTGCCGAACTGACACTTGACTGGCTCACGCCATGTGAACACACCCACCACACTGAGTGAATTATAATGGAAGTCATCGCGCTGTAGCTTTTAGAGATTTATTTTAGTATTTCAAGATCGCCAATTTATTTGAATTTAGCAGTCAACGCCGTCTTCTATCAGCGTTCACAAGCGTCTGCTTTTCTCAAAATGTCGTCGAAGTCACACGGATACCTTTGCCAAGTCATGGCCTTGGGAATATGTCCGTGTCGATGTCGTTTTCGTCACACGGTGAGTAAATTGCATCGCAGCTCAAAGGAACTATTTTGGTCACAAAACGAATTGGGACCCATGCAGCTCGTCAACATTTACAACACTTTCGTTTCGACATGTCCTCTCTGACTCCATTATCGATACGAGGAAGAACTCGTTTGTTGTAAACCAGACGTGCATGACAGTATCAACGTGAGTGAGTTGTCAATTTTCCTGCTTTCGCGCGGAATATTTCTTCGAGTTCACAGTGAGTTTTTCCAGGCAGCGCTCGAGTGCTCATACGGTAAGACGCCAAACTCCGCAGGCGATCGCCAGGATTGTAAATCTTTTTGAAACGGACTGTAGTACAGTTGCTGCTGCTGCTGGTGCGACTACATGCTGCTGACATGACACCGCGTGGCCAGGCTGTGTGCGCTTGTGCATGTGGAAGCAGGCCCACGGTACGTGTACATGTGAGTTACCTAGTACTAGTGATGACAGTGATCATGGTGATGACAGTGATGATGTGGCGTGTGGTGTTGAACCCAATCTACCGACTGTAGAAAACGCCACCAACACTGATGCTGAGCAGTACAACCTGGAAGATGAGCTGCTGCCCAAGGAGATTAGTGATGTAACGGAGGAGTTTTTTTAAATTTTTTTTACGAGAAACCACGAACCTCGAGAACAGAATACTGCATGGTAGAGGTGGTTGCAGACGCAACTGTGGTGGTGAAAACTGGAGCATCTCCGCCGAGTTGGAGAAGAGGTATCGTGCAGAGGTCGTGGCCGACATAGCACAGCGACAATGCCTCCCTAATCCAACAAAAAAGCATGTACAAAATAAATTATTATACAGTGTTACCGCCATGGTCAACTCTCAGCTCAAGCTTGTGTGTCGCCGGCTATTTCCTGATGGTGAGGCGTCGCTCCATGAGATCAATTGCCTCGTGTATGCTGGTGCTTGCGTTTGCATATCGACTATCCAAGGCAGTCAGAATCATCCGACTGGCAATGCCAAGCAAAACGGAAGTGACAAGGACCATCCACCGCAGTGGCAGATCCGATTGACAAAGGAAATCGATCAACTCCGCTCGGATGTTTCCCGACTCACCAGCATGCTACGATATCCATCGGAGAAACATCATGACTTCTGGAGGAGATAATGAAGTTGAAGTCGGAAACACAGACGAGTTGGAAATGAAGCTACAGGGAAAGAAAGATCGACTTCTTGCGCTAGCAGCCAGAATGCGTCGATACCGAGAAAATGAAAAGGCCAAAAAAGCCAACAAAATGTTCCAAATGAATGAGCGTGCTTTCTACCGGACGCTTCGGGAGCCTGCACACTCTGTTAGTGGTGCTTTAAATCGATTGGAGACGCCGCAATTTCCAGAGGCGGGTGAAGCCACCGAATTCTGGAGTGATCTTCTGTCTACACCTGCGCCGTTCATCGCTGGTGAGTGGTATGTAAGGCAAGCAGAATATTATGAAGAACACGTCCCTGTGCAGAGTAGCGCAGTTATCACCCAGGACATCCTGGCTGACTGCCTACGCAAACTAGCCTTGTGGAGGGCTCCGGGCCATGACAAGTTGCATGGGTACTGGTGGAAGAGGCTGACAAGCCTGCACTCTTACCTTGGGAGAGCCTTCCAGAGGGTGATAGATGGCCACAGTGACATTCCGGGATGGTTGACGTCTGGCGCTACTACTCTCCTTCCTAAGACTTCTCCACCTTCGGCAATGCCCAAAGATTATAGACCAATTACGTGTCTTCCGATACAGTACAAGCTCTTTACCGCCGCCATATCGAAGATTATGCGGCAGCACATCAATCAACATGAAATACTTGCAACGGAGCAGCGCGGTTGTGCAGCAGCTGGTCTTGGTTGCAAGGAGCACCTGATGGTGGATAAGATGATTCTGGAGGATGCCCATACGAAAGGGCGAAATCTGGTCATGGCATACCTGGACTTCAAAAAGGCGTTTGATAGTGTGTCGCATGAATGGATTCTACATGCTTTGACGATGTATCGATTCCACCCGTCTTTGGTCACAACTATTGCCCGTAGCATGCAGAACTGGAGAACGACAATGCACATATGCGACCAGGGAAGATGCAGGGTCACTACCGGCAACATGTCTATAAGAAGAGGCATATTTCAAGGTGACACATTATCCCCGTTACTGTTTTGCCTGGCGCTAAACCCAATCAGTTTTGAGCTGAACCGATTGCCTTTGGGGTACAGAGTCAGCTGCAGAGATGCCGAGTTGACTATCAATCACTCTTGGTACATGGACGACATTAAACTCTACGGGAAAACTACAAAGGATGTGACTACCCTCCTGTCTACCGTGTGTGGCGTTGGTGATGACATCGGCATGAATCTCAACCCGGCCAAGTGTGCCGTGCTGCACGTCAGGAGAGGAAAACCAGATGAAGGATGCTCTATCCAGGTTGGCAATGAGATCATTGCAGAGTCGCTACGACTCAATGAAACATACAAGTACCTTGGAGTAGTGCAAGCAGCCATGATACCTCACCCGCAGCTCAAGACGCAACTCACTGCAGAATACAAAAAGAGATTGTATTTGCTTCTTAACAGTGGATTGAATGCGCGAAACATGATCAAGGCCATCAATACGTATGCTCTGCCGGTTATGACATATAGTTATGGAATCGTAAATTGGACCGAGGCTGAAATCAAGACCACAGATCGAGCGACAAGATCAGCCTTGACTGCGTCTGGATTTCACCACCCCAAAGCCTCAGTCAACAGGCTATACATGAAGAGGGGAGATGGAGGCCGGGGCTTGGTCTCTTGTGAGGATATGCACGGCCGGAGCATGTGTGGCCTGGCCCGCTACATGAGTACCAGCCCAATAGACAGAATAAGCCTGCTTTATCAGTATCATCAACAAAAACCTACAACAAAAAGCCACTCAATAACTGCAAAGGCCGCTAAGTTCCTGTCGAGTTTGGATCTGCGAGCAGCTGGACCAGCTTTACCCAATAAGCATACCATTAAACAAGCGTGCGCTGAGCGAAAATCCAAAACACTTTCCACTATGCCGCTGCATGGGAGATATTGGAGCGGATTGGAGGAGAATCACCTAGATAAGGAGCTTACCTTCATGTGGTTGAAATCAAGGACACTGAAACCTTCAACTGAAGGCATGATTATGGCAGCACAAGACCAATCCCTCAAAACGAAAAATTACCAATACGCCATAATGAAGTCAATTGCTCGAACTGATGCCAATTGCAGGCTTTGCAAGGGCAGCTTAGAAACAATTGACCACATTGTCAGTGCCTGCCCAGTTCTTGCTCGGACCAGTTACATCGAACGTCATAACCGGATAGTAAAGTATGTGCACTTCGAAATGTGTAGAGCACGAGATCTACCTACTGGTGCTTCACGATTCGACCACCAGCTCAAGGCATTGGTCAAAAGTGATCGGTATCGGCTCTATTGGGAGTATTCGGTTCCAACTGACCTGAAACTATCAGCAAACAGGCCCGATCTGCTCCTTGTTGATGGCAAGGAGCGCATCGCCTACATTATAGACATCAGCGTTCCTGGTGAGAACAACATCAATAAGAAAATGGCTGAAAAGCGCTCGAAATATTATGATTTGAAGCCGGAGATTTCGAGGATTTGGTCCCTCACCCAGGTTGACGTGGTCCCTGTGGTTGTCGGTGCACTGGGAGGCTTGGTGAGGGAGACTCCTCAATGCCTCCGGACTGTGCAGGGAGGAGACCTGGCTATTGTACAACAGGAGGCTATACAAGGTTCGATTAAAATACTAAGAACTATCCTTAACATGTAGATGCACCTCTGCTGCATTTGCATGTTCAATAGCTAAGAGACTTGAATAACGACTGATAAAGACTAATATTTCCTTTGTTACTCCCTTCATTGGTTGATGTATTTTGCCTGTCGCTGCAAATTCTTTATTATTGTTTTGATGTTGGAGTTCGGATTGAGATTCTTTCCTTTCTTCCCCTTTCTTCAACTATTTCTTGTCCCTTTGGTTTTTAGGTTTTATTTATTTATTTATTTTTGTTTGTTTTTTCACTTTCTTTTTGCTGTCCCACCCATGGAAATATTTCCCGGTGGGTCTGGCTTATCGCCTTCGAAAGAAGTGAATAAAGGAGAGATAATAATAAAACAGGTCGCGTAATGAAGCAGCATAACGATAGATGTGCAAAGTCATGATGCCTGGTCCGCTTCTGTCCTGGGTTCACTACCCCGTGCGTTGCAGCCGCGAGCAAAACCAGCTCAGGCTGAGAGTTCCCTCCACGATTGCTTGTCCAAAGCGCGCATTCTGAGCCCACTCAGATCAGTCCATGGTCTTCAGTGGCATGTCTCTGGCAGCTGTGCTTGCCTTGACTGCCGTGGCCAGGTTCGATTTCGGGCGTCCACGCACACCGGTGACATTTCGATGGAAGTAATTGTCCATTGCCTGCTGTGGCGGGGCATCTGAGGGCATCCTCAGAACATGACCCAACATCCGGAAACGGCGGACAGCAACGGTGTGCGAAAGTGGCTGTGTGTGTGCTCTGGAATAATTATAGGTCTTTGTTGGAGATGATGGCGGGATACCTAATTCCGAACAAGTTCCGTAGTTGACGTCTATGGAAGGCGTTCAGCTTCTCCAGTGCAGCCTCTGTCAGTCCCCAGGTTTCGCAGTTGTATAACAGTGTTGGTAGGACGATGGCATTGTAGAGACGAAGCCTGGTTTCCTCGGATACAAGTTGACGTCGTATCCAGAGCGAATACATGCGGCCATACGATGTTGATGCTTGGTCCATTCGTCGGCTCAAGTCCTCCTCTTCCCCCAAGAGAGAGCCAAGTTGCTTCGATCTTCGCCATTCGGTGCTGTAGGCAGAGATGTGAAGCCACTCTGTTTTGCTGCTGTTAACGTTGAGTGACCAGTCACCCAGGCCGTCAGCTATCACGGGTAGGGAGTTGGCAAGCCATTGTCGCTCAGTCGAATAGAAGGAAATGTCATCGGCATATCCTGTTTCCTGTGGTATTGCTGCATCAGTGTCTGGCCGTGGTGGTAGTTTGCTTCGAGTCTCCCTCAGTGCTGCTTCCAGGTAGCAAACAAACAGAACCGGGCTCATTCCATTTCCTCATGAAACGTGACCAGCTGCCACTCTAATGTTACCATACACCTACAGTCCGTTTCAAAAAGATTTACAATCCTGGCGATCGCCTGCGGAGTTTGGCGTCTTACCGTATGAGCACTCGAGCGCTGCCTGGAAAAACTCACTGTGAACTCGAAGAAATATTCCGCGCGAAAGCAGGAAAATTGACAACTCACTCACGTTGATACTGTCATGCACGTCTGGTTTACAACAAACGAGTTCTTCCTCGTATCGATAATGGAGTCAGAGAGGACATGTCGAAACGAAAGTGTTGTAAATGTTGACGAGCTGCATGGGTCCCAATTCGTTTTGTGACCAAAATAGTTCCTTTGAGCTGCGATGCAATTTACTCACCGTGTGACGAAAACGACATCGACACGGACATATTCCCAAGGCCATGACTTGGCAAAGGTATCCGTGTGACTTCGACGACATTTTGAGAAAAGCAGACGCTTGTGAACGCTGATAGAAGACGGCGTTGACTGCTAAATTCAAATAAATTGGCGATCTTGAAATACTAAAATAAATCTCTAAAAGCTACAGCGCGATGACTTCCATTATAATTCACTCAGTGTGGTGGGTGTGTTCACATGGCGTGAGCCAGTCAAGTGTCAGTTCGGCAGGAAGCGCGAGCTCCAACAACAAGTCGTTTGGTGTAGCTGTAGCGTTGGCACGCTAGTAACTTACACAGCTGCAGCGTGTCTTTCAATGTATTGGTCACGCGTGTTGCACCGCACCCTGCACTTGCAACTCTTACTACCGTGCTTGCAGACCCATGACGTGCATAGTAACTAGTCTCACTGTGTTCATGTATTACTCCCACACACTAGGATGACCTGAGGAATACTAGCACATGTACCCTGTAGACCCTTTTGATACATTTCACTTTCGACCTCCTTTTCATTTATCTACACACATCCTAATGAGACTTCCTTAGAATTCCTAATGGCTGTCTTCCCGGTACCTCTTTTACGCCCATTGCCCACACTGTTATTCAGCTCCTTCTTCTGCATAGAATCAAATGGCATTCCTTGTGCAATGACTGTGGCCCACACATCTTACTGTGACCTTTCTTCTTCTACTCTACGTATCCCCTGGCTATAGGCTAGCTTACTTACACTAACAATTCCTCACCCTATAAAAGCTGCTGTTCACAATTCTCTTCATGTCAGTTTAGAGTTAGAGTTCAACCTTCAATCCAGTCTTTAGTAATAATAAAGTTAACAACAGTGTGTTCACTGAGATCCATCTGCATTTGCCTCCGAGAGAGACTGCGGCCCGTTACAGAATTGGTGGCAGCGGTAAATTCATTTTTTTCATTCTATAACTTACTTTGTTACTTTCCACGTTACTTCGATACGATGGCTCAACCTAATGTACCTGCCGGGGCACCCGCCGCCGCGCCCGCCGCAGCCCCAGCTCCGCCCGCTCCTGCCCAACCACCGAGAGGGGCGTACCATGTGCAGCCGGAGAAATACAAGGGTCGCCTGGAGGACAACTTCGCGTCCTGGCTGATGCATTTCGACCAGGTCGCCGCGGTAAACAACTGGACCCCCGTCCAGCAAACGCAGTTCCTGGGCCTCGCACTGGAGGGCGAGGCCCAGCTGTATTACCAATCGCTCCCTGCGGCCACCAGGAACGGAGGCCGCCAACAGCTCGTCCAGGCGCTCCAAGCTCGGTTTGAGCCAGCGCAGCGCGTCGACCTCCATCGCGCAACATTTCAAGCTCGTCGCCAGGCCAAAGAAGAACAACTGGGGGCTTTCTGTGAGGCTGTTCGCTCCCTGGCCCGGCAAGCATACCCCCAGATGGCCGCGGGGGACCTCGACAGTCTAACCAAAGACCAATTCATCTCTGGGCTCGACTCGCGGGGCATGCGGGTCCGCGTTCGGGAGCTCAACCCGCAAACGACCGACGGGGCACTCCAGGCCGCGCTCCATCACCAGGCAATCATTCCTCACCCTATAAAAGCTGCTGTTCACAATTCTCTTCATGTCAGTTTAGAGTTAGAGTTCAACCTTCAATCCAGTCTTTAGTAATAATAAAGTTAACAACAGTGTGTTCACTGAGATCCATCTGCATTTGCCTCCGAGAGAGACTGCGGCCCGTTACATAGCCATCTTCTTTGTCTTGTATGTACCAGCTTGATCACCAAAACAATGAAAAAAAGTTTGACCTGAGGATAGGTTGGGATTTGAACTCACAACTTCATGGTCAGCAGACAGCATTCATAACCACAAGGCCAAAAAGGAAAGGATAAATCGTGGGTTTTGATAACAAATCGATACTGGCTTCCTGGGCAAATTGTAAACCATGGGAAAAGGCCGGAAACCTGGCCGAAATTCTAACTCCTTAACGGTTGGTCCAATTGTTCCGAAACCTTCACAGAACAATTTGCCGTGTCCTAACCAGCCATTCTATGTATTTTGTTGTCCAAATTTCCCTTATCTTCATACTTTTTAAGACTCAAACCTGATTGTAAATCTTTTTGAAACAGACTATAGCTGCAGTAGCAATAGTAGCACTAGTAGTAGTAGTACTAGCAGTAGCAGAAGCACCAGCACCACCGCAGCACCCCGCCAGGCCACGGTCGCCTAGCGCTCCAGTCGCCATGGCTTCCTCACATAGCGCATCCCGAGACGCCTCTGGACTGGTCTCCGTCCTTGCTGGTTCTTCTGCCGTGCACTGCTGACGAATGGCCTCGACATCGGCGGAGGAGAGTCGTCCGCTCTTCCGAATTTCTCGCAACTGGTTGGCCAAATTTACCTCGCTTACCTGTCTCTCCAGGCCCCTGCCACACCAAGCATCGTGCATCCGTCTCATGTACCCACGAGACTGGACACCTCCAGGCGTCGCAATTGCGTAGCACTCAGCCAACACTCTCACTTCCTCCTCCGACCAGCGCTTTCTCCGGGCCCCCTGGCCCCCATTTCCATCCATTATTGAAATAAGTATTACAATGAACAAAACGTTCAATTTTCTGAGCGGACGAGCCATTGAGCCACGCTAAGGAAGCTCTGCTCATCAGAGCTCAGAAAGTGCAACCGTTCACATCGTTAGGAAAATTATTATTATTATTATATCTGGTGGTGACAGTCAATTTTTTCTTCAGACTTTTCCCGTTTGTCTCTTTCCCTCAAACCAGTTAATATTATTTTTTTATTTTATTTATTTTTTTGTGTAAGTGCAAGCCTCTTTTACGGGCAAAAATTAACACAATGTATTAAAATGCAATACAACATACACTGGAGAAGAAATCAGGAAAATAAAATATGAGCTCAAAAATGGAACGAAAAATAGCAAATAGAATCAAAACTCACGATGGAATCAAACTCATGATGGAAACTACAACCCAATGAGTTGGAAAACCAACCACAGAATTAGATATTGGGAATAGAGGCAGACACAACAACAACCGAAATCAGTACACCAAAAATCTGTCCTACAAAAACAAAGGAAGAAGAAAAACAAGAAAGACGAAGTCCAAAGAATCCCCAAAAAAGAGGGGAGAACGGGATGAAAGAGGACCGGAGAGCGGCAAACCCCAGGAGGACTTAGCGTCACGTAGTGGCGGGAATGCGGGCCTCCACAGAAACGGCATCCACATCCGCCGCCAGACCAGGTGCACGGAATGCACGGCGACTCCCACGAACCATCAGGACGGAGTCGCGGACAAGGCTGAAAGCCAGGTCCGTCCGCAGCTTTCCCATCACGAGGGGATAAGGCTGCGAGAGCTTGGTGGAGAGCTTCGTTCCGAGCAGCTTCAGGAACCGGGTGGCCTCCTTCGCCAGGGCACCAGCAGAAGACAAGACGATCGGGGTGAACGACGCGTGCTCAACTTCCCGGATCCGGGCACCGTATGCCGACTGCTTCTGACGCTCGTGCCATTGGAACACCTCAGCCAGCGGGCGAGATCGGTACGACTGTGCGTTGGGATAGAACACCCTTACATCAAAAAATGCATCAGTCTGTACCGACCAAAACCCCCTGGCCTTGATGTCCGGTCTGGCGTCGTCCGCAGTGAGCAGGGCAGGACCATGGTCAAACGTGCGGACCGTCGGTAGAGGTTGCAGCGGTGGCTCCAGCTGCACATCCTCAGACACTTGAGAAAGAAGTTGGCCCAGTCTAATGGTGCAATCTGTGATACGGATGCAAAATTTGAAGCTCTGTATGTATCGTTCCCAAGCCAGTGTATAACGTCAAAGCCAGAGTTAACCTTTCTGTAGATGTAATAGTAGCAGTGTAAGAACAGAATATCAGTGTCTGTGGGACTGCGCTGTGGTGGTTTCAGTGGTCAATTCGAAATCGAACATGTCGCTCGAAGGGTTGACACGGGTGCTTTCCGCTCTGGCAGGAGCTCCACCAGGGGAGGACTCTCTCAAACGGAAGCATGTCACCCGGAGTGTGGAGACATCACCAAGACCTGATGCTGAGATAGTGACAACGCAGCCGAAGTCACCTCAAAGCCAGTCATCCCTTGGTCCAAGGAAACCATCTGACACGGATTATCCAATTAGTAGCAATACGCCCGCCTTCTCACCCGTCCCTGGTCGCACTTTCCCCTCCCACCTAGCGACACCTACCGAGGGAATTGTAAGTGCAGACCACCTTGTTGAGCAATTTCGTACATGTATGAGCACTTTATTGGATGGCAAAATGACAACAATTCTCAAAGCTATTGAAAATAATTGTTCTCAAATATCAGATTTGAAACTCTCAGTGGAAGCACGTCTTGCAACCCTCGAAACACGGATTGATACGGTAGAGAACTCACACCATGATACGGTACGGGAGTTAGAGGAAAGCGTGGCATTCCTCTCTGCCAAGTATGATGAGACCAGGGAGTAGTACAATACGTAATATGGTATTGTACTACTCCCTGGATGAGACAGAGATAACAAGACAAGCTGCCACCAACAGCAATGATCAGCAAAATGCCGCAATACGTTCACTTGCAAATCGGGTTGACAATGTAGTTAGAGATGTGGACCAAGCTATGTTCCAATTATCCACCAACATGGACAGCTTGAAGCAGAATACAAGTGGCTCAGCAGCTGCAAGCGAAGACATAAAGAAGACCTGCCAAGACCTGCATAGACGAGTTCAGATCCTCGAAACCCCAAACCGGACCCCCTGTGAGGCATGCCCTGTCGTACCACCTGCCCAAAACCAGCCTCCCTTACCCGTACCCCAACTATGCAATACGGTACGAGAGATTGTTCAAGAGGACCGCAGGCAGATTGAAATCCGAGACAACGCCATCATCTCGGGTCTCCCAGAGGTGGACAACGAAAATCTCCCACAACTCATTCGTACTTTGGTACCTGAAATCAACCCTGCCACAATCGAGGTAAAGCGAATTGGCAAGCCATCTGGGGACAAACCAAGGTTAATTCACGTAAAAACCAATGCAGATACGAAGGCGCACCTCATGAAAAATCGTTTTGGCCTGAAGCATGGTGCACATAACGTATACGTTAATCATGACCTGACAAGAAAGCAACAGGAAACTCGACGCCGTACCCTACCAACATTCAAGAAACTCCGCGCCAATGGTGTCAAATGCTCCCTTCCACTTGACAGCATACTTGTCGAAGGTAAAACAGCTTCAGATGCAGAAATTCAGAGGTTACTGCAGACCAACTCGGCATAGGAACCCCGGGGATCTCCGAAGCAAAAAGCATGCCGAATATGTATTTCCAACTGTTGTAGTCTCCTGAGTAAACAAGCCGAAGTATTGAACCTATTGACACAAGAATCTCTGGATATTCTTTGTCTAACAGAAACGTGGCTAAATCCCACCATTCCTGATAATGTTGTAACCATACCAGGTTATAAACTATACCGAAAGGACAGAAGCAGTACATCCCTACCATGGTCACAGCTTGGTGGGGGTGGCGTAGCAATCTATGTTAAGGACCACTTGAGCTGCGATTTTCACCCAGAATTTACGTATGGTAGCTGCGAAATGATGACTGTTGAGATCAAGCATCCAAGCCGACCTGTTTTCTTATCTGTTTGGTACCGGCCCCCAAGACAACCTATACGTTCTTTAATATCTACGCTCGATCAGCTCTCTGATCTGTTTGACCAACACAATAGCGTAATTGTAGGCGACTTCAATGCCAAGAACCGAGCCTGGAAAGACACTGACACCACAGACTGCAATGGTAGGGCTCTGCAGTCGGCTTTCGTGAAGTTCGGTTTCAATGTGATAAATGAAGGGACTGGTACACGACCTAATCTTAGAAGCGGTCAAAACCCGTTGCTCGACATCATAGCAACCAACATACCAGACATGATATACTCTACACACACACTTGAGCCCTTATCTGATCATTGTCCTGTCATTGCCTCGCTATCTCTCTGCACACCAACCCAGCGTCGAAAATGTCGACTACGCAGAACAACGGATTTCGCCAGACTGCGCATACTAATAGAACAGGAACTGTTTCTTGAGCGCGTAATGGGGACTGAACTTGTGGATTCAGCTTGGAAAGCGTGGGAATCTCATTTTCAGAATCTAGTAGACAGATCTTCTATCTTGACCAGTCAACAGGAGCGTCGAAAGCAGAGCTGGTACACGCCAAATCTACACAAACTGAAGCGGAGACCGAATGTACTGTACCGTGCCTACCTGCGCAACCCTCAGTGTATTGAGGCGAAAGCAGCCTATTGCTTATCGCGGAACTTTTACAGAAAGAAGCTTCGAGCGGCCAGACACGCTTTCCTTGACCGTGAGGCTGCTAGTAGTATATCAAAGAAGTGCAGTAAGGGTGGATATGTATGGTGGAAAAGGGCCAAGCAGTTTTGTAACATTGCTGGCAGCAAGTCGTCAGTCCCTGATCTTACAGATGGTGACGCCAGCGCCACCACGGAGCATGAAAAATGCGATCTTCTTGCTCAACATTTTGCAGCCCAGTGTTCAGTGCCACCGGCAGTGAATGGACAACCCTCTCAAGCGCCATCATTAAGTGCTTGCACCACTTTGTACAGCATTTCTAAATTTAGTCCTGGTCAAGTCCATTACGACCTAACACACCTATCCCCCCGAAAATCCACCTCAGCAAATCACATGATACCGATACTACGCTCAATGGCAGATTTACTGTGTGAATCCCTCTCATTCCTGTTTAACTTAAGCTTATCTACTTCGTGCTTCCCCAATTCCTGGAAATCGGCCTCTGTTACCCCATTATATAAAGGCAAAGGAAGTGCCTCTTCACCAACAAATTATCGTCCTATTTCACTGCTGCATCCCGTCAGTCGCCTTTTCGAATACCGGATAGCACTGAGTCTCAGCAGCTTCCTGCATCGCAACAAATTAATATCACCGTCCCAATTTGCATATGTTCCACAGCGATCAGCAACGGACCAACTTATCCTGCTTACTCACCAGATGGCTCGTGTCTCGGCCTACACAACAGATATGATTGTGCATTTCTTGACTTCAGGAAAGCCTTCGATAAGGTTCATCATCCAACCCTGATTGAGAGGCTGAGTACTTTTATGACTCGAAACTCAGTGAAATGGCTTGAATGCTATCTCAATCAGAGAACGATAGCTGTCAAGATTAAGGAGACGATCTCTCCCCAATATCTTTTGAATTGTGGTGTCCCTCAAGGCTCACATCTTGCACCCCTGCTGTTTTTAACCTACATCAATACCCTTCCCGACACATTGACCCACAGCGCCCCTTATCTATTTGCTGATGATGTTACACTGCTCAACACTCATAACATCGGTTTACCTGTTGGTGAGAATCTGGCCAATTTCCAGTTGGATTTAACAAGCTGCCAGCGCTGGGCTAGAGGCATTCACGGGGAGTTTTCTGCGGCCAAGACCACCATGTTCTCCAACTATGCTCCTCCACCCTCTTCGTCTGTCCAAATGGACAACGTACCACTCAATGTTAAAAGTACCGTAATCCATCTAGGCGTTGAGATCAGCACTAATCTTAAATTCCAAGACCATTTCACTACTGTGTTCAAAAAGTTTCGCCAACGTGTAAATTTGTTATGCTTTATGGGCCGTCATCTATCGCATGCACATATTGCCCTACTCTACAAGTCATATGTACGACCCACAGTAGAGTACGCTATCCCTGTCTGGTGCTTCAGACTTACTGCTAGCCAGCTAGAATCGCTTGACATTTTACAAGCAAAGATCTGCAAATGCCTGCTGCGGTCTGCGAAGATTGATTTTGATCGCTATGAATCGAAGAATAATTTAAATAGGCTGTGTAATTTGGAATCCCTTCACTTCCGACGCACTTACATTTCCATCACCGTTTTGTTCAAGTATATCCATTGGCACCCAGATTATCTATCCCGCTTTGACATCAATATCTCTTCTAGCGCACGCCGACCAAACAAACTGATTTTCAATTCTCATGGCCGCATCTCTTCCTCTCTCTTTCTGCATAAAATCGGAAAGCTGTGGAACTGCCTTCCACCAAGGCTGACATCCCAAGATTCACTTTCTAAATTTCAGCAGCAATATCGCTTGCACGTGAAAAGTTTTAAATTTGACTGTAGTGGTATATCCCTGGACATTTAAATTAATTGTTTTATTTTTAACAACCCAGCCCTGTGTTCATTGCTAATTTATGTAGCATATACTGTAACACGTGTAGTTTTCCTCACTGTTTATTTCTATTGCATGATTTGCATCAGGAGATCCCCTCGACAGGCCATCGCCTCTGGGAGATCCTTTAATAAAGATTATTATATATTATATGAAGAATGCGATGTAGGCCTTGACGGATTATGCTAGCATAATTTTTCGCATAATTCCTATCAAAATCGAATAATCGCATAATTCGAGGCAAATTGCATACGAATCACATAAAATTGGAATAATCCGCCTGTTTGCATCAAATTCCATACAGTTGTACATGTTCTACAAGTACAAGTACAAGTAGATGCACCAGGAAGTCGTAGGTTTACGACTCCCTTGATAACATTTATTTATTTTATTTATTTATTTCTGCACATGTCCAGTCCACTACAATCAGTGACGGTCGTAGCTAGGTCGGACGGTGCGTTGACCCCGTTGAACTTTTGCTACTACAGTACAACGCCCTGTACAAAACAATTCCCCTGTTATTTTGCACAGAACCATTATACATTAGCAGCATATGTGAGCATAATGCGGCATAATATGATAACTTTTAGCATAAAAATAGCATAATTCTGCAATTTTTTCAGCAATGCGAAAAGCATAATTTCACGAAAATATTAGCATAATCTGTCAAGGCCTAATGCGATGTCGAACATATCAACGTCCCACCCGTGCCCGCCCTTATGTTCTCCAACGCTCGCAATACAAAAGGCCAACTGGCTGAAGGGTAACACGGGCTATTTTATACAAGCATGCGCATGAAAACGCACAAAAACAAAATAAAACATAAATTATTCACTACAAAAAAGCTGTCACATGCTAGGAAACTAGGCCAAACACGTTGATATGTTCGACATCGCATTCTTCATATAATCCAGAATAGCTGGCAACCACTGCGTGGTCTGAGCCATTCTGCAACTTTATCCCTGCAGTTGCATCTTTTCTCTGCTCTCTGTTGATCATCTTTCTGCTTCTTCCGCAAGACCGAATTGTTGTGTGCCTTTAGTACACCAGACATGTTCTGCATGCAGCTGTAACTTACTTTTACTGTGTTACTGTTGAATATTTTGTTTAGGCGTGAGCGAGGTGGGAAATGCTTCTCGACGAGGTGTAAGAATCTTTGCGCGACATTCGTGGCTACTGTTTTGCTGAGCGGAGGATTGTACCAGATGATGTTTCGTCCGCGGTTTTTCTTCTTTTTCTCTTCATCTTTTTCTCTCTTCTTCATGTACACGATCTGCTCGGCGTAACCGCTGGCCTTGAGCGCACTGTTGTACAGAGGTGCCGCCTCCAGGAAGATGTCTCTGTTGGACGAAATATCTGTCAATCGTCTGCTGATAGACTTGGGTATTTGTTGGATGATGGTTGGCGGGTGGTTGGATAGTGTGTGGATGTACATCGGCGTGTCATTTGGTTTTCCGTAGGGGCGGTAAGTCCCGTCGGCTAGATTGAGTGTTACGTCGAGGTAGTTTACGACCTTCATGCCGGCATCGATGGTAATTGTCAGTTAGCCCCCTTGTCGGGCATTGGTTGTGAGACTTACCACCTCACCCTCGCCGTTAGGCGCTGCATCTGCCACCCTGGTAGCACAGGCATGGTGGTGGCCTGGCACATGCGAAACTTCCTAAGCTGGTTGTGTTTCTCAACGCAATTGTATAGCCGGTGGTAACGCGGACGTGCAAACTTTACTTTTTTTTACATACAGGCGCCTCTAGCTTGACCCGATTTTTTTGTCCCAACATTGGTCCGGCAACTACCGGACCTGCTGGACCGGTCGCTACGGCCCTGAACCCCCTTTGTATAATTAACCGCCATAGTTTGTACCTGTGTTCTTGTCCTGCAGGCGGAGGATCTGAGGTCTGAAATGAAAAGAGATTTTGAGGAGATGAAGGCTCAGATTGAGGAGGACTGCGATCGCGAGATTCTCGACGACGCCAACATGTTTGAGACGAAGATGAGAGAGGCGAAGGAGCAGAACATCAAACTGGCTGGAGAGGCAGGTGTAATGAAGAAGAAGGTGAGTTCTAGTCGGGACTGAACTGTGATCCCTGACATGCACGTTCTGAACAAAGATCAAAAGATTAACGAAAGGGGGGGGGGGTGCATATGCCCTTGTGCCCCTCACAGCCTATGCGCCTGCAAACAAAAGATTGAAAAGAACATGGCTCTCATATGGGGACTGTCAGTGCATCACTGCTGGTTGTCTGTATGTTAGCTGATCCCAGCTACACGTATCCTGTTGGGTTGTGGTGGAGACTGCTAGGGTACTGAGGCAGTCTCATCAATGTGCGTGCTTCACTGCCCCCGAATAGCAAATGTCTGGCTTGCTATTTGTGTGTCACTAGAAAAGGCTTGTGTGTAGTGTGAGATTGGGTATGGTACTCTCCGTACATCTACATGCATACACTTCGTACATGTAGATGTATACATGTCGTACAATTGCGTGCATACACTTCGTACATAAACACGCCGCACACATGTACATGACGATTGTATACACGTTGCATACATGGCCCCTGCCAATAGTTGAAAAAATCCCTTCTTTTGATTAGGTGAACTCGCTTGCCAAGGAAATCACTGAGCACAAGGCAACGATTGAGAAGCTGCAAGGAGAGCGGAGTAAGTTGCAGGGCGTCATCAAGACGTTGGAAAAGGACATCCAGGGGCTGAAGAAGGAGATGCTGGAGCGCGAGGAGACAATCTCGGACAAGGTCAGTCGAGAGGGTGACAATGCTTCACTTCTCATAGAACTGATGTATCTTCAAAACAACAGACTAATCTTCAGTTTCACAAGAAGAAAGACCAGGTTTTCATTACGCATGCGCAATATGAGACATGTGAACTAGGTAGTCGTAATATTATAACTACCTGTACATAGCAATAAC